>NC_091844.1:33244951-34444951 GCF_037783145.1 Equus przewalskii
CAAGCCGAGCTCAGGCATTCCTGGGACCTGGCTGAACACTCCCTGATGTCATCAAAATCTCGCAAATACCTTGAATATCTTGGATCTCCTCTCTACAATCTATTAATTAAGAAGGTGTTTCTTAAAGTCTTACTTGTGATTATCAAACTTTATGGCTTAGGATAAACGTAGTAAAGCATGTATACTACAGATTTTCCTCTGAAAAAAATAATTTCTCTTCTTGGCCAAAAAAGGCAGCCACACTGATACGTTCAGAGAACAGAGAAAAGTTTATATAAAACAAGTTTTATCTTATTAAGTTTTTATGGCCAATATATGTGTCAGAAAACACTTTCTTTTCATTTATTAAACTTGATTCCATAAGTAAGCAAAGGAGTTGAGCCTACCGTGATCAAGTCCCCACTTCTCTAGCTGGAAGAAAGGATCCAGTGCGAAGCTGGGTCTTCCCTAATGGGAGAGGAGGTAGGAGTGAGGGAAGTACTATAAAAGGCCTGACCCTCTGGGATAGCTATTGGCAGTTCAATCACTCCAGCGCACACTATTCTAACACCAACTCTACTCCTTTCGCTCTCACTGAGACTAAAAAATGGGGGCCCACAGAGCTCAGCCATAGGTCTGCAAGGATCACGAAAACTTTCATCTAAAGCCACCCCTCTTTTGAGAGAAAGAATACGTGGCCTTTCTGCCCTGGGACCATCTCTATCATTTTTCTTCTCTCTTTTTAAATGCATCCAATAAATATGCCTCATCTTCTTTAAGTACCCAGTGTTAAAGGATGTTTAAGTCAGCCAAACCATTCTAGTGAGCCAGCAAAAACTAAAAGAGGTAAGAGGTTTATAAATACTCTAAGTTAGCCCAGAAGTAATCCTGCAACAGGCTATTAAGAACTACCCCATCAATTGTTATTCTCTTCATACTTCTCAAGAAAAAGGTGGTTACATGCAGTCTGAGAATGAAAAACCAGGTTTTCAGAATGAATGTACCAAATTATGACTAGAGTCAAGTGGTCTTCACTTTTTTCCAGTCTGAAAATTTCTGAATTAAAAGTTGTGTTTTCTACAATGCAAGTGCTTTATTAAATATCAGTTTCAGTAAGTCAAAAAAAATCTGGGTTAGTTTTTATCTTCATAAACACAATAATGAAAAGCAGTTTTGATTTTTCCTTGCTGTATACAGCATATAATTAATTCTTATCAAGAACACTTGGTGAAGAAAACAATCAAATAATGAATTTTTTAAAAGTCACCTTGGATGAAATGACAGACTCTTCCTGATCAACATTTTTGCACTTTTTTCCTGTGTCGTGCTCTGCTGATGTACTTTCTGAGCTTCCTGATGAAATTAATCGCTTTTTTCCTTGCTGTGTTATGTTAACTTGGGTTTTATCTTTGCAGATTCCTTCTTTTCCACTTCTCTGGGTTACAATATTATCTTAAACACACACACAAAGAAAAAGAACAAAATTATCTCTCATATCTTCAAGTGTCAGTAATCCATACCAAAAAGAAAGAAAAAGGATAGAAGTGCTAGTAAAATTAAAGTCCCATTTATATTAACGCCAACTTGAAAACACTTATTTGCAAATCTCAAAAAATATTACGCAGCACAATGGCCAAGAGCTCCAGGCCTGGAGACAGCCAGGCCAAGACACCAACGTGGGCAGCCTCCGTTCCTTAACTCTTCCACCTCACCTCTCTGAACTTTGGTTTCATCATCTGGAAAAAGGTATGCATAATAATAACTCATGGAGTTATCAGGAGGAGTAAATGAAGTAAGATATATAAACTATCTAGTAGACTACCTGATATATCTTAGCTATCTTTTTGTTTTTTATTTTAGCTTTGAATTTTTCTAAAATAAAATCTGACATGTAGCTATCCAATGATTTTACATATACTTATTGAGCCCCTAACATCCACAGTCAGAGATTCACTTTAAGTTATCTTAAATACAGATTGAGAACCCAAAATAACCCAAAAGGAAGAGTGATCTCTACAAACTTCACCAATGAAAAAAATGTCTCAGTAAAACGGACATTGTATCCCATATAATACTTACCGAAGGTTTAATATAGTTGGGAAACTTAAGTCAGTATCATAATTTGTTAACAAATTCATGAACTGTCTAATAAGAAAAGAAAATAGATTTACTAATTTTAAGAAGACAATCATCATGGTTAGTTGTCTGTCTCCTCTATACTCAAATGATAAATTCACGATATGCCTTGTTTATATGCCTTGTTCATTGGTCCCCCCTTGTGTCTCCAGTACCTAGAACTGTGCCTAGCACAAAACTGGTGCTCAATAAATATGTTTGACTGAGTGAACTGTGAACATAAACAGAACTTATCCCAAGATTCCCTTAGGAGCTTAGATAAAGGTACATAAGGCAATCAGTAATCCCTACTCTAAAGTTCTAAAGCAAGGGTTAGCAAAGTTTCCATAAAAAGCCAGAAAGTAAATATTTTAAGCTCTATGGGCCACATAGTATCTGTCACAACTACCCAGCTCTGCCTTTGTAGCATGAAGGCAGCCACAGACCATATATCCACGGATGAGCATGGCTGTGTTCCAATAAAACTTCATTTACAAAAACAGGCAGTGAGCTGGATTTGGCTCATGGGCTGTAGTTTGCTCAGAGCTGTTCTAAAGGACATACCGGCGGCCTGAAATAACACCCCTTCATTAAGTTCAAGAAACAAATGCTAATACAATACTGTCCCTACTATTAAACAGGAAAATCTATTGAACCAATATAAAAATAATGTATTTATCAAAGGAAACTTATGAATAAACTAATAACTAAACTTTGCCTAAATTATTTAAGTATTTGTTTTGAATCTAGATTAGGAAGCATTTTGCATCATTTTAGAAACTGTCAGAAACAGGACTAAATAGGACTGTATAGCTTGGTGAAGCAAATGACCAAAGGCTACAACAGTTATGAATTAGTCAGACGAAGCGAAATAATCAACTGCGGCATTGCTTACCACGAGAACTAAAACCCAAAACTATAAATTCAATAAGACAGGCTTCTGCCAAATGGGAGTTTACCACATGCCGTGTCACACATGTACACTAATTCTAAAATTAAAATTATATATATTTAAAATATTCAATCCTTCAAAATTCCAAATTCTCTACTACAATATTCCTTCTTTGGACCAAAGCTAATTCCTTTTTGTAGAGGAAGAAGCCATTTTGAAATTGTTGTTAAAATGCTCTTCACAAAAAAGTATATAAAACAAATGTTAATTAGCTCATAACAATCTTTATACCTGGCATATCAAATAATTTTCTAAATTCAGGATAGGTACAGTTAAATGATAAAAATATAAAAGAAATTAACTATTAAAACAAACTAGTTTATTTTTAACTATTACTAATTGCATTTACTTATATGAGCTCTTACACTAATATTATGGGAATGATGGCTCAACTGTATGCATGCATATGTGTCATTAAAATTATATCCATCCAATTTTATCATCCAAAGGAACCACTCCTAACAGTTATATTAGCAGTTTGATGCATATCCTTCTCAACTTTTTCCTAAGTTTAAGCAAATATATCTACAAATATGTATATGTAATCACACAAATGGTTAATAGTATAAATGTTATTATTTCTACGGGATAAATACCTAGAATTGGAATGTCTAGATCAAAGTGTGTTGTATATTTAAAAATTTAAGAGAAACCAGCCAATAAGTTTAAAAGGCTATACCAACTTCTACTTTCACCAACAATATTCGATAATTCTTACACCACTGGATATTACAATTATTATACTAGATATTATTAATACTTAGATTTTGATGAGTTTAATGAACAAAAAAATGGTACCTGGTTGTTTCAATTTACATTTTCCTATCTGACAGTAGTCATATATTTACTGGTTATTTGTATTTATTCTTCTGGGTATGTCATATACAATGCCCGAAATTTCTACTGAGTCTTACTTTCTTTTTTATCACTAAGTAGACAATTATTAAAAACCTTCCATCTACTTTATAAGTGTGACAAATATCTCCCAGTATATTGTTTGCCACTCTGTCATTTGCCTCTGACTTATAAGTCAGTCACGATAAGTCACTATAGTGTCTTTTGTATATTTTTTTCATTTTTAATCTAGATAGATCTGTCAATTGTCCATTATAGTTCTAGGCTTCCTGTCATTTTAAGAAAGCCTCCCAGAAGTAACAAAAATATTTTTCTCATATTTTCCTCAAATGCCTTAATAGTTTTAATTTTTACAATAAGATTACTAATTCAATAGAAATTTATTTACGAATATGGTACGAATTAGTGCTCTAATGTTATTTTTTTCTAAACAGAAAGCTAATTTTCCCAACATCATTCTTTTTTTTTGAGGAAGACTGGCCCTGAGCTAACATCTGTGCCCATCTTCCTCTATTTTATATGTGGGATGCCTCCACAGCATGGCTTGATAAGTGGTGCATAGGTCTGCACCTGAGATCCGAACCGGTGAACCCTGGGCCGCCAAAGTGGAGCACATCAACTTAACCACTACACCACCAGGCTGGCCCCACAACATCATTTTTAATAATGCATTCTTTCCCCATCAGTTTGAACTAATATTTTTATGTATTTATTTATTTATTCATTTATTTGGTGAGGAAGATTTGCCCTAAGCTAACATCTGCACCAATCTTCCTCTATTTTGTATGTGGGATGCCTCCACCGCATGGCTTATGAGTGGAGTAGGTCCACATCCGGGATCTGAACCCATGAACCCGGGTTTTGGAAGCAGAGTGTGAGGAACTTTAACCTCTTGGCCACAGGGCTGGCCCCTGAACTAATTTTTTATACATTAAATGTATGTTATTCTGATCTGTTTCTGGGTGTTTCATTCTTTTTTACTGGTCTAACTTACCTCTTCCCATGCTAGAACTATCAACTACTAAAAGTAGGCACCAGGCCAAGATTGTGATGTAGGAAAGTTCTACCAAGAAACAGATATTTCTGTTGTCTGTTCTTAAGCATATATTAAAAAACCTTCTAATTCATTTTATACAACGCTGACATAGCTCTAACACTAAAATCTGATGTAGATGGCACACATGGAGAAAAATACTAAGCACAATTATGAATATATATACAAATGCCCTAAAATAAATATTAGAAAATCTAACAGAGCATAAAAATAATAAGCTATCATGATAAAACTAAACTCATTTCAGGAACACTAGCATGGTACATATTAGAAAATCTACCAACATCATTAATTATATTAACACATAAAAATACAGGACTATTTCTATGTCAAAAAATTTTTCAGGGGCCAGCCCGTGGCCAAGTGGTTGAGTTCACGCACTCCGCTTCAGCAGCCTACGGTTTTGCCGGTTTGGATCCTGGGTGTGGACACGGCATCACTCATCAAGCCATGTTGAGGCGGCATCCCACATGCCACAACTAGAAGGACTCACAACTAAAAATATACAACTATGTATCAGGGGGGCTTTGAGGAGAAAAAGGAAAAATCAAAAAAAATCTTTAAAAAAAATTCTTTTTTAAAGAATTCAACAGTCATTCCTGAAAAAAATAAAACATCCTCAACATGATAAGAGTATCAGAATTGGATACCAATCATATTAAATGCTGAAATACTAATAGAATTCCCATTAAAATCAGTAACAAGACACAGATACCAATTTTATCCATTTTTACTGAAAATTTACAGGGCCTAGCTCATAAAATAAGACAAGAAAAAACTTTTAAAGCTGTAGATAGAAGTGCCAAAGTTATCATAATTCTGTAGATATGACTGTATAGCTAGAAAATCCAAGAGGCTAATAAAAATCTATTAATTAGATCATTTAGCAGCATTGTTGGAAATAAGTAAATATATAGAATAACTAATGCTTTAAGTAAATTTTTAACTATCATCAAATTAAACAATGTCAGCTCAATATTTATTATCTGCATTGAGTTGTCACACAGAAAATATTCAGAGTACAAAATTAAATGCAAACCAAATGGTTTCAGGACTACTTCCTACTTCAATCTTTATCGTATGTGCTACTTTTCATGATTCCATGCGGGAGGGTCAGAAGATGGGGAAAGAAGAGTACTGCAGAGTACCATGACACCAGTGAAAATATCAAAGCTCTTTCTTCAGTGTAGCAAGAGTGTCACACCTAGGAGTTATGACTTGTCCTGGGGCTTAGAGGATTTCGAGAACAGAGCTAAATGGAAGCCAAGAGAGGAGAGGCTCTGAGAGCCTTTGCCCAAATCCAAAATATATTGACTTCCCAATCACTAAGGGACATGGAGAAAATTTTAGTCCAGGCCTGAGAAACTCATGATGACATCCAAGGACTAGAACCTGGAGACCCAGAAAATAAAATAAACTAGAACATCACTGGTTCAAAAACAGAAAAGATTTAGCCTGATCACAGCAACTATTCGCGTACGTGTCAGGATTAAACCAAGAGTGAAACTGAGAAAAGATCCAGGAGAGAATGCAAGTGCATATTTAAAAAGAAAAAACAAAAGGAAAAAAACACCAAAAATAGAACATACCGAGAGTAAATTCCGGAGGCAATACAGTGATATGGATCAGAGCACGGGCTTTAGAGTCACACAGCGCTAGGTCTCGATTACAGCTCGGGTAGTCATTATGTGATCTTGAATAAGCCATTTAACATAATTAAAATTATTTGTCCTGTACCTAATGACACAGAAGCTTCCAAAATATCAAGATGGTTTCGGATAATCTAAATAAATATCAAAGAACACAGTACAGTACTAAAGCTGCAAAAGACATAAGAAAGTGTCTTCCATCTAAATGAACCTAAAATGCATCCTGGAAATTGATTTTTTAAAATCTCTAACATTAGTCTATTGACCTGGATGATTCATTACTTAAACAAACAAACAAAATAATAATAATAAAAAAACCTACACAGCAGAAAAAGTCTAATTATTTCAACCTTTAATAGCTGGATTCAAGTGCTGAACTGTCCTGTCCTATAATCCTAAATCTTTAAAGGAATTAAGTAACCTAACCCTCCTCTTACAAGTACTCTCTAAAAGTCTAAGTTTACAAGAAGAAATACCTGCATCCAAAGACTTTTCTCTCATTTTGAAGCTTTAGATTTTAAGTACACTGTGTACTATGTAATATGCCTGTCCAAACCAATGTCAAATTACTCTCCTTTGCATTTTCAAGGTGAAGTGCCCAAAAGGATGCTTCATATTTTATATGGTACATTTATCAAGTGGGAATTAATAGCTATTTATAATTTGAAGCAAAATATATTTTGGACTATTATACGCAATGTCATAGTGGTAGCACAGAAGCAGTTACAGCACAAAACAAGACAGTCCTGAAAGCAAATGGCTTGTCTGCAGGGAGGCAGGTCACATTGGTCCAATTTTTGGTCAAGGAGCTATTCTTTCTATATCAGAGAAATAGTTCTACCGAGGGAAACTGCCTGCCTTCCTCCACTACCATCTCCCAATCCCCATTTCCTTCCTGCAAATGGAGGATTAGCACACTTAAGGAGAAAAGCTACTGATAAAATACACTACACATGTATTGATGGGCTGGAGGGGACTGAAAACCACTGTGCTGGAATAAAACTCTTACTGGGAAATCTTAGGTTTAGATGCGAAAATTCTCCAGATCAAATCACATCTACCTCAACATACAATATATAACCTAGTTTTCTCACACGATCATTCTGATCCTACTATAATCCAAATTAGCATTAAATAAGGACTATTCTACACATAACATATTTGACCAAAAACTTCAGAAGATATCTGTGACCACTATGCTAAATATTAGAAACAGTAAGAGTAGTAATATTCAACTAAAATATATATTCAATTGTGCTGTAAATCTATAAAAGACAGTATTCAGCGCAAAATGGCAGAGTAGCTTCATTGAACTAATCATCTTAAACAAAACAATTATAAATTTGACAAAATATTAAAAAACGACTATTTGAAGGCACTGGAGAGTGACCAAAACTGGAGACCTCTGACCTTGAAAAATCAACTCCAACCTGTGAGGTTTGTGAATTTGCAGTTTTTTTCGGAGGGCATCCCCCAGTTCACAGGCGGCAGAAAGCTGCAGCCTTACCAGCTTAACTGGCCCGAGTACAGAGTCTGAGGCTTGTGGAACAGGATAAAATCCTGGAAGGAAGAAAGCCACAGAGAGCCACGAACCAAAATCTACATAAAATCAACCCCAATCTTTGGCTGACTACTAAACTACATGTGCATGGGGGAAATCCCTGGAACCCAGAGACAAAGCAGCAGCTGGAAGCTGAGAGAACTAGGCAGAGACTGCAGCTGCTGCCCATGACAGGGGAAACAGAATTTAGGGCCTGCATTAACGGCCTATTAGAAGGAAACTGACTTTTAGGCCAAATTAATTGCCTATTAGAACAAAAATATTTATTCAGAGGAACATAATATCAAAAGTCTCTAGAATACATCATTTATAACATCCAATATCCAATAGAAAGTCACCAACCAAGAGAATAAACAGGAAAATGCGACCCACAGAAAAGAAAAGAAGCAGTCAAAAGAAACTAAACCTGACACGACTGAAAAGTTGCAAAGAAAATGCTGACTAAGTAAGACAATGCAGAAAACATTTTAGCAATCTTGTATCAAGGAGAACATCCAACAAATGACATAAATCACTGTGATGTCTGCCACGTCAGGGAGCTGTGCTAGGACAGAGGTCACCTCTTCTTTGAATCTGTCAGCATATAACATTGTGTGCCTGACACTTTCTTATTTAATTAATTAGTTTAGAAAGCTCTTACTGCGCTGGCCTTTTATGTTAGACATGACACCAACAGGTTTGTTTGCAAATCTATATTAAGATGATAAGTCTGGCACATAAGATAAATAGCACTTTTTAAATCAAAGTAATTAGCAGGATGGTGTTTGATAAGTGGCTTGTTTTAAATTCAATTTCATGTACATATCTAAAAAAAATGTTAAGCTAAGTTATCCACTTTTACAACTACTACTCCATCTCCATTTGTTCAGGAAAACTTTCAAATTCTGCTTAAGGTTTTCTTGAAACAAAACCTACCTCCAGTGAGGACTGGTGCTGAAAGGTTTTGATCTCTTAGATCTTCTGTTAACATCCACGCGGGAAGGATTCTTTTCCTCTGGGCAGGGTTTGACTGCTGCTTACTGACGTCTCTACATTCACCTGGGAAAGACTAAAAAGGCACCTATATATTAATTACTAAAAATAACCATATGTCCTTAATGAAATCGTAAGATCATTTACTTTGCAGACAACTATCATTAAAAAATCTATCTGCAACTGTGGACTGAGTTAGTCATATTTCTCAAGGAATGAAATTCATTCTATTAGTTGAAGTAGTGGACTAGTGTGATATTCTCTAGAGCTTCACTTAAAAACATCAAGACTAGTAATATTGTCATGATATGTCTAATTTCAGTTGTCTTTTCTCTCCTCGAAATAAGGAAGATGCTTTAAATGGATGCGATCCTAAGTTTCTCACCACACTCTTCGCAGTAGCAGTCTGGGTCTTAGCTACTTCTGTGCTTCTTTCCAGCTGTGGGGCACCAGCTGTCTCATCAGGCAAATTAATTGAGGAAGATTTTGGTGTTTCATTCAATACATTATCTTCATCAAGCATTTGACTGTTTCTATAAAATAAAATAAAAATTCATTTATCATTTAAATTTAAAACACTTCCATTGCCTACCATGTCATGATAAATGAGATTCTCTCAAGTACATATAACTAATGAGTTATGCTCCTTTTCTCAGACTTAGCAGGACCAAAAAGCAGATTACAGTAGACTAGAATACATATACTAGACTATGTTCTTTATCTTCTGCCCACTGTATCACCATAAAATACATTAATCTTTCCAAACCATGTGGGCCTAGAAACCACAGCTATTTATGAGACGGGCGAAAGCCATCTCTCTCAAGTAAGAGCTATTTACTTATTTGGTATTTGTCCAGATAGTCCATAAAAGATCACCACTGAGCATCCAAAGAGAAACTGCAAACTGCAAGAACATCAGCTAAGCTACTTAAGCTTTCAAAGAAAAAAATAAATAAAATCGTGATGTCAAGTTCACACATAGCTGCTACTGGAGTTCTGGCCAGTACGTCTACTTGTGAAATCTCCCCAAATTTGTAGTTCCACTGGAAGCTAAATGTTCAGACACAGGAGCATCTGTGGTCAAAGTGGAACATACTAGCAGAACCAACTACCTCCCACTTGCTGCAGAGTGCAGTAAGGTCATCCAAAGTTGATGGTTCATTTTTCCTTATATGTGCAGAGAGATGATCCACCGAATTTATCTTTTGGAAAATTTGAAAATGCAGATGGAAATGCTACTCAGAAATAAAAAGGAATCAACTAGTACTGATATATACAACAACATGAATGAATCTCAAAGGCATTTTGCTAAGTGAAAGAAGCCAGATACAAAAGGCTATATGTCATATGACTCCATTTATATGACATTTTGAAGAGGTAAAGCTACAGTGACAGAAATCAGATCAGTGGTTGCCAGGGGCTGGGGGTGGAGGGAGGGGACTGACTACAAAGAGGGATGAGGGCATTATTTAGAGAAAGGGAAATGCTCTAAATCTCACTGTGGTAGAACTTACACAACTACATACACTTGTCAAAGTGCGTTGAATTGTACATTTTAAAGGGTTGAATTCTACTGTATGTAAATTGTTCCTTAGTAAAAGTAAATTTTAAAATATCAAAGATATAAGACTTTAGAAGTGTGTCTAGCTGAGAGGACAGTAATTAATGGCCTGTTTTAATAGGAATAACCTCCTTCAGAGGTAGACTTGAATTCCAATGGCAGGAAAAAGCCAAAAGAGAACAACCTACTTAGACTAAATTATTGTGTAAGACCACAGTTCTTGTTTATTCAGTAAATATTTTTAAAATACCTACTGTGTGTCAGGTACTGTGCCAGGCACCGGAGACAAAAACTTGAAAATGTATGAATGTCCTATCTATGAAATCTCACTTTCACCCCAATATTCAATTCCATTTTACTCATAGGATACAGGCATACTTCCAAATTATGATTTTTCCTCAAATTTTCTTAATATTTAATTAGAAAAATATTAAGAAATATTCAAGAGTAATGTAATGGCTTTTCCTAATTTATAGTATTAGATTTTATAGTATTAGCAATTAAGTAACATCGTCTGTTCCATTTCTAGTTTATTTTCTATTGTGGCATAAATTCAAGACTAACACACACAGCCTATGGCCCACAGGGAATTTTTTGTTAATATTTACCAAGAATAAACATAACAACAAAAAAAATCCAATCCCAGAACAAAATTCTAATTAACATTTAGTTTTAAAGAAGCCAAAATACAAATTATTCTCACATCTTTATGTAAATATCAAACACTGTCACCGTGATGCAGATGTATTTTTTTAATCTGCAAATACTTCTAAGAGTAATTAACTACCAGAGGAGTTATAATTCAGTGTTACCAGAATTTGTTAAATAAAAAAATAAAAACTTGGAAATTTACCTAAATACAGTATAATAAAGGTAACCGAGCTATCCTTTTTAAATAATAGCTTTATTGAGATATAATTCACATAACTATAGAATTCATCCTTTTCAAGTACACAATTGAGTGGGTCTTAATATATTTACAAAGTTGTGCAACCATCACCAATACCTAATTTTAGAACATATTCATCACCTCAAAAAGAAATCCTGTATGCACTGGCAGTCACTTCCCATTCCCTTTTCTTCCAGGCCCTGGCAACCACTAATCTCCCTTCTGTCTCTATGGATTTACATTTTCTGCACATTTCATGTAAATGAAACCAAACAAGCTTTTATGCAGACAGATGTTTTCAGTTCTTATATTCCAAGCAGTGGAACTGCTGACCCGCATGTAATTCTATGTTTGAGATTTTGAGGAACTGTCAGAGTATGTTCCAAAGAGGCTATACCATTTTACAACCCCACCAGAAATGTGTAAGTGTTCCAATTTATCCACATCGTTATCAATACTTGTTCTTATCTGCCTTTTTGATTATAATCATCCTACTGGATGAGAAGTGGTATCTTATTGTGGTTTTCATTTGCATTTCCCTAATGACTAATTATGTTGATTATCTTTCATGTGCTTATTGGCTATTTGGATATGTTTTTTAGAGAAATGTCTACTTAAATCCTTGCATTTTTTAATTGAGTTCTTTGTCTTTTTATTGCTGAATTGCAAGGATTCTTTATATATTCTGGATGTAAGTTCCTGATAAGACATACGATTTGCAGATATTTTCTCTCATTCTCTGTGTTGTCTTTTCACTTTCTTGATGGTGTTCTTAGAAGCAAAGAAGTTTTTAATTGTGATAAAGTCCCATTTATCTACTTTTTCTCTGTTTGCTTATGATTTTGATGTTTTATCTAAGAAACCATTTCCTTATCCAAGGTCACAGAGATTTACACCTGTGCTTTTTCCTAAGCATTTCATAGTTTTGGGGGGGGGGTGTTTTTGCTTTTTGGGTTTTTTTGCTGAGGAATATTAGCCCTGAGCTAACATCTGTGCCAATCTTCCTCCACTTTATATGTGGGTCACCACCACAGCATGGCTGACAGGTGGTATAGGTCCACTCCTGGGATATGAACCTGTGAAGCTGGGCCACCAAAGCAGAGTGCGCTGAACTTAACCACTATGCCACAGGGCCAGCCCCATTAAGTCTATTTTTTCTATGGTGTGAGGTAGGAGTCTAACTACATTCTTTTGCACATGGATATCCAGTTGTCCCAGCACCATCTATCGAAAAGACTATTCTTTCTTCATTTAATTATCTTGGTACTCCTATCAAAAATCAATTGGCCATAACGCAAGGGCCCTCAGTTTCTGGACCCTCAATTCCATTCCACTGATCTACATGTCTTTCTTTATGTTAGTACTACACTGTCTTCATTACTGTAGCTTTAGAGCAGGTTTTAAAATTCGGAAGTATGAATCTCCAACTCCTTTGTTCTTTTTAAAGACTTTTTGGAATTAAGTTAATTCTTAAATCTTCAAAATATACTCCAAATAAATTTAAATATAAGCTATATATTTTGGATCTTTAACATAAAAAATGCTATAATATGAATGAGCTGGATCTAGAAAAAGTTTAAAAAATAACTACAAATGAATTATAAACATGCACATTGTCATAGTATAATGGCATTTTCATCAACATTTTATTGTTTTGTTCCAAATCAAAAAGTGATTAAAATTAGCTATTTATATGGAATCTAATTATTAAGAACTTTAACAATTTGAAAAACAAATTTGGTATGACAAAAGATTTACTTTACTTTCCTCAACCGTGTCTTAAAGAAGACAATTTCCCTAGAGAGACAATGTTGTACCTCCTCATCAGCAACGAAATTCAGGTACAAAAACAAACTGTTATACAACATTTCATTCACGTATTCAAGAAACCAACACTTGCTAAGTACTCACTATTGGGAAGGCAATAAGGATGCAAAATTAATGTTGGTGCTTCTGATGAAATATGCCATAATTTAATTAACTAAAATGTAAAACCAAGTGTCGGTTTTTTTCAATTTGGTTTTCTTTTACTTTGACTTCTCAAAAAAGTACGTGTTTTTGGTACTTCTAGTAGAATAATTCCATAGAAACATATTTGGAAAAGAGTGAAAAATGAACCAACTAGCACCAATGTGTGTAGACCTGTACACTCCCATGGAGTCGGTTACGAATGAGATTTATTTTACAGAATCTAAATGCTATACGAAAAGCACGCTGACAGGAATAAAATGAAAACCTAAATAAATGACAAGCTTTTTTTACTGCTGCTTTGTTGCTCAAATCCCTTTCTTAAATTCACAACTAGTTGGAAGAAAAAATTTATAATGGCATCAAGATCCGGACAACTGCCACAAAACACACAAGTTTTCTTTTGTGTTCTTTTTTAAATTTTAAAATATTTCAACATGTAGCAATGTATAGAGAATATAACATATGTATTCTATCTACTTATCTATGAAAATAAATACTTGTGTATCCACCACCCAAATAGAAACATTTTGTCAAACTTGCTCCAGATGAATTACAAACACAACCAAAGTGCCCTCTGTGCCCAGCCTGTCTTGTTCCTCTCCCTCCCACTCCTTCTTCAAAGGAAAACACTAGCCTGATTTTGATGTCTATTATTCACACGCATATCTTTATACTTTCACAATAGGATGTGTGCATCTACTCTTTGTGTGTGTGCGTATATATATATGTGAATATTGTACATACACAAAAAAGATATATTATACATATATGTCACATAACTACATAATATATATGTTATTCATGAAGTAATCCATAATATACATATACATTACATATATGTATGTCCATATACAAATAGTGTGTGCTTTATATATCTGTTACTTTTCTATTTGTTTTTTTTCTCAACATTATAGTGTGGAGATTTATCCATGTTTTATCCTGTAGTTCTCTCTAGTACATTCACTTTTACTCCATTATAGAACTACACCAAACTTACTTAGCCATTCTCCAAGTGTGTTCACTTCTAGAATGATTGCTATCGTAAGTTTTCTTGTACAACAGGGGTAGTCAGTAAGAGCTCTGGAACTAGGTAGCTTGGTTTGAATCCTAGCTCTGCCATGTATTAGCTGTGTGACTTTGGGCAAGTCTCAAACCTTCTGTGTCTCAGTTTCTTAATCTGTAACATAGGGATATTAACAGTATCTATCCTTTATAAAGATTGCTATGAAGATTAAAAAGTTTATACATATAAATCTTGTACACAATGTTGTTATGTGTTAGTGCAAAATGGAGCTAGTTCTAAAATATATGAAAATCCCATTGGTATCAAGAAATGTCTGAAATATATTTCAATACTTCCACAGTCTAAGATATGGTCCACTTCCCCTTGCTAAAGGATGGTAGCCTCTCCTTGTCTGGAGACTAGGCAGCTGCGTCCTATGGGTAGACACCTCTCTGATGATACTTGCCTTCCTTAAGACCTGCCCCCACTTCCCCTCATGGCTTCTATTCCAACAACCAGCGTCAACACATCATTACCTGACTAGAAAAGTACCATCCCTGCTTCAACAGGAAAGCAAATATTCAGTAAAGAGCTACAGAACCTGGCTAACATGTCCTGATAGAAACCAGAAGAGTATGCCCAAGAATGGAACTTGAAGATGCCAGACGAGCGGATGCAGAATATAAGGCTAGATAAAGAACACTCTCCTGCAACCTAGGATTTAAGGTGCTGGAAGGACACCTAAAGCCAATCCTAATAAACACCTGAGATGGCTTGTTCATGCTTGGAAAAAATATGGCTTTTAGTAAATATGGTAGAAATAGCAGAGAGCCTTGGTAGAGTATTGAAAAAGGGGTCAATAGACTCAAAGAAGTAGGCATGCTAAAATGGATTTATTACATAAGACTAGAGAATCCACCAGTTGACTATGTTCCCCAGAAGGGTCCAGAACAATAGGCAATAAGGTATGCAATAATGAGGCTGTGTTTGGGAGTTCAATGGCAGCTGCCTCTAGAAGTCAGTGTTGGTGGTAGGAGAGGCTGCCAAGGAACAGGGCTCCTTAGAATCAATGGAAATGACAGGATTCCAGAATTGTACAGACCAGGTGGCTACCTTTTAACCATCAGAGGCTAAGTGGATGTTATTTGCATAACAGACAGCAAAGTTGGAGTGGCACTGATCTGTAAGCTTCTGTAACAACGTTTGTCTATCTAGCTGGAGACTACATTTCCAGCCTTCATTGCAATTCAGTGTAGCCATATGTCTAATCTTTTTCAGCGGGATATAAATGGAAGTGATATGTACAAGACAGTTATCCTGGATTCTCTTCCTCATTTCCTTCCCACCAACTGGAAATACCAATGATGAAGCTAACTTGCAAGCTAAACATGAGGATGGCAGAGATATTCCATTAGCTGGAGCACTTGGATTACTTTACGAAGGAGAACACACCTACAACTCTGGACTATTATGACAGAGAGATAAATTCTGTCTTGTTCAAGCCCTGCATTTTGGGGTTGTTTTGTTAAGCAACTTAGCTTTTACTCTAATACAGGCATCAGCAAACTAAAATGCTTAAGTCCAAGTCCAACCTGCTACCTGTGTTCGTAAATAAAGCGTTACTGACACACGGCCATGTGCATCTGCTTACATACTCTCCACAGTTGCTTTTGCACTACGAGAGCAGATCTGAGTTATTATGACATAGATTCTATGGCCTACAAAGCCTAAAATAATTGCAATCTGGTCCTATACAGAGAAAGGCTGTCAACATATGTTCTAATACACAGCACCTTTTGAGAAAGTACTCAGTATTTTAGGTTTCATTTTTATTTTGTATGGTCAAATGTTAAATGTTTAGCCAATGAAACCAAAGACATCCCAAATAAATCTAAAATTGCCAAAATGCTTAAAAGAGTGAGCTATATGCTTTGAATTACAAATGGAATGATGCAAATGTGATAAATATCTTCAATTAAAAATAGCTATTATACTTAGACTGATCTTTAGGAAAATGGTTTCAGGCTGCTGATCTTTCAACTATTGTTACTTCATGAGCAATAAGGATCAAAGTAAAAAAAAAAAAACCGGAAAATGATTACTGCAAATCAGAAATTCAATGTATTATCACAGGAATATCTGAAAACTCCAAATTATAAACTGAAAAAGAGCTGAAAATAAAGTTAACACCCTAAAGGAAACTTTGCACTAGTAAGTCAAAAACAGAACATTTAATTTTTTAATATAAAATACAATTAATTCGGTTACCCTAAACTAGCATTCAATTACTGAATAAGATATATAAAATATTTATTACCTTTTTCAACACATTTAGCTTGAGAGCAACAATGCACCATAATACTACTCATAATAAAGAGCCTGAAAAAGTACAGTGCTGTTGAAGTGGGTTGTTTTTTCACTTTTATCAATACTAAAAAAATTCAAAATTCACTAATCCCACAATTTGATTTATTTAAGATACAATATTAGTCTTTCACACTAAAGGGATAAGCTAATTTGAATGGATACAAATAAAATTAAAGTTGACATATAATACTTTAAATAAGTTATCAGGCAATGACAATACTTTGTTTTATAGAAATGTACAACATTTCCCTGATTTTTGACAAAAAGCATATAATTCTGCTATGGAAATTTATTATAACAAAAAAATTGGTTCTTTATATTTCTTTTTTTTTTTTTTTTGAGGAAGATTAGCCCTGAGCTAACTACTGCCAATCCCTCTCTTTTCACTGAGGAAGACTGGCCCTGAGCTAACATCCATGCCCATCTTCCTCTATTTTATACATGGGATGCCTACCACAGCATGGCATGCCAAGTGGTGCCATGTCCACACCCAGAATCTGAACCAGGGATCCCCGGGCCGCCAGAAGCAGAATGTGTGCATTTAACTGCTGCGCCACCGGGCCGGCCCCTCATTATTCTTTTAAGGTATGTAAGATCAGTAGTGATATCTCCCCTTCCATTTCTGCTACTGATAATTTGTGTTTTTTCTTTTTTTCTTGATAAGCCTTAGTAAGTTTATCAATTTTATTAATCTTTTCAAAGAACCAACTTTTGGCTTTGTTGATTTTCTTTGTTGTCTATTTTCTATTTCACTGATTTCTAGTCTTAGTCTTCTTATTTCCTTTTTCTGTCTGCTTTGGGATTAATTTGCTCCTGTCTATCTTCCTAAAGTAGAAGCATAGATCATTGGTTTTATAGCTTTCTTCTTTTCTAAATATAGGCATTTAATATAAATTTCCCTCTAAGGACTGCTTTAGCTTCAGCTCACAAATTTTTATCTTGTGTTTTCAGTATTATTCTGTTCAAAATGGTGTTTAATTTCCCTTATGATTTCTCTTTGAGCTATAGGTTATTTGGAAACGTGTTGTTTAATTTCAAAATATTTAGAGATTTTTGTACATATTTGTTATCGATTTTTAATTTAATACTATTGCAATCAGAGAACATACTCTGTATAATTTTGTCCATCTAGTTATATACATCCAGCTTATGTATTCTATAATTTAAAAAACTGAAACAAAGGCATATAATCTGCTAATGACTGCTTCAACAAAACTAGTGGAATAATTTTAACTTTACACCAGATGTTTATTGTAATACCTCGCTTCCTCAGTTTCCCTATGGTATATTTTCTGTTATTTTTATAAGAATGAGGAGTTATACAAGTTTAGTCTAAGCCAGAGCTTAAGACTTTAATAAAATTTTAAAAGCTAAGAAAAAAGATTAAGAAAACGTAGTTGGTTTCAAATTAATCATCCTGGTTACTGTTGGATGGAAAATACATTCTGAACACAACGGTAAAAGACACCACATATGGGAGCAATCACTATTAAGACATAAGTTTCCAAAGTCAAATGTTTTCCAGAAACACACATACACACATCATGCAACTCCTATTTCACCCATGCAGTTTCATCGTACAATGGTTTCTACTGAAGCATTTGTGAATGGCTGAGAGATTAGGTTACAAATACCATTACTTAATCTCATTTCATCAGGCAATCTTACCTTAAAGTACACTTCATTTCCATTTCAGAGTGTGTAGAGAAAACACGGAAAATATATTTGTCGACTAACAACGAAAAACTATCTCCAGGATTCAACTGGTGCCACAGATTTATCTCTAATGGTAAGAACTGGCTCTTCTCAGTAGACAGACAAAAACATGGATTTGTGTGTATCTAGCAAGTAAAAAATACAATGAGGTTATAACCCAAAATTACGACAAAAATATAACTAAGAAGAACTGATCCAAAATTTTAGTATTAAAACAATTTAAATATAAACTTAGACTTAAAAGTCTAACAAATCTGGCATGTATAAGTACCATAATTATTATCTATACATAAAAAAGGAAAAAAAGATACAATATGCCTCCCATTTCTCTAGGAATCAAAGAAAAAAGCAAAGTTATCAATTAACTGGTTAAAAGATACTTTCTTATTATGCTTAAGAGAGACAACCGGACATTGGAAAGAGAAACAGGAAAAATAACTCTAAGAAGAGAACTGAGTCCTCCAATTTTGATATCCAAAATTCACTAATCTCCTGGAAATGGCTAGCTTCTTTTCCACTTATTTTCCCCTAAAAATTTCTTACTGTGATTAAAAACTGAGAACCTCTGGGGAGGGAAATTTTCATCAAATCTCTCAAGCAAAGCTTTTTGTTTGTTGTTTGCTGTCACAGAGGGATCTTCTTATTTCGTGTGGATGAAACTCCCGTTATGAAGGTCTTCATCCATATTCAAATTGCAAGTAGTAAATATATCTCAACGTAGAAACTATTACAGTATCCACCACTTTGAATTACGTTTGCCACTGTTTTCCCCCATGTTAGCAAAGATAATGAGAGTTGCCTCCATACTAAGACTTATTGAAAGGCACCTTAAAAAGTCTAACTAGAACCCAGCTGAAATTGGCCATTTCTAAAAGTCAAATAGCCTTTTTATTATCACTATCATCGTGTTTTTAAAACAAATAAGCTTTAGAGTACAACAAAGTAATCTACGTAATGCAGATCTTTGGTTTTTGTTTTGTTTTGGGTTGGTTTTGGTTTTGGTGAGGAAGATTGGCCCTGGGCTAACATCTGTTGCCAATCTTCCTCTCTTTTTTTTGCTTGGGGAAGACTGTCACCTGCAGAGCTAACATCCACACCAATTGTTCTCTATTTTGTATGTGGGATGCTGCCACAGCATGGCTTGATGAGCGGAGTATGCAGGTCTGTGCCAGGGATCCAAACCTCTGAACCAGCGAATCCTGGGCCACCAAAGCAGAGCGCATGAACTTAACCACAACACCACCGAGCCAGCCCCTGGTTTTTTAACAGAATCTTATATAGAGCAACTCCCTATATACCTATATAGATATATATATATATACCTATATACCACCATCCATCTATCTACTTCATCAGTTTAAATGAGACCTTTCTGGAGACATCAACAACCTCTCCAGTACAGCAAGTTAATTACCACTCTGGGATTGGACATACACTGAAAATGCCCAGTTTTTCTATTTATACTTCATTAAAGTATCTTGAGATACAACTATATTTTCATACATCAAAACCTTTTCTGATCCCAACCATTTAAAATAACTGTTGGTGTTAAGATATGTTTTACTCACCTTGAGTTTTAACAGACTAGAATTCAGTATAAATTCAGTAGGTAAAAACTTCTGTTCTTACTGTAAAAAATATTCATTATGGAAAAATTAAGGAAGTTTACAAAAGGCCTATTTTTAATGTGGGTGTTTTGAAATTCTAGCAATGTGTCAGCTCTTTCCATTTTTTCTTTTTACCCCTCAACAATTTCTTTTCATTGGGAAACCTGATTAAAATTTTTATTAAATAATTACTTTCATTTTTTAAAATCTTAAGCTTTTATAGATATAAACTAAGTAAAATATAAACAAGTCTAGAATGTTTTATAGAACATGAAGCAAATCATGTTATTAATTTTGGTAGGCTACTTTAGACTATAATTCATTTTTCTTCTTTTTTAAAAAAAAAGCCTACTTGTGCAGAAAATGTATAGGGTATTTCAGGGCAATATATTCTGATTTACTTTCTATTATATATTAAAACACATCAAAATAGCCACAAACATCTGTTGAACATCTACAACATTCTCCCACTCCATCCAAATGTCAAGTCCCACATCATTTACCTCTGAAGTGTTCCCTGAATCCATTTCTCTTTACCATTTGCAGTCACTGCCCTAGTTGAGGCGCTTACCCACTGCTTGCACTTCCTGCTTGTGCTAACATCATATCAAGTCTCCCTGTTTTCATTCACCTCACTGCTTCCCAAGTCATTCTTTCACATTTCCCTGTGTACAGTCTCTGATGGTCCCCCAATATACACAAAGCACTGCAGTGAAGGCTCTTCATAAACCGACAGTGGTTTCCAACGCCATCTCCCACCTCCATACTCCAAAACCTTCACCCTATACACACAATCTTTGATCCAACCATGAATGTCTACTCAAAATGCTCTTTCATTTACTAGAACCTGAGATGCCTTATCCCACCCCACCCTTCTGCTTGACCTGTTTGAATCAGTCCCTACACAGCTCTAATAGTCTATGATTAAAATGACTACAGAAGTCTTTAATGGCAGGAAGAATCATAGATGTTTCAATTGTCAGTCTTTAGTGAATAATCTCAGGAATGGTTCCAAAGAGTTTACTACAAGAAGTGAGGCTTAAAATCTAATGTGTTTACTAAAAATGCTACCCACTGAGTCACTTAAATAAACTCATCCCTAAAATCATTTGAATTCCATTCTCTATGTGATATGAGGGTTGCATGATTTTTAAACATTTGAATATAATCTATACAACTAGGTAAACTAAATTTTTAAACATTACCCACTTTCATCTTCTAAGAAGCTTGTGGTAAAAGAAAAACAAAAGCAGCTGAGCACGAGCTTACTCGCTTTCATAATCCCAAGAAAAACACATAAGTAACTTTACCTGTCACTTCACATGACTTCATTTGATCAAATACCATACATGATAATTTTAAACTAACCACAGAACTATGGGATTTGGGGAAAGGATCCTAGAAACTATTTAGCTCAACCGGGAAAGAAAATAACTACATTTTAGAAGCTGAAGTTTCCCAACAGTACTTTTCGCCAAGGATGGGTGGGAGAGACTGATACAGAACAGGGAGCATTAAAACAAAAGCTGCCAGGAAAATAAGCATCGTTAATTAAGTGCCCAAATTTACAACAACAACAAAAAGACAACTTTGAAAGCTAGAATGAATAAAATCTACCTGGTCTGGCAATTTAGTTTCATGAGGATCTGGCCATAAGTCCTTCCTAGGTGTATCTGCAATTGAAAATATTGTATTTCCTTTAAATCTGTGTTAGGGCCAGGCCTGTGGCGCAGCAGTTAAGTTCGCACGTTCCGCTTCTCGGCAGCCTGGGTTCGCTGGTTCGGATCCCAGGTGCAGACATGGCACTGCTTGGCAAAAAGCCATGCTGTGGTAGGCGTCCCATGTATAAAGTGGAGGAAGATGGGCATGGATGTTAGCTCAGGGCCAGGCTTCCTCAGCAAAAAGAGGAGGACTGGCAGTAGTCAGCTCAGGGCTAATCTTCCTCAAAAAAGTATATATAAATAAAAAATAAATAAATCTGTGTTAAAAGAAAGCAGTAAAATAAAATTTGAAGATAAAAAGTAGAAGTAGAAATTAAAAACAGAGACTCAACAAATTTGGGTAGGCAATTATTGTATTGGTCAGAGTCATTTTACAAACTATATACAAGACTGCATAAGAACAGGAATGCAGTGCAACACCATGTTTATGCAACACCATACTCCTAAAAAGAGTTGTGAATATCTGATTTTTTAAAACAAGCTATAATTTGAATTAATGTTTAGAAAGCTTTCATTATGCTATCAGCCACCCCTAATTTATCTCTCAAAGTGGCTCTCTGGCTCATGGCTAGAGTTTTTGAGTGCAATAAGGCAGGACAAACTACCAGGTTCTGAGCTGACGCACAGTACCAGCCTTGGAAATCGTTTCCTGCTACCCCTCAGCCTTTTAAGTAAAGCGTCCCCTTCCTTGAATAAGCCATGATCACCACAGTCAGGAACACTGGGTAGCGGGAAGGACAAAAGTAAAGACAGGAATACACATGGCTTCTGCCTGAACCTTGAATATTCTTTAAATGAGGTTTGCTTCTTATAGGCTAAGATAAGACCATGTTCTTATTCATAACTATTTTAAAGACTCAGATGAATCTTAAACAACATTAAATAACAACACAGTCCTAAATTTACAAAGGCTAAGATGTTCAAATACGAAGGCACAAAATTCTAAAAGTTTCCACTTTTCTAAGGTAAAATTCTTAAAAAAGGAAACTAATTACATTTCTTTAAAAAGGCATTACAAACCCAAAGTCAAAGAAACATTCAGTTTGAGTAATTTTTTCCTCAGCTGAAAGCACTTATTTAAATTTTAGATGGTGAAATATTATGCATCTAGCAAAATCAGCCACAAAGTGGACCGATGTGTGTGATCCATGATCATCTTTTTCTTTGTCTAAAACTGCTCATACCAGGGATCCCAGGACTAAGAGCAGAAATGACATTCCAAGATATCTAATGTTTGATCCTTTAACTTAAAACCTAAATAAATGTTACTGATTGAAGAAGCTTTTAAAAAGTGATGTCAAACTATATACATTCCAACTAAAAAGCCACACATACATGAAGTCCAAAAGGTAGTTTTCTAAAAGCTATAAAGTAGACAAAAATCTAGAAATATTAATAAACAGAAAGGGAGAAGAAACACACACACCCAAAAATTTGGAATTAAAACAATGACATAAGTACACATAAAATAAAACTTTTGAAAAGTAGTAGAATACTTTATGCCAATATATTTGTCAATATGTCCAAAATTTACAATTATCTTAAAGAATATACACTAAACTGACTGAAAAAAAAAAGCATGTATATTTAGGTGTGAGTGTGTGGCTTGTTTAGAAAGGAGATTGAATGAGACACAATATTTTTTAAAATATCAATAATTAAAAATCTTTCTAATCTCTCCCCAAACCAGAACCAAATGGATTTAAAGATTTTTCTGAATATTCAAACTCTTCCCAAGACCAGAAAAAGATGGCAGACTCTCCAATTCCTTCAGTAAGGCTAATTTACCTTTTATTCTAAAAGCAGACAAGGGCAGTCAAAATACTGGCAAACCCAAACCCACGGTGAATCAAAGATATGAGCTACCTATATGAGAGGCCTATCTTTGATGTGTGCCTTTTAACATATCCATGGGATTATAAATGGGAACTTAAATAGACTACACTATAATTTTAGAAGTGGTACAAAGACTGCATTATCCCTGAGGAAATGGAACTAAAATACAAATCAACTTTCCATAGCTTTCTTTTGGAGTTAGCACTAAATATCAAAGAAAGATTGATGTGTACCCCCAAAAAAAGTTCCTCTCATTTTCAATGTCTTTTTTTCTTAATTTGGAAAGCATTCTTTTTACGTATTTATTCTACAAAATGAGTTGTGGAAAAGCTTTGCAGCATTTTATAACTATTTTCCAAGTACACTCCTAATTTCATGGGAAGAAAAACAATCACAAGTCAGGAATTTTATTGTGCAACAGACAAAACACAACCTTCCAAAGAAGTGTATTTTAAGGATTAATACCAAATGGGAAAAAAAAAAAAACCTTTTGCAATTTATACGTAGTTATGCAACTACTCCTTCAATCCACCAAGAACCAAAAAGAATAAGATTTTATTAAAATGAAATAAAAGCACTGACAGCTATGAACTCACCCTGAGGCTCTAACTAACCACTGGTGATACCGTCATTTACAGAGACCATCATTATTTTGCCTTTAAAATGTATTTTCTCCCTGCTGATACCAGACTGTAGATTAAATTTAAATGACACACAGAAAAGCTAACATACTCTCCTCATGAGCTAACATTATCTCCTCACGCACTATTTCTAAGAACTGGTGAGAGCTACAGCCTTTTTTAAAGGGAAATATTAGAGGAAAAAAAGACAAATTCATCCAATTTAAAAGGACAAATTTGTAATTGCCCTAACTACATTCACCTATCATTGTCAAAGCTACATTTTTATTTGATTGGATTTCTAATTTTAAGGAAAGCATGAAAATATTTATTCACTTCAACATAATTTGGAGTATACAGCATACAGAATGGATCACCAAACAAAACATTTGCGACTGCTGGGAAGATGGTGTTGTAGAAAGACTCTGAATTCACCTCCTCCTACAGACACAACAAATTTACAACTACCCTTGGAACAATTACCCCTGAGAGAGAATTGGAAGTTGGTTAAAAAGAACCCCCACAAAAAGGGATGGTACTGACTGAGGTGGAACAGGCAGAAATTCCTTTCTGGAGAGGAAGAAGCCACATCCTAGCCATGGTACTTCATGACCAGGAGCAATCCTAAGGTACAAAGCATTCCCTGGGGTAGCAGGGGATCTGAGCAGAACTTTGCCACAATAAGCAGATTTTGGACTCAGCACAACTGAGACAAGCGTCATTAACACCTGGCTTTGCTGACTATTAATAACAATGGGGAATACTACCAGAAAAACTATCAAACATAAGGGAAGGAAAAAGCCTGCTCTTAAAGGGCCCACACACAAATTCACTCATTTCAGAAAGCAACCTAAAATCATCAGAAAGGTGCACAGTCCTTTGGTGAAAAGAGGCTCACATGATAGGTTCTGGGTGCATCTCAGTGAAAGGCAAAACCTCCCCAGGCTAGGACCATCTCCACTAGGACTGAAACATTGGTGCAGCGACTATTGTGACCTAGTACAGGCCTGCTGAGACAGACGTTGGCAGATGCCACTGGAGTTCTTCCCCTGGCCCGTTAGCACAGGAGTCTGCCCCACCCACTAGAGTACCAATTTAATCCAGCTCAGCCAGGGCAGGCAGCCCACCCTACGGACTGGCCCCACCCAACAGCAAGCCCTCGGAAAACTTGTGGGCCTGCAAAGGCAGGATGTGTTAGACCTCTGCAACCAAGGGAAGTGGGTCTGCCTCTGTGAGGCAGGATGTATGTGAGGGGTGGGTCTGCATTGGCAGAGTGTGTGGGGCAGGGCAAGTGGGTCCACTTCAGCGGGTCAGGAAGTGTGCTTGGGGCAGGACTGCATTGATGGGGTGTGTGGGGGCTGCAGGTAGTGGGGCTTGTCAGCTACAGCAGACTTGTGCTTCTCAAACAGCCACATAGGGGATTGGCTCCACCTTTCAATGCCTGAAATGATTGTATGCTGCCATGCCTGGGTCTGGCCCCAATAAGGTGCACTACTGAGAAATCTGACAACAGCCTTGCAGGCCAGAGGCCTACAGCAATTGTAAGCCCCTGAGCCTAGCAACCAGCCAAGTTAGGGACCTACTCACTTAACATAAAAACTGCAGCAAGAATGTGCTATTAGACTCTGCATACAACTGTGGTGGGGCTCCTCACACCCAATAAAGTGACTGAAGGGACCACAGCAGCCACACGCAGTTGAGCATTATAACTCAGCCAGCCTGGGGAACAGCCTAGCCTTCCCATGCACCAGCAGCAAGAGCAACCCTGCCAGAACAGAAGGACACACATAGCCCACACAGGGGACACCCCTGGAATATTTGGAACTGGTGACGAGATAGATATGCTCTGCTGGGCTCCATAAGGCATCTCTTACATAAGGCCAATTCTGCAAGCTCAGCAGATGTAGCTGATCTACTGAGTACATAGATATAAGCAAAGAGAAAGAGGCAAAATGAGGAGACAAAGGAATATGTTCCAAATAAGGGAACAAGACAAATACTCAGAAAAAAACCAAAACAAAACACAGATAAACCACCCACCTGATAAAGAGCACAAACTAATAGTCATAAGGATGCTCACTGATCTTGGGAGGAGAATGGATGAATTTAGTGAGAACTTCAACAAAGAATTGGAAAATATGAAAAAGAACCAATCAGAAATGAGGAATACAATAATGGAAATGACAAAATTCACTAGAGGGAATCAATTGCAGAATAGATGATACAGAAGAACAGATCAGCAAGCTGGACAAAAGACTAGAGGAAATCACCCAAGCTAAACAGATAAAAGAAAAAAGAATTTTAAAAAATGAGGGCAGTCTAAGGGACCTCTGGGATGACATCAAGTGCACTAACATCCATATTATATGTGTCCCAGAAGGAGAAGAGAGAGAAAAATGGGCAGAGAATCTGTTTGAAGAAATAATAGCTGAAACTTTCCTAACTTAAGGAAGGAAACAGACATCCCAGCACAGGAAGCACAGAGAGCACCAAAGAAGATGAACCCAAGTGGTCAACACCACGAAATATTATAATTAAAATGTCAAGAATTAAAGAGAGAATTCTAAAAGCTGCAAAAGAAAGGCAACAAGTTACACATAAAGGAAACTCCATAAAGCTGTCAGCTGACTTCTCAGCAGAAACCTTACAGGCTAGAAGGGAGTGACACAATATACGTAAAGTGCTGAAAGGAGAAAATCTACAGCCAAGAATACTCTACTTAGCAAGGTTATTATTCAGACTGTAAGGAGAGATAAAGAGTTTTCCAGACAAGCAAAAACTAAAGGAGTTTATCATCAATAAACTGGCCTCACAAGAAATGCTAAGGGGACTTATTTAAGTGGAAAAGAAAAGACTACAAATAGGAATAAGAAAATTACCAAAAATAAAGAAAATAAAATCACTGGTAAAGGCAAATATACAATAAAGGTAGCAGATCAACCACTTATGAAGCTAAAATGAAGGTCAAAAGACAAAAGTCACTAAAATTATCTATTCCCATGAAAAGAGGGTAATGGACACACATGCACAAAAAAGCAGTTAAATACGCTATCAAAAACATAAAATGAGGGAGTAAAGAGTAGACCTTTCAGCAAGAGGTCAAACTTAAGACATTGACTTACTAATAGATTGCTATGTATGTAGGTTATTATATATGAACCTCATGGTAATCACAAACCAAAGCCTATAATAAATACACAAAAAATTAAGAGAAAGGAACACAAACATAATACTAAAGACAGCCATCAAACCACAAGGAAGAGAGGAAGAGAATAAGAAAGGAATGGAGAACTATTAAAACACCCAGAGGAAAAGTAACAAAATGGCAATAAGTACATACTTATCAAGAGCTACTTTAAATATCAATGGACTAAATGCTCCAACCATAAGACATAGGGCAGCTGATTGGATAAAAAAACAAGACCCACAAATATGTAGCATACAAGAGACATACATCAGACCTAAAGACACTCACAAACTGAAAGTGAAGGGATGGAAAAAGATATTCCATGCAAATAGCAATGAAAAGAAAGCTTGGTAGCAATACTTACGTCAGACAAAATAGATTTTAAAACAAAAACAGTAAAAAGAGACAAAGATGGGCACGACATAATGATAAAGGGAACAATCCAACAAGAGGATATAATACTTGGAAACATCTATGGACCCTACACAGGAGCATCTAAATATATAAAGCAACTAACAGACAAAAAAAGGAGAAATAGTAACACAATAATAGTAGGGGACTTTAACACTCCACTTACACCAAAGGATAGATCATCCAAACAGCAGAACAATAAGGAAACATTGGCCTTAAATGACACATTAGATCAGATGTACTTAGTAGAGATATAGAGAACATTCCATCCAAAAACCACATAATACACATTCCTTTTGAATGCACATAGAATGTTCTCCAGGATAGATCACATATTAGGCCACAAAACAAGTCTCAATAAATTTAAGAAAACTGAAATAATACCATGCATCTTTTCTGACCACAACAGTAGGAAACTAGAAATCAGCTACAGGAAGAAATTGGAAAAGCCACAAATATGTGGAGATTAAACAAAACGCTACTGAGCAATGACTGGGTCATTGAAGAAATCAAAGGATAAATCAAAAAATACCTGGAAACAAAAGAAAATGAAAATACGACATGCCAAAATTTATGGGCTACAGCAAAAGTGGTTCTAAGAGGGAAGTTTACAGTAATACAGACCTACCTCAAAAAATAGGAAAAATCTCAAATAACCAATCTAAGAGTGCACCTAGAGGAATTGGAGAAAGAAGAACAAACAGAGCCCAAAATGAGTAGAAGGAAGGAAGTAATAAAAATGAGAGCAGAAATAAATGAAATAGAGACTAAAAAACAATAGAAAAAAAATAATGAAGAACTGGTTCTTTGAAAAGATAAACAAAATTGACAAACCTTTAGCTAGACTCACCAAGAAATAAAGAGAGAAGCCTCAAATAAATAAAAACAGAAGTGAAAAGAGGAGAAATCACAACGGACACCTCAGAAATACAAAAGATAATGAGAGAATACTATGAAAAGTTATATGCCAACAAACTGGATAATCTAGAAGAAACGGATAAATTCTTAGAATCATACAACCTTCCAAAACTAAATCAAGAAGAAACAGAATTTGAATGGACCAATCACCAGTAAGGGGATTGAAACAGTAATTTAAAACCCCCAAAAAATAAAAGTTCAGGACCAGTCGGCCTCCCTGGTGAATTCTATCAAACATTCAAAGAAGACTTAATACCTATCCTTGAACTCTTCCAGAAAATTGAAGAGGAGGAGAAGCTTCCTAACTCATTCTACAAGGCCAACATTACCTTGATACCAAAACCAGACAAGAACAACACAAAAAAAGAAAATTACAGGCCAGTATCACTGATGAACATCAATGTAAAAATCCTCAACAAGACACTAGCAAATCAAATACAACAATACATTAAAAAGATCATCACCATGATCAAGTAGGATTTATTTCACGGATTCAGGGATGTTTCACCATCTGTAAATCAATCAACATGATACACCACATTAACAAAATGAAGAATAAAAATCACCTGATCATCTCAATAGATGCAAAGAAAGCATCTGATGAGATACAGCAGCAATTTAAGACAAAAACTCTGAATAAAATGGGTATAGAAGGAAAGTACCTCATCATAATAAAGGCCACATATGACAAACCCACAGCTAATATCACACTCAACAGAGAAAAACTGAAAGCTTTCCTTCTAAGAGCAGGAACTAGACAAAGATGCCCACTTTTGCCACACCTATTTAACACAGTATTGGAAGGCCTAGCCAGAGCAATCAGGTAAGAAAAAGAAATAAAAGACATCCAAAATGGAAAGGAAGAAGTGAAACTGTCACTATTTGCAGATGACATGATCTTAATATAGAAAACCCTAAAGAATCCACCAAAAAACTTTTAGAAATAATAAATGAATACAGTCAAGTTGCAGGATACAAAATCAACATACAAAACTCAGTTGTGTTTCTATACACTAACAACAAAGTAGCAGAAAGAGTAATTAAGAATACAATTCCATTTACAATTGCAACAAAAAGAATAAATTATCTAGGAATAAATTTAACCAAAGAGGTGAAAGATCTGTACAGTAAAAACTATAAAACATTGTTGAGGGGCCGGCCCAGTGGCGCAGCAGTTAAGTGCACACGTTCTGCTTCTCAGCAGCCCAGGGTTCGCCGGTTCAGATCCCGGACGCAGACACGGCACCGCTTGGCAAAAGCCATGCTGTGGTAGGCATCCCACATACAAAGTAGAGGAAGATGGGCATGGATGTTAGTGCAGAGCCAGTCTTCCTCAGCGAAAAGAGAAGGATTGGCAGTAGTTAGCTCAGGGCTAATCTTCCTCAAAATAAATAAATAAATAAATAAATTTTAAAAAATCATTGTTGAAAGAAATCAAAGATGACACAAAGAAATGGAAAGATAGAATGCGCTCATGGATTGGAAGAATTAACACAGTTAAAATGTCCATACTTCCTAAAGCAATCTACAGATTCAATACAATCCACATCAAAGTTCCAACAACATTTTTCACAGAAATAGAACAAAGAATCCTAAAATTTATATGGAACAACAAAAGACCCTGAACAGCCAAAGGAATCCTGAGAAAAAAGAACAAAGCTGGAGGTTTCACACTCCCTGATTTCAAAAGATACTACAAAGTTATAGTAATCAAAACAGCATAGTAGTGGCAGAAAAACAGACATATAGATCAATGGCACAGAACTGAGAGCCCAGAAATAAACCCACACATCCATGGACAGCTAAGTTTCGACAAGAGAGCCAAGAACATACAATGGAAAAAGCAAAGTCTCTTCAATAAATGGTATTGGGAAAACTAGACAGCCACATACAAAAGAATGAAAGTAGATCATTATCTTACACCATACACAAAAAATAACTCAAAATGGATTAAAGACTTGAATGTAAGACCTGAAACCATAAAACTCCTAGAAAAAAAACATAGGCAGTATGCTCTTCAACATCAGTCTTAGCAGCATATTTTCAAAAACCATGTCTGACCAGGTAAGGGAAACAATAGAAAAAATAAACAAGTGGGACTATGTCAAACTAAAAAGCTTCTACACAGCAAAGGACCATCAACAAAATGAACAGACAATCTAACAACTGAGAGAAGATATCTGCAAACCATGTATCTGATAAGGGTTTAATATCCAAAATATACAAAGAACTCATACATCTCAACAACAAAAAACTAACAATCAAATTAAGAAATGGGCAAAGGATCTGAACAGACATTTTTTCAAAGAAGATATACAGATGGCCAACAGGCACATGAAAAGATGTTCAACATCACTAATTATTAGAGAAATGCAAATCAAAACTATAATGAGATACTACCTCACACTCGTCAGAATGGCTATAACTAACAAGACAAGAAATAACAAGTGTTGGAGAGGATGTGGAGAAAACGGAATTCTCATACATTGCTGGTGGGAATGCAAACTGGGGCAGCCACTATGGAAACAGTATGGAGATTCCTCAAAAAAACTAAGAATAGAACTACCATATAATCCAGCTATTCCACTGCTGGGTATTTATCCAAAGATTATTAAAACATGAATGCGTAAAGATACAAGCACCTCTAGCACCTCTATGTTCACTGCAGCATTATTCACAATAGCTAAGACTTGGGAACAACCTAAATGTCTATCAAGGGATGAAGAGATAAAGATGATGTGGTATATATACACAATGGACTACAACTCAGCCATAAAAAAGATGAAATCTTGCCATTTGTGACAACATGCATGGACCTTGAGGGTATCATGCTAAGTGAAATAAGTCAAATATTGTACGATCTCACTCATAAACAGAAGATAAAAACAACACCACCGACAAACAAACACATCGATACAGAGATTAGATTGGTTGTTACCAGACGGCAAGTGGGGAGGGAGGAGGGTAAAGAGGTGATTAGGCTCATGTGTATTGATGGATAATAATTAGTCTTTGGGTGGTGAACATGATGTAATCCACACAGAAATCAAAATATAATGATGTACACCTGAAATTTTATAATGCTATAAATCAATGTTACCTCAATAAACAAATAAATTAAAAATAAAGCTTTCCCAAAAAAAATCTGCTGTATTCTGTTATATAGTTTTACAAAGGTTTTTTGAACTAAAACTTTTCTCTCAACATTTTATTACAATTGTGTATATAACTTGCTTTAGCAGATCAAGTAATTTGTGATTGACCAGGAAACAGAGAATAAATGATATTTAGCACACACTAAGTAAAATGAATGAACTGGAAGTTATTTACCCATTTATTCTCATTATTTTCAAGATCTTAAAACTTGCATTAACAATTAAGGTCTGTTTCAGAATTTCTGTAAATTTCTCTAAATTGCACCTTGAAGATGCACTAATAATAAGTAGCTGAATAAGTAAATAAATCTATTTCAAGGGAATAGCCATTTTATTGAAACTATATTAATATAAACAAGAAATCAAGCATTACATAAAGCATAGGACCTAGATGTATATCACCAAGTCCAAGAAGTAGCTTTCCTTCAACTATTATAACATAAATATAATAATTCTTGGAATAAAATTCAAAACCCAATTAAATATTTTTCTCAAAGAGCAATCAAATTCTACTACTACAGTTGTGCAGTTCCTTAAAAACAAATACACTTTCCCATGTCTTCCAGTGTTTGGTAGTTTCATTTAAAGAAGTAATTACAGTACATTGTACTATTTTTCACACCTTTTTCATGTTGTAAATGTTCCATGATAATTTTTCTTTTCCCTGAGGAAGTTTAGCCCTGAGCTAACATCTGCTGCCAATCTCCTCTTTTTGCTGAGGAAGACTGGCCCTGAGCTAACATCTGTGCCCATCTTCCTCTACTTTATACGTGGGATGCCTGCCACAGCACGGCTTGAGAAGCAGTGCGTACGTCCACACCCAGGATCCGAACTCCAGGCTGCAGAACCGGAATGCGTGAACCTAACCGCTGCACCACTGGGCCGGCCTCCCATAATAATTTTTTAGAGACATAACACATACAAGATATTATGTGTGAACCCAGCACCCAGTTTAAGAAAAAGAAAATTACCATTACCTTTGATGTCCCCTGTGAGTCGTTCCCTATCCCGTTCTCTTCTCAGTTCCCTCAGAGGTAAGTATTATCCTGATTTTTGTGTTTACCACTTCCATAACTTTCTTTATGGTTTTACTATCTATTTTTATAACCTTGAAAATACTATTTATTTTGTGGGATTTTTAATCTTATATAAACGGAGCCATACTGTATGTATTCTTCCAATGCTTGCTTTTATCATTCAGTATTATGTTCCTGATTTTTAAAGATTTTTATTTTTTTTCTTTTTCTCCCCAAAGCCCCCCAGTACATAGTTGTATATTCTTCGTTGTGGGTCCTTCTAGTTGTGGCATGTGGGACGCTGCCTCAGCGTGGTTTGATGAGCAGTGCCATGTCCGCGCCCAGGATTCGAACCAACGAAACACTGGGCCGCCTGCAGTGGAGTGCACGAACTTAACCACTCGGCCACGGGGCCAGCCCCTTATGTTCCTGATTTTAATCCACGTTTTTTCATGCTTTCACTGTAATTTATCTTCACTGTTATAGTATATTTCACAATATACTTACATATAGCATTATATATAGTTGGTATATATCACAATATGTTTATCGATTCTACTGTTGTGGAAATTTATGTTGCTTCCAGTTTTTCACTACTGTATAAAGAATTTTGTATTTCAGGTGCTTGTACATTTTGTTGGATGTGTGTTGTGAGGTCTGGCACGCCTGTATCTTTGGGAAGTAACGTCAAGCTATTTTCCAAAGTGGCTGTACCATTTAAGCTCCCACCCACAGTTTATAACTATTCTACTTGTTCTACATCCTCACCAATACTTGAAATTGTTAGACTTTTCATTTTTGCCAATCTGTTGGGTGTGAAATGGTATCTTATTGTGGTTTCATTTACATTTCTCCACTTAAAAAGGAGGCTGAACGCCTTTTCATGTTTACCGACGAGTCAGGTTTCCACTGCCATAATGTGCCTCTCAAGGCTTTGGCCCACTTTTCTACCGAATTATCTTTTTCTCAATGATTGAAGGCATTTGCCATATATTTTGGATGTCACTCCTTTGCCAATCATATGTGTTTTAAACATCTTCTCCCTGTTGTATTTTTCATTTCATTTCAATATAGCATCTTTTGATAAACAAAGGTTCTTAATTTTAATGTAATTGGCTTTTTTTAATCTTCCTTTGACAGTTTCTGCTTTTATATCTTACTTAAAAACTCTTCCTTAGTCTAAGGTCATAAAAGTTTTTTCCTAAATTGTCTTTTAACAGTTTTATAGTTTTGACTTTCACATTTAACCCACCTCGAATTGATTTTTGTGTATAGTTTGAGGTAGGGGACTAAATTTTATTCCCAAACAAATAACAACTGTCCCAGTACCATTTACTGATAAAAAGTCCTCTTCTCCACTGATACACAATGCCAGCTCTGGCCCAAATCAAATTCCCACATAGATAAGCCTGAATCTAAGGTTGCTTTGAGTTCTAAAATTCTATTCACTTGAAGGCACTAAAACTTCTTGTGAAGATAAATCAACAATAAGTTTTAACTTCAAGAATTTTTTTTTAAAGAAGAGAACACCAAATGGCAAGAGAATCCTGACTTGGGAAATAAAACGGGAAAAATTACTGCATAGGGTTCAAAGAACCTGAGTTCTATTTCCCATGCGACAGCTTGCTGACTACATAGAATCAGACATTTTCCAGTTGTCAAAAATAATGGTACCAAGAAAAGGGTAAAAAATATTTACCTTTCTCTCATGTCTATAAGCTCACATTTACTAGAAAGTTCATAACATTATACTAAGAAATATTTAAAAGATAAATATAAACAAAGGTATAATTTAAATAAACTTCATCATCCCAAATTTTACTTTTATATGTATTACCTAATGAGGAATTTTTGCTCTAGCTTCTAACTTTGTATCAACCACAGTTTGGTGCTCAAACTTGTTGACTTCATATAGTTGTCTTACATGAGTACAATCTATTTGAAGACCAAGTAAAGGCGAAGAATATTTTCTAAAAGGTGTCTTGAACATCATGGAACTCCCATGCAGAAATGCGACCCACTTCATAATGGATAAAGTTTAACTCAAAGAGAGAATTCTCCATTAATAAAATCACCTTTAATTTAAGTGTACTTATTTTATATTATTAATACTCTTTTGAATAGTCACAGAAGTTCAAAATATATCGGAATACTTTTCATCTAAGTATAGACCCAACTCCAGTTAAGAATCTTTATGAAGGCAATTCGGAAAACATTCTAGTTTTTACAATAAAAATGTCCTTGATTAACACTGAGAAAAAGTATAAATAAGTTTTAAAATATGCATGCATTAGTAAAACTGATGGTTTCCTAATGGCCTATTTTTGACACATAAAAAATTTAATGCCATGTAAATTTTGTTATAAATTTCGTTTCTTCTTAGCAGTGAGTAAATAAGAGTCTAAAAAGAAAATCTAATATTTATTCAGTTGTTCACAATTCAGTTGATTAACTTGCTCACAAATAAATGTGCTGAGTTCTTAAAATGGATCATTTCATCCTTTACTACTCTGTTACTGTGAATTTTTCAGACGTTATTTGAGGCGAAAACAAAGCTGCAACAAACGATAGGAATTAGAGGCAATAACCACTGTTTTTATAAGTGGAATAAAGAGTACTGTTGGTTTTTTAATTTTCTGTGACATGTGCATCCATGGTTAGTAGGATCTGAATACTAATTATACAAACCTAGAAAAGTCTAGAAACCTACTGTAGAAGCTGATATTCTCTGCTTTGGTATCAAAAATAACCAAAAATGTAATCATCAGGGACTATTTAAATGTTACACTCATCAAACAATTAAGTACTCACTATAAGTCCTCATTTCATTAACATGAATTGTAGAGCAGTAAATCTAAACAATGTAGAAAGTAAGTAGTAAGTTGCGGGCCTTCCACTTGAGGAGCCAGGTGTACTACTTGCCATAATTGCTATTAATGATATGCTCTATCAGAAAAGGCAGGATGAGGAATTAGAGATTCCTATACTCCTAATCTTAATGTGCTTCAGCAACAACAAAAACAAATTTCATTTCAGGCCATAGTAGCTTATGGAAAATGTGTTAGAAATTAGGTACTAGAAAATAGCAGAATTCTGTAAAAATCCAGGACATTCCCACTCCTAGAAATGCCACATATAGTTCTCACTGCAGCGTTATAAAGGAATGAATTTTGTTCCATAATAATTTCACCACAACAGCATGTGGTCCCGAATAAAGGGACCCTCATACACGCATTTCACTCTCATGTGCAAAAGATTCTGCAAACGAAAAGGAATAATCACCCAGCGTATTCTCAGAAACTGCTGTCCCTACAGAGCATCGGTGCTCAAAATATAAAGCAGGCAATTAAAATTCTATCCCTCACCAGGAACTTTCAAATTAAAGTTATTTTTAAAACCCTAAAGTTGAACAAGGTTTAAATTTTAGAAATAATCAACTGTATACACAGAGTAAAGAAATCTGTTAAAACACAACCCTATAACACCTAAGCGGCTTTGGTTGCTACCCGACCCCAAAAAGACCAAACATTACATAGTTAAGTGCTTTCTTAGAGGCTCTTGCTTGTAATATCCAATTTTGAACAAAATCATAAGGTATACATGAACTGGGAGTCATCTTTCATTAAAATTCTAACTACATAAAGTAACACGGCCCTGTGAGAAAATGGGTAGTTTCAATAGTTTAGATCTTTCTCTCCCAATTATCTTCTGGCAATAAGAAGGATACATTCTGACATTAATTCCCTATTCCCTTAACCTTAGAAAATAATCCCCTCTCATCAGGAGCTGGAAAAAGGTGAGAAACAAAAAAAGTTAAAATAAGTCATTGATAACGTATTTACCGGTTTGATTCGAAGCTGACCATCTGCCACCTCAAGAATGGCATGTCTTCTGGATACTCTCTTGTCTGTTATCTACAGGGGAAAAAATTAAAAATTTCAAACACAGCCACCTCCCTAAAAAACAATAACAGCAACAACAACAAAAAAAACCATAGCCACGTTTCTGCAATTAGTAGGCTAGATATGAAATATATTATTCATTCAACAACTATATAACGAAATGACTATCCTCATTGAACAGATAATGAAACAACTCAGAGATTAAGGGACCTGCTCAAGGTCATAGAAGAATAAATGGCAGAGCAAGAGACTCAAGCTCGGAATCTAACAGATCCCAAAACCTTGCGTGATGATTTCCATATAAGACAGACAGATGGTGGGGATTCTTATCAATAAAAATCATAAAATGAGTAAAAAATCTGTATAATATGTACTCACTAGGAAACATTTCAAATACAGGAAAGACATAGTATTTTATAACGACAAAAGTTTTCAAAAAGCAGCAGTCTGGCAAATGTAACAGGTATGACTACAAGCTCTGGGGTCAGGCAGACCCGTATTTGAGCTCTGGGGCTGTCAGCAGTAGTTAAGAGAATGGAAGGCAGGAGGGGGAGTAGGGAAAACCAAATATTTACAGTGAAGAAGAGATCATCACCTATTTTTCAAAATATATATTGGCTTCCTGTTTTGAGCCAACAGTGTCCTACTTATGCTCACAATCATTTCTGCATACCAAAGTTTAAAAACTGTTTGCACTTTAAATGCTGAAATTGTCAATCAAGACTTCCCTGCCTGGCTATAAACACAACACTTAAGATGGCCTTTGTAATTTGTGGCTGATACATCATGAAAACATTTTAAGCACTCCCCTTACTTAATACCATAATTATTTGGCCCATCTCTCAGTTATCTTATATCAAGTCTGATATTTTCCACATCAGGACCAAAATTATCAGTAAAACCAGACTACAGCAATGCCTAAATTCAATTAAACCCATTAGTTCTGTAAAAATGTGAAACTGCCAGGAATCAGTACTCACTGTTTTCAACCAGAGAGTAGTTCTTAAGGCTGTGATTATATAAAAATAGTAACATCAGGCATGACAGCAGGATGAATTCCAAATACATGAATTTTCCACACAGCTACAGTTAATTTTTATAACATTTTTTAAAATAAAATATTTCAGGGACTGGCCCCATGGCATAGTAGTTAAGTTCATCGTGCTCTGCTTCAGCAGCCAGGGTTTATGGTTTGGATCCCAGGCGCAGACTTACACCACTCATCAGCCATGCTGTGGTGGTGTCCCACAATCAAAATAGAGGAAGACGGGCACAAATGTTAGCTGAGGGATAATGTTCCTCAAGGGAAAAAAAAAAGAGGAAGATTGGCAACAGATGTTAGCTCAGGGTGACTCTTCCTCAGCAAAAAAAATAATAATAATAATAAAGTATTTTAAAGGTAGCCTATTTAAAACATATCCACTGTTAGCCACAATAGCTATTTCAAAAAGGTAAATATAAATAATCTATTCTATCAGAAAAGAGAGGAGAGAAATTTGGAGGTTCCTACAGTCTTTCCTATAACGTGCCTTAGTGGGCCAAAAACAACAGCAGTCATCTGATAACCCACTTTACTATTTGCATAGATTTTATCTTTCTAAAAAAAATTTTTTTACTAAGGAAGATTCGCCCAGAGCTAACATCTGTTGCCAATCTTCCTCTTTTTCTTTTTGCCTGAGGAAGATTAGCTCTGAGCTAACATCTGCACCAGTCTTCATCTATTTTGTATGTGGGTCACGGCCACAGCATGGCTGATGAGTAGAGTAGGTCCACACCCAGTAAGTCCCAACCTGTGAACCTGGGCCACCAAAGCGGGGCATGTAGAATTTTAACCACTCAAACACAGGGCTAGCCCTAGCACAGATTTTATCACTTGCAAGGAACTTTCATGTAATGTAGAGATTCACCATAATACTGTCACAGCTATTATTTACATTTTACATATTTGGAAATGGAAAGTCCACAGAATTCAAGCAACTTGTGTAGGTCACTCTTCCAGTAGGTAGCACTCAAATTCATACTCATCAATAAAAACAATTATGTGAGAAAAATAGTCATATATGATTCTACACCATGTAATCATTCAGAAGTACTTTCAAGAAATGTAAATTATTCTGTGTTGGGCATAAGAAGTTTCTATTTTTAACTTGGGTAGTAAACTGTCATTGCTAACTTAAATAATACAAATCAATTTTCTAACCAATAGAGTAACAAACTATCAGATATAAAGCTATGACATACTGATGGTTCCCGGAATAGTCCAGCTTGGGTTTGTTTCTTTTCAAACCATATTTTTGCAGGAAGCAATAATGGACTTTTCCTATCTTAGTCTTTTTTTGAAGTAGATTTCACTGACACTAGCAAGAAAAAGATATTTTAAATAATATAAAAGCATAGTGTGACCTCTAGTGGACACACAATTCCACAACAGCGTAATTTCATTGCAAACTGCATTTTGATAGAATACCAAAAAAACTGTTTTTTTAAAGAGTCTTTGAAATTAACATCTTTCAGGCATTTAGCTATAATTGTCCCTTTTAAGTTATATCTCTAAACAAGTAAGCTACTGATGGGGCTGAGAGCAGGCCGCTCCAAGGTGTGGCACTCTGGTATGCGGACTACTTCGAGCTGAAGACAATGAAGCCTCAAAAGACCCAGAAAGAGCATCTGACCTTCCCCCAAGCTGCCTAAAGAAATTTAAAATAAAGGTTGTCTCCAGGACAGGCCATCACCTTAGATAACTATCTAGGACACTTGCGGGGATCCTTGCTAAGTCCACTCTTATCAAAGTCCTGCTTATCAAACTTCTGCATTCCATCTCTATGACGATTGTCTTTCTCCCCCTTGAAGTCCCAGATCACCATGTGCTCCTTGTCCATAGCTGAGGGTACTTAAACGGGTGGACTCAGCCAGATGGCCGAGTTACTCAGTTTACCCTGAGTTTCTCCCATGTATACATGTTATTAAATTTTGTTTGATTTTCTCTTGCTAACCTGCCTCTTTGATTATTTGACCAGCCATAAGAACCTTGAGGAAAAGCGGTGGGGGGGAATTCTCCCACTTCCCCGACACTACAAAATAAGAATTTATGTTTTCTCAATGGGAAGCTTAAAGGTTTAACAAATTATCATTAAAGTTTATTTTAATTCCAGGATGGGGTGGGGCAAGTAGGGGGTGGTTGGGAGGTAGGTCACAATTAGATTATCCTAAAACTCTGATGACCTGCTTTATTTAACAGCAATCACTGCTCCTTGTGCAGAGTCAATATCCATACATTCTCACTAATACATTAACTGTAATACCAATTATTTACCAAGACCAAGGACCCTTCTACATATATCATGTATAATCTTTTTTAGTCTTCACAACCTGTGGAGAAGACACTATTGTCTTTATTTTATAGGTGAGAAATGGAAATGCAGAGAAGTTAAGCAACTACTTAAAGTTACACAGCCAATAAGCCACGGGACCAGGATTGGAACCCAAGGAATCTGATTCTAGAGACACCTTTTGCTCTTAACACTGTACTAACTCTCTCACTATCATCATGTAAAATATCATTTTGTAAATTATTTACCATGAGCTTAACTGTCTAAACTAGAACATACTAAAGAACTGGAAATAGGCAGAATAGCTATTTAAGAAGCAAGTAGACTTTCTGAGAAAGAGGCCTTCAGGTTTTCATTAGTTCCTGTTTATTCTAATGTCTTACCCAAGTCTAACAAGACATGTTATCTGAATTCCCAATTCTCTATTCACAGCAGATAATAAAGTGGATAGGGTTGAGTAGGCAGTGCCATGACGACGGGGAAAAAAAGACTGATGTCGGTCTGCAAGTGGAAGAGAAAGCCTACAGAAAAGCAAAGAAACCCAAGGACTCAAAGAGTACACTGGCTAGAGGCTAGTGAGAGCAGGGACAAATGGCATAGCATAGTTCAAAAAGGGTACTAAAGGCTTACCCGAGTTTACTGATTGATTATCAAGAGTCACCAGGTTTAAATAAAAACTTCACGTGAAAGTCAGACATTTCGCATCTTAGAGAGCCATCCAAAAAGTTAAAATCGAGGAATTCCAGTTTCCTGTCGAATAATTATAGCCACCTAAATTTTAATCGCACCACGCATTCTCCAAAAAATTAGAGATCAACAAATAGAGCAAATAAAACCACCTATATCCCATATCGGCACTACTAGGAGACAGATTGCCACAAACTCTAATGTACATGTAAGAGGGGAAAGAAACACCAAATGCAGAAGATCAAGCGTCAGGACCTACGTTGAGAGAGAAAGTCAGGTAGCAAGTGGGAGGACCAGAGAAGAGAGGGAGTGAGAACCTGGGGTGGTGGGGCACAGGCAATATCACTCCTAGAAAAGAAGTCACACCATGAGAAGGAAGTGCTGACAATGCCTCTCACATCTAGCAGTTCAGAGGGCCAGCAACATGGGGAACAATCTGGACATCAATATGAATAATGATAATAATGGAATATAGCACACTGAATACAAAAATAATCCATGAGTTCACACTGAACTCAAGAAAGGGGCTGGGGCTAGAGCTGGGAGGAAAAGCCTTTCTTTATAAAAGAATGCCAGCTAAGGTCTAAGAAACGATCAAACCAGGAAATCACTATTCTGTAATACCAATGTAATACTTGGCTCAGTAAAGGATCAATGGATGCCAGCTTTCAAGCGAAAGCTTGATGGGAAGTAGAATATTCGTGACATCTCAAAGCACCACTCCACGGATTATTCACAAAGGGAAGTGTCTTCACTGGAGAAGTCTGACAGACACCATCTTCCCCAAGCAACCACACTTTACATCATCACCAACAGGACAAACTGATGGCTGGGCCTCCTGATATGCTGCTGAGTCCACATCACCTATGGACTATTCTTGCTCAAAATGTTTAACCTGAATCTAATTATGTGGAAACAATCAGACAAATCAAAACTGTGGGCATTCTATGAAACAACTGGCCTGGAGACCTAACAGCATTAATGCCACGAAACAACAGTTCTAGATTAAAGAAGATATTTGACAGGATCCTAAGTTTTTTAAAAAATGCTGAAAAGGACATTATTGGAGAAGTTGGGTAAAACTGAACACGGAATATTAAAATTTATTATACAAATACAAATTGCTCATGTGATAGTATATATATATATTATATATATGTTATATATATAATATATATATACACACACATATTTTACTTACATAGAAATGCCCTTGATCTTAGGTGAAACATGTTGACATATTTAGGGATGAAGTGCCATAATGCATGCAATGTACTTTCAAATGGGTTCAGGAGAAAGACAAAAACAAATTGTGTGTGTGTGTATATATATATACGTATTTGTGTGTGTGTGTGTGTGTAGGTAAGTATGAGAGAGAGAGAGAGAATAAATGTGCCAAAATGTTAACCATTAATTAACCTAAGTTAAGGATATATAGGTGTTCATTGTACTGTTCAACTTTTCTACAGGTCTGAAATCTTTCAAAATGAAAAGATGAGGGAAAAATAGTTAAAATTTCAAAAATGCTACTTATAAGGGTTATCATCAACTTATCTAAAAAATGTTGTGTACATGATTGCTAAATAACATGACAAAAGAAGTGTAATTCTATATATAGACTTTGCCGTAAAATTAACAAGGCTCTTTGTATTAGTTATATGTAATTAAAAAAAAATTTCTTTGATTTAGACTAGGCACAACAAACTGGCAGCCAATAGACCATAAATCACTCACCCACTGCTTTCTGTAAATTTTCACTTTGAAGATTATATGTGCCTCCACCTCACCACAGTCCCCAGCACTCCCATCACCTTCCACGGAGCCCACTTCACTCTTTATCGCACTCCTGGCCTCTGCAGGCATTTGAATTAGCAACTCATGATTTAAAATACACCTATACGTTTTAGATGCTAATTCTTCACACTGACACTGTGTACCAGATGCTTCTAGTTGCTTAATCAATATCTATTCATTTATTCCTTCATACTAATATTAATCCAACTTTATTTAGGGTAACCATATACTCAGTTAAAAATATCCAAACGCCCAGAATTCCTTGTAGCTATGGATGGCCAAGTGACATAGTTCCAGCAAAGGATATAAGAGGGAATGTGTATTAACCAATTTTCTAGTGTCTATATCTGAGGCTTTGATATGTGGGGCCTTGCTGACTAGAAGGACTACCCTATTCAGAGTCATAGGATTCTCAGACAGTACCCATCTTACCGGCAAGTGCACCTTCCATTTGCAAACGAACCAATCCAAAGCCCTGCCAACAATCACGGCTTCACCTGGCTCTCACACCGCCCCAATCACCCCAGCGCTAGGCATCTGACTACTAGCGGCAGCATCTACAGCCCAGAGCCCCACAGAATTATTCACACGAGACCATCCTAAACCTGCTTGCCCTGCCTTGCTCATTCATTCCTGAGAAAACCAGAACAAAGGTTTTCCTGCAGTTTGCCTAAGCTCTCTGCCTTCACCCGACCTCATGTGGCCCTGCAGGGCACGGTGTGCTCTTTTTTCTCTTGGGAACTGTATTAAATTATCTTTTCAACGCTGAGTATCTCCTCATCTGTTGGCCTCACCACACCTGAACCAAACAACAAAATCTACATTTTAAAACAGGGTGGAGGGGCCAGCCTGGTGGCACAGCTGTTAAGTTCCCACAGTTCCCACGTTCTGCTTCGGCAGCCCGGGGTTCACTGGTTCGGTCCTGGGTGCAGACTTATGCACTGCTTATCAAGCCACGCTGTGGCAGGCATCCCACATATAAAGCAGAGGAAGATGGGCACGGATGTTAGCTCAGGGCCAGCCTTCCTCAGCAAAAAAGAGAAGGACTGGCAGCAGATGTTAGCTCAGAGCTAACCTTCCTCAAAAAAAAAACAAACAAAAATCAAAAACAAAACAAGGTGGAGCTTCTGGAAAGATTATTGTCTTCCTGATAACAAGGGATAGGCTCAACTGGCATGCACCTTTCGCCCTCTGCCTTTCTCCTTTCTTCCTGCTTAAATGTGACACCTCAAGGTACAGCAGCCATCTTATGACCAGAGGCATGAAAACTACTTGCAAAGGCCGACCAAGGATGAGCACAGAAAAGCCTGTGCCTTGCGTAGCTGCACCAGCCCTGGACTGACTGCTCCTGAAGTCACAGAAGTTACAGAAGAAAAATCAATTTCATTAAGCTATTTGTCACATTTCTGTTACTTGCAGCCAAAGCAGTTATAGTTAATACACATTAACAACTGTTATATTGATACTAGACATCTAATAACAAATTCATTTATGTTCAGCCAGAGGAGGACTAGTAGAAAACAGAAAAGCTAACTAAATTGAACATTTAAGTACAAGAACACTTTTTAATATTAAAAGCACTGCAGAGCACACAGCAGGAGCTTAGAAAAGAAACCCTGAGTAGTAGCATGCATGCTGAAGGACAACGCTGAAAACACTCCTCTTCTCCGTCAGCAACAGCTAAAATGATAGCAATTTTTCTTCAGATACCATAGAAAAAGTCCTTTTTACTTGAATTTTTCATATTGTTTCTTAAATGAGGACAAGGTTCTCTTGCTTTCATAACACTTTTGTGTTGATACAATGTGGATCCCTTGTCTTTGATTTTCTGGTTTTGAATTGAATGTTTCATGTACGTACAAGTCCCTTCTCCATATTTAAGACATGAAGTTTTGTGCTAGAAGAAAAGATGAAGACATGAAAACATAACTATTTGTGATTTGTTTGTCAAATATTTGGGGCATTTACTGAAATCAAACAAAATGAAGATTTTCTTATGCCTCCAGTAGAAATGCTTAGATGTTTTGAATCAAGGTCTCTGACTTATTTGCTTACTATTTCCAAAATTCTAAAAATAAAAAACACACCTGAATAAAGTAAAAGCAGAAAAGCTACCGGATCTTGAAATAGATAGAACAGAATAGTACCTTTCATTCATTTTTGCCTATATACAATATTTACTGAAAAACCAACACCCGTTAATTTTTCTTGAAATGTTTTCCTAGAGAAATTTCTGAATATCATAGACAGGTATAATATATCTCATGAATTAAATGTTCCCATTTAGCCTGCTTCCTGTGAGTGTAAAAACAGAGAAGAAGAGGTTTGTTTATTTTTTTTAGTATAAACTACATAACACTCCAAGGGCTAAGGTAATAAAAATTTTCTTATACAATATAATTTACAGTGCTTTCACACAAGATTATCTAGTATTCTCTATGAAGAACAGAAAACTAAAAAGTAGCTAAGTTCAAACTTTCATGGTAGAGAAAAATAGAAAATCATCTGGTATGGGATTTGAGCCTGTATTATGAGAAAATACATAAACCTAAGGAAACATGGCATCTATTTTAGGCATAATTTGCATAAAATTCTCTCTTTAAACTGTGTGTGTATGTGGCAAGTAAATAAAATCTAAAACTAAGACCCAAATTGAATAGACTAGTTACTGTAAACCAGTCGACAAACCATAAAATGTTCTTATCTAAAGTGCTTCCCAGTTGTATGAGGCCCAGCACACAATCCAGAGCTCAGTCATCAACACTTGAGACACCACAAAGAATACTAGATGATGTCAATCCTAGTCCTCAACAGAGCGAAAGTTAGTTGATACATAATATTTAACATTATTGCACCTGCAATGTACCAAAGTCCAATTTCTGATATTAAGAAAGGACAAGTTTGAGGAAATGAATTTTATTTTGGCCAGAGGCTCTCTAGTCAGACTCCAATTTATGAATAAGCTCTCTTTAAAAGGTTATTAATATACTGGATGTGAAGTGGTCTTTGAAACTTGTGAATATACTTTCCCATAAGAATAACGCTGTAAATAGTAATTAGGTTATTAGGCTACCTCACAAACACCTATCTAATCCACAATACTGATGAAACATGGATCATTTAGATTTTAAAAAGTCAAATCCAATAGCTTCTGAGCTCCTAGTTCAAGGTTGCTGAATTGTTAGCCAATATGACAGAATTGTGCTGACGATGCCAATAAAATTTCACCTCACCCAACCTGTTTGGCTTGCAATACTGCTTGCATTATGAACGCTGTACAAATATGAGAAAGTCACCCTCAGCATTAGTGTAAGAGAGGTAACATAGTGAGTGAAAACATCAGCAGAGCTTAGGAAGACAAAACCGAGTTTAAATCCCCAGGTGGGACTTTGGTAAATTAGTTTCCAAATACTTACTTTCTTAGTTCGGTTCAGCAGACATTTCTTAAAGACCTGATGTGTGTCAAGCGTTCTACTTAGTGTGTCTAAAAGTGGGTTTCAACTCTGGTTCTGCAAAAGAATCATCTTCAGAGATTTTAAAAATACGGATACTGAGATATTTCATACAAAATCAAATTACCAGAAAAAGGAGCTCAGATAGAGGTATGGAGATAGGTGAGAGGATGGCATATTCAGGTTGAGTAGTATATGGGAGACAATAATATGGTGATTTAGAAATCAATATATATATGAAAAGTAATTCACTACACACCTATTAGAATAACCAAAATACAAAACACTGACAACTCAAAAAGCCAGTGAGGATGTGGAACAACAGAAACTCTCATTCACTGATGGTGGGAATACAAAAAGTATGGTCACCTTGGAAGACAGTCGGTAGTTTCTTACTAAACTGACCACACTCCTACCATACAGTCCAGCACTGGCACTCCTTGGTATTTACCCAAATGAGCTGAAACCTTACATCCACACAAAAATGGGCACATGTATGTTTATAGCAGCTTTATTCATAATCGCCCAAACTCGAAAGTGACCAGGATATCCTTCAGTAGGTAAACGGATAAAGCGTGGAACATCCAGACAATGGAATATTACTCATCACTAAAAAGCCATGAAAAGATATGGAGGAACTTTAAACACATATCACTAAGTGAAAGAAGCCAATCTGAAAAGTCTACATATACAAACACTATGATTTCAACTACATGATATTCTGGAAAAGGTAAAACTGTGGAGACAGTAAAAAGTTCAATGGTTGCCAGGGGTTGGGAGGGGAAGGAAGGATGAACATACAGCACAGAGGATTTTTAGGGCAGTGGACACATTCTGTGTGATACTACAATGGTGGACACATGTCACTATGTTTGTCAAAACCTGTAGAACACACACCAAGAGTAAACCCCAGTGTAAACCATGGAGCTTGGGCGACAATGACATGTCAATATAGGTTCATTAAATATACCACTGTGGTACGGGATAGTGATAGTGGGGGAGGTTGTATGTGTACGGGGGCAGAGGGTATACAGGAACTCTCTGTACTTTCTGCTCAGTTCTGCTGTGAACCTAAAACTGCTCAATAAAATAAAGCCTATAAAAAAAAAAAAAACCAACATGGGGGCCAGTCCAGTGATGCAGCGGTTAAGTGTGCACGTTCTGCTTCAACAGCTCGGAGTTCGCCAGTTTGGATGCTGGGTGCAGACATGGTACTGCTCAGCAAGCCATGCTGTGGTGGGCATCCCACAGATAAAGTGGAGGAAGATGGGCACGGATGTTAGCTCACGGCCAGTCTTCCTCAGCAAAAGAGGAGGACTGGCAGCAGATGTTAGCTCAGGGCTAATCTTCTTTTTTTTTTTTTTTTTTTTTTAAAGATTTTATTTTTCCCTTTTTCTCCCCAAAGCCCCCCGGTACATAGTTGTATATTCTTCGTTGTGGGTCCTTCTAGTTGTGACATGTGAGACGCTGCCTCAGCGTGGTCTGATGAGCAGTGCCATGTCCGCGCCCAGGATTCGAACCAACGAAACACTGGGCCGCCTGCAGCAGAGCGCGCGAACTTAACCACTCGGCCACGGGGCCAGCCCCTCAGGGCTAATCTTCTTAAAAAAAAACAAAACTAATACATACCATAAAAGCAATGTCTGTAAAAGTTAAACAGGATCATTGATGTAATGTGATTATCCCACAAGATAGGTGGCACTTATCTAATTATCCAATATGCCATATACTTTTGAATCTTGGAGACTTAAATCATACATTCATTTAGCCTGATGGGCCCTTCCCTCCCAACCTCCCACTCACCACCTACCAATATTCTGTCCTAACACTTCAAAATCAGTTCCATAAGTCACTGAGTTCCTGAAGCCCTCTCTGACCCGTCATCTTAATTGTGGGTTCCTTCCTATACCTCTCTGCATCATGTAACATCCTTCTGTTTGGCTCATGGTATTGAAACAAAACTTTTAATTAAATGTGACCTTTTTCTTTTTCTTTTTCTTTTTTTCTTCTTCTTCTTCTCCCCAAAGCCCCTCCCAGTACACAGTTGTATACCCTAGTTGTGAGTGCCTCTGGTTCTGCTATGTGGGACGCCACCTCAGCCTGGCCTGATGGGCGGTGCCATGTCCGCACCCAGGATCCAAAGTGGTGAAACCCCGGGCCGCCGAAGCATAGCACACGAACTTAAACCACTCGGCCACGGGGCCAGCCCTTAAATGCAACCTTTTAAAAATCAGAGGTTATATCTAAAAACCCAGATTTCTTAGTGCTCTTGAAAAAAATGATATGACACTGTTACCAGGTGGGAATGGGGGTGAGTAGCAGGGACTATATCACAGATCCCTCTCCTAGCGGCCTCCCCAATACTAAGGCAGTTGTCACTTATAACACTGCTGTCATTCATCATTGTCCCTGTGTTGTTTTTCTTACTCCCTCCCACTTCACTCAACCAAGGTGCCTGCCTGGCTCCAGTCTCCATTTGAGGTTGTAACCACTGTTTGTTTACTTGCTTCTATGCCTCTCACACCTACAAAACTGCAAGTTTCTTGAGAGCAAGGACTTGTTTCTCTTTCATCCTTCCCATCAGATTATAGTATACATTTATCAACTATTTTCTGAATTTACTAAATTACTGGTCAAGAAAATTGGAAAAATCTTAACACAATCCTTCATGAACGTTGATCCTTAAGCTTCAGCAGTTGGAAGCATTGCTTCTTTACTATGTTTAAATTCACTTCAAAACTCTAAGATATCCTTTTTACACCTAAGTTACAAGTAGCCTCTTTTTGAGAGTTGGAAGAGTAAGAGGCTGAGAGCTGGAAAAGGAATAGATTGTGTGTTGAAGGCCTACTATGTGCCAGGCATTGCACTAGACTCAATAATTAAGTGAGGAAGGGGCAAAACCCAGCAGCTAGGAATATACGGCACACCCCTAGGGACAAATCTTGTTGGACTAGGTAGCACCAGCATTCCAGGACAGCATGTCGACTTCTGCAACAAGCAGGACAGTCCAAAGCTGCCAGGCTAGGGAGTGGTTACTTTGTGTAAACTTTGGGGAGTGCTTACAGCATTCTTAGAAGTGGGGAACTGATGCCCCCCGAAGAGTCCGTACTACAGTCCATGACTATCTCCATCCCCAACTTCGGGCCGCTTCTCTTTTTCATTAAAGCAGTCGATTCAATTACATCTGCCTTTAGGAAGTCTCACTAGATACCTGGTGCTGTTCTACTTCCTTGGAGGAAAACAGATCATAAAGAAATGTGTCATATAATTCCTGCTATCAAAACAAAATAAGGAAAATCTGAAATCAGAAACAGCAGTTTTCATTCGAGTGTAATCAGCTTTTTTTTTTTAAGATTGGCACTGGAGCTAACATCTGTTGCCAATCTTCTTTTTTCTGTTCCTTCTTCTTCTCCCCAAAGCCCCCTAGTACATAGTTGTATATTCCAGTTGTGGGTCCTTCTAGTTGTGGCATGTAGGACACCGCCTCAACACGGCTTGATGAGCAGCACCATGTCCACGCCCAGGATCCGAACCCACGAAACCCTGGGCTGCTGAAGTGGAGTGCTTGAACTTAACCACTCGGCCACTGGGCTGACCCCTGTAATCAGCTTGAATTAAAGGAAAACCATAAAGTAAATAATTAGGTTTAAAGGTACTCTTGCTTGAGATGCTGTATATATTATAAAATATTTTTTAATTAAATTTTTTATTTAAGATAGTTGTAGATTCACATGTAGTTGAAAGATATGATACAGAAAGACCTCTGGTGCCTTTTACCCAGTTTCCCCTAGCAGTAACATCCTACAAAACTACAGTACAGGATCACAACCAGATACTGATTTTGATACAGTCGAGATACAAAACATTCCCATCACCATAAAAATCCCTCACGTTGCTGTTTTGCAGCCATACCCAATTCCCTCCTGCTCCTCTCCTCGCTTTTTTAAACCTGGAAACCACTAATTTGTTCTCCACTTTTATAATTTTGTCACCTCAATGTCATTACATAAATGAAATGATACAATATGTCACCTTTGGGATTGACTGTTTTCACCCTGGATAATTCCCTGGAGACTCATCCTGCTGTAGAACCTTTTACTTATTGGTGAAGATCATAAAACAGAATTACAACCTAGTAAAGTAACTAAAGACCTTGGATTTGCTGATGATGCACACTAAAGCAAAAGGCGCCAGAAAAGTAAACTTCACCGCACTCTCTTATCGACAAGTATTTTCCTGCCACTGTAGAGGCATAAAGACATTCTCGTTGTCAAACTGTTTTACTACCATGACTGTTTTACACACTGGAATTACAAACCTTCGTACTTGTGTGGCCATGAAGGTTTGTGAAAGTTGTCTCCAAAACACATGCTAGTTAAGTAAGGGAGCTTAAAACCCATCCTTAGTATTGCTATCGTTTGAAACAGCAGCTCTCCTGTCGAGTTTTAACAAATGCAGAGAAGAAACACACGTGTCTCTCAGCTCCAGAATCTTAAAAACCATAAGGTGATCTGTTTGTTCTTCCAATTTTTCCTTCAATGCATTTAGGATATCGTTCATAACCACTTCTAATATCTGCCAAACCTGGCAAGAGAATCTTATCACTGAATGATTATTTGAAAAGGAAAAGCAAAATCCTGACCAGATAATTGATTAACTTTCTACTCCTTACCAGGAACAACAGAAAACAAATAAGTCATCTCACATTAGTAAGCCTGTAACACAAAGATCAAAATAATGAAAGAGTCTGCAACATGTTGCCACGTTTATAAAACACAGGCCCAAAATACATCGATCTTTTAACCAGATTCACATGATTCTGTGTTGGTGATACAACTTGTCAAGCAAATCAAAACTCATTAGTCATTTCTGGATGAAGCGCATACTCTGTTAAATTTCTAACTTAGAGAGAGAGAGAGAGAGAGAGATACAGAGAGAAAAGAGAGAGAAAGAGAAGGAAAACCTCCCAGGCAGTTCCTTCAAATGTTTGTATAGGTTAATAAACTATGGAGAAAAGTAACAGAATGCTATTTAAACATTTAAGTAATTACTTATCCAGCAAAAAAATAAACAGCAGGTGAACTTCCACTTTCTCAATAACCTTACCGCATACATGTACATACACACACATACACATAGACCCCTTTAGGACATGCTTCCCCATCACAAACTTGAACTATCACTCCTTTTCTTGCTTCGAGGAGGGTCCTAAGGCTAACACCAGTGGTTCCATTTAGACACTGGAGGTTAATCAGGATAATATTCCACACTCCTTACTCCCTGCTATTAGTTCACTTACGCAGGTTTGTCTCCACAGTCCAAGAGAAAACTCCTAGAGGGCAGGGACTCACGTCTCACTCATCTTTGTACGCTCCACAGTGCCAGGGTCTGCAAACTGTGCTGCACAAAGTGGGCACTAAACAAGATATGATGCATGTTACGAAAGAATATATATGTATTTAGGGAGAGATCTACAAAATTCCTGAATGTTACAGGCAAATTTTCTAACTCCTAAATATCCAAAAGAGGGTGGAGAATATAGAACTTAAGACACTGTGTGTCCAAAAACTTACGTGTGCCCTTTAAATAACCAATCTATGGGTCAATCATCTCATCTAAACAATGAGGATGATGAGAGCACCTAACTCATAGGGCTTTGAAAGGATTAAAGAAGTCGGTATATGTAAAGACTTTAAATCAATGCTTGAAACACTACACACTACATAAGGGTTAGCTACTGATATTATTGAAAAAGACTATTACAATAAAAGTAAGGACCACAGAGTCCCATAAAAAGGGCCAAAAGTTTAAAAGAAATTATTCTAGAAAAGATAAAGATCATCCTCAACAAAATATTAGCAAATCGAATACAACAACACATTAAAACGATCACACACCACGATCAAGTGGGATTTATTCCAGGGATTCAAGGATAGTGTAACATCTGTAAATCAATCAATGTGACAGATCATATTAACAAAATGAAGAATAAAAAACACATGATCATTTCAATAGATGCAGAAAACGCAATAGATAAGACTCAGTATCCATTTATCATAAAAACGCTGAATAAGATGGGGATAGAAGGAATGTACCTCAACATAGTAAAGGCATATATGACAAACCCACAACTAACATCTTATTCTATGATGAAAAACTGAAAGCTACCCCTCTAAGAACAGTAACCAGACAGGATGCTCATTTTCACCACTCTTAATCAACATAGCATTGGAAGTCTTAGCCAGAGCAATTAGGCAAGAAATAAAAGAGATCCAAACTGGAAAGGAAGAAGTGAAACTGTCACTATTTGCAGATACATGATTTTATATATAGAAAACCCTAAAGAACCCACCAAAAAACTATTAGAAATAATAAATGAATACAGTAAAGTTTCAGGGTACAAAATCAACATATAAAAATCCATTGCGTTTCTATACACTAATAATGAAATAGCAGAAAGAAATCAAGAATATCATCCCATTTACAACTGCAACAAAAAGAATAAAATACCTAGGAATAAATTTAACCAAGCAGGTGAAAGACCTGTACAATGAAAACTATAAAACACTGTTGAAAGAAATCAAAGAAGACACAAAGAAATGCAAAGATATTCCATGCTCTTGGATTGAAAGAATTAACAGTTAAAATGTTCATACTTCCTAAAGCAATCCAGAGAGTCAATGCAATCCCCATCGAAGTGCCAATACCACTTTTCATGGAAATAGAACAAAGAATCCTAAAATTTATATGGAACAACAAAAGACCCTGAATAGCCAAAGCAATTCTGAGAAAAAAGAACAAAGCCAGAGGCATCACACTCCCTGATTTCAAATTTACTACAAAGCTGTAGTAATCAAAACAGCATGGAACTGGCAGGAAAACAGACACACAGATCAATGGAACAGAACTGAAAGTCCAGAAATAAACCCACACATTTATGGACAGCCAATTTCTGACAAAACAGCCAAGGGCATACAATGGGGAAAAGAAAGTCTCTTCAATAAATGCTGTTGGGAAAACTGGACAGCCTGATGCAAAAGAATGAAAGTAGACCACTATCTTACACCATACACAAAAATTAACTCAAAACAGATTAAGGACTTGAATGTAAGACCTGAAACCATAAAACTCTTAGAAGAAAAGATAGGCAATACCCTCTTTGACATCGGTCTTAGCAGCATTTTTTTGAATACCACATCTCCTCAGGCAAGGGTATGAAAGAAAAAATAAAGAAATGGGACTACATCAGACTAAAAAGCTTCTGCACAGCAAAGGAAACCGTCAACAAAACAAAACGACAACCTACCAATTGGGAGAAGATATTTGTAAATCATATATCCAATAAGGGGTTATATCTAAAATATATAAAGAACTCATACAACCACAAAAGAACACCAGGTTAAAAAATGGGCAGAAGATCTGAACAGACATTTTTCCAAAGAAGATATATAGGTGGCCTACAGGCACATGATAAGATGTTCAACATCCCTAATTATTAGGGAAATGCAAACCAAAACCACAAAGAGAGATCGTCTCACATGGGACAAAAAGCAACAGGTGTTGGAGAGGATGTGGAGAAAAGGGAACTCTCATACACTGCTGGTGGGAATATAAACTGGTGCAGACACTATGGAAAATAGTATGGAGGTTCTTCAAAAAGGTAAAAATAAAACTACCACATGATCCAGTTATTCCACTTCTGGGTATTTATCCAAAGAACACGAAAACACTAATTCGAAAAGATACGTGTACTCCTACGTTCACATTTATTCACAATAGCCAAGACTTGGAAACAACCCAAGCGTCCAACAGCGGATGAATGGATGTGATATATATACACACACACACACACACACACACAAAATAAAATACTACTTAGCCATAAAAATTAAAAAAGATAAAATCTTGCTATTTGCAACATGGATGGACCTTGAGGGTATCATGCTAAGCAAAATAAGTGAAACGGAGAAAGCCAAATACCATGATCTCACCCTTATGTGAAAGGCAGATTGCTGGCTACCAGAGGGGAAGCGGGTGGAAGGAGGGCGAAAGGTGTAAATTGCACAAACAAAAAAAGATAAGACCAGACGTTGGCAAACCATTTCTGCAAAGGGCCAGATACTAGTACAGATACTGTGCCTTGTCAGGCCAAGAGGCAATATCCTCAACCCTTGCAGCAATTATTCTCTCTAAAGAGCTAAGAGGTTTTTTGTTTGTTTATATTTTTAAATTTAAGATCCATTCTTAGTAAGTGGGCATATACAAAAACAGGCTGAATTTGGACCCATGGCCACAGTTTGCCGAGTCCTGGATAAGAGTACGATGATGATAACATAAGTCAGTGCTTTTTAAAGGCAACATAAGGAAACGTTGGTGAGTTGATTCAACGTGACTGTAAAACGAGCTGCCCCCAAACTTCTAAACTCCAGACAGGCAGGGCCGCCGTGATGGGGAATCGGGCCAGGACGCGGAGTGGGGCCTCGGGAGCCTGCAAGGACCTCGTTCGGCTCTCGGGTCCGGCCCAGCCCCATGCCACACTTACTCCCAGCAGCGGCCCGCGGCCGATCACCGTCTCCCCGGGCGCCAGGGCCACCCGGGGGCCGCCGTCCTGCGGCTGCAGCTCGAAGCCCCCAGACATGGCGGCGAGGATCAGACCCCTTGGCAAGGAGATGGACCCCGCGGCCGTTTCCGCCTTCCATGGACAGGCGCGGGACCTACGCCGGCGCCCGGAAAAACACAGGGGGAGGGGAAGCAAAGACTCCGCTCAACTGCGTCCAGTCCCCGCGCAGCAGGAGACCCAAAACCAAGTCCAAGCCCCGCCTCTTCACTCCGACCAGTGACGCACCCTGGGATTCCCCCCTCACGCCGGCTCAAAATTATTGTTTAAAAGCCCCGGTTTAACTCCCCCACTCCTTCTCACCGCCCTCCCGTCCTGGAGGACGCCGGACCTTGTAGTCTCTGGCGCCTTCCTTCTCGTCCCTTGCCGAGCTGAGACGCCCTGGTAAAACTACCAATCCCAAAAGGCAGTGCGCGCTCCTCTCTGCGCCTGTGCGAAATCCGACTCAGCAAGACCGGGCTAGAGTGGGCGGGACGTAAGGGACCATGGGGAAAAATTCGAATTCTGCAGGATTTAAATCGCGAGAGGAGAAGTCGCTGCGGCCCAGGAGGTAGGAGGATTTTCCCTTCCCGCAGACGTCAGATGGGCACGCTCGGGGCCGCGGTCCTGGCGCCAGCGCAGCCTTCGCTCAGCGGCCCCGCGCTGCGGTGACAGTCGGTGCTGCCGGTCGTTATCGTTGTTCACGTGTCAGTGTCCGGTGTTTTTTGGACTGTGGCAGGTGCAGCCTGCGCGAGGCACGCAAGGAGGGTGGCTCAGACCCCTGCGGGGTCCGGACCGGGTAGGGGCTCCCAGAGAACCGGGCAGCGCCCCTCCGTCTGCGCTGCCTCCAGTCCCCTCCCTCTGTGTGACACCTGAAAGGGGGATGAGCTCCTACCTAATTAGAGAGGTAATTCAGCAAAATGTTCATAAAGAAGAAAGGGCAGAAGAGAGAGGGTTTTCAGGCTCCAGGCAAAACTGGACTTAGAAGAAAGGTACCTAATAGGATTTTAGGAACTTCACGCAAGGCACCCCCGACTATTATACTCAAAAGCGTTGATCTGCCTCCGGTGGAGTAACTGTACCGGGAGAACGCATTTTATTCCCCAGTAAGATCCTGGGAGAGGTAACAAACATTTAAATGCACAGTAACTTTCTCCTAATATGAGATTCTTTTCAAGAATATGGTAGTTTGGCTTTGGTTTGTATTGGGGGGGGGGGGGGGGCGTGGCAAAACTTGCTCTTGATTCACGAACTCGTTTTTACCCGCTTACTTTCTTACTTCCCCAAACCCTCAAGAGGAAGTCCTCTGTCGAACTAGGACAGTAAAATTCTAACCACCTTAGCTAATTTGGATCGTAAAAAACAGATGAATGGGAGCAGCTGTGGTCTTGGCAAGTCCAGAAACATATAGGTGAGTAGCACATCTAGAAAGGGAAATTGTCATTAGCTGAGTTAACAGAAGTATTTAGCTGTGTCTTAAACCCCAGCTCCTGCACCGGAACCCCCTATTAGAAAAGCAAGTGCAAAATGGAATAAACTGATTTTAAGTAAATATGAGTTGTCTTTATGTGCAAAAATAGCTCCACGCTTTCAGCTGATTGCAGAAACCTATACCATGCACCTTAGGTAAATTAGCTGAAACTGGACTTTAAATCTTTGGTCACATGCTATGCCTACCTGAATTATAAACATTGTTTATAGTTGTAAGTCACTGTTCCTTGATGGCCTCAGTAACTATTATCTTTAGTTCATAATTAACTTGGCATGTAGGATAACTTCAAGAGGCCCTTTTTTGTTTTTTAGGAAGATTATCCCCGAGCTAACATCCGCGGCCAATCCTCCTCTTTTTGCTGAGGAAGATGGACCCTGAGCTAACATCCGTGCCCATCTTCCTCTATTCTATGTGTGGGACGCCTACCACAGCATGGCTTGACAAGCTATACATAGGTCAGCACCTGAGATCGGAACCACGAACCCCCGCCCACCGGATGTGCAAACTTAACCTCTGTGCCACTGGGCTGGCCCCTCAAGAGGCCATTTTTAAAACACTAATCTTATAAATGAATTGAATAGTTGAGACTTTGTATCACTATAACCCGGACCTCAACCTCTTGTCAATTTCAGATAGTATTTGTGTCAAATGAGAGCTCTTACCTATTAGATACGAGTGGATAAACAATTCTTACATATGCTACTAAAAGGCCATCAGGTTTCTGCTTAAGTCACAAATTGTGGATGAAGAACTTAATGACAAGGCATCGGTTCCCATAGACAAATATTCAAGAGTTCAATAGAATTGAATCATACACATTTTCAAAAGTATTTTAATAAATGTTTGGAATCGAATGTATTCTCACAATAGTCATTTCTACTACTAAATTCAATAAAATATAGCCTGTGAAGAATCACTTCTCTTTTTTTTCCTCATTTCTCTTTTCTAGATAATGTTCTTTGGGAGCAGAAAAATAAATGTTTAGAAACAAACCCATTTACTAAAAATATTTTAAAAGAAGAAGGGAAATAACATGTGTTGAGTGCTTCCCACGTGCAATGCCAGTGTGAGGCTGGATGTTTTTCACGTCATCCCTGTTAATCCTTGCAAGAACACACGGAAGAAGAGCGTCACTGGCCTCATTTTGCAGATTGAGAAACTCAAGAAAGTTAAAGTTCTTTAAATCATACCCAGAAAGTATCTGGCTCAGAGTAGGATCTATAGTCTGATCTGAAGAGACTAAGTTTAAACTTTGCCTTTTAGGTTACATATGAGAATATAATTTACACAAACATCAAGCTATGCAGAAAAACTCCAAGAGGAACAGTAATTCAGGAGTTTCTGACATAGAATTGAACTCTGTGGATGCTGACAAGGAAAAAAAAGAAAGTCAAAATAACTTTGTTGAACTGCTGCCTCCAGAAGTTACTTTTAAAATTTTCAGTCAGCTGGACATTCGGAGTTTGTGCAGAGCGTCAGTGGCATGCAGGAGCTGGAATTACGCAATAAGGAACAGCGACTCCTTATGGAAACCTCATTGCTTGACTGTACGGGCTGTGTGCCAAAGAGAAATAGATGATGATCAGAAAAGGGGTTATTCCTGGAGGGTACGTTTAATCTTTGTCGTCTACGGTGTTCTTGACAATATGGCAGTGGGTTTGAGCCAACTCTACCTTCTGCTTGGAGGATGTAGGATTCCATATACAGAGTGACATCCAGTGTGTGTTGACTTTTGGCATTCAAGTTGAATTATTATTCTTTTCCTGCAAACCGCACTGTCCCCCATCCATCCTTTTGCAGTTTTTACATCCTGAATTCACGCATTTTTCTCTGTTAACCAGAAGGAAAGTGGCTACTTCTTTTCATCCCTCCTTATCCAAAACCCTCAGCAAACTGTGGTTCACTCTATCTCTGTATATATATATATATCTATATCTATCTATCTATCTATATATATATACACACACACATGCATACACACACAGACACATTTATTAGTATGTGTGTGTATTAATGTAAATACTTGGTCTTCTTTTTGGACCTGTCAATCAGCTTCTCTAATTTCAAAGAAAACTCACTAATCAACCACCTACTACCTTCTTTAACGATGATGGTTTACCTCTTTCAGGTAATACTACTGAGGAATTATCAGAAGAGTAAAGTGAAACATGAATGGTTAAGCGGCAGATACAGCAACATATGTTCTCCTGTTAGCCTACCAGAAAAAATCATGTACCCGATGGATGCAGATACGTGGGGGGAAATTCTAGAAGCGGAATTGGAAAGATAAGCAGAAAAATCACAAACAGATCTCATAACTTCAAGAGTTTAAAACTAAAGACTCAAGTTGCAAAAAGTCTATCTTTATCCATTCATTTTTTTGTTCTCCTTTTTAATATTTAAAATTTAAAAGCAAACTAAGTGGAAAATATGTAAAAGTAAAGCTTTGTTTTTATTTTGCACTTTAGTAAAAAATATTTTTCTGGTTTTATTGTAATGTGGAAAAATCATGAAATGTTATTTATATGAGAAATACTATACTGATAAAGTGATTTCAAAATGTATTATTTCATGTGTTTGTATTAGTATATTGCAGTACTTTAATAAAGATAAGAGAGTTTGGCATTTTCTGCTTAATGATAATTTAAAAATTCAGGAAACCATTTGAAGACGCTGACTTAGAGATTCATTAAGTAGTAGACATAACGAGGCTCACAGGAAGACTACCTAAATGAAATTAATGGCAATATTTTTAAATGTATAATAAATTTTTATTTCAATGACAAAAATTTCCATTTCAGTGGAATCAGGTTGAATTGTCACACATTGAAACTATTTTAAAATGTATTTAAAAACTTGTGGTTTAGTTTAAAACTAATCTGACTAGAGGGGTAAAACTTGTGAGATTAAGGTCCTGTTACTTGCCTACAGACCTGGAATTGCTCTCAGGGACTGAAAATATATGGAAAGTTTCCAGAACACTTAACTGCCATCAGGACTGCCACACTCTTTTTCTTGGTAAAACTTGCTTTCTTTCTGACAGCCTTACAGCACCATCTAGTGTACTACTCGTAGATAACCGAGACAAAGGACTTGCAGCTCCTTTCTGTTTTCTCCACATTTAAAAGAAAGAAAAATATTATTTTAGAGAACCCTATATACCTGACTTTGTTAAAGTTTATAGTTTTCAGGGAACCTTTAGGTTTTGTTCTCTTTTTCTTAAAAGTAGATGATCTAGTACTCACTATACCAAATTGTTCCTTCTGAATCTGTGGTCAGCACCATTGGAAAAAGTGCCTACAAAGAATTTTAGTTGGTATGGGGTTTTCTTCTGAAAGTGTGCTCTATAGCGCAAAAGATAAGAATCCAGGAAACCAGTATTTAACAAATAGGCAAATATCCGAAAGATGCTCCACTCTATACAAACTCCCTTTGTTGGATCTCGAAGGTGGTGACTGGTTGTCTCCCGCTATCTTCTTAGAGTCGGAAGGGGCCAGTGCAGTCTCCAGGACTATTTGGCAGTTCCCTCTATGGGGGCGTTCTTCCTCTCACCCACCATTAATTCTTTTCTTGGTAAACTCTTTTTTAAAACTCATCATCTTGACCTGGAAACCGTCCCTAACTTCTCTTGTTCTGGATTAAGTGATCCTCTTAAGGTTCCTGTAGTTCTTTGTGCATTACCACTCTCAAAGCGATCACGCTACTTTAAATTGTCTCTTTTATCTGTCTGTTTCCCCCTTTAGACTGCAACCTTCTTAATGGTAGGGACCATTTATTTATTTTTGTGCTCCCCAAACCTGGAACATAGTAGATATTCCATAAAGATTTGTTAAATTATTTCTATATTATTTATTTTAGCCCCACCCAGAATTTATAATAAAAATAATTTGCTATATTGTTAGCAGACAAGATTGTATTGAAATGCAAAGTACAACCCATAAGATGTATGGGATGCTTAATATTAATGCTAATATATGAATAATTGTTCTAGTCTTCTCAAAAGGTATAAGAGAAAAATAGGAAAGTAGAAATGTTTTATTTTATTTTTTTGAATAAACACTTGAAAATAAATGTAACCCAAAAGTATCACTTATTATTTTTAATTATTGGGTCATCCCAATCAGTTTTAAGTATTCTTTTGCAAGTTGTATGAAGAATCTTTAGTTTGGTTTTTTAGTACTGTAGCATTAAAATAACTTTTTATGTAATAAGTTATAAGCTATGATCACAGTCTATACTGAAAGGCAAGTTTGGGAACTTAATGATAAATTTTATGTTATGGACTTAGAATGAACTGTACAGTTATCAAACTAAGCCATTAGCGTCTGAGCACGAGTGGGTGGAGTAGAAGGAAGGAGTGCCGTCACTCAGATAAGACAGCACATACGGATACACAGTTTGTAAAAAGGCAAGATTATTGGGACAAAGTATTAAGGAATTTCCAACAGTGTTTAGTATTTAATCAGTTCAAGATCTAACGTTTTTGGTTTCTTTTTTAGAAACCTTTCTTTAGTTACTTCTAGTTTATAACTCAACCTTAGACTAGGACATAATCATCAACAAGATCTATGTGAATATAAACTTTAGACCTTAGAATACTCATATATACAAGGCTAATTTGAAAAATGTACCCTAACCACTTTAATTTCATCTTTGCTTTGACTTTGTATAACATCTTCTCTCCAAAACTTCAAATGCCCCAATAATAGTAACATAAATGAGTAGTAACATCAGGAAATGATTTGGAAAGAGTGGTACATATGATTGAAAATCACACATTTTTATTTAAAGTAGAGTTGAAAGACCAAAATGATAAATGGATGAAATTAAATCAACAAAGGACAAAGATGATCAATTATAACAGCCATCATTTATTTATTTATTTATTTATTTATTTATTTATTTATTTTTTTCTGGCAGTAGTGCTGTTTTATTCAGAGAATAGTATGGAATAGCATGGGGACAGGACCCATGGGCAGTAAGAGCTGCAGGCATGGGTTGAGGGTAGGGCTAAATTTAAGGCATAGGTATGTGAGTTATCTCTTTACAAGGCAAAGGAAAGATTATGTAAAAAAGTCATTAAAATGTTATCAGTGCAGGTGGGGTCTGGTTATTGGATGGTCCTATAGCTTTAGATAAGAATCAGATCGGATTAAGTCTGGATGTCCTTGCCTTCCCCATTAAGAGTTTCTAGAGATAAGGTCATCCTCCCCTCTTGCTGGTGCAGAGAGGGAGACACCCCCACAGATGGAGACCTCTCTTACAAATGGAAATGTCTCTTAACAAAGGACAAGTAAATTCCACTTTTCAGACCCTCTTTCCTGTCTGCAGTTTTCAAAAGTAACCAGCCCAAAATAATCCTCATCACCGGGGACAACCCCACATGTGCTGCCTCCCGGCAGAGCTCCTTGTGCAGTGAGTGAGGCTCCAGGCAGGACCACAGCATCTCCTCATTCTGCAGGAGAGGCCACTGGGGCCAAGGGGCAGGGAGGGACTTGCTGGACATCCCATCAGCGAACAGCGAAGGAGAGCCCCCCTGGGCTGACCCCCACCTATTGCTACTTCTGTGAAGGCCAGGCCTGGTGAGCACCCCTGACACCTCAGACGCCCCACCCCATGGAGGCCCCCAGGCCGACCTGTGCCCTCCCCTCCAGGGGGCTACCTCACCACGCCAGCCAGCCAGCCAGCCAGCCAGCCAGGGTCAAGGAGCAGGCTAATAGCCATCATTTATTGAGTGCCTACTCTGCTACAAGCATTGTGCTTATGGGGGGGGGGGGACGGGGACTATTACTTTATATCCATTTTATGGATCAGGAAACTGAAACTCAGAGAACAATCTTGTCTATCTGGTTCATTGCCATTCCCTGGCACCTACAAGAGAATGTAATACATAATAGGTACTCAACTAAATTTTATTGACTGAATTAAAAACTTCCTTGAGAATGAGTAACTCAAATGAAAGAAACAAGAATGTTCCTCCAACTTTTTATTTTGAAAACTTTTAGACCCACAGAAAAGTAACTGTATGACAAAAAACTCTCATGTATACCCTTCACCTAGATATACCAGTTGGTTAAGGTTTCCACATTTGTTTTATCATTTATTTTTGCTGAAGCATTTGAAAATAAGTTGCACAGTGATGATACTTCACCCCTAAATCCTTCAGCCTGCGTCTCCTAAGAACAAGTACACTCTCCTATACACAATGTCGTTATCACATCTACGATTGTTTGTTAACTCAATAATGTCATCTGATTTATAATCCCTATTTAAATTTCCCCAATGGCCCCCAAAATATCTTTTATAGATTTTTTTTCCAATTCAGGGGCCAAACAAGGTTTACATATACATACGATTTTTTTTTTTATGCCCCTTTAATCTCTTTTAACCAGAAGCATCCCCCTGCCTTTGGTTTTGTTTTTCAGGATATTGACCTTTTTTTTAAGAACTCAGCCTGGTTATCCAATAGAATGTACTGTAATTGACTTGTCTGATTGTCTCGTCATGATTCGATTCAGGTAAAACATTTAGCAATTATACTGCATAGGTGATGTAATATACTTATTATTGCATCACATAAAGAAGCACATATCTGATTGTTCCACTATGTGAGTGAGGGAGTCTGATCATTTGATTGAGGTGGTAATCACCGAATCTCTCTATTTAAAGGGATATATTTCCATACAGCCAAGATTTCTTTTTTCTTTTTTTCTTTTTGCTTTTTGTTCTTTTTTCCTTTTTTTTGTGAGGAAGATTGGCCCTGAGCTAACATCCAGTGCCAATCTTCCTCTTTTTGCTTGAGGAAGATTGTTGCTGAGCTAACATCTTGTGCCAATCTTCCTTTATTTTATGTGGGATGCCACCATAGCATGGCTTGATGAGAGGTGCTAGGTCTGCACCCGGAATCTGAACCTGCGAACCCCGGGCCACCAAAGTGGAGTGTGTGAACTTAACCACTATACCACTTCGCCAGTCCCAAGATTTCTTTCTTCGACAACCTGTTTCTAGAGTATTCTCATTTGGTTAACCCTATGCTAGTGCTTTATTAACATTATCTTGTTTCATCTTCACAATTAATTAGACTTTCAAATAACACAGGAAATCATCTCCAAGTTCTTTTTCAGACAATGTAAAATATAAATATCAAAGAAGATGTAAAGCCACTATTTAAACCCAAATCTCTTTGACTTCAGAGACCAAGCATTTTACCAGTAGAATATAGTGTCTTATAATTTTGACACTTAGTTCTTACACTGGGGCAACATGAAGGACTAACAGGGGACATCTCCCATTAAAAACATTGAGAAAATCTGTGGGAAATTACTATTAAATACATGGAACTTACATTTCCACTAATGGCAGAGCCGATAGTTCTGGCAAGCCTTCCTGCTTAGGACAACTTGAAAACCTGGGGGAAATAATTAATCTACTTGCAGGCATGATAGAGATAACAAGATAGTAAAGAAATATTGGAGCAGTTTCTGGGGAAAGAAAGAGAACCAGAGAGGGAAGCCTATGATTGAGGTTAATCTTGCCATGGGAGCATTTGACAATTTCTGCAAAAGCAGCTGAGGGATTAAGTAGATTTTGAAATGCTTTCAAGGCGATGAGGACAGCGAGTGGAATCTAGGACTCCCTAAGAGAAGGGGAGCTAGTAACCCCCTCCATAGTAATCTCCCTTTTTGGAGTTTGGAATGCAGAACCGCACCCTAGGAATGGGAGTGACCTGAAGTACATAGGGCTTCATGGGAAAACCATGCACTTCAAAACATCTCAGTCTCTGAAACTGGACTCAGAGGATCCCAGAATAATAATGCCCTAGACACCTGGCAGAAGCAAAATAAAAAGGCCTCCTTGGAGAAAAATATCAACATTTTAGGCTTTCCATTTTCTCTATGAACACTTTTAAAAATCAATGTCTGATACACACACACACACACACAAGACGACACAATAACATGAATAGAAACAGAAAAACAGACATAGGAAAGGTCCACAGTTGGATTTATCAGACAAAGTCTCCAAAACAAAAAACTTTAATCAATGAGATAAAAGTCATGCTGCAAATTTCAGCAGAAAACTGAAAATAATAAAAAGAGCCAAATGGAAATTTTACAACTGAAAAATAAAATGACATATTAAGAAAGCAATAGATAGGGGCTGGCCCAGGGGTGCAGTGGTTAGGTTCAAACATTCCTCTTTGGCGGCCCAGGGCTCACCGGTTCAGATCCTGGGTGTGGACATGACACTGCTTGGCAAGCCATGCTGTGGTAGGCGTCCCATGTATAAAGTGGAGGAAGATGGGCACGGATGTTAGCTCAGGGCCAGGCTTCCTCAGCAAAAAGAGGAGGATTGGCAGCAGATGTTAGCTCAGGGCTAATCTTCCTCAAAAATAAATAAATAAAAATAAAAAATAAAATGAAAGCAATCGATGGGTTTAACAAGAGAGTAAACCCACCTGAAGAAAGGGGAAAGTGTTAGTGACTCTGAAGACAGGTGCAAAGAAAATAATCCAGAATGAAGCAAGGAGAGAAAAAGGATGAAAAATACAGAAGACAAGAAAGCAGGAAAACATTAATAATAAAGTGAGAAGTTCTAATATATGGGTCAGTAGAGTCCAAGAAAATAAGGAGGGATAGAATGAGGCAGAAGCAATTTTGAATTGATATCAGCTAAGCACTTCCTCAAGTTGATGAAAGACCTCATCACAGATTCAAGAAGCTGTACAATCTGCAAAGATGATAAATAAAAGATATACTCTCTAAGCTCTATCAGTAAATCTGCTGAAAAGTAAACACAGAGAGAAAAATGAAAGCAGTCCAAAAGAAAGGACCAACTACCCTGGATGAGCAATAATTCAATGGAATGGTTTCTTCTTAACAAGAAAAAGGAATGTTATCTTCAAAGAAACTTTCCAAAGAAGAAAACGACCAACCTAGAATTCTGTACCCAGAGGAAATCCTTTTCGAGAAAGAAGGTAAAGCAAAGACATGCTCAGGAAAGAAAAACTTGGAGAGTTCTTCACATTTGAACTAAAGTATATAGTTAAAAGGGAAAAGGAATATATTCCCAGATTTCATCTGACTGGAGTATAGGAAAGAATAGAGAGCAAGAAAAGTGGTAAATATGTGGACAAATCTCAATGAATATCAAATATAAGACAATAAATCTGCAAGCTTTAATATAGAGAGAGAATTAAAATACAGGATAACAATGGCATATAAGCAAGGAAGGGATGAATGAAATTAAAATTTAAGGTTCTTGCATTGTCTGAGAAGAGGGTAAAAAAGTCAATTAATGTTCTACTTTGAAAAATAAAGGGTATCTGAAGTAATCTCTATGGTAAACCCTGAAAGAATAGTAATGGAATATAACTATAAGCTAATATATAACTACCAGGGTAAAATAAAATAATAAAAAATAATCGATGCAAAGAAGACAAGAAAAGACAAAGGAACACAGGACAAGCAGAACAAATAGAAAACAAATAGTAAGATGAGAAATTTCAACCGCAAAATATCCATAATCACATTTAAAATAAATAAGCACACTAAACGCTCCAATGAAAAAATAAAGATATCAGACTGGATTTTTTTTTTTTGAGGAAGGTTAGTCCTGAGCTAACATCTGCTGCCAATCCTCCTCTTTTTTGCTGAGGAAGACTGGCCCTGAGCTAACATCCGTGCCCATCTTCCTCTACTTTATATGCGGGATGCCAACCACAGCATGGCTTGACAAGCAGTGCCATGTCTGCACCCGGGATCCGAACCGGCAAACCCCAGGCTGCTGAAGTGGAACATGCCCACTTAACTGCTGCACCACTGGGCCGGCCCCAGAATTTTTTTAACTATATGCATTTTACAAGAAATACATCAAAACATAAGGATATAAAAAAGTGTGAAGTAAAAGGTTGGAAAACTATATGCTATGCAAACACCAACAAAAGAGAAGTTGGTGTACTTTAATATCAGGCAAATTAAACTGTAAGGGAAAATGCATTACTAGAGATTTTTTTTACAAAACTATACAATGATAAAAAACACAATTCACCATTGAGATTAATGTTTTTTCTATTTGTGTGAATTTAATAATACAGCATGAAAATAGAGAAATAAGTCAATTTACCCACAGGGACAAGTAGAAGAATCCATAATCACAGTATGAGATTTCATCACACCTCTGTCAAGAATTGATAGGAAAAAAAGACCAAGAAAGACAGTAAGGATATACAACAGTGTCGCTACTGCCTCAAATAAGTAGAAAAGCCAGACATAAAATAGAAAACATCTGCTGAAAGCATCAGAGAGATGCTGAGGCAACCAGGACTAGAGGGACCAAGATTCTGGAGAAGGATGGACCTGGAGAGGTGAGCTGATCTTCTGCAGTTTTCTTTTCTCTGGAAGCATTTGGCAATTCCAGGTGGGCTGCAAACAACCCGAGGGTCTGGGCTTTGTCAAGCTAGAGGGCCTTAGTCGGGAAGCAGGGAATCCAGGAGAGATGTGGGCGGTCTCAGGGGGGGCTGGAGAGACAAAAGTGAAGACTTGAGGGCTCACCTAGAAGGGAGATGTGTAGCACCAAGTCTAACACGTGGCTAATTTTCTTAGACATTTGCCAGATTCTGAAGTTCTGCGGAATTAGAGGCTAAGAAGCTAAGCAGAGAGCCTCTGAGAAGCAGAGTGGAGTTTCTCCACAGTCTCACTCTGCTGAGGAGACAGTGAGGACCCACCAGAGGGAGGAACCCAGGTGAACAGCCCAGGCTCCCACTTTAAAGCCTTAGAGGGCTCCACAAAAAGGACTCCAGCCTCAGTTCAGCTAAATCCTCCATTTGATTAAGGTGAGCAACCCCTCCACCTGGCAGAGGGCGGGGTGAACCCTCTTTGGAGGAAGATGACATCACCTGGAGCCCCTACAGGTTTTCACGTACAATGTCTGCATCCAGTAAAAAAGTATCAGGCCTGCTGAAGACAGAACCACATGATTGAAAGTCAAGAGAAAATCAAAGTCACAGGGATTTAGTTGGTGGAATTTGCTGACAGGGCTTCACTATAATTATGTTTAATATGTCCAGGTAAATGGAAGAAAAGATGAAGAAAATAGATGAAAATGGAGAATTTTACCAGAAAATTAGAAAATAAAAAAGAACCACCTGGACATTCTAGAACTGAAAAGTACAATAACAGAAATGAAAATTCAATACATTGGTTTAATGGCAGAGTAGAACACTGCAGAAGAGAGCGTCTGTGAACTGGGAAATAGAACAATAGAAACGTGCTTGAGCTAAAGCACAGAGAGAAAAAGAATTTTTTAAAAAGAGTTTAGAGATTATGAATCAGAATACAGGGGTTTGATATATGTAGAATTGGGCTTCCAGAAAAAATGAAGAAACAGAGTTAACCCTGAAGTTTCCCTCAGCTCAGTGGGACAGCAAGGAGCTCTGAAAAAGTTCCTGTGCCCCGTGAGAGGGCTATAGAAGTAGCTGAGAAATAAGGCAAAGGACCCCCAAAGCAGAGGCTGCAAGATTGACAGCCAAAGCCAGGAGCCCAAGAGAGGATGCTGCAGAGTCCTTGCAGTGGAAGGACCCCGTGCCGTGAGCCCTGATTGTTCCAGGAGAGCCCTGATCGTTCCAGGAGAACAGACTGCACGTTACAGGGACAAAGGATGCAGTGAGAGGAGGGGTTACTGCCCAAAGTGGAACGAGGCCTCTCAAGAAAGGCTGTTAGGAGTGGAAGCAGCATGCCAGCTGTAGGCTTTGCCCCTGATGCTGTTACTCAAGGTTCCTACTCTGCCTGGATGCTAGGAAAGGGGAAAGAGGAGGGGAAAAGGAGACAGGAACTCCAAATAGGTTTGCCAGATTTAGCAAACAAAAATACAAGATGCCCAGTTAAACTTGAATTTTAGATAAACAGCAAATCATTTTTAGTATAAGTATATCCCAAATATTGCACTGGATATACTTATACTCAAAAAAATTGTGCATTTTTTTATGTGAAATTCAAACTTAACTGGGCAGCTATATTTTACCTGGCAACCTTAACCTGAAAGACTGAGTAATGTGCTGAGCCTGAGTTAATTTGGAAATGACAGATGTAGTTTTAATAGGCAAGACTAAGTCTCACAGTGTGCTCCGTCCTCTCTCTCAACTCCATAGTCCTCAGTGAACACAGAACGGTTGCTGACTAAGTGGTCACATTGTAAGGTAACTCAGTCTCTTGTCAGGCCCGCTCTGCCGGAACACCCCACAGCATGCCCCTTTCTGCTCTGGGCGGTGGCCTCATGCTGTTAACAGGACTTCCTCATCCCAGGTTCCAGGAGGCACGTAGAATGTTCTGCCATGAAATCCTCAAACACGTCTGGGGAGTTTCAGCTCTCGAGGAAGGGAGGGCTGGACCCTCTCAGAGGTGCCCCACGTAACTCTCCTTTAGTCTTTTCTGATTCTCTTCTTTCCACCAACCGGCCATCATCTCAATCCCTTTTTGGGTGGGAATGCTATACTTCACTCATATCTTGTATCCTCCCTGTTGTGTGGTAGTTCATCTAATAAACATTGTTCTAGACTATTTAAAGGGAATCTTTCGAAATTCAGAAGACACTTTCCTTTCTCAAGTGCCAGGATCTTTGCATTGAAAGCCTGACTCTGAAAATTTTTGTTTCTTTTATGCTTTTTTTTTTTCAGTCTTTTGAATTTCAAAGCTGAGCTCTGACTCCTTTACTCTTAGCTGTATCCACTCTCCCCAGCAAAGCTCTGGATGTCACCTTCACAGGTGGAGAGCTGCAGACTTACCGGGGATGGAAAGCGCAGTGGAATGTGTTACAAAAATGGTGACACATTCTATTAATACTCTGCACAATAAAACAATGCTGGAAAAAGAAGAAAGAGTAAGGACTATAAAGAACAACAGAGGCTGAAGGAGACCAAAGAAGGTGTTAAAGAGAAAAACCATAGGCCCAGAACGATGTCACTTGTGCTACAGCCCCTGATGGCAAACCTCGATTTAATACCTAACCTAATTGCAGCTTTGACCTTCTCCAGAAATGGAACCTCAATCAGCCAGTCTGGAATCTTCTGGTCAGTACCAACGAGATAATGTCCCCTGGGCCCTTTCCATCCCCTCCCCCCCAGAGGGAGAAGAGGTAATCTGCCGGAGAAAATACTTGCTGTGCCCTAACCCCCAAAGAGAAGACATCCTGGCCCCAAATAATCCTTTCTTTTCTTTGGCTGACAGTTTCCTTATCCCACCCTCCTTATAAAAACCTCCCATTTTGGACGACTCCTTGGAGTAGCTCTCTACTTGTTAGCTGGGATGCTGCCCAATTCATGAGTCACTGAATAAAGCCGATTAGATCTTCAAATTTACTCGATTGAATTTTGTTTTTTAACAAATAGTGCAAAACAAGGGACACAAGTCGGGCCTCTGATAAAAGCTCAGCATCCTTCTAGTCTGCGCTACCATAAATAAAACCCACTTCTTAGTAAACCTTTTCCGTATTTTCCCACACTTCCTGGTCCCTGTTCAGTCAAGGCAGGATGGATGATAAAATAAGATAAAACTGGAATTTTGCAAGCCACAGCAATTATGCTGTGTTACCATAGACATTAACTCGTCAAGGAGGATTTTTTTAATAACCATTTTCTGAGGCCTGTTTTTCAGTTATGGGTCTTCTGGGCCCTGTAGGGAAGAAACCAATTGCTTGCTTCCCCTTTTTCTAGTTTTGATTTAGTTTTAATATGACAAAATTATCTACTTGATCATCATACAGTGAAAGCCTGGTAGAAAATACATAAAATCGTAAAAGAAGCTTTCTAAAAATCATATTTGAAAATCTCTCAGCTTAATGCAGTGGCTATGTTTTTTGTTGCCAATAAGTAGACTAGGCAGGATTGTTGGTCTTTTCTTAATTCTCATAGGTTAATAATAGTTAAAAAAAAGTAGTCTTTATACTGATACATAAATAGCAAGCAATAGGATATATTGGAGTATATGAGGAAGGCATTTGGTGTGAAGCTAATTTGGCCTGACCTTGTTTTTCCAAAAGGGCCTGACGTGGCCATTGAGCACACATTGTGTGTCTGCTTTAAGTATTTACTATGTCCCAAAGACAAGAACAATGCCCCTTAAGAAGATGTAACTTCCCCCGTGTTGGCACTTCCTTAAGGATAAGCATCTCTCCCGAGACTAGGGATTGATTACTGACCTGCTGTGACCACCCAGCTGGACCACAGACCCGCTACCTGCTGTGTTCATCAATTGCTGTGTGAATCCCTGTGCCAGCTGGGCAATCTCGTGACTGTTGTAAAAGGGACACTCCAATCATATATGATACTGCTGTTTGACAGTATACAACCACTCCGTACATCCCCATTTCTTTGGGGTGCTCCATTCCTTTGTGGAAGGTCTCTCCGGGGCTATATGGTCCTCAGATCTGGCTTGTGATAAACTCACCCCAATTTTGATTTATAAATTGATTATGGATTATTTACATCGACCATACCATTGTTTTTCCATGTGTGGCCTATTGTTAACTGTTTTATGTTCAGCTTCTGTTTTCTCTCCTAGACTCCTTTTATTATACATTTTTTTAATTTACTTTTTCCCTAAACATTTTGTCTGGAAAAATTTCAAACAGAGAAAAGTTGAGAGGATAGTATAATTGGGTAATCACCTAGATTACCCAGTTATTAACTTTAGCCTCATTTGCTTTATCTCCATGTATCTACACCAGGTTTCTAAATGCTGGCACTATTGACATTTGGGGTTGATTAGGGGGCTGTCCTGTACCTGGTAGGATGCTTAACAGCCTCTACTCATTATGGCCTCTACTCATTAGACACCAATAGCACCTCCTCCTGAGGTGTAACAATCAAAAATGTCTCCAGACTTAGTCAAATGTCCCTGATTAAGAACAATTGGTCTGTGATAAAAACACACATCACTTCGGTTGAGCTGAAGTATTTGAAAGTACACCCAAGAAATTTAACTTTCATATAACAATAATATCCTCTAATACCCAGCTCAGATCTAAATTTCATTCAATTGATCCCAGAAAAGTGTGCTTTCAAGCTTTCTAATGCTTGCCAATCTGGTAGGGAGAAATGATATCTTAATGTAACTTTTTTCTATTGCTTTATACTGAACTTTCTCAAAGACACAATAAAATTGAAAGAATGTTCTTATTGTAGATTTGATTTGCATTTCTCTTAATAAATGAAGTTCATTTGTTTAAAGGCACTTATTTTTTTTTTGGTGTGTATGAATCTTTGCTTTTCTCAATTTTTGAGTGCTTTGTAAATGGAGGAAGTTAGCTTTTATCTATGATATACATTGCAATTATATTTCTCCCAGTTTGTCACTTGTCTTTTGATTTTGCTTATAGTGTTTTTTTTCACAAAACTTCTTTTTTATTAATGTAGCCAAATTCATTAATCTTTTCTGCTATTGCATCTGGATGACGAGCATGTTTTAAAAGGTTTCCACACAGCAAGATTATAAACAAATTCACTTAGGTTTTCTTCTAGTACTTGTGTGGCTCATTTTTTCCATTTGGAGTCTTTCCTGGAGTATGATGTATGTTATGGATCCAAAATTATTTTTTTCAAATAGCTGTGCAGTTATCCTAACATCATTTATTAACGTCTGTCTTTTCGCCAGTGATTTGAGATGCTACTTTATTTATTAATAAATTTTCTTTTCACTTGGTTCCATTTCTGAATTTTCAACTTTGTTCCAAATCTGTCTGTCTATTCATGCCACAGTTTTAATCATAGAGGATTTATAATTTATTGGTACTTAATAGGGTTTCCTCTCCTCATTGATCCTTCCCCCCCCCCCCAGGTTTTCCTATATACACACATACGTTTATTTTTCCATGTGAACTTTAGAATCAATTTTTCTAGTTTTAGGAAAAATATTTGTTGAAATTTTATCGGAGCAGTGTTAAATTCGGGATAATTTACATCTTTATGATGTCAAGTTATCTAATTCAAGACCAAAGGATATTTCCATTTGTATTTCAGGAGGTTTTAAAATTTTTCCTCTTATGGGTTTTGCACATTTCTTATTTTTCCCCAAGAATTTTTATCTTTCACATTGTTGTTATAAATGGGATTTTCTCTTCCTTTATCTTCTAATTGGTTATTGTTACAAACACACACAGACACACTTGATCTTTGTATGTTAATTTTGTAGCCTGCTAACTTACCGAATTCTTTTGTTCATATTAGTGTACCATTGGTTCTATTTGGTTTTCTGGATGTATTATCATATGACCTGCAAGTGGAATTTTACTTCTTTTTCAATTCTTAGGCCTCTACTTTTTTCCTTGAATGAGTACACTGACTAATGCATCCGGGATGATGCTAAATCATAATGAGGATCATGGACATCTGTGCCTTTTCCCTTTCTTCAGTGGGAATGCTTCCAGTATTTCTCCACTATTACGTACACCATATACATAACCATGTTAAGGCAATATCCATTAATTTCTATTTTATCTAATAACTTTTATTAGGAATGGATATTGAATTTTATAAAGGGGCCTTTTGGCATCTAAGATTCAAGTTATACATTTCTCACCTGAAAATTTTTAAGACCTTTACAAATATTATGTTATTATTCTACACACTACAACAACAGAATCTTAGGTTGACATAACACATATACGTTTTCTTGGATCCAGAAAATGAACAATATTGAAGATCATATTTTACAACCTTGAAAAACTTGATGAAGAGGCTGCCTTTCTTCCTCAAAATTGTCTTATAATAATATCTTCCACTGATTAAGTACATTTTATGTGGCCATTTACTCATCAAATAGTCTTGAAAGGTAGTTTTTTAACATTAATATTTTAAAAGTGCAAAAATTGAGGTTCATAGAAGCAAAGTAACTCGAGTCAGGTCTAACAGCTTGTCCATGGAGGAGCGAGACCCTGACCCCGGTCTTGGAAGCTGTTTTTTGCCGCGCTGTCCTGAGGTCTGGTAAATGCCAAGCAGCTGCCAGCAGGGGGAGCAATATTTCTATTGAAACCCAGACGAAGAGCTTGGGCGCGAGAGGAGCGAGTTCCTCATTTCAACCCTGTTTACTGATGGGAAAATGTCAGAACTCAGAATTTGTCCAAATTTAGTTGCAAATGACAGAACTGAAACTAGTCCTGCCAAGCCAGGTGAGAGGGTTGGACTGAGCGTGGAGTCCTTCCTGGAAGAGAACATAGGGCATAACCCCCAAAATGACAAACAGCCTCTGCAACTAGAAAGTTAAGATGGCAGGAACGATCACCCTCCAGCGAGGAGAGTTCTCATCCCACAGTGCCCTGCAGCCCTGGCCTGACCGCCCAGCGGGTTCCTACCCTCATCTCCAAGGCACCATTAAGAACATTTGAATTCAGTTCTGCATTTTTTGTCCAAAAAAGAATGTCCAAGTCATTATTTTGTGCAGATGTTTTTCCATAGGGGTATTATTTCATTTTCCACAAGTTTGTTCTCCAAATCTTCAGCTGGGCGTCTCCCCTGATTCTGTAGTTCTGCGAAGTCGGGCTGCAAGTGTGAGTATATTGTACTGAAGTAACAGGTGTGAGCTCTGAGGTGGTTGGTTCCAAGGGTTTAGAATTAGACATTTATGGTTTAACAGTCTTTAGGTGTAAACAAATTTCTCACCCTTTACTAACACTGTGAAAAGATTCTACTCCCTTATATGAAAAGACTTTAACCTGGAGGTGAAAACACTTCTAGGGTTACATTTTTATTCTTTTTCTTTGAAAGTCATTTAGCAGGGGCTGGTCCAGTGGCATAGTGGTTAAGTTCGTGGGCTCCACTTCAGCAGCCCGGGGTTTGTGGGTTCAGATCCTGGGTGCAGGACCTACACACCACTCATCAAGCCATGCTGTGGCAGCATCCCATATACAAAATAGGGAAAGATCGGCACAGATGTTAGCTCAGTGACAATTTTTCTCAAGCAAAAAGAGGAGGATTGGCAACAGATGTTAGCCCAGGGCCAATCTTCCTCACCAAAAAAAAAAAAAGAAAGAAAGAAAGAAAGAAAGTCATTTAGGCAGAAAGAGTGAGCCAGAACCCTTGGGGAGTTGAGCAAGGTAAGCAAGATTCCATTTCATTTGAAAATAAACCTGTCATATGTAAATTTTGGAATTCATCCCCTGGATTACACACTAGATTATGTATACAATAGCCACATCTCAAAATAGAAAGCAAAATGTGTCCAAATATGATGTATAATTTTGTCTCAATATGATTTAGTTTTTTATTCTACTTTCCTGACCTGCCTAAAGCACAGTACATTTGTGATACAAAAGTCACCACTCAAGATTAATGTCTACAGATATTAATAGCTACCCTGAGGTGAGTGCTTCCTATGTAGAAGGTGTCCTTGCAACAACCCTTGGAGCTACTCCATTCCTGCAACTCTCCCTGATTAACTGGGTGGGCAAGTTATCTATGCCCCAGATTTTCATCTGTAAAATGAAGATTACAAAAGCACCCTACCTCGTGGAACTGTTATGAGGACCAGAAGTCATGTCGCATCTCCCCGGATTCCTCCTGTTTTTGCCTCAACCACCGCTGATCCACTTTCTGTCTTTATAGATTTGCCTGTGCTGGACATTTCATTCTGAGTTCATTTTTGTATAGAGTGTAACGTAGGGAACTTCATTCCTTTGCATGTGGCTCTCTAGTTTCCCAGCACCATTTGTTGAAAAAACTGTTCTTTCCCCATTGAGTGGTCTTGGCAACTTTGTTGAAAACCTCTTGACCATCGATAAATGGATTCATTTCTGGACTCTCAATTCTATTCCATTGATCTATCTACCTTTATGCCAGTACCCCATTATCTTGATTACTGTAGCTTTGTATGAAGTGTTGAAACCAGAAAGCGTGCATCCTCCAAGTTTGTTCTTTTTTAAGGTTGTTTTGGCTATTCTAGGTCTCAGGAGGATAGTTTTTTAACTTTACCTTGGTTGGGGGAGTTTCATAAGAAGGAGAGAGAAAACTATCCCAGATGAAACGATTTCTGAGTGATTGGGCTGTCTTTCCTGCCCATCTCAGCCTCGAGTATCTCTCTTTCGTAGCGAAAATTGCACAAGGCTTTGACAATACATTTCATACTCCAGGAATGTTGTCCCTGGTATTTTCTGTGTTACACAGTTTTGTGCAGTAACAAATAGGAACAGAGATAGGGCAGTAGAAGCATCATTAACATCCACTTAGTAATGTCATTCCAGGCTGATTACTCGCTGTTGACCGCCAGGCCTGTTACTGGCATTAAAGAGATACCTGAGAGATGGCAGACCCTAGCAGTTCAGCCCATCTCTGCCCTCCAGAAACTCTGCTGAAGACCCCAACCCACAGGAGTTACTTCAACCCAAAGGTCGTTCTGAGTAACTCATGTGACCTGTCAACTTTGTTTCTTTTTAAGTAATGGGAGCTTGTTTTTCCAGACCATCATTCCACAAATACTTGAGGATTTGGCATTCAATTTTAACAAGCTTTAACATTTTGATTTTGTGCACTTCCTCCTTTAGTCTTTTGTCACCTCTTTATTTTTGCTCTCTATATTTATCCTTTAGCTTATTTTAGCTTTGCCATGATTTTATCCTTCTAAATCTTGGGGCCTCGAGTTTTTACTTTTCACCCTGTCTATTCTTGATTTCACAATGTATATTTTATCCTTTTTATATCCTCTTTTATTTAGCCCTAATTTTTATCCTTAATCTGTGTTTCTTTAGCTTTTTAGTTATGACTCTTTTAATCTTTCCTCTTCATTTTTTAGCCAAATCTATTACTTTAATTTTCTAAATAATTCTGGGCTCAGCTCTTTTAATTACAGTTTCTTTTTTATTCTTTTAACTTAAATTTCTGTTTACATGTTTTTCTTTGTAAATGTGTTCTTTGATATCCATAATAATTTTTTAAATCTTTTTTTCTTTTTTTAATGCCCAAGCTATAATGGTGGGCAGGATTTATGGGTCTAGAAGTAACACAGCTGTGGTGGGCTCCACACCACAAACAGGAATGCTGGGCACTTTTTTCCTTCTCACTGTCTCTGTGCTCACCTCTGGCTCTGCTGAGCAGATCATCTGTCTCCCTTAATGTTTTTCTCCAAAAATGAATATTAACTGGGTTACACCAAAGACTCAGGAATGACAACTCCTTCCTGTGGCTCTCAGCTTCCTACTTATGTCAGCTGCATATTTGAAACTCTGGAAAACGAGTGCCCTTCTTAAGGAGTTATACGTTCTATACTCTGTGATCTCTGATATATAACTAATCCATATAAGGGGTGAAGATTTAGGCAGAAAGTACCTGTTCTTTCCCCACTTTTACCCATTGTAGTAAACCACGAATCCAGCTGCTCAAACCAGACCCTCATGAGCCATCCATCAGCAAGTTCTGTCCATTCTGCTTCCATAGGCCCCATGTTTGTCCCCTTCTCTTCAATGCACTGCTCACCCGGACTACTGCCATGTCATCCCAACTTTGCTTCTCGTCTCCATCCCTTCTATCCTTTATCCATATAGCAGCCAAAGTGATTTTTTTTTAAACAGCAAATCATAAAACCTGCCAACATCTTTCCACTGTATCTCAGATAAATCAGCACTCTCCCAGAGCCTCTACTTGGTGACCTGGTCCCTACCCAGCCCTTCCTCCTCTCCTTGCTCTTTGAGTTCCTCCCTGCACTGACCCTTCCCTGACCGTGACAAGCTCTTTTCCACCTCAGAGCCTCCTTCTTGGGGTGCTTGTTCCCAACTCTTTGCAAAGCTGGCTTTTTCTCATCCTTCGAGAGGGGTGACCAGCCATCCTGGTTTTCCCAGGACTGATGGGATTCCAGGGACGCCAGACTTTTAGTTCTAAAACCAGGGAAGTTCTGAGCAAACTGGGTCAAACTGATCACCTCCATTCAAGTCTCATCAAGTGTCATTCCTCAGGAGAGCTTTCCTTGCCTGCCATATCCATAGCAGGCTCCTCACCCAACCACCCATTATTCCTCATTTCCACACCCTCTTTCCTTCCTGAGGAGGACTTACGACACCTGGCACTTATTTTACTCTGTGTGGTCTTCCCTTGTTTTCTCTTTGTCTGTTTGTCTCCTTCCCTAGTGTCTGAGCATCACGGGTGCCATCATGCCTGTCTTATTCCCTGTGACTCCCCCAGTGCCTAGCACCGGGCCTGATCACATTTGTTGAACAAAGAAAGGAAAAAAAGAAGAATGAGGGGCTAGCCCCATGGCCGAGTGGTTAAGTTTGCGCGCTCCGCTGCAGGCGGCCCAGTGTTTCGTTAGTTTGAATCCTGGGCGCGGACATGGCACTGCTCATCAGACCACGCTGAGGCAGCGTCCCACATGCCACAACTAGAAGGACCCACAATGAAGGATATACAACTATGTACCGGGGGGCTTTGGGGATAAAAAGGAAAAAATAAAATCTTTAAAAAAAAAAAAAAAAAAGAAGAATGAAAGGAAAGAAAAGGGAATATCCTTAACACAGCACTCAGGCTTACTTTTGTAAGATCTACATAGTGTTTAACCTTCCCCAAAGCCCCATGGAATGAGGCGAATCCATTCTTCACAAGCCTACATCTGTGTATTTTTAATTGGATTTGTGTCCATTTTTCATGAGATTACTGAAAGATCCTTTTAATGTGTGAGTTTTCTTCACTCTCTTCCCTTTGTATTCCCTTCAGAGTCAAGAAGTTCCTGAAGAGGCGTTTAATTTCTTCTTTTTGAGGGTGTTCCATACTGTTTTCCATAGTGGCTGCACCAATTTACATTCTCACTGGCAGTGCAGAACAATTCACTTTTCTCTACATCCTCGCCAACACAAGTTATATTTTGTCTTCCATTCTGAGAGGTGTGAGGTGATATCTCATTGTGGTTTTGATTTGCATTTCCCGGGTGATTAGTGATGCCGAGCATCTTTTCATGTGCCTGTTGGCCATTTGTATGTTTTCCTTGGAAAAATGTCTGTTCCATTTGATTTCTTTAAATATGGAAATGCATAAACCCCAAATGCCTTCAGGGGCCAAGCTGGCAATATACAGGAATGAAGCAGGCTAAATGTAAGAAAAATCAACTGATGAAAGATATCATCAGAGGCTGGCCTGGTGGCGCAGCGGTTAAGTTCGCTCGTTCCGCTTTGGTGGCCTGGGGTTGGCCGGTTTGGATCCCAGGTACAGACATGGCACTGCCTGGCAAGCCATGCTGTGGTAGGCATCCCACATATAAAATAGAGGAAGATGAGCACGGATGTTAGCTCAGGGCCAGTCTTCCTCAAAAAAACAAAAAAATAGAAAGACATCATCAAACTTCCCTTATTTTAATTGGACTATGACATACTCACTCTCATATACATCAGTATAGTATTGGACATTTTATTTTGAAAATGAAATGGAACACAAATTAAAATATATAAATATTTAATTACCCTGAATACTGTCTTAGGTTTCTTATACAACTTATACATACATAGAAAAGTGTTTTCCCTTTATTTGGCTCGTATAAATGATCAGGTGTTCCTTGCAAGCTTCCAACCTCTGGGTTTCAACAGGAGAAAAAGGATTTACCCTTCAATCCATTTCAAACCTTAGCGCAGTCTAATAACATAAAGTATTATTAAACATCAGGCTTTTCAGAAAAATACTCATTATCTTCTATTTCTGCTGCCTTCTACTCTACTCCCACTCAAAATGGTGAAGAGCTCCTGGGGGCAGAGGGAGTCACATGATTTGGCCCCAGAAGAAGTCCTGTGACATCTATTCTTCCACCATCGTCTGGTCTTATGCCTGCTGAGGCATAGTTGGCTGGTCTGTCTTGGAGTTTCTACTGGCCTCTACTGCTGACTTACATCTGATGCATCATGGCCTCTCCACAGCTCAGTCATACTGTGTGGCCTCTCATGCGAATCAGCCCTACCCTTAGCTATTGCTTGGCTATAGACCGGCATCTCTTTCAGGTCCTCCTGCAATCATAACCAGTTGGTCTCCCTCCAATATCTGCTGTGGGGCACCCTGCTCCTACCAATGGCGGGCATGATGCCCAGCCCCCTGGCTCTCAGTAAGGAATGAAGGGAGGCTTGGAGTCTAAATTAGAGCTACTCTCTTCTTGTCCCTGCCTAACAGCTCTCCTGGCTGTGCTGGTTCACACTATATTGGTATGGAGCCTCTATACAGGAGTTTCCTCCAGAATCTCAAGCCGTAAACAGGGAAAACCACTCTTCCTTCAATTTATCTGACTCTTCCCACTCTCCCCACCAAGGCCCAAAGATGGACAATCACGACACACTTCCTCCATCCCTCTTGATTCTTTCTCTTTGCCTTTCGTCTCGACCCCAGAACTTGGATGGATGAGTTCCACCACCACCACCCCTTTCTAGCTCTAGCCTCATCGCCTAGCCATCCAAGTGGGAAGACCTTCTTTACATTAACTCTATAATCTCAGTTTTCAGCCTAAAAAAAGCATAAACCCTTTCTCTCTCACCATTAACGGGATTTTAAGCCTAGTGTCTTGCTGTAAATCTCAAAGACTATCAAAAAGGGAGTGTTACCTTATTCTCACTCCCACATTGCTTCTGTAACACATCCAGATCTCCCCCCAGGCTACCCAGAGGGACGGTCATGTACTTGGAAAAACACAATAATACTTTTATCTAAATATTAAATTCTATTTTCCTTTTTTAATTGGCTACTCCTTTAATTTGGAACTAAAGTCTCATGCATTTTCTTCCTCACTAAGATGTCATTGTTAGGTTTGCATTTCTTGTCATAGTTTGCAATGGAAAAGTCAGCTTTAACTCCTTTAAATTGGAGAGAGAGTTATTTTTGTTCATAATGAAAACAACTGATCACAAATATAGGTACTTCCAAGCATGGGTACAGGCTTTGCACAATGCTTCTTATATCCAGACTAAACACTCTTAAGATATTTGTAAAATTCTGCTCTTTTGAAATCACTTGCTTTTTTCTGATCTTGTTTTACTGCGTTTAGTAACTTCCCTTTGTAGCAATTTTCCACACTTTCAATATTCACTTCGATGGTGAAAAGAACAGTCTTGGCTCATTTTCATAAAGTTTGAAATCAGAGAACTTTAGTGGGATTTCGTTCACAATTATGCTTCATACCGTGATTCTTATTTTTGGAAACTGACTTCAGTGTGACAAAGTGGGCCAGATTATGATTTGCCAGCTGAGTTTCTTCAAGACACAGTTTCACTAGGAGTGAGTAGATTATGTAACATGTTTATGTAACCAGCTATGAATGCCCATGCAGGGTTACATGCAGTGTGATGAGTTGAATTGTCAACCAAATGACCAAGTCTTTGATCCAATCTCGTTGGTTATCTAAGGCAGGGATTTTTTTTTTATTGGTGTAAAAAAATTGATTTTTTTCCTAACATTTCAAACAACCTCTTCAACAATTTGCAGAACTAAGTCATTCAAATGCTGCTACCACATTGTGCGGCCAATTAGCGGGGTAGAATGGTCTGGATATTAAGCAATGGGGCCATATTTAGCTCACAGCAATACATCCTTAGTGTTTTCCATTTTTTATTTTAAGGACAGTATTCTTGGTGACTCTGTAATGAGCACCTGTAAGTCTTATACCCTTGCAGAATATTTTGTCTCTGAATTTAAATTTTGTAACAAGTCCAGCATTAACACCAACTATCGCAGGGCCATAATCATTTTGATCAATTTATGTTAAAAAGCTCAAGACTGTTTGCAACACAGGGTTAAGTAGATAAAGAAGAGGTCCAAGGACTGAGCCCTGAGACTCTCTATCACTGAGAAATGAACAGGACGAAAAGGCGCCAGCAAAGGAGACTCAGAAGTGAAGTAGAGAAAAAACTGGAAAGAAAAGTGAAAGCTTTAAGGAGGCAGGAAAGATCAACCATGTCAAGTGCTACATATAGGTCAAATAACAGGACGACTGGGACCATTGGTTTTAACAATGTGGAGGTCAGTTACGTATCTAATAAATTGACAGGTGCAATTTATTGCATATTAAATTTAAGTGGAAATATTGTTGCTCAGGAGTAGAGGAAATGCCTGAGAACTTATAGGACACATTGCCACTTATTTGTGGCATTTCCTTAAATGGTCCCATTTGTCCACTGCTGCTTTGACCTTACCTTCAAGCCCTTTTTCTCCTCCACCTCCCATTCATAACTTTGCTCTTGCCATACTGGCATACTTGATGTCCCTCAAGCATAGTTCCACCTCAGGGCCTTTGCACTTGCTGTTCCTGCTGTCTGGAATGCTTTTCCTCCAGACATCAACATGCCTCACTCTCTCCCTTTAGGTCTCTTCTCCAACATCATCTTATAGGAGAGACATCCCTAACTACCCTTGCTAAAAGAGCTAGCCACTGACCTTAAACTCTTTATTCCTGTTATCTGACTTTTTATTTAACAATTATCACCATAATACAATTTATCTGTTTAACAGGAATATAAACTCTACTAGATCAGTAGCTAAAACAGTGCCAAACACATGGTGGTTAATCAATAAGTATTTTGAATGAATATTAATTAAATAAATGAACGAAAAACAACTGGCCAGAATATTTTCATGGTAACTAGACACAGCATAATTATTCATCTGCCAAGGAGGCTGAAAACCCCAACTTTGATTAAGAAGATATTTTTAGAATCTACTAGGCAAATGTCTTGCAAAAACCCGTCCACTTTTATCCAACAAGATGTAAATGGCTACCTGAGAACATTCTCTTCAACACTCTCGTGTAAATTCTTTCCTATTCTCTAAATACCCTCCAGCAACAACTGTTTCTGAAGTTTCTGACTTCATTTTGAATGAATTAAAAAATATATGCTGTATAAGCTTTTTTTGCACATTAGCAAATAGGAGAATCACACAACAATAATGCCTATACATTACTTTACATTTTCTTCCATTTTAAGTAATAATTTGCCTAATTAACTCTTTAATAAACTGTATATACCAAATTTTATTTTGAGCCTTCACTTTGTAACTAATCCTTCTATTGATTTTAGCAATTTCAGCTTTAAGAAACCCTCAGGCTTTGTAAGGGAAAGTACGCAAAGCACTCAACCAATTAGCATTTGTAGTCAACATCCGGGTATCCAGATGGAGTCAAAAAGATGAACAGACGCCGTCACACGTGCACCATCTGCACAGACATCGAGGACTTAGGAACAGCATCCCTGGCACCTTTGTTTCAGTGTGACACTGAAACACATGAAACAAGTCAAATAAGGGGACATTTGCATCTTTGTTGATTTATTTGACAAAAGATAAGAGATTCATCGGCAAATACAAACGAAGAGTGAGCATGGAGAGAATGGGCCCGGGGGCGGGGTGTTGGCTGTGGAGGCATTTCTGATAAGGCAGTGGGCCCTGAAGAAGCATCCATATATAGAGACAACACTTAGAACAGATGCATGAAGGCATAACAGTAGCCACATGAATGTGTGTAAAACATGCAGTGACAGGATAGTGTTCACAATTTGAATGTGCCTTATTCTTTTGCCTTCCTGAAGATAAAAACCTGATCTAGTCACCTACATGCGTGGGAAGAATAGGGTGGAATTAGTTGCCAATAGGTGGTAAGAGAGGCCCTTAGGAGCTTACTTCTGTTTATTTTCTCAGCCTTTCTGAGAGTAGGCAATCAATAAGCATCAGCTGAAAGACTAAACCAATGAGTGAAACAAAGGAAAAAGAAGTTTCCACTTCAAGGGAGCAGGAAAGAGACCTTTATGCACTTACTTGCAGATTATCCCAAAACAACAAGAAGGAAAAGAAACAGCAATACAAAATGCCTGGTCAGTAAGACTAGGAGTGCGTAACCGGATCATGGTGTGAAAACAGAAAGCAGATGGAGGACTGGGCACTGGTTTAGTGGAGGAAGAGCAAGGTCAATCTAAGTGCCTGCGAGGGAAAATACCGAAAAGAATCGAAGGGAAGCGCATTGTGGAAAGCCAGACTGGCTCAGGAATTGAAGGTACAATGCTTTAAGACAAAGAGAGAAGTTCAGGTCACAAATAACTTTGACTCAGAATTTTGAAGTCGTTGATCCATTGTCTTCTAGTTTCAATGTTGCTATTGAGGAATCCAATAACATTCTTATTCCCAGGTCCTTATGTCTGCCCTATTTTTGTTTCTCTTTTTCCTCTGATGTTCTTAAGGTTCATAACAATGTGCCTGGAGAAATCAATATTCCACTTTCTGGTTAAAAGCTTCTATTTTTATATTATAAACTGTTTTCCTTTTTAAAGGAAAGTTTAAGTCAAATCTAAGCTTAGTATTTTTTCATCCTTCATCCCACTTCCTTATTTGTGATCAAACTTCTTCTTGGTTTTCCACCTATAAATTACCCAGGATTACAAAAGGACCAGACAGTTTAGCGCTGCATCAACTTCAGCAGCATCATTGCGGTGCTGAACCGATGGAACGTCAGAGAACCTAGGTAGCACTTAAGAGAATGAGGACTTACCAACGACCTTGTTTGAAATTAAAAGCAGCATAAACCACCTTAATTGTGTGCCTTGGCTAACCTGGAAAGTATGTTTTCTACAAGTATTGTCTAAAAGTCTGGAAAATCCCCCGTGTACACTAGGTCATTAATACTGAATAATATTTTCTGGGTTATCTCCCCAGGAGGATGGCATAACAGAGAAAGCGCAGAACTCCCGGCAAACAAAGGTCCACTCAACACTAAGGACAGAACCAGCCTTCTAGGCTGGCCAAGGAGAGCACTACAAGGTGGCAAATTTTTGTTGCTTCTGGAACGGTCCTTCTCTGCAAAAGGGAAAATGAAACTGCTTGAAGCTTGAGTTGACCTTGGTGTTTCTTGAAGTGGAAGTCACAACTGATCTTTTTCTTTCTTTCTTTCTTGATATGCATTTTGCCATTTTTCCCCATAAAAACCTGTTTCATATTCTTTATAGCCGAATTTTCTATTATACTTCAGAGAATGGCCAGGACAGGAGGTTGGATCATCACAAGGCATGTTATAAACATGTCAGCACTAGAGTAAGAGGACATTTTATCCAAGAATAAGTGGTTACTAGGAAAAGCCCATTTAAGAAGATGCAGCTTGAAAATGGGATCAAAATTTTAATTAACAGTTAAACAAAGTTTTTGGTTGGGACTTCACTTTGAAAAGTTTAATTATAAATTAAGAAACTATAGCAATAAAAATTGGGGAAGGTAGGATAACGGATGCCCCAGAGATGTTCATATCCTAATTCTTGGAACCAGTGAATATGTTAGGTTAGAGGTAAGACAGAACCTTGGTAAGAGGGAATGAAGGATGCTAATCAACTGACTTAATACAGGGTGTCTGGGGGCCAGCCCTGTGGCCGAGTGGTTAAGTCTGTGCACTCCACTTTGGCATCCTGGGGTTCGCTTGTTTGGATCCTGGGCACGGACCTACACACCACTCTTCAAGCCATGCTGTGGTGGCAAGCCACATGGAAGAACTGGAGTGACCTACATCTAGGGTATACAACTATTTACCAGTGCTTTGGGAAGAAAAAAAAAGAGGAAGATTGGCAACAGATATTAGTCAGGGCCAATCTTCTTCACCAAAAAAAAAAAAAAAGAAAAGAATCATGATGAAGAAACTACATATAAAAACTTGATATAAAATAAAATAGAGAGACTATGCTGGATTATTCAAGTGGGCCCAATGCAATCACAAGGATACGTAAATGGAGGGGAGGGAGGCAGAAGAGTCAGAACCAGAGAGACGGCATCAACCAGACATTATTGGCTTTGAAAATGGAAGATGATACTGAGCCAAAAAAAATGTGGGAAGACTCTAGAAGCTCAAAAAGGCAAACAAAACAAAACAAAACAGTAGTTCTCCCCCTAGAGCCTCCAGAAAGGAACGCTGCCCTGCCCACTCCTTGACTTTAGCCTAGTGAGACCCATTTCGAACTGATAACCTTCAGCATTGTGTTGTTTTAATCCACTAAATTTGTGATAATTGATTAAAGCAGCAATAGGAAATTAATATAATAAATTTTTATTGAAAGACAATATGCAATTAAATTTTAAAAACACACTGATCTTAAATGTACAGATCAAAAATTTGTCTTCCACAGGCTGGCCCAGTGGCACAGCAGTTAAGTTTCTGTGCTCCACTTCAGCAGCCCGGGGTTCACTGGTTCGAGTCCCAGGAGTGGATATACACACCAATTATTGAGCCATGCTGTGGCAGGTGTCCCACATATAAAGTGGAGGAAGATGGGCACGGATGTTAGCCCAGGGCCAGTCTTCCTCAGGAAAAAGAGGAGGATCGACAGTGGATGTTAGCTCAAGGCTAATCTTCCTCAAAAAAAAAAAAATTTGTTTTCCACATATTAACATACAACTCCCAGATCAAGTTATAGAACAGTCCAGCATTCTATAAGATTCCCCCCTCCTGCAATTTCCCAGATTGTGTACCACTCCCCCAAAAAGTAATCAACATTCTTTTACGAACATTAATTTTGCCTGATCTTAAACTTCACATAAATGGAATCATACAGTAGATATTCTCTGGGCTGGCTTCTTTCATGCAACGTAATATCTTTGAGATTAATCCATGAAGGATAATAATTTGAAATATTATCAGAAGCACTTTTTATTCCTGGCACCTTTTTTTACTCCCTTTGCTTCTTCAGAGGGATGAGTAGAACCCAGCTACAGAAAAAGGAAACAATGTTCAGCTTTTAGTTCCAAACTAGACTTTTTATATCCATTTTAGGGAGAACAGTCATGAAAGCCAATCTTTTCACTAGCAAGTGATAGATTTTATCAGGAGAAGAAAGGAATTTTATGTTCAGTGGAGCCAAAGCTGAAGGACTAGATAGAGTTCATTTAAAAGTTAACTAGACGCTAGGGAGATATAAGGGTGAGAGGTTTAGGGACATTTTCCAAAAATAAAGGAAAGGCTTTCTTTTTTTTTTTTAATGGGTTTCATGCTACAATTTATGCTATTTTTTATTTTTCTTTTTGGTGAGAAAGATTGGCCCTGACGAACATCTGTTTCCAATCTTCCTCTTTATTTTTTTTTTTGTTCTCCTCAAAACCCCAGTACGTAGTTGTACATCCTAGCTGTAAGTCATTCTAGTTCTCTATGTGGGATGCTGCCACAGCATGGCTTGATGATTGGTGCTAGGTCTGTGCCCAGGAGCCTAACTGGCAAACGCTGGGCCTCCAAAGCGGAGCACATGAACTTAACCACTCGCCCACAGGGCCGTCCTGCAGGAAAGGCATTTTTAAAAATCCATACAAACCAAATACTTCTCCCCAACTGCTATGATGTTCCATAAACACCACCCTCCCCTCACACGGTCAGAGATCACCTTAGGGAGGAGGCAGGAGAATAGCCCTGAGTTTGTATCTCAACTACTTAGAACAAATGAACAGAGAATCCAGAGTTGATTCTTTTTTAATGGGCTAAGTTTTGAGACCAAAGAGTATAATTGCATGATACAAAATCCTTCTTTTCACAGCTTGGTTTTTCTACATGAACTTAAAGAAAGTGTTTGCAGAAATCTTTGTGGCTTCAACATTTTGATCTTCAAATCATTTTCTTTTGAAGTGTCTATCCCACATCATCCTCGCTGATTTGCACTCCTTACAATATAACCGTTAACCGTAGCATTCATATTCTTTGAGCTGCTGTTAAAACCCTTTTATCGGTCTCCTGGAATCCTGCATCCTTTGGAATTCTTGCAATTTTTTTCACTCTATTACCAGATATTTATACCAGCCAACCTCCTGGCTGGTCAACAATACGCTCATGTGATGGGAGGCTGTACGCATTGCTGTTAAGTGGGAGGGATGTTTGAGACGGGCATAATTGTAGAAATGGTCTGCTCTTTAGTAAAATTTTTGTGTCGTATTGTTTTTGTTTCCTATGCAACCGTCTGGATTTGGGGATTTGAAGAACTTGTTTGACTAATAAAGACACCCTATAGTTCACTGGTCTTCATCGCAGGGTTTAAACACGGGATCGTTGGACATGAGGCTGAGATTTGGGAGGGAGGAGGCATAAAATCTTCAAGAGTTTTTCATCTCATGTGGAGGAGTTTAGAGTTAAAATCATTGACTCTGTGGATACAGAAAATAGGTTAAAGGGGGCCAATCACGAGGCAGAAAAACTGGTTAGGAGCCTCTTGAAATAACGCAGGCAAGCTAAGGACAGAATTGTGAAAGTGGAGAAAGGAGGATGACTTCAACCTACATTAAGGACTTGGTAACTAATTGGACTAGGGATTGGCTCAGGAAGGAGAAGGGGCATTGGAGGATGTGCCTGTTATCCGTTTGTTCCCTCTCAGCTCCAAATTCACCCTTCATTACCTGCTCTGTGAAAGTCAAAGGTCCCTTTAAGTAATTTTCTTTTGCCAACTGGGATGATGTTAAGCTTTGTCGATCAAAGGCGCTAGAGACTTCGTGGTTCCAGTGCGCTCTCTGCAGGCTCTTGCACCATGCACCCTGTCTCCAGCACCAGGCTCCTGAAGGGCGTGCTGACCAGCAGTACCATTCAGCCAACATCTTCCCCTAGTACTGCCCTCAGGCCATTTCCTAGCAGCACCTTCCTCTGAGATCTCCCCATGAACAGATTTCCCTGCCACCCTGGAGGATGGATTTCCAGCAGGTCCCACTAGTGGGGCACCCAACTGACATCTCTGCCATCCAGTGAGCCATGGCCATGGCCTCCCCACTGAGATCTGGATCTCACCCCTGGGGGAGCCTCTTCCTTGGGTGTTCTAGCTCAGCCTTAGTGACAGTGGCTGTTTCTTGTTTATGCTACTTCCGTATTCTTTAGAGATCTCTGTACTCCCTACTAGCCAATCCTTTATTACTCCAATCCCCTGTTATAGTTAATAATTCTTTCTATTAAACTTTCACTGTTAAGTTATTGTGTGATTGCTCTCTCCTGATTGGACCCTGACTGATACAGGCAATTCAAAAGAAACATCTGGGCTAGGAGCAGCTTTGGGAGGGAATAAATGGCTGCAACTTTTTCTGCCTCCTAGGGAGAGAGACTAGATTTAGTTTCAGAAGTAACAGTACTTTTATTTAAGAAACCTCATTATTGGTCCCCTTGTTTTAAAAGGGAATGCCTCAGGCCAACCTAGATGGGACGGTTTGAAAACTGGCAAGGTAACAATAATTTGGAAGTTGTCCTTTGTAACTAGAGAAGATAGATTGGAAATGGGAATCAAGAGAAGCTGAGAAAACAGCCGAGTGGAGCTAGCTGGCCCATGCAGATTGCCAGCAGCCTGGGAGCACAAGGAGAGCACTGTCCTGGGAGAATATCCTCTCAGCAGAAAGAGCCAAGAGACTTCAAAAACTTTTAAGTCTGAGACTAAGTTGTTTTCTTACTTATACTTTACTATAATTCCCCTCCACCATCCATAAAGCTTTGGTAAAAGTCTATCACATATGACAAGGTGTTAGCCAAGGAGGTGGGGACTCAGGTCTCCCTTCAAGAAGGAACTTACCATTCATTGGCAAGGAGTAAAGAAAGTTAGGTGACAGCCCGGAATGGTTAGCACCTTCACATCCGCCTCAGCTTTTGAAATGAGCCCTCTCTCTTCCTACAGTGGCAAATCATGGTGGAGTACAAGAGGTTGGCCATTTCTCCTCAGTGTGGGACTCCCCTAACGGGCAGTCTTTGCTCTGGAGCTTCCCACTGAGTTGGCTGAGCTATTGTCATATCTGCATCATAATGTGAGGTGCTCCCTGCCCAGTTCTTCTTCCTCCCATGTTCACCTTTCATAAGCGTTGTCTCCAATAAATCTCTTGCATGCCTAATACTGTTTCAAGTTAGTGACTCCACTTCTTGCCTGCTGGTCTCAAGACACAAGGAATTCAAGTACCCAGGTGGCAGCTATCACTTGTAGTTTAGTGGGAACTTTGCTGTGTCCTCTAGCAAGCATGCACTCCCTGGGGATGAGGACCTCTAACTTACAGAGACCAAAGTTGCAAGGACTAGTATCCCAAAGTTGTCTAGTGGATTATTGAATGTGATGGTAAGTGAGGCTACTCCTGCTTTCATCTCTTGGTTCTCAGACACGTGTCCTACAGAAGTCTGTGATTCATTGATACACTGCCTCCTTGATGGTGGTCCGCTTCTTTGCAGTGTTTTGCCTTTGAACTGTCACTTCAGCTGCGCTTTCACCAGGCCATTCCGATGTTGTACCACTCCAGCGGCTTCTGGATGGTACAATATGTCATGTGACTAATGGATCCTGTGGTCATGGGCCCATTTCTTCACCTCCCTCCTTGTGAAGTGGGTCCACTCGTTGGGTGCTATGTTGTATAGGGCCCCATGCCTCAGATCAGACACTCTGTAAACCCTTGGATAGTGGTGCTGCCTGAGGACTCTAAAGACAGAAAAGGGAAATCCACACCCACATTTGATGTCTATTCCTATGAGAATAAATCATTGGTCCTTCCAAGATGGAAGGTGTCCAATGTAGTCAAGTGGCTCGTTAGTGTCCCTGAAAAATAGTGTCATATCAGGCACTCAGCATTGGTCTCTGTTGCTGACAGGTTGGGCATTCAGAGGTAGCAATAGCTAGATCAGCCTTGGGAAGTAGAAGTCAAGACTGTTGGCACTATGCATAGCCTCCATCTCTGCCACCGTGACCATTCTGTTTATGTGACTGTTGTGCCAATCCTATGATGACTGTAGACAAGGACTAGCTAACATCAACTAGCCAACTAGTTTTGGGGTGGATGCTTTTGGGGGTGTGAACATATGATCCAAACCTCTTCATACTTCAGGCCCACTCACATATGTCCATATGCCACTACCCTAGACGTTCTTGTCTTTGATCTTCCGTTCTCTTTCTTTATAGGACCATGACCACCCGTACAGGCCATTTGCCAATGTTCATGAGCGCATATATATTATCACCTTGGACCACTTCCTCTTCCACACAGCTCAAAGCTCTGTCCATTTGGGAGACTACCCTTTGCCACTGTCCTTCAAAGCCACTCCTGTCAGATTTGCATTGTAGTCTGAAGGCTTTCCCGACCCAACTCTGCTTCCTGCTCCTTTTATTTTTCAGGAGATTACCCTCTCCCTTTCCCAATCAACCTCTTCCTCAGTATCTACTTTCCAGAGAACCCAGATGATATGTTATACCTTTGGAGGAGTGGTGTGTGGGGTAATGGAAGGGGAGGAGCTGTGTGCATGCGTAGGGTGAGGCTGTGTGTAAAGAGTGAACAGTAACTATGTTATGTTAGGGGGCAGGTGATGAGAGAGAAGATGGGAGGAAGAACTCAGAATGAGAAGGGATAAGAGAATGCAAGTCTTCTTCTCTATCCTTCAGAATTTTGGGTGGAAACTGGTGAGGTTGCTCGATTTCCCACAGAAAGTGATACAGGACTGGAGCCATTTTATTTAGATGCTAAAAGATAGGGTAACCCTAGAAGGCTGGAGAATTCCTGCTACAGTGGATGCTAAATGTAACAATGGACTTGACTGACACACCCAGCAAGAGTGTCAGGAGTAAGAAGAGAAAATGTAACATTGATTAAAAGTGTAAAATATGGGGGGCTGGCCCCGTGGCCGAGTGGTTAAGTTTGCGCGCTCCGCTGCAGGCGGCCCAGTGTTTCGTTGGTTCGAATCCTGGGCGTGGACATGACACTGCTCATCAAGCCACGCTGAGGCGGCGTCCCACATGCCACGACTAGAGGGACCCACAACGAAGAATATACAACTATGTACCGGGGGGGCTTTGGGGAGAAAAAGGAAAAAATAAAATCTTAAAAAAAAAAAGTGTAAAATATGGATTTGAATCCCATCTCTGCTATTCCAGTCATGTAACCTTGGCCAATTTACCTCACTCTTCTGAGCCTCAGTGTGCTCATCTGTAAAATGGGTAAGGTAAAAGAAGCTACTTCAGAGAGTTAGGGTGAGGTTGAAATAAAACAATGCCTTCAAAGTACTTAACACAGCTCCTGCTTAGCCTACATATTCTGTAAATAGTTGTTAACTTTATTAAATCGTAGGAAACTCCAATATCACATATGTCACTCCTCAAGGAATAAACGATGGTGTATGTTTTTCCCCCGAAGAATTGCAGGCATGTGGTTAAAATTCTGCCCACACAAATTATACCACCTTTCCCCTTGCAAACAAATCTGCCAGTCCACAAAATAACTCCAATCTCCCTTCGTCCCCCAGGAAAGACAAAAGATGTTAAAGAAGCAAGACCACCTTCAGTATTCTCTCATGCACAGATACGGTACTGCTATGGCTCAAGCAGAACCTGTAGTTAGAGGAACTTTCAAAAAGTAGGACATACTTACTAAATACATTAGAAAGTATGTACTCTTTCTACCCTACATGTGCCGCATGGCAAATTAAGCATTTCCTGTGACCCTACACATCATTATGCTGAACACTTAACATCATGTTTCATCAGAGCTCATTTAAATTTGCGGACGAGCCATAATCAGGAAGTGGGAAATTTCCAAATTTCTTAATCCTTATTCAGGGATCTTTGGGGTCAGCTCATACATTTATTTCCTGGTTTTTATGGTTTCGATTTGTGGCGGTGTTACTGCAAAACCAACTGTGGGCTGCTGTGGGTTTATGCAACAAGGAGAAAAGTCTAATGCCAATTAGAAAGTGGAAGAGGCCCAGGAGAACCTTGTATTCCATCCCAGGACCTGGGTTCTGTCCTGTCACTTCTAGTTCCCATCAAAGTTGTCATATCTTGTTCCCCTGGACCTTGGCTTCCATTCCCTGACCAGCTCCTTCAGATTGGGGGTGTATCTTGTCTCCTCAGTCCTCCAGGATTCTCTCACTGAACTGTCCTGGCTGGTGAATATCTTCAAGACAATAGTCTACACCCGAAGGGGCCCAGACATCCAAGCAAGAGCAGCTGTCACATTGTGTTAAAAGCTTGCTTTGGGGACCAGACAGGTGCCATAGTAGTTAAGTTCGTGCACTCCACTTCTGTGGCCAGGGTTTTGCTGCTGGATCTGGGTGCAGACCTACACACCATTCTCAGGCCAAGCTGTGGCAGCATCCCACATACAAAATAGAGGTAGATTGCTCAGAGCCAATCTTCCTCACCAAAAAAGAAAAGAAAAAAGTTTGCTTTGCTTAGTGTTTTCTCACCCTGGTACAATCCTAATATATAATAATAACATTTTTGAGTTTTTATTATGTGCCAAGAACTGTCCTAAGGTACTTACACCAATTTTTAATGTAATCCTTGCATTAACCCTACATACTATTATTTACTATTTACATATCCATTTTGCTGATAAAGAAACAGAGGCTAAGTAACCAGCTGAAGGTCATCTAACCGGAAGTAGCTGCTCTGCTTCTGGACTTGCTCCCAGTGATCAGTCCCTGAGAGAGACTTCTGGGAGCCCCTCGCAGTCATTATTCCGTGATGCCGTAACACACCCTAAGCATGGGGCCAGACACTAATCTCTTATTCATATGAGTCTGTATCTTCCATTTCTAAAACAAGTGTATGCTCTTTTTCAAAATCAAAAAAAAAGTTATATTAAAAAGTAAAATATATCAAATTAATTTATAAGAAAGAGCCTCTGATCCTCAGCAGAAATATGTAGCTCTTATTTTTAAAAGTGTCCACCATTTGAAAGCCGCATTTCCCAGAGTAGCTCGTCACAAATTTTAATATGCCTAGGACATCACCCGGGGACCTAGTTAAAATACACACTCTGTTTCAGAGATTTGGGTCAAAGCTGTAGCTTTCTGGAAGAGACTCCCAGGGGATGCTGATGCTGCTGGTCTGTGGACCACACTTTTAGGGGCACTTTCACATCTCTATGCTGCAGCAAACACACCCAACATTTTGCCTACACCAGGCACCTACCACGCGGCCCTCCTCAGCACGGTAGGGCCCCTCTGTATCCCACACATGCCTGGTCCTTCAACACACCCTTCACCCACTGCTAGAGTCTTCACTCCACCTTTGATGTCCAGGTTACTGGCTTCCTCGTTCTTGCCTTAGGATCACTAAAGACATCTGAACAAGGTCAAATGGCTTTTCTCGCTCCTTGCACTACATGGAGACTGATGCTCTCTACTCTTAGCTGAGTCTCCACAACATCTATTCCAGATCTTGCTCCTCAAACTCCCAACAATCCCTCTCCCTTAAATTTCCCTGAGCGGGTGACGTCACTTCTTACTTTAGAGAGATATCAGAGGGCACTGAGCATACGCTCTACCCTCTTTCTTCCTCTCACCTTCTAAATAATTCTGTTTCTACATCTGTCTTTGTTTCCTCTTTTTGCATCAGTGATGCCCCTCTCGCCTTGCATGTCAGCTCTCCGTCTAGGCCAGTGATCCAATCCTTTACCTCCTCCAAAACCCTCCTTCCTCATTTTCCTCCTCCCTTCCCCTCTCCAGCATATTCCTGCCCTCAGTCTACAGTTTACAAGTATTCAGTCCTCCGTTAAGAGAAAAATCTTTCCCTTGGCTCTGACTCCTCCTCTGAACCCCACCTCTACTTGGATGACTCAAAACACGTCACATATGAACAAAACGAAACTCTGATTGCTCCCACCCTGCCACACCCCACATCCGCACCTCCCCACATCTTCCCATCTCAGAAAATTGTTCCACTGCTTGTCCAGTCCCTCAGGTCAAAAACTTAGGTGTCATCCTTCACTTGTCTTTTCCCCTTACCCCCAATATCATTAGCATGTCCTGCTGGTGATTCTACCATCAAAACGTATCCCAAATCTGACCCCTTCTCTCCATTTTTAGTGCTACCAGTCTGGTCTAAGCCACCTCATCCCTTGCCTGTATCATTCAGCAGCTTCCTATTATATGTCCAAACTTCTTACCCTCCACAGTCCCTTCTTCCGTCATGAAGCAGCCAAAGAGAATTTGAAATTGCAAATCTCGTCATGTCGCTTCTCTAAAATCCACCAATGGTGGGCTCTTACACTTAGAATGAAACTCAAACTCCTCCCCTGTCACTCTGACATCCATCCCTTTCCCCCTAGTTTATCAAGCACCGGATACGCTGTCCTTTTGCTGCTTCTTTTTTTTTTTTCAAGGAAGATTAGCCCTGAGCTAACATCCGTGCCTCTCACTTCTATTTTATATGTGGGACGCCTGCCACAATGTGGCTTGATAAGTAGTACTAGGTCCACGCTGGGATCCGAACCGGTGAACTCCAGGCCGCGGAAGCGGAGAGCACGAACTTAACCACTAGGCCACCAGGCCAGCCCCCCACACTGTCCTTCTTTTTGTTCCTTGAACATGCAACACTCAGTCCTGCCTCAGGATCTATGCACTTTCTGCTTCTACGGATTGGAAAGTACTTATTTCGTGCCTTGTCGTATTTTCATCAACAGAATTTTCAACATTTGGAGTGATCTTCGTTGTCTGCAGACTGTCCCTCCACTCTAGAACGCGAGCTCCAACACAGTGGGGTGCCTGCCTGCCCCATTCACCTCGAAGTAAACAATCGCCCAGAGGGCTCTGGTAAATATGGACCTATTGAACTAATAAACGAGTGAGTCACCTTATTACTCCTGGAAGCTGCAAACCAGTTCTCTATAATCCCCTTAGCAAACTTCTAGAATGAATAGTCTGCAACCACTGCTTCTCCTTTTCACTTCCACCACCATTTTCTCTGTATTATGACTTTCCTCCTCACCACCCTTCTGAAACTGCTCCCTTGAAGGTCACCATGGTGCCATAATGACCAAACCTAACTGCCTGTTTGAGGCCTCAGCCCCTTTAACCCCTACATATTTGACACTGTTGACCGCTTCCCTTTTCCTGCAGAGTGACTCCTCTCTCTAGGCTTCTGACAGTCTTGTTCTGTAGACCACATCTTGACCAACCCTTTAGCTGGCTCCTCTTTCTGCCCCTGATCTCAATCCATGGGTCTTCTCAGTTGTCTGACATAAAGCTGTGTCTTTTTCTTTATTCTGCATGTTCTCCTTCCATGAACACATCTCCTAGGACTTCAGCTTTTACTTCTTTGCTCATGAGTCTAAGCAGATCCCTCCATCTCCACTCTCTCTCCTTCCCTTCATGTAAGTCCCAACTCATGTCCCAAACCCACCATCACTCTATGACTTTCCTGCTTGTGTTAAGAAACTGCTTTTCTCAGAGGATCAAGATACTAGAATTCTCTCTGAGTACCTCTTAATTCTCACCATCTTATTCAACCAGTACCGTCTGTGGGTTCTTCCCTTGAAATAGTCCTGTTCATTCTTATTTCTACTACCAACTCTCTATTACCTCCCACACGGATAAACTATAATAGTCCACGAGTTGATTTTCCCATCTCTTGAGTCACCTTTCTCCAAGCTACTGCCATCCAAGCCCCCTTTATGGCTCCCCCCACTGCCTACAAGGAAAAAGGAGAGAGCTCAAAGTTGTTCAGAGCTTCAAGCCAGTTTTCTTAGATTTTTCCACTTTTTTTCAATATTTTAACTTACTTTTTACAGGATTTTCTACAATTGGAAGTGTAATCTCATCTCACTGATCATCTCTACAGTTCATGGCATTAATCTTTATAATCAGATTGTAAGACCCAGAAGGCATGATTGGATCTTGACTTTTCTGCATCTGCCTAACATCAGTTCAGGAGTGGCCAATTAAAGTGTGTCCAACCAATTTCTTCTGAAACATAAGTCTTCTAAAGTCCATTATTTACAGAGAAGTATCGAATGATAGAAGTGAATGATTACATTAATAAATATGATTGAAGTCTCTGAACATTTTAACAATATTAGCAGCTACATATACAATCAACTGAAATTCTTGTTGTATTTCTCTCATTGACAAAAAGATTTTTTTCAAATACAGATGAAATTCAGCTAAATTTTCCACTCAAGAAAGCATCTCTCATCCTTGAAAAGTGTTCTCTTGGTTTCTTATCCCATCTAGTTATCAGCTATTTATCTCTTTCCTTGTACAATCAAGTTTCTTGAAAGAAGAGTCTATGCTGCTTTTTTTTTTTAAGATTGGCACCTGAGCCAACCTCTGTTGCGAATCTTCTTTTTTTTTTTCCTTCTTCTTCTCCCCGAAGTCCCCCAGTACATAGTTGTGCATTCTAGTTGTAGGTCCTTCTGGTTCTGCTATGTGGGGCACTGCCTCAGCAAGGATTGATGAGCAGTTCCAGGTCCACGCCCAGGATCTGAACCAGCGAAACCTTGGGTCCCTGAAGCGGAGCACGCTAACTCAACCACTTGGCCACAGGGCCGGCCCCAGTCTATGCTCTTGTTTCTCTTTCAAGTACACGCTTTCCGAGGTTGATCTCACATTTCTTCAATTACCACATCGTGGGCTCTCAGTACATAGTGAGCGCATGAGTGAATGAATACATGAACTCTTGTTCTTCCTGGGCATTCTCACCCATTCTTACAGCTTCAAATACCCACAGACAAGCTCCTCACTTCGGAATCTAAAACTCCACTTTGACCTTTCTTCTTTGCTGCGGTCCTGTAGATCCCTAACTGCTGCTGGGCAGTCACTCCTAGATTCCTACCTAGAACTTTGAGTTCAGTATTTTCCTATCTAAATGCATCATCTTTTCCACTAACTAGGCTCTTCTTTTTGTATTTCTTACCCTCATCAATGAAATGACCATCTTCTAGGTCGCTAAGTCATAAACTGGAAATCATCTTAGACTCCTTCTGCTCTTGTTGATGATTCCTCCTAAGTTTCTTTCAAATGTGTCTCCTACCCTCCTTGCTTGGTAAATCCTACGCCCTTCAATTCTTCTCTCAGTCATCACCACCTCTTGGAAGCCTTCTCTGAACAGCCCATTTCCCCTTCTTTATCTGCTCATTCCAGCACACAGCAATCAAAGGAGGTTGAAACCACCAGCTTAGAAGCTCTTGAAGGGCAGAGAGTAAGGCTTGGCTACCTTTCATTGTAGGCATATGGCATACTCTCCATAAATATATGTTCAAGTCTTGACCGAACTGGCCTCTCCCCTGCGTCGCCTTCACTGCTGTGATTCTGTCATCTCTCACCTGGATTACAACTACAGGCTTAACTGACACTACTCTCCCAGGGATGCCCACCTCCAAACACCCTCCACAGTGTGGTCAGAATGAGCTTGTAAAATGTTAACACAAACACTTCGCGGAGAGGCCCAGAGAGCAAGACACTTACCCAAGATCACACAGTTGGTTAATGGCTGTGGCAGAGTCTGCTAAATGTCTATTGTCAAGCCTTAAATGAAACCAGAGACTCTGATCCAGCAGATTCCATCCATAACTGTTCACCAAAGATTTTTCAAATAGAGTCAGAAAGCAATGCTGAAGCTACTCTTTTTTTTTTTTTTTGATTTTTTTTTTATTTTTTCCTTTTTCTCCCCAAAGCCCTCCGGTACATAGTTGTGTATTCTTCGTTGTGGGTTCTTCTAGTTGTGGCATGTGGGACGCTGCCTCAGCGTGGTCTGATGAGCAGTGCCATGTCCGCGCCCAGGACTCGAACCAACGAAACACTGGGCCACCTGCAGCGGAGCGCGTGAACTTAACCACTCGGCCACGGGGCCAGCCCCCTGAAGCTACTCTTTATACCAAATTCCTTATGCAGCAAAGTAAAGGTCATCCACTACCATCTCTAGCATCTTCATGTGATTTGTTTCCCTGTTGAAGCACTGGCAGCTTAAGAATCAAGAGAAAACACTCTACGCGTATTCTCAAAGAAAGTATGAACAAATTCAAAGCTAATATTAAAATAGAAATATTTTGGTTCAGAGCCGCCTCAGATGGAGTCATCGTCTGCTGCAGGGATCCTAGCATCTCACAACTTTGAAAGGCCAGCAGGAAACAGGAAGGGAGGCACAGCAGAAAGAGTGGACTGTTTATCCAATCAGGTCACTCACTGTGTCAGGAAGCAAATAACCAAACTGGAGCAGAGTCTTCTAGCCTTATGTTGACCTCATTTACTAACCCAAAGACCAGACAACCAGACAGCTATCTTCCTTGTGTGTCAAGACACTGACAGTAAAAGAAAAACACACACAGTTATATTTGATTTGCCACTCTCCTTCTGAATGACTACTAAACCAAAGTCCAATTAGGAGGACAAGGAAAATCCTGAGAGATCTTGACATTTCCAGTTGTTGGTACTAGAGATGAGGAGTCTAAAAAAGAAAAATAGACATTCACGGAGATTTCAGAGCATAGGATAGTCAGGAAGTTCACTTCTGCTGCCTTTCCTCTTGCAAGTTGACCCAATCAGCATAGCTAGGGCGTTAGTGTTGCAATAACAAACAACCCATTTTAACCAACGTCCTAAAACAGCGAACATTTATTTCTTGCTCACATTACACGTCCATTGTGGGTTGGCTGTAGGATCTGCTCCACGTTTTTGACATCCTCAATTTAGGAACCATCCACACCGATAGAAGAACTGCCATCTTGAACCACGTTATCCAATAAAAATATAATGCAAGCCGCCAATGTGAGCCACACGTATAATTTTAAATTTTCTAATAGCCATCTTTTAAATGGTAAAAAGAAATTACTTGTAATAATATCTTTTATTCAACTCACTATATTCATAATAGTATCTTTTCAATAAGTAATAAATATAAAAATTATTCATGAGATATGCAAAGCATTTTTTGGGTACTAAGTCTTTGAAATCTGGTGAATCTTTTACACTTAGAGCACACTTCATTTTGGACTAGCCACTTTTTTTGTTTTTTTTAAAGATTTTGGGTTTTTTTCCTTTTTCTCCCCAAAGCCCCCCGGTACATAGTTGTATATTCTTCGTTGTGGGTCCTTCTAGTTGTGGCATGTGGGACGCTGCCTCAGCGTGGTTTGATGAGCAGTGCCACGTCCGCGCCCAGGATTCGAACCAACGAAACACTGGGCCGCCTGCAGCGGAGCACGCGAACTTAACCACTCGGCCACGGGGCCAGCCCCTGGAATAGCCACGTTCAAGTGCTCAGGGGCTACATGTGGGTGCAGAGTGGATCTGACATTGGTACAGAAAAGAGAGCTCCAGAGGGTCTTACACCACAATGAAATACTCAGCGCAGAACTAGTCACATGGCAACACCCAATGCCTAGAGGCTGGGAGATGCAATGCTACCAGGTTCCTGGAAGAGAGAGGGCTGGGACCATGCAGTGAGCAGCCTTCAGGACTGTCACGTAGGCCTTCATGAATAACATCTTCCAGTCACAGCAATAGCTACTGTAACTGTGGTGTTGAAAAGCCAGACTTCTAGGAGGCCAACAGAATGAGGCTTTATTTTTCTCCTCTCATAACCAATTCAGATGTCTGGGGCGAGATCTTTCCCCATCCTGGAATGGACTCTCAGGCAGGTTCCATCATATTTTGCAGGCTCTCTGACGTAACAAAAAGTCCTTCAGTCGCTTCAAGTTGCAAAACCATCTCAACTGGGTAATTAAAATGTAGCATTCCAGGGGCTGGCCCGTCGCCGAGTGGTTAAGTTCACGCGCTCCGCTGCAGGCGGCCCAGTGTTTCGTTCGTTCAAATCCTGGGCGCGGACATGGCACTGCTCATCAGACCACGTTGACGCGGCATCCCACATGCCACAACTAGAAGGACCCACAACGAAGAATATACAACTATGTACCAGGGGGCTTTGGGGAGAAAAAGGAAAAAAATAAAATCTTTAAAATGTAGCATTCCATATAATACTCTGAATCTCATTTAGAGTTAAGGAATCTGCCTTCCACAGATCAGGCCTGTGAGGCTTGAGAAATCCACGTGGGCAAGAGCGCCGATGTGGTAAGGTCCTCTCCATTTGCCTGCCCTGTGCCTCTGCCCCTGCTTCCTGCAGCTCCTCCAGAAATGAAGGAGAATGGGAGGAGAGGTGGCAACAACAGGAAAGGTTCTACTTTCCTGCTATGAACCGAACCTGGTGTTGGTCTCCTCTTAGCTTGTTCAGGTTCAAATCTGACTCTTCACAGGAGCTTTGCCTGGTTTTCCGTTTCACTGCCCCACCCCCAGCAACCTTAAGATACACTCCCGGTGAGGCAGGCCACGTGTGTTCCCACAGCTGGCTGCCTACATTTTCTCCTTCTGCCTCTGAGAATCCGATTGCCATTCCCTTTGTCAAGTTCACATCCCTCCTGTTCAGGCAGTCTTCCTTGGCAGGATTTTTTACAGCTCCACATGGCCTTCTCTTGCCCGTGGCTCACACTGGAAACACTCACTCATGCATCCTGGGCCCCAACAACCCAGGAGCACAGGCTGATTCCAGTGCAGCCTCCTCTCTTTGCCTCTGGCACCAGGACGCTGGCTGGTTACAGCCTCTGGCCTTTAAGCTGTATTCAGGCATGATCTGCCACCAGCCACTGGACTGCACAGATTCCTGTGGACACAGGTCAAGGTTGGAGTCTATCTGAAGCCCTTCACAGTCTGCGTGGGGTGAAAGTAAAAACCCTCATACTGCCCTCACTGAGTAGAAAGGAAAATTCCATTGCATTGCAACTGTTTTCCCCCAAAGAGATAATCTCCCTAATTTCCAACTTTTATCTCCCCAAGCTCTTCACCTCTTTTAGATCTTCCATATGGGAGAAGAGCAAAGGGTCACAGAACTGGCCTTTGGCCACCCCTTTGCAAGTCCTACATTGCTTGATGTGAGAGTACCTGTCATCTACTTTTTGTTCTGGTTCTTTCAAGGGCATCAGCTGAGTAGAGACAAAAAGAATCTCATTTCAACATCTTGTTAAACTACTGTATATTGACCATCCATGCCAGCGTCAGTCATTCTACTGACATTATCTTATTTATTCCTCATGTCAATGCTGCAACGTGGGTGTCAATATCTCCATATTAGAGAGGCATATGCAAGGCTCAGAGAGGTTAGATAGGAACTGATGAAGCAGCCTGGTATTTTATCTGTCTACTGACTATCAGATACAACCTCCTTCTGAAGTAGGGGTGGAAAAATTCAGAATCATTTAAAATTATTCAACTTCTGTGGATTGATCTTCCGTTTGATTGTCTTGTCAGGAGGAACTACAGGCATCCTTATCTGGACACGAAGCAGACAGCGCTTTCATCTTAATGTGAACTCACCAGCTAGCTCACCACTCTTGTGTCATTCTGGCACGCAAGCATGTTCAGCTTCACAGATTTGCACACATCAGAAATCTCTTTCCTCTGAGCTGTCATTCAGAAGGAAATTTGATTATAAGAATTGTAGGAAACTTTTGATTGGATGAAATCTAACTGATCAGAACTGTAAAATAACAGGAACTTTCTTCTGTATTCTAATTTTAAAATAAAGAGGCAAGTCACAAGAAAGCACGCGATGTGAGAGACTGGTGCGGAATGGGGGCTTTTAAGAGATTAGCTTCCTGGTAGTGTCCTGACTTGTCCGGATGCAGTCCACTTCCTTCCCCAATTCCTCCTTTCCTTCTCTGGCTCCATGCAATAAGAGCTGAAAGGCAGAAGGACCACCTCCAGTAAAGCAAGATCCTCGTCAGCAAAGAGAATCTCAGGCAGCTCCATGGTACTCCTTAGGAAAGCAGGAGCCTGGCCTTGCAACTTTAGAGAGCTTGTCAAGCTAAAGACTTGATATTAGGAGAGTGCCTGCTTAATATTCAAAGAGCAGGAAATCTCAATTTGCCGGAACATCACATTCCCACAGCATTCTGGTATATCCAGATTTTACTCTCAGTTGCTTCTTGCCTCACCAGGGAACAATACAGTGATGGTGATTTAAATCCTGCTGACTTCTCCCGGACTAGCCCCTCAGGACTGCTGAGAGCAGGGGGTCTCAGCTAAGAAAGTCATGAGCAGCTACTTACGCTACAGGTCACCTGTGTCTACTAAACCCCAAATAGAAAGCCTCTTACTTGAGAAGCATGACTTTGTGAAGCTATAATTGACATACAATAAGCTGAGTATATTTAAAGAGTATGACTTGGTGAGTTTTGATATACGTGTGTACCCGGGAAACCATCAGCACAATCAAGATAAATGGACAAGGCCATTACTCTAAAAAATGTCCTTTTCCCTCTGAAATTCCAACCCCACTCCACTCCTCTTTGCCCTCCTCCCCCATCCGCAGACAACCGCTGGTCTGTTTTCTGTCACTATAGATTAGTTTGCATTTTCTAGAATTTTATATCAATACAGTATGCACTCATTTTTGTCTGGCTTTTTTCACTCAGCATCCTTAATTTGAAATTCACCCATGTTGCGTGTATCAATAGTCCATTCCTTTTTATTGCAGAGTAATATTCTATTGTGTGAACAGATCCAATTTGTTCCTCTATTAACCTTTGGTTGGATATTTGGGTTGTTTCTAGTTCTGGACTATTACAGATAAAGCTGCTATGGACATTCATGTACAAGCTTTGTATAGACATGTGCTTTCATTTCTCTTGGGTATGTATCCAAGAGTGCAATGGCTCACGTATGTTTAACTTTTTTAGAAACTGTCAAACTTCTCCAAAGTGGTTGTCACTATTTTACCCCCCCACCAGCAGCGGAGGAGAGTTTCATTTCCTCCACACTTTTGCCAACTTTGAGTGGTCAGTCTTCGTGATTTCAGACATTCTAATACACGTGGAGACAGCCCTGATGGTCTAGTGGTTAAGATTCAGCACTCTCACTGTCACTGCCTAGTTTCATTTCCCAGTCAGGGAGCCACACCACCCGTCCCTCAGTTGTCATATTGTGGCAAATGCATGTTGTTGTGATGCTGAAAGCTATGCCACCAGTATTTCGAATGCCATCAGGGTCACCCATGGAGGACAGGTTTCAGCAGAGCTTCCAGACTAAGACGGACTAGGAAGAAGGACCTGGCCACCCACTTCCAAAAAAAATTGGCCATGAAAACCCTATGAACAGCAGCAGAGCATTGTCTGATAGAGTGCCAGAAGGTGAGAGGATGGCACAAAAGACTGGGCAGCATTCCACTCTGCCATGAGGTTGCCATGAGGAGTTGGAATCAACTCAGTGGCACTAACAACAAGTAAACATGTGCCGGTATCTCACTGTGGTTTTAATTTGTGTTTCCCTAATGACATTGGGCATCTTTTCATGTGCTTATCTGCCATCCATCCATCTTCTCCCATAAAGTGCCCCCGTTTTCATTATGTTGTTTGTTTTCTTATTACTTGACAAAACGTGGCTTTTGATCACACAGCAATTTTTTTCTGTGTAGACACCCAGTGGTATCAGTAGAGCTAGGTTAAAAAAGTTTTAAGTACGTGTACAAGTGCACGAGTATATGTATAAATAGACACACATGCTAATGAGCTGAGGACATTTTGCAACATATAATGTTAGAGAATAAAATCCCCTGAAGCCTCAAAACCACTATCAGCAGGACAGAGCTATTTGCATGGCTATGTCTGACCATAGAGGTTTCCCTTTAAATAAAGAAAAGCCTAGAGCGCAGGGTCCTGGCTGGAAGTGGTCTAGTAGGAAGTGTTGCTGTAGCAGATAGGTCAGGAGTGGTGAAGGCTGTGAGCAGGGCGTTCCTGTGGCAACAAGAGAGATAGCCAGAAGGTGGAAAAAACCAAATACATCCACGATGGAGCAGAGCGCTTAAGCACATGGATTCAGAAGCCAGGCAGACCTGGGTTTGAATCTCCTTAGATTACCAGCTCAGGGATCTTAGGCAATTTGATTAACCTCGTTTTCTTCATCTGCAAAATGGGAATGAAGCTGCCTCACATGATTTTGTACAAATTAAGTGACAAATGTGTGTGGTATGTAGCAAAATTCCTGGCACTCGTAGTCAGCGCTAATTAAACTCCATCTCTTCTTATGAAATTTTAAGTGGGGGTCAAGAGCATGAACTCTGATTCCAGCCAGATTGGGCTAGAACCCTGACTCTAACCATTCCTAGGTGTGTGGCCTTGGACAAGTCACTTCACCTCTCTGTGCCACAATCTCCTCATCTGTAAAATGGGGAAAATGTGGTATAAATCTCCTAGGATTGTTCTGAACGTTAACTGAGTTCATATCTGCAAAGTGCTTGGACTGGTGGAGCAGACTGGAAGGGTTTGCTATGACAGCTCCGGTGATCCCCTGAGCTCAAGTCAGACATCAAGGAGCCTCCTGACGTGGCTGGTAGCTACTTCATTCACATTACCCAACCAACAGCTATTTAAAAAGCACCTACTATGCACAAGCACTGAGCTAGATGTTAGGAGGGATTGAAAAAATTGTAAAACACAGACGCTTTTCTGACCCCAAAGCACACAAACCCTGAAACAGGAAGCATAGTTGATAACATCAGCTGACATGGGATGTGAGTTTTGCTAAATGCCTGGTGCAAATAGACGTTAGAGAAATTTGGAGACACAGGGTCTGCCACGGAAGTGGAGGGAAGTACAGAGATGGGGGAACTAAGGCATTAGGCTGAAACTTGAAGGGGGAATAAGAATGAGAAAGCCAAAGAGACACGGAGCAGAGACAGTTCTAGGCCTTGGGGTGCATGAGCAAGAGGAGGTTACAGAAGCGTGATGGTCTTCATAAGGACCAGTGAGAGGGCAGTGTGGGTGGAGGGGAAGGCGGCAGAGGAGAAATCCGTCAGGAGAGGTGGGGGCTAGTTTGTGGAGGGCCTTCACCGCCAGGCTATTGCTTCAGCATCTAGACCGCAGGCCGTGGGGATGCAAGCAGTTTATTGGTAGTTTTTAACTTTAATGTTGATAAAAATTTCCCAAGCCAGCCCTGATGGTGGTGGTTGAAGTTTGGTGCACTCTGCTTTGGCAGCCAGGGTTCAGTTCCTGGGCGTGGAACCACACCACTCATCTGTCGGTGGCCGTGCTGTGGTGATGGCTCACAGAGAAGAACTAGAACGACCTACACCCAGAATATGCAAATAAGTACTGGGGCTTTGGGGAGGGAAAAAAAAAGAGAGAGAGAGAGAGGAAGATTGGCAACAGATGTTAGCTCAGGGTGAATCTTTCCCAGGGGAAAAAAATACCCATCTATTTAAAAAAAAAAAAAAAAAAAAACAGGAATGCAAACTGTGGGCCCCACTGCACACTTATGAGATCAGAGTCCCTGAAGCTGAGACTCAGGCATATGTTCAGAGAAGAATGCCACAGCCCATTTGCCATGTGTGTCAGAACAAAAGCTGAAACCCATTGCTACAGAACCTTTAAAACATGATTTCCACAGATGGCTTCTACGGCGGAGGGGTCAGAAGAAAGGAAGCTAGGATTTGTTGAGTGTCCACACATGCCAGGTGACTTACAGGCATTATTTCATTACGTCCTAACAAGGACCCTATGAGGGGACATTGTTATTCTCATTGTAGGGATGAGGAAGCCAATATTCAGACGTGTCACAAATGCAGGAAGTCACAAACTGGGCCTTCAAACCAAGGTCCCAGGCTCCAGGACCTGCATTTCCCACATATCGCATAACCTCCCCATAAACACTCATATGCATTTTTCCCTTGAAACTTAACACAGTTTAAAAAGTCAAGTAGCACGTGTGGTGTCATACACACTCTCCTCCCACCCTCGTTTCTCTCCTCCAACGGTGTCTAAATTTCACCTTCCCTTTGTCCTGAATCTGAGCCAAAATCACTGAGAGCTATCGTTGCAAGCTAAGTTTATTTTTTCAGCAAGCTAAATTAACTTTCTCCTGGCTTTCTTTCTCTTTCCCCCATTCTTTCCTCTCCAACATCTCCTAATCCACCCTAGGCAGTTTTGAAACTCCTTATTCAGAGAAGAACACAAAACGGAGCCTGAAGTCTTCAATAATGCCTTCTGGGGTTTTCTTTTGACCTTGAGGCTGACGTGGGGTGGCAGCAGGGAGCATTTTGTCCATGGTGGGCTTCAGACAAAATCCAAAGGAAATGATGTCGACGCTCTGTTGAGCTTTCTTTAGTGTCTACCAACAAGCCCTGGGAAACTGGTCATTAATTTAATCTAAACAAGGTCCTCACTCTGCTTTTGAAAGCCATCCTCTGCTGGTAGAACTTTAGCCACTGCGTGTGTGTGTCTCTGCGGTCTACAAGAGACACTTCACATCTTTACTTAAATCGATACTGTCTTCTCCACCTGCGGGTAAGATTCTCACCTTACAATGCTCCCTTCTATTTTTTTCTCAAAAAGGTGTTAGATATTTCAGATTGAATGCTTTGTTTTTCTGACCTGCTGTCAGTCACATGATTCAAGACGACATTTTCCTTCATTCTATATACTTTCTTAATTCTTCCACAACTGATGATTCTACCATTTATTTCCCCCCACTCTACATTAGAATCCTGGGTAAATGCGAAGAAGTCTTTCCTTCTGGCCCTGAATGTTCTTCAGACAGGACTAACAATTTGTGCTTTCCTTCACCCACATCACTGAGGGAAATGTCTGCCCCTCTTGGCTCAGGCCCACGTGGATTTGCCTATTACTATGCCTGAAGGGGACTGACCATGATTTCTAAGCCAAAGAGGTTCGCACTTAACATCTGTATCTATACTCTAAATATCCACTTTGGCAAGTGACCCCTTCATTACACCAGAAAGAATGGATTGCCCATGTTAGGAAGCCACAATGATGCTTTGCATTCTCTGCAGACCACTGTCTACAAATGTGCACATTGTATAATGCAAATCTTAAGGAGTAACAGTCACCTAGACTACAATGTGAATAGTGCCTCCTGGAGTTGAGCAGTGCACATCCTCCTCAACCATACCTTCCAGTCCTTCAGTAAGAAACTTATTTTCCCCTAATGTAAATAGTTTTCTGTATCCTTAATAGTTAAGGACCATTTACAGACTCTTTTGCTTGCCTGAACATTACAAACAAGACCTCGCAAATTAAAAATTAGAGATATAGACTTAGGGAATAGGGAATATATGCTGCCCATATATCTTTATTATCTTTATTTCCCCCATATTTTTATTATTCCCTGACTCACTTTGCTAAAAAGAAAATCATAAGTCATGGGCCTGATTTCAGAGATGAGAGATGGTATCATCCTCAGGAAGTGCAAGTAGGTTATAGAAAAGGAGAGTCACTAATGTGAGGCAAAACTTCAGAGTCATCACACCAAAAAGACACTAAACTTGGTCATGTTTATTTCAAAACATAAAGTCGACTCCACATTAATAAATACTTTTCACACAGAATGTAGAAAAACTACTGTGCATGTTCTAAGAGACAGTTGATTAAAGAATCAGAGAAAAGACAGTCTTTTATCATTAGGCCATTGATAAAGCCATCGAGGAGCAGGAATAGTCTCATGGAAATTGTGTGGAATTAGGGGAGGGAAAGAAAGGAGTTGATAAAATCAGGAAGAATTTCCTACTCTTCTTTCCTCACGGGGACCTTACAATTAAAAATCTGAAGTTGGAAAATACTCCTTCACACACATGCAAGTTTGGATTAGAATCACTTATTAGTGGACAAGGTCAAAAACTGAAAACAGGTACCCGGTTTGAATCTAGGTCAGACCACCCTGGTTGGTGGGTTCATGAGGCCCCTCAAAGGCCAAGCAGGAGCTGCTACAGCTTGCGCTTAAAGCTCAGGCACAATCACAGTGTCATGACCCGGAGAACTGAAGGTGCTCACAATGTTCAGGGCCACCTCTGCGAGCTCTGAATGGACTGAAGTCCCTTCAGCGCTGTCTTCATATAAACCCATCATTCAATCTGCCAGCCTGTGGTCCAGCCCTGCCTCCTCTGCAGCTGCAGGGGACACACTAGCCAGCCAGGTGCCCAGGCCCACCACCCATGGAGAGAACCCATGGAGAGAACCCATCTGCCCACTTTTTTCTGCAAACACCCAAATGAAACAGAATCTTGAAGATTTGGAGTTCCTCCTTCTAATTATAAGTGGTAGAGAAATGCTCCAGAAGGGGGCAAAGATAGTCTCTTCTCAGATCAGCCTCAAGCGAGAGTGGAATACCACTAGGCTGAGTGACTGCAAGGCATGGAAAGGACCCTCAGTTACTCTTGGCTTTTCCAGGTCTTTTTCTCAGAAGACAGAACTGTCCAGGGTGGAGCAAGCGATAGAAGGTTTCAACCCAAGTCACCACTGCAGCACTGGCTCTCAGCAGCTTTCTGGGTGGAGTGAGGAAGGAAGAAGAGAGTTCTCCTTCATTTTGATACGTGATCTCGTGGCCAAGAACAAAGCAAGGTGGAGAAAGAGAACAGAAGAGGTTTCTGCCTAGTACTCTTAGGACGGATTGGGAACAGTTTTAAAGAGAAGAGTTGTCTCAGGTTCTGAGGGCTAAGACTTAGCCAAGGAGGGACATCAGCTGGACAACTGGAAGCACTTTGACTTCCATGGGTATTAGAATCACAGGGCTTTTGGTCTTTAAGCTACGGAGGCCCTCAGGGATCTTCTAGTTCAACTCTTGTGTTTTCCAGAAAAGGCACCTGAGGCCTGGAGAGATTAAGCAGCACACCAGGCCACACAGCTTGTGTGTGGGGTGTGGAGAGTGGCAGAAAGACTTAAGGGAGCGATGTGGTCTGGGCAGGTGAACATCACGCGGCATGTGGTTAGTTACATTCGGAACCCCTGCAGATGAAAATTCCCCACCCCTGGGCCCGTTCTCGTTGACTTGTCACCAGAAGTGGACAGGCCCTGGACCGAGTTTATCCGTGGAGTTCCCTTGGGAGGGTGATGAGGAGCTGCAGGTGTGCCCTCACTTCCCAGTCCGAGAGGCCACCTGGATGGCTTTGATCCACTCGGTGCGCTCCTTGGGGGTGGCCGCTTGCAAGAAATAATGAACTTCATCCGCCGTGATGATCTCAAAGAGGTTCTCTTCTTCACTCTTCTTGCCTGGTGAAAGAGCAAGAGAATGATAGTGCACACGGGCACCAGAAAGGTTGCCTGGTTCACCCACCTTCTGTAAGGAGTGAAATCCCTGTTTTTTGAGTGTTTTAAGAAAATGAAATATGTGGTTTTCAAACTTGCCATCATTGTATGATCATATGTATATTCATTGTATAATTATAAATATTGTATTTATATAGATAGGTGCATAGTATGATTGTGTGTGTGTGTGTACACTTAAGAAATAAGTAAAACACTGAACAAGGCATTTTCTTTAATAATTTAGAAGCAAATTCCTCACTTTTGCACACCAATAGTGTTTAATGAGTAACCTCTAATAGTGTCTAATGGGCACCTTTCCTCTGCTCATAATATAAACCAAGGGCTGACCCTAATATATTAAAAAAAAAAAAAAACCAAACACGAGACCCACTGCCAGTACCACCAGTATAGCCTGAACTTATTTTCATCACAGCTAAGTTAGAGTCTCTGCTGAAAAACGAGAAGGCAGTAAACTGGCCAAGACTGTGACAAGACTTAAAACATCCACCTCAAACCAAAAAGCAGCACGCTTCCTACCCCAAAACTAAAGCATAGCTCTGTGTGCAGACGCGAGTGAGTCAACGCAGGGGCAGTAAAAATCTAGGCTTTCGCAGCTGTAGTGTTTTCCTGTCAGCCTCTAAAATATCATAAACCCAAAGTGAGGAGTGAAACCGGGGTTGGATGTCTAAACCACACCTCCCCAGTGAGACCACTCATCCCGCACCTGAGGAGCCAGTCTACACCAGCATGGGTATTCCATGCACCAAATCACAGGCTTGTGACCTAGGACCCAGAGGTTCTCTGGTGTGACCCCCTCATTCTCTGAGGATGAGTTAGACCCACATCAGTTAGGCGATCCAGCCAAGGTCCTGCCACTAAGCGACTGCACAGACTTCCCTACAACCCAGGCGCACTTTCCACTCCCCACACCGCCTCGCTGCACCCATGTTCCCTGTGTTGTGGGAGATTCCCTGATGTGCGTATGTAAAAGGCCCCCTTTAAGGAGTGTCGTGGCTCAATTACAGGTGTCAGGAGGTAACAATTCTCTCCATCTAAGCTGGTTCCGGTGTGAAGGATCTTTCTCCACATTGCTCAAGGATTTACTCTGGGCCTCCACAAAGCCACTCCAACTCCCCAGCACCCAGGGGAGAGCCAGGGCAGCAGCTGGGAGAGAACAGTTCTTGGTTTCTCCCAAATTTTCAGATAGAAATGCTTTCATGCTTCTGCCTGATTGAGTGAACGACTGATTCCTGTTGGCCCTGGATGTCCAGGTGTGGGAAGGGAGCCTGAGTAGACACACCTCCCTAAAACAAAAATTCATTCTTACCATCTGGGTTGCCCTCCACTGAAGTCACCACGCAGCCTCTCAAGTGAATCGCTCCCAGGGGCTCTTCCCCCTAGAAGAGAGATGAATCCTTCGTTATCTTTCCAAAGTACGTACACTGTACCGTGGTGTGTGTACACAGTGTATGTACTTTGGAAACCAACCTTATCTTCTTGGTGCAAAAGCCACACAGAGTCACTCTGGTATAGATCAGGCCCCCAAAATAGATAAGAGCAGAAGGAGATTAAAGGAAACCCTTTCCAGATCCTCCGCCCCCCAGTTTACCCGGGAAAGCTGGATGAGGAGACACAAGTCACTCTGAGCTTCATATTCGGAAGGAAGTGGCAGGGGAGGTGGAGAGGCTGAATCTCCACGTCCCATGAGAGAAGAGCTGCGTGTTTCCAGAGCTTTTCAGCCCCATGCAGCTGACATAGTAGTATAACCCTCACGGGAAGAAATCAGAGCCCTACACTGCCAGCAGAGCCTGAGGACCAGAACAGACGGAGTTGTCTTTACACTCAAGAGTGGGCCCATTTTATTGAGGAAAAAGCCCTGTTCTGAATAATCAACAGCCCAAACGGCTGGAGTTAATGCTCTCATCCAGGTCGGCCTGGAAGAGGAATCAACACTTTTTTGCATATTAAACCAAGAGCGAAGTGTTGGACTGGTTGAGCTCCTCTGAAAATATCAGATTGGGGCAAACAAAAAAAGATTATGTTGAGCTGACCAAATAAATGACAATCCAGTGATATTTTTTTTCATGCCTGAGCTTATGCTGACCTCAAAGCCTAAGATCTCAGACCTTTGCCATAAGAGGAGACAGGAAAAGGCAGAGGAGGGCAGGATAAAAAGTGGGAGGGCAAAGAGGAAAAGGGGACATCAACAGAGCAGAAAGGGGAATGGGAAGCCCAGTGAGAAGGTGCAGTGGGGGCTTCTAGTGGAATAGATTTATCAACCACGGAATCTTACCCCAGCAGGGTCGTAGTAGTGCACATATGCAGGGTCTTCTCTCAGAACGAACTTCCTCACCTTCCAATTTTTCCTCCTATGCCCCTGTATCCAGAATCAACATAAGACAAGGAATGATGAGTTCTTAGCATCACTCTGTACACACAGTACCAATGTAATAAATCCGTGCTGAATTGAAAAAAAGAGAAGAAAGATGAAATCCTAACTCTAGGAGAACCAGGCCCCAAGCAAATCTTTGTCAGAGTAATAGTACCAGAGCCAGTGGTACAATTTGGATTGTTATTAAGTTATGGATTAAATTATTTCTAAGACTGTCTTCCAGCTTTAGCATTATATGAATAAAACAATACTATACGCAATGTACTACATTAGGTAATATAGGGGCTGTAAAGAGATTTCAGACACAGTCCTGCTCTTCAAAGAGTTTATAACCTATGTAGAAATATAAAATATCAAATGTCCAAATCCAATAATTGATATAGACAATAGGTTTCAAAAGAATTAAATGAAAGATAGGTAATTGTGGGTTGGGGGTGTCAAAGAAAGCTCATAAAGACCTATACTTATCCACCTGGGGCATAGAGGAATTAGACGGGTGAGAAGGAGGTGGATGGGAAGACTACTGACAAGAAAAAAGCAGCAGTGGGAATGCACAAGGCATATGCAGACCTTGGTGAATAAGACCTTCCGGCTAGAAGGCAGGGTTCATGAGGAGCAGCAGAGGCAAGGTTGGAAAAGTAGAAAGAGACTTAGTAAAAATAAAAGGTGGGAGTTGTCACTGATGGCTTTTGGGGGAGAAGTGAAAAAATTACAATCACATTTTAGGAAGATTAATATGGTGAAAACATACAGGATGGACCAGCTGGCAAGGTTAAAGATGAGCCAAGGAAAGAAAACAAGGTAAAAAGGAGGTCATTAAGAAATGACTGCAACAACCCAGGCATAAAATTTTAAGGGACTAACATTAGGTAGCAGCAATGAAATGGGAAGGAATAGTTACTGTGACAGACATGATGAAAAGAATAGGACTTGGCCTTTTCCAACAGAATTAAACACTGCCATCATCTGGACTAGGGGTTTTGAGGGCAAGATTTGTGTCTTGTTTATCTTTGTTCCTCCACTGCCCAGCACTGTGCCTTGATATCTGTTTGTAATTACCTTGAATTACTCAGTTATTTCAATTAGCTTATAGCGGTTTCTTTTAATGTCATGGTAAACCTGATTCTATGATTTCCCACAAGAAACTCAAATTACTTAAACTCTAAAAGCCAAAACAAATTAGATTAGAAGATGTATAGTTTCTATCTTTCCAATACAAAGAATATAATTTGTTAATTATAACAAATTGACACATATTGACAAGCACATACATACGCAAATTTTCCAATATTTTTCATTGTGCTTGTACAGAAAGCAATGAAACATGTGATCTTAGCAAACAGTGCCTCCTTCACAGCACCAAGTCAGAGGAGTTTAAAGAGAGCTTTCAAGCATGGGTCTACAGTTATTTGGCTGAGCATTTGCTCGAGGAACTCATCTCCAAAGAGCCTTTTACTTGCCTGAAGAATGGAGCCAGGAAACCTGGAGAGTCATATAGGAGAACAGAAAATATTTCTGTCTGCAATATCATAGCCAGAATGGCTTTTGCAAAGCGTCAATTTCTAAAATACTTTTTATGAATTCCTGCTTTTTGCCTTAGCTAATGCTGCTAACGTTTCTGCCCCACATCGCTTCCTCCTGACCTGCAGATACACGTGTCGTGTTCTCTTACGCAATCACTGGGTGAATACCAAGTCCTCATGAATCCATGAAAGAGGAAGATAACAGGAGGATGTGAAATCAGTCAGCCATGGCCAACTACCGTACTCTCTTTAAGCCCTCACAGGCATCACAATGTGATGCACTGAAGAATTTAATATTAGTAAGTGGGTATCTGGCCATCTTTCATTTAATGACTATTTCCTGAGGGATTTTGAGGAATGCATGCATGCTTGGGGTTCCAAGAATTGTTGCTGATCTGTCCAAGTCATCTACTTACATTCAATTTAACTCACTCTACAAATGTTTATTGCCTATTATAGACCAAGAAGATGCTGAACTCTGCAGCAGATATAAGAAAAACACATATAACACGTTGTCCCTCCCCATAAAAGAATCCACATGTGGTTGAGAAACTAAATATTTTATTCACTATCATAACAGAATGAATTATATAAAAAAGGATTATATTGAGTATAATCCAATATCATTCATCCTCAAACTGGCTACATCCTCCAGGTAGAATTGTTTCTTCTAGGATGGGAGAAACAGGGAGAGTGGAGGGGGAGAGGGGGGGACTGAGCTCCAGTTGGACATAACTCCTTCCCCACCGTGAGGTGTGGCACACAGCTGTCCTTTCTCATGCTGCGCCTTCGGTGTGGGTTAACCCTAGCTAACTCCTAGTGGTAGGCACAAGGGTGATTTAGTTTTGTGGCACCTAAAGAGGAAGGTTTTTTTAACTCCCTCAGTTGATATGCACCAAGGTCGTAAACAACTAAGCTAAGAGATTGGAAAAATTAAAGGAAACATCAATTCAAGTAGAAGAGATTTTTTGTTCTGTCTCCCCCTCAAAAACATTAGAGGAAAGAATATTGGAAAAGAATAACATTCCTGAAGGCACATAGATTTCTGTTTTCTTCATGTCAAAAGGAGGCTTATAAGGATGACTGTTTGAATAGCCGGGTTTTGATAATAGGATACAATAGCTTTTGAGAAAGAGGTTAGTTCAGATGTTCTCAGCCTTAGCTACACAACAGAATCTCTCGGGGAGCTGTAAAATCCAGAGACTGTGATTTAATTGGCCTAGGATGTAGTTTTAACAGATCCCTGGAGGATTAAAATGTGCACCAATTGGGCTAGCTAAGGCTAAACTGTGCCTATCAAAGGCCCGGCAAAGGAAGGCGAAGGAAAACACAAGAGTAAGCCTGCTTCCAGTCCCCATTATCTTCAACACGCACGCGGACACCCATAAACCTCAGCCAATTTTTGACCATCCAGGGTCTCCATTACCCAGACGTGATTCCAGTCCAGCCCAGATTTTGTCAACCCCTTCCCAACCTTCACGTTCAGTTTTCTCAGGGTTCTATTCTTTTTTTTTTTTTTCTGCTTTATCTCCCCAAACCCCCCCTGTACACAGTTGCATATCTTAGTAGCAGGTCCTTCTAGTTGTGGGATGTGGGACGCTGCCTCAACGTGGCCTGATGAGCGGTGCCATGTCCCCGCCCAGGATCTGAACCCTAGGCCACTGCAGCGGAGCGCGCGAACTTAACCACTCAGCCACGGAACCAGCCCCCAGGGTTCTATTCTTGACTAGGGTTTGTCCGATCCACTAACTCAAGAGAAGCCATTAATGGCTGATGACAACATAGAACTGTGGAAGGAATCAACAACATAAGGAAATAATGAAATTCCCTCCCAAGTTACTCCTACACCCACCTTCTAGTGCCTGTAGTCAGCGAGCCCAGACATAGGAATGTGTAACAGGACCAACGAGGAGCAGCCAGAGCCTCCCCCAGAGAAGTCAGCCCTGCCCCTGCGCCTTGCCTTGAATCTGGTCAGCGGCCCCCGATGTAAAAAGTTATTAGAACAGTCCGAATTCTTCCTAAGTCCTTCTGTATTATTTCTTAGGACCCTATTCTCCTAAAACCTAACGTTAAAGTTTTCCAACACTAATATTCCACTTCCCCCAGCGAGACTCAAAATTTGTATCTGTTCCTAGTCTCCACTAGCTTTAAATCCTTCTTTTAAAATGAAAATACATGCTCTGCTTTGGTTCTTCCCTCTTCGCCCATTTCATTAGTCACTAAGATGATTAAGGGTCCTATTGTATGGGATAAGTCAAATCTCTCAGTCCCATGGGGTCTATAAACAGTGCACGGAAATCTCCTGTGGCGATCAGGTTCTCTATTATATACTGAGCAGTGCCTTTAAGACAGCTCACAGCACAGCCAGGAAGGCAAGATGTTGGCCCTATAAAGCAGCTTTGGCCTCTATGCCACCACGTGCTAGTATCAGTTTGTTTCACCCTGAATATTCCCATGTCTTCCTGCGACTTCTTCTTCTCCCAGGTGCTGGCCCTCAAACAACCCCAGCATCTTCTGCTGTCTCACCTCTTAGCATCCCATGCCTCGGCACCTGGGAACTAACTAGAACTCTCCGCTCACCCCAGCCCTTGCCTCCCAGACTGACAGTGACCTATACCTGTGGGCACCTGGCAACTGCACTTGATGTCCTCCCAGGATTCAGACTGTGCCCTCAGACTGAATTTGACCTTTGTCTTCTGCTACTCCTGAAGAATTGGCCTCAGGCATGCCCTGGTTGTGGTCTCAGGCATGTCCTACCTATAGTTTGGAATGGCAGTTCCTTGCTCCCAAAGGTATATGATGTGTCTCTTCTGGATGTGGCCTGTTCTGTTTTCTGGGTACTTTGCAGAGAGGAGGTACTTTTACTATGAAATATCTCTGTCTTTTGGATGGCATCTCTTAGCCGATTGACTTCCTCCAGCTAATGAAAAGGGCAATATTTAAGAAATATTTTTCTTAAAACATTTCTTGTTCCCATGATAGGGGCCATCCAGGTGGCACAGCAGTTAAGTTTGCATGTTCCACTTCAGTGGCCCAGGGTTCACTGGTTCGGATCCCGGGTGTAGACTTGGCACCGCTTGGCAAGCCATGCTGTGGTAGGCGTCCCACATATAAAGTAGAGGAAGACGGGCACGGATGTTGGCTCAGGGCCAATCTTCCTCAGCAAAAAAGAGGAGGTTTGGCAGCAGTTAGCTCGGGGCTAATCTTCCTCAAAAAAAACAAACAACAAATATGTCTTGTTCCCATGATATTGATAAAAGAGGAGTTTCCCTATTTCAAGGTGCATCTCTGCCCTGCCTGCATTAGTCATTCTGACCTAATGCCACTTCGATCATCTATTTAGCTATTTGTCTATCTTTTACCCTATGGGTTTCATTTTCTAGTTGACTATTGGCCAAAGGAAATACCATTTGGTCATTTAGAAATAAAAAGGACCTGTAAGGAGCAAAGGCTAGAAGAGAATAGTGGTGGCCACTCACCTGCTTCAGTAAACATCCCTGTTTGATAATGACCCCTCTGAATTCTTCTTTCAGAATCACGTCATCATCGCTGGAATTCTCTTCACAGAAGAACCCGCTGTCTGGCTATTGGGAAACCAAACAGCAAGTTTACGTTACTGATTTTAGGCGTAGGGCTACCTGGACCATCTCTACCTTCCCCACCCCTCCAGCCACAGGGAAGGCAGCTCTTTTTCTTTCCTCCTTCAGTTCGTCAACTAATCTGAACTTTAAAGGTTGTCATTGGTTAGCTCGTTTCCCCTCCTCCTTTTTCTTATTTCTAGATGCTTGTGTCTTGTTGCTAGATGCACTCTTAAGTGAGATCTTGTTGATACCCTCTCATTTTCTTGGGTTTCCCAAGCTATATTCTAAGTCTAGCTCAGCATATTTCTTCCTTCAAAGCCTTCCTTCTCTTGGGAGCTCATGGCCACACCCTTGAAAGCAGAGCTGGCCAATTTATGACACTGGGCAACACGCTCTCCATTAAGGCCTCAGCCCCTTCTCCTTTGAGAAGAGCAAGAGCGTGTGTCAAGCCTCATCCTCTGTGGTCAGGAGGGAGCTGGGACTTGCTCAGCTATCGGTGGGCAATGATTCACACAGAGGAAGAGGAGCCACTGTGATGGGTATTTTTAGAATCCCACAACTAAATGGCTATAAATTATCAGATCAAAGGCCTGAAAAAAAAATTCTGACAGCGGAACTTCCCCCAAAGTGAAATGAAACTCCCTCTGAGACATTCACTTTATTTTCGTAAGAAGGATGGTTCTCTTAAGTAGCTTCCTAACTTTTGTGCTCTGACCCCAAATAGAAACAAAGCTGCCAAAATTCCCCTAGAAATCCGCTGTTGCTGCATTTCTCACGTGCCCAAGACTGCATCTGTGTTGTGTAATATAGCATTTCCCAGTCTGTGGTAGGCAGACCGTGGGAGGTACAACAAGGTGATTGGGGGAGGGGATGAGGATAATCACGTTTGTGTAGAGTCATGTATTTTAATGTATATTTGGAAAAATACAACTAGACATTGTGAATTTACAGATCACCCTCTAGAAAGAAAGTTCCCTGAGGGCCAGTTTTGCCTGTTATTTTTTTTTCATGGCCATATCTCCTTGTCTAGGCGAGTGCCTGGCAGGTACTAGGGTGTAATAGGTTTTTATAAAAGAATTATTGCTTAGAAGAATAGACGCAGCAAAGTTTAAAAAGTTAATTCCAAGAAAACTACTCAAGTAAGTAATATTTTCCTTTAAACTGACTCACTGGAGGTGGTAGGCGTTGTGGAGGGGGAGGACTCAAGCCAGGGATCTCCCAACTCTCTGCAGGGCTGGGCCCTTCCTTTCACACATGTGGATGTGAACTGAAATCAACCTAGAGTCTGCTGAGGGCAGCTCCCATTACAGGAGGAAAAACAGGCAGCTTTTCTGACTTACAAAGTAGTAGAAGGCATCTGGGTTGTCCAGGAAAGGGTTTTCAGCAATGCCGTCTGCTGCATTCTTGGACAGCTCTCCAGCAGGCTGTAGGTACCCTTCACTGAGCAGGGAGGAGGCAACCATGAGGCCTTCCTGGCGATTCCGAACGGACTGGTTGGAAACCAGCCAATCAATGACACAGTTACCTGGATGAGACCATCAGAGGGAAGGTTAACTCTCTTCACTAAAGAACAAGCCCCTGGCAGGCACCCTTGGAGAGCTCCAGGGCACCCAAGTGTCTAACTTCTCTCATCCTCCCTCCTTCAGGAAGGAAAAATGAAATCGATGGGACAGATACCTGGAAACAAAAGGAATCGTGTAAAATGTTTTTAAAACATCTACATGCTCCTTAAGGAGCAATGCATGCCTTACAGAAACAGTTTTTGCTAACTCACTCATTCATTGCATTAACGAACAAACATTTATTAAGCATCTAACAGATGCTAAGTACTGTGATGGGTATTGGGGAGGCTCCCTCAGGGAATCTAGAAGGGAGAGACGGGTGAAAGTAACTGTTGTAACCAGGGTAACCAGTGCTCCGCTGTGGGTCAGTATGGCGGAGCCACTGGGTCAAATGCTCAGGAAGATGAGAAAGAGGTGGGCAGTGGAAGGAAGGCTGTGTGTGCACTGTCAGAAAAGATTCATAGAGGAAGTGACACTGGGCCCAGGCCTAAAACATGAGTAGATGTTTGCCAGGCACATGAGGCAGAGGCTGAGAGGAACTAGCACAGCCCCACAGGCTGGAGGAGCAGCAGCGTGAACAGAGGCACACAGGCATGAAGCAGCCCCTTTGGGAGCAGGAGGAGGAGTTGGTGGAAGGAAGGCAAAAGAAGGCAAGAAGCAGAGGAAGGCACAGAGTGAGTGGAGAGAGCTTTGATGATGCGTTAAGAAATTTGGCCACGAGGAGCCATTGCCAAGTTTTTAAGCAGTAAATAATATGATCAGTGTGTATGTCCTAAATTGAAATTTGACGACATCTCTTGCACTGAGTGTCACACCTTTGCAGAGTCTAGCAGGGACCTGGAGAAGTCATTTAATCAAACTTCTGCCTCAAGAGAGGACTACAAAGAGAATAAAATGAATTTGACCCATCAATTTGATTATTAGCAGGCTACAACAAAGCTTCCTATGAAAGCAGCATCTTCTTTACAAACATAGCCAACCCGCGAGCCAACATAACAGGCAGCTAGCCCTGGGTCATCCAAGCAAGGGCAATAGGCATACCATCCTTGAAACACGAGTGAGAGCAGCTGGTTAGTGAGCCTTCCATGCATTTCATATACGAAAGGCTTTTGCCCACTTTGCTTTCTCTGGAAGGACAAACTAACATACTGCGTTTCTGCTTTTAATCCTCACCGAGACCCAGTAGAAGATGTAGTGCGGTAATTGCAAACCTCCTTTTTAAGGATGAGAAAATTAAGGCTCAGAGAGTTCAGTGACCTAGAGCCTGAGTTACACCTACAATGGGCCTCCACTTAAGTGTCCTAACCCTCGATTCCATACTTGTGCAGCCAGGCATGCTGAAGTTTGAAAGGCACGTTCAGCCTAGCTGCCCTGTCACCTGACATTCAAGGTCTTCCATCACGTGTCAGCAGTGCCTGGGTCCCAGCCTCTGCTGTAGACTCGTCTCTCCCCTGAGACCACCTGACTCTCACATGAAAGCTCAACCCCATCTGCATTTCTAGAACCCAACATGAACTTCAACGGGAAGAACTTAAGAAGTTCTGGTCTGATACTCTGGGACTAATATGTTACACAAGAAACAAGGCTGGCCTGGACCTTGTGCCCTGATCTACATTGGAACGCCCTCCTTGTTCCCTTTGCCTGAGGTTCTGTCTTATGACCTCAGGCCTGCCAGAGCTGGGGCCCCACCTTGCTCTTGTCAGTTTCCCTTACCACTGCCGGTGGCTTGGTATCTTGACCCCAAATCTTAACCCTGACTTTTCTGATGTTAATGGACTCCTCCTTTAACTCTCTGAGGCTGAATTCCCATGGGAGACTACTCTGTTACCCCAGGTCACACCCTTTACCCATCCACCTTCCTGACCTTGACCTGACCCAGTTTCATGGATTATCTGTTGAATGGATTGTACATCCGTTGTGTCTTCTCAGAGTTTTCCCCTCTGGACCTCTCCTGTCAGCATAAGGAAGCCATGCCTGGCATCTAACAAACCCAGTCCCAAACTGTATGTCTCATTTTACTCTCTAATAAACCGTCAGCCCTAGCAGGCTGGTCATTTTCTTTTCCTGAATGCATACTCTGCATATCTCTGCCCCATAACTTTGTCCTTAGCATCCTCTGCTCAACCTCCTCATCAGAACTCCCTCCCACAAATACTTAGTGAAATTCTATCCATCTTTTGGGGTGAAATTTAGGCACTACCTCTATTCATCCCAACAACCACCTGAGTTTTTTCTTCCTTCTGAACTTACAGACTTGATTGTCTGTGCAGATATGTGACCTCTTAATCATAATAACCACATTGAGAGCTTGCACCGTATGGTGCTGAGTGTGTGCCAGGCACTGTTCTAAACACATTACAGAAAGCCAATAAAGAGGGAGCACAATGATTATCCCATTTTATAGACAAGGGAAGTGAAGCACAGAGAGGGCAAGTTATTGGCTTAAGATTTTCCAGCTAGTAAGTTGCGGGGCCTGGATTTGAACCAAAGCAGTCTTGCTCCAAAGATCATCTTTTTAACCAATGCACCATCTACCTAAACTCATAACACTTAATGTCTCACCCTGTGAAACCTCAGACATCCCTAACACTGTCACTTAAATCTTACATTGCATATCTAGATTCCTGTTTATCATCTTATTCAACTCTCTGTCTATTTCAACATAATGCCATTCATTGAAAAAAAATGTCACTTTGATTGACATAGCTGGAACTTACAAATATTTATCTTGAACAGCAAAGTTCTTTTCTACCCTTCTTTCTGTTTCCATGCTGGGGAAGTTTAATTTTCACGTTCACCGCTCTGCATTCTATGACCTCATCCATGTACCATGCTCCACATCCCCCACCCCACACATAAGGCTGAGCTAGAACTCCATATTGCCTTCTCCAGCTGCCCCAATTCAGACTTGCAAGGCCTTTTACCTGTGAAGCAGTGATTAAAAATCTTCTTGTCCTTCTCTAGGTTCAGTTCTTTTACTCCTTTTTCAGCGTCTTTCATGGACAAATACAAGGCACTACATGAAGATGAAAACAGACAGATGAGTAGGAAGCATTTTAGAATGGCAGGTCCTCTCTGGGAATCGCCACCTTGGAGAGGTTGGCCATGAACACAAGCTTCCGCCTTCCCCAGGGCCACCTTGAAACCTTACCTACTTGGACACATAGCCCCTGTCTTTTCCTACCTACCTAGAGATCCTGAAGCTTTCTTTCAAGACTAACTTACCATGGCTACCTCATAAATGCAATAAGTTCTCTCTTTCTCTCTCTCTCTGTCTCTCTGTCTCTTTCTGTCTTTCTCTCTGACAAGGTTACCCAAAATGAGGGAATGTATACTGCATTAGCCTCCTCTCCTCAGCTTTCAGGCATTGGAGAAGCCATGATCACTCCTTCAGACCCAGGTAAACATCTTAGTACTCCAAGAGCCGGTGTCGACCCAGAAGAGCGGCTACAGCCTTCACAGGGGACCAAAGCAAGCCTTGGACCAGGATCTGTTGTGAGATTTCCTCAAAGAGGGGAGGAGGGGAAGAAGGGGTAGAAGGAAGCAAATAAAGAAAATCACCCCAAGTCAATGGTTTCTGGCAGCCGAATGGACCTCCTGGTGGATTTCCTCGCAAACTTCTGGCCTCCTTCAATGCATTTAATGGCCTTCTTGATATCCCGAACCCAGGCATCTCTCTCCTCCAGGAAGGCTGCTTGGAAGAAGTGGTCCTGCTGTTTGGTCGTAGTGATCTTAAACACAAACTGAAAATCAAAAAACATCCCATTAGGAATGACTCTTTTCAAGGGACTGAGGTCCCTTATGAAGCACAGTAGTTGAACCCAACCCCATTCTGGAAGTGCTTGGCCAAGAGAGACCCAAAGGCCCAGAGTGGAGTTTGGGTTGTGGTGAGAAGGACTGGCCCAAGGAGCACCATTCACATTGTAGGCTATGCACAAGCTCAAAGATCAGTACCTGACATGGCATTCATTGTTTTAGTGATGTCAACTCACCATCCTTTTCCCAAAGTCCTGACAAGGGCTAGTCAATGTGCTTCCTTTCAGGGGAATCATTCCTTTGGGGCTGTTGTCACTTTTCTTCTTATAGAATTCAATTCCATCTTCTAACAATACAACCCACATGGGTTTCCAGGTGTTGAACACGCTCCCCTGCAATGACAACAAAAGAGCTGTGTAATAATGTTTTCTGAAACTATTCTATAGCTGGTGCAGGATTTGGTAAACAGCCTAGCTTTGGCCAGTGTGGACGCAGATGACCCACATTTGTGTAACCAGGCTGCTAGGAAAGCAGACTTCAGGGGAGAAGGAGACTGCCATTCTGCTGAAACTTAAAAAAAAAATTTAAAGATAAAATGAATACACGTTTATAATCAGCCCATAAGCCTCTCATAGGCTGTTACCAAGGGAATATGGTATGGTTCCTATCTCCTTCTTGTGCATTTCAGGCTGACTTTCTGTGGCTTATTTTCTGTTCCCAACCCTGCCCATTGTGTTCAGTTCAACGTGGGAATGACAGATAGATTCTATCTCAAGTGCCAACTCAGACTGAATAATAGCTGATGCCTGAGGCTGGACTCACTGGAAAAGTGTCACGATCCAGTAGTTGTGTCAACTATGGGCATGGAGACCATAAATGTGGCATGCCAGCTGCAGTTGATTCCATCCCTTGGTTTAATCGCATTTTATCCAAATATAAATGTCAAGAAGAAACTCAGAGAGCAGCCTTGTGCATGGGCATGGCTAAGTTGTATGAAAATCACTTGCAAAACGGTCTGTTCTCCCAGAGTGATGTTATCCATGGCAATGTAGCCTTCAGGAAAATCCTTACTTAAAAAGTTTTCACTTTGGGTTAATGCCACCTGCCCCTGCAGCCATAAATTAACCATTCTGAGTAGATCAAGAGAGTCTCTCTTTACTGTCTATATTTTGGGAGAGCTTTGGGAAAGGAAGAGATTAGGGTTCTTTGCCTCTCATCTTTGGACCCATGATGTCAGCTCATCATGACTACCACAAAATAGAATTAACATCCAGTTTCCAGCAGATCCTGCTGCTTATCTGAAAATACAAAGAGCCTCTGTATAAAGGTCCAGTTGCCCAAAAGGAAGACTATTTGTGTAAAGATGATAAATACTTGTGGGAGTATCATGTTGCTTGTCCAACTGTTTCCTTTGTTTTAGTTACTAAAAAAATTTTTTTAATTAAAACACACTGTCTGTTTTCTGCACAGGCAGAATAACTATCCATAATAATACTGGATTTTTTCCCTTTTTCAAAAAACGGGCAAGGTCAGACACTATACCAACACATGAAGTAATTTCAATCAAATGCCTTTCTGTTTTACATCTATCTGAGAGAAACTCATATCCAGAATACAAAGGGCTTCTACAAATCAATAAGAAAAATATAATCTACTTTTAAAATAGGCAAAAGACAGGAAGAGACGTTTCATTAAAGAGAATATCCACAAAACCTCTGAAAATGTGTTCAACATCATTATTCATCAGGAAAATACAGATTAAAACCACACTGAGATACTTCTGCACACCCATTAGAGTATCTAAAATTTTAAAACAATGAGAAAAGCAAGACTTGGCAAGGATGATAACTGGAACTCCCATACATCCTGGCAGGATGCAAAATGGTACATCCAACTTGGAAAACTCTGCAGAATGTCTAATTCCTAGAAGATACGTGTTGAAGTATTTAGGAATGAGGTGGTATGATGTCTACAACTTATTCTCAAATAGCTCAGCATAAAAATATATGTGTATCTTTATATAAAAATATAGAGATAGGGAGAGATAAAGCAAATGCAGTAGTGTTAAAAATTAATAAATCTAGGTAGTCATACTATTTTTCCCATTTCTCTGTGGGTTTGAATTTTTTTCAAAATAATTGGGAAAAATTAATGAATTCATGAAGAACACATGACACTACTATATATTAAAATTTGGGATATACTATTAGGGAAATATATAGACGTCTCTTTAATAAAAAATTAAAATAACTAAAAATAATAAAAGATATATTCAAAAGCTAGGAGTAAGAAGTTGGTCTAGATGACTGCTAAAATGCCTTTCAAGTCTAAAATTTTATGTTCTACCTCAGGCCCATCAAAGGTTAATAACTGCCAGTCACTCAGGGCTTTTGACCTTGCAATTGGGATAAATTGGGAGAGGTCAGCCAGCACCGCATTCCTTCTACTGACAATTAAAATAAAGCTAGTCTGGAGCCAACTGTTCAAAACGAGCTTGTGCTTTCCTCATTCAAATGTAGCCTCAGGGGTCTGTCAGCTCACTCAGCACTCAGCGGAGGATGTGTCATTTGGGATTTAAGGTCATTATGCACACGAAGGAGGCTGATACTCTGTAAAACAAGAGAACTAGGACCACCTATAAAGTGGAAACTTTCCTCCAGGGTTGGTAGTGGTTAGTTAGGTTAGAATGATGGAATGATGGGTGATCTCTCTCCTCTCAGCCATTGCTGCAGCCGCCAGCTTCTCAGTCCAGAGACCTGACAGCACCTCCCCTCGGCTACCCTTACATTTACCCCTTTCTGTCTCCGATCCTCTTGGTGCTCACCCAGGAGCAACTCTGGAAGTGCGATCATGGAACGTCCATGCTGGAAAGGCATTGAGGATCATCTATGAACACTCTCATCATGTAGGGAAGAAACTTGAGGCCCAGTTAAGGGACCAGGCCCAGCACACCTGACCAGTTAACATACGACTGGGACTACAATCCAGGCCTCCTGATTCCCAATGTTATGCTCTTTCCACTTCCCTTCACACGCCATCTTCATTTTGGTTCTTACATAACTTTGAGTAATTCTGGAATCTAAATCGATTTTTTTAGGCACTTAGCTAGTTATACGTATAATCTCATATATATATAAAATCATATATATCTCAATCATAAATCACGTCATTATATGATTTTACACATATATAACAGATATGTTTTATGATTTTATGCATATATATATATATAGCATCCATCTATTTTTTCCCATTATAGACCAAAACCTATACAATTACGTGTCTCAAGGGGCAGATGTTAGATGCTGGGTCAGATTTAAAGTTTCCCAGTGAATAATTGCTCATCATCACGGGACTGGTATAGCTTAGTGCAGAGAAGTCTGACATTGTATGACATCGAAAGAAGAAATCTTAAAGGGCAACATATTTGACTCTATAAAATAATTGAACTTCTGTACAGTAAAAAAACCAAAAACTGCCACAACTGAAAAGCAAATAAAAATGTGTGGATATTAATAATATCTTACCATATAATTAAAGGTTAACATCCTTAATGTATTCTTTAAAACTCTTTAGAATCAATAAGAAATATACAGGGGGCTGGCCCCGTGGCCGAGTGGCTAAGTTCGTGTGCTCCCCTTCAGCAGCCCAGGATTTTGCTGGTTCGGATCCTGGGCACAGACATGGCACCACTCATCAAGCCATGCTGAGGTGGCGTCCCACATGCCACAACCAGAAGGACCCACAACTAACAATACACAACTATGTACTGAGGGGCTTTGGGGAGAAAAAAGGAAAAATAAAATCTTTTAAAAAAAAAGAAATATACAAACACTCTCAATTGTTTTAAATGAGCACAGCATACCAACAGGTAATTCTCAAAAGAAGAAATTTCCGGGTCCAATAAACATAAAAATGCACTGCTTCAACAGCATTCAAAGAAATGCAAATTAGAATTAAGTAAGACATATTCTTTTCCTTTAATGAGATTTTTTTTGTAAATATTTATAAAATGTCTTGGTGAAGATTTGGGGAAATGGGCATGTGAGAAAAAGGGGCTCTATAAGTCAGCAGTTTGAGGTGGGCTGTCAGAAACACTAGAGTCGTTATTTTCTATCTAAATAGAAACATAGGATCTAAAGCGAGGAAAGTGCTGTTCTAACTTTAAATGGAACCTAAACAGTGGGTGACCATGGGCTGTGGAGCTGTATGGCCCAGGCTCAAATCCCAGCTCTGCCACCTTCCAGTAATGTGACCTTGAGCAAGTTTTTAAAACTTATTTTTGACATCTGGCAAATGGGGAGATAATGCTACTATCTATTTCTTAGGATTATTGAGAGTTTAAAGAAAATAAGCCAGGTAAATTGCTTAGGGCAATACTAGAACATGGCAAGCACCCAATAAATACCACCTATTCCTTGTAATTCTCTGTTTATCAGGTGCACCTCGAGAACGACCTTGAGTTCAGGGAAACTGAAAACGGCAGGTAAATTGGAGCCTGTTCAAAAGAGAGTGACAAGATGGCATCTGTCCTGGGGAATTGTAGAAGGAACTGGCTAGGTGTTAGCCCAAAAACGGACAGGCAGAGCCAGCCGTGATGGCCTAGTGATCAAAGTTCAGTGCTCACCACCTCTTCAATGGCCCGGATTCACTTCCTGGGTCGCAGAACCACACCGCCCATCTGCCAGTTGCCATGCTGTGGCAGCAGCTCACATAGAAGAACTGGAACAACTTACAACTACGACATACAACCATGTACTCGGGGTTTGGGTAGGAAAATGAAAAGAGGAAGATTGGCAACAGATGTTAGCTCAGGGTGACTCTTTCCCTGCCAAAAAAAAAAAAGGGACAGGTAGAGCAGAAGCGGACTGTCTTCAAAGGTGTGAAACATTGTCATAGATTGTTTTGAAGTCCCAACAGGCAAAAGTTTCAGGAAAATCCAGTTTGCTGCACAATTTAAGGGAGAAATTTAAATTAGTGAGTTCCCTGATACAAGAGATATTCAAGCATGCTTGTTCAAAACAGATTAGTAAAAGAAATGCAGGCTCCAGACGGGAAGTTCAATTAAATACTTATTGAAACAGTGAACATTCCTTTCACCCCTGAGATTCTACACATCCCTTCCAGAAAGCCTGTGGTGCCTACTATCCCTTTAGTCTTCTATTTCCAGATGCCCCTGCCAACGCTTGGGTCTCACCCGCAAGCTAAAAATAAATAAATCTTAAAACAGATTTAACATGATCATCTGAAAATGAATACCCCATTGGAAATTTTTTAGTACATTAAAATTACTATAAATATGGACCCTTGATTCCTTGGCTTGGATGAGTCTATATTACGCAAGTTTCTTTCTTTGATACGTGTTCAATCAACAAATAATGATAGAGCAGCTCCTTGAGTGTTGGGATATAAAAATGAACAAGACGCAGACTCTACTCTCAAACAGTTCACAGTCTAACAGGGGAGAGAGTGACCTTGAGCGATGACTCTAGTTAGTGTGATGAATGTTACCAACTGGGGCACGCCTTCCTGTGTACGTGCAGCTTCACTGAAGAAAGCCACGACTCATTGCTGAGGGGTGAGGCAATTTGATTTTGGTGTTTAGAACCCCTCCCAGGCACCTCCCACGGACTGAAGACACCTCCTTTAACTTCTCCTTTCCCACAAACTTCTCTTTTCATACGTTGACACATAGCTGGAATTCAAAGGAAGATGACATTGTCGTCAAAATTACGTATCTAACTAAAGCAGAACTGTGAGTTAGTATCATTATTCTCCCACACTCATGGGACATGTTATTTTAAGTTGATGTTGCATTAAATTAAGTTCTTATCTCTTCTGTATCGTAGATCCTCTCACTTAGTCTTCCAGCCAGATCCATGAATCACTTGTATAGCATGCCAGATAAATGGTCATTTGGTGCCTATTTAAGTTCTTAAAAGGCAAGGAACCTAATCTATTCAGTAGTACACTTTTTACATTAATAGACTCTTTCAGGTTGGACAGTTTCTCAATAAAACCATATTAGGTGAGCAATAGAGAAATGGCACAGAACACTTAACAGCATGATTTCTGGAATCTTAGGGATGTGGGTTCAAATCTTAACTTTGCCTCATCCAGACTGTGTGGCCTTAGGCAAGTTACTTAATTTTTCCCAACGTTGGTCTCCTCACCTGTAAAATGAAGATAATATAGTACCTACTTCCCATTGTTGTAAAGATTAAATGAGATAATATACTTAAGGGGCTTAGCTTGTAGGTGCTCAAAAAATGGTAACCACATAGACAGATAAGACTACACAGTTTGTAGGCAATCCTGTGATGTCATTCTGGCATGAGGTTCTCCTGGGTACCACCCACCACAACAACAGTGCTTTGGGAAAGAAAATCACTGCACTCCGAGCCCATGAGGGCCACATGGAACATAGATAGGCACGGCTCTTTGTGTAACAACTGTTGCCAATCTTTTTTTTTTTTCCCCCTGCTTTTCATCCCCAAATCCCTCCAGCAGTCAGTTGTATATTTTAGTTGTGAGTCCTTCCAGTTCGGGCATGTGGGACGCTGCCTCAGCATGGTCTGACGAGCAGTGCCATGTCAGCGCCCAGAATCCGAACCGGTGAAACCCTGGGCCGCCTGAAGTGGAGCACGCCAACTTAACCACTCGGCCTCGGGGCCAGCCCCAAGAATAGCCATTTTGTAGTCAATGCCATTGACTGTTGACCCCAAGATTTCTGACTTGACAAAATCCTTGCACAAGCATTTTCTAATGTTGTATTTTTTCCACCCAAAACACCTTTTTCTCCTAAAATTATTTCATATAACAAGACATAAGGAGAAAGATATTCTTCATCACCACCCAGGCATCTTAAACTGCATGAGAAAAAAACATAAACGGAAGGAGATTCATATGCCATTGCCTGTCATGCTTTGACATCAATACCCACAGTCAAGGCATCTCACACCCTTGTTAGAGAAAGATTGTCATGGTCCTTTCTTCACTATTAAGCTGGCAACCAATCCAGGAACCAGTACAAATCCCCATTAGCTTTGAGAAGAGGACCCTTACTATTGAAGTGAAGTATGTCGATACTGATACTAATAATGATTGCCACCAAAATAGCCTCTACCATGTGCTAGGTTCCTGACACATACAGTTTTAATCCACATAGATAAAGTAACTGAAAGAAACTTAATGTCTAACGAAATTAAGAACTTTAGCACCTTGCTGGGAAATTCTGGCTTCAGGTGTAGTTCTGCAGCTGACAAAGGGAATACTTCTGAACCAAGCATTTTTTAAAGAGGACAAGTTAGAGAATCTTACTATGCTGTAACAGGGAGTTCAAACGCTCCTGGAGAAAAATGGAAAAACTATGGAAGATGCAAATGATAGACACGAAAATTACAGAAGATGTAAACTGTAAAAATAGGGATATGAAATTTCATTCACTATGGTTCTTTTCTAGCTACATTTCCTAAACTGACTTTTATAAGCCATGTCCTGAGAGAATTAGTCTCATGGATTAAAAAGTATTTATTAATTTAAGTCCATATGCTTGGCAACCCTAACTCTTTCATCCCCATTTTTTAGTGGGGCAGCCTCACTTATCAGAGATTTAGTCTTCTATTTTTCGTGTGTGATTTATAGAGTTTTAAATATGAGTATGCAAACAATACATTTTATTGCAATATGTGTTAATTGTTAAAGAGAAAAAACACCTTTGTAGAAAATGTTCCCATTCGCTTGCTCTTCTCAAGATACTAGCCCAAGCAATCAGGAAAGAAATGTCAACATTAATTATCATTAATTCTCAAAGAGAGTATGGTGCCTATTGCAAAGAATCTACATACGCCTCTGTGTATATACGTGTGTCTTTCCCAAAGGATGTTTCAAACTATGGCTAGCGAGAGAAAATATCAGCTGAGGGCTTATTTATTCCCCAGCATCCATTCATAACCCTCACTACCATACAAAGATTACAAACCCTAACAGATTAAATTTATTCTAAGAAAACCCTGGTGTATTGAAAAGAGCTCAGTGCCATAAGTCAGAAACCCAGGAGTCAGAGAGTCAGTTTCTGGTCCCAACCCTGTAACAGCCATGTGACTTTGGGCAGTCACCCACTTCTGGGTCTCAGTTTCCTCTTCTGGAAATGAGGGGATGACGCCAGAAAACCTAAGGTCCCTTTCAGCTTTAAATCAAAACAGAATCAGGCAGCAAAATGTGCTCCTTAACGTCCCTAGAAGTAGAATATTTTAGGCAAAAATGTTAAACCAATGAATGGCCTAAAACATTCACATTAGGTGCTTGTTCAATTAAAAAGCTGGGCATTTGAAGGAATGTACTGATTTCAGTTCATTTCTGACATTCTAAGCTCACTTAGATCAGCGTGAGTGTACTGGTTTGTAGGGGTGTTGACCACAGGATACCAGCGAGCTCTGTGTGTGAATTCACCACCCTGGGAGTTTCACAGTGACGCGGCACATGCCCACCATCAGAAAAAAAACCAACAGTGTTAACAAAATTCAGTTTCCTGATGCCGTACCAGAAAGACAAAGCATTTTTGAGTACACTTATGTCCCTATTTCCTAATCTTTGAAATGGTGCATCTATCTACCACCCTAAGGGCACGGCATATAAATTCACAAAGAATGTGAATGAAGCGATTTCAGCCCAATAGAAACAATTAAGTTTTCAATGCAACAATTCTAAGAAGATGGCCCAAGAAATAAGCTACAATTACTATACTATTATATCACCTTATCTTTAATCAGTTTCTTCTTCCTCCTTTCCAAAAAAAAAAAAAAGAGGGGGTGGGCAATTTAAATAACAAATGAATAGTCTCTCCAAAGCAGAAGAGTTTGAGTCTTCTAGCATAACACACATGTGTGGTTCTTGAAAAGGATGCACTAAATCATGAGGGGTTTCGCTTAGGCTCCCACCTTGCAGACTCTGCAGCCTGCAATTCTCAGTCCCACAAGATCAAGCTGTGCGGATGCCTGAGCTGGATTAGTTCACCTTTGAGAACCAGAATTAGGTAGAACACGTACTGGCTTCCTCCTCTCCAACATTCTACATGCTGCAATGCTCTCCTATTTCAACCCTGTCGGTGCAGCACTAAACCTTCCTAAGATGAGCGGTAGAGAGTCCGAAGTTGGACTCCAATCCTCCCCACCCTATCGCCAGTGACAACTCTTGAAGGTGTCACTTCCGCTTACCCTCTTCACAAGGTAGCCCTCCCTGATCCGCTTCGGTTCCATGTCGGAGGGACAAACAGGTGGCGGGGTCTGCTCTCAGATGAGTCCTCGCAGAAGCTCAGCCTCCTCTGAGAGCCGAGGCAGTTGTGGGCTGCTTTTCTAGAGTGAAGTCACTTTCACAATTTCCCGTCTGCTGGCGATCGCATGATCACATCCTCTTCCCCTCACTAGGGTGGAAGATCAGAATAGGGAACTGCAAAGAGAAACAATCCGCTCTTTGCTAACTTTGGAGACATTAAAAGCACAGTGGGGCTGAATATTTACTCTATGTAAATTTTTATTACCATAGAGAAAATCATTGTCCTAAAGAGAAGAAAACAATGGTGAAAAGAAAGGGAAAACGAACAAGAAAACCTTATTGGTGGAAATTGTCCTGGTTTAGGAATTATTCTTGAGATCCTGGAAAAGCTTAATAAAAATGCCAAGAAATGCAGAACTGTCTGGTTAGCACAACAAAGGTAACCACTGTGACGTGAGAGCCTCTTTCCAGGCCAGGGACTCTGCTAGGTGTTTTTCAGCCTTTCTCATTTAATGTAGTCCTTACAAGAAACTCACTGGGGAAGTGTATTATTGTCTCTATCTTAAACAGATGGAAACTCATGCATAGAGAAGAAAGTAGTTGTCTCAAGGTGACACAGAGGCAAAAGGTAGACCCAGAATCGGAAGGGACATCATCAAGGCACTGCTGCCTCCCCTCGGGCCTGGGAACTGCATGTCACACAGAACGCTAACCCTACAGTAGGCCTGTAAGAAGTCCCTACTCAAACATGTTTGAGAAATTGCACGTTATAGTCCCAGTTTGGAGGTTTCCCTTCAGATTAACAAATTGAAGACTCTCCCAAAGCTCAGAATCTTATTGTAGTGGTGTTTAACCCTGTGTTTCCCAAATTTGTTGGAGCACAGAATTCTTTTTTGAGCCATTTCTATTAACATCCTTGTTATGGGTTGAATAGTGTCCCCCCAAAAGAAGTCTTAACCTCTGGTCGCTGAGAGTATGACCTTATTTGGAAATAGGGTTGCTGCAGATGTAATTGGTTAAGATGAGCTCATAGTGGAGTAGGTGGGCCTTAATCTAATATGAGTGGTGTCCTTATAAGAAGAGAAGTGACACAGAGAGAAGACAGCCACGAGGTGACAGAGGCAGAGACTGGAGTGATGCGTCTGCAAGCCAAGGATGCCAAGGATTGCCGGAAGACACCAGAAGCTCCATGAGACAAGCAAAGATTCTCCTCCAGAGCAGTCATGGAGAGCATGACCCTGTCAACACCTTGATCTCAGACCTCTAGGCTCCAGAACCGTGAGACAATACCTTTCTGCGTTCAGTCACCCAGTTTGTGGTACTTTGTCACAGCAACCCTAGGAAACAAACACCTTTCTGAAAAACTACCATTTTATAGAACAAACTTTGAGAAGGTTAATCCAGCCAGGTGAAATGGGTAGGTTATTTAATCTCTCTGTGCCTCACAGTTATCTCATCTGCAAAATGGGGATAACATCTAGTCAATGGGGTCCTTCTGAAGATTAAGTAAGGTAATACTTGTAAATGTTTAGAAAAGTGTCTGGCACATGGTAAGTCTCCCTAAATGTTAGTGATTCCTCATTTTCAAGGTGTCTGCATTATCCTAGGGCTGATTTTTTTTCAATGATAAGTTCAACAGAGATTGTAAAAGTAATCCTGAAACCGGCTCAATACAAGGTAGACATGTATTGACAAGCCATACTGTAGAAAAGAGACCATGTCGTAACTTTGAGTGACCTCTGACTAACTAACCCAGCTGCATTTGCACCCTCCAGGAGATCCACCTGCTCTGTAGATTTTATGACCCCTGCTAGTGCATACACCTCCCAGCTGCAATAAGACAATAACTTCATTCAATCTTTTGAGTTCTTTAGGAATGTAATGACCCCCCAAACAGAGAGTCTATGCTGTTAGCCATCATCAATGAAAACTGAAAGGTCTGGTGTGGCAACTCCCAGTCTGTAACACCAGAGGGTCAACATTCCTAACCCCCTCCCCTATAACCCACTGGCCTATATAACTGCTTCAAGATACTGTGCCCCCTTAAGATGGTTCTTTTGGACATTAGTTAGCCATCTTCCCTCTTACTAGAAAGCTGTAATAAAATGCCCTTTCTCTGCCACCATCTTGCCTCTTGACCACTGGTTTTTGTCTCACGGCAAGAAGATCATGCCCTTTGTGCAGTAATAGGACTAACCTTTGACTAGTTTCCTTTCCCCCTCACACCAGTCAGCATTCTTTGGCTGCAGTCAATAGAAACCAACTCTGGCCATTATATGCAAATAGGACTTGACTAGAAGAGTGTGGAGTGACTCACAGACTTGAAGGAAAATGCAGACTTAGGTCTTTGGAAGGACAGAAACCAGGGCAACTGTGGGGTTCCAGGAAGCAAGAACTAATGGATGGTCTCTTTGAGGTTTTCAGGTTCTACAATAGTTTCCAGGGACAGGGCCTTTGATTGGCCTCTCTTGGCTTAACGATTACTTCTCAGCCATGTGAAAGGGGAGCACGTGAACTGACAACCCCATTAAGACAGTGCCCAGTGAGGGAGGGGCTTTTCTCCCAAAGTAAAATTGGGGCATTATTAAGAGTAGAAGAGTGAAAGTTCCCTAAACAGGCAAAACCAACAGATGTCCACAGAAGTCATGGGAGGAACCAGGAAAGTCAGGGCGGCAAGAAGGTCTGTTCTTGGGGCTTTCTAAGGGCCTCCTGATTGGCTCTCCTCCTGCCTTCCTGCTATGTGTCTAACCAGCAGTCATTGCCCTTTTATTTTGCACTTTTTATTTTATGCTAATATAGATTACATAAAATTATAAATGGCTTGCCATCAGTTTCTTGTTGCACCAAAATTAGTAAGAAAGTATTAGAAAGTTTTAGGGTGGAAGAAGGAACATTTTGATGACACCTGAGCAAAACAGAAACAAATAAAGGGGTGATGTGCCTTGTCTGCATTTAAACAAGTATTTTGCTGTGTCTGTATTTGTATAGACAATGCAAAAGAGCTCATGGATTTACCAAGTCTGATTTCATGGCTGAATTTGTCTTTTTGTTTAATTAATCAAGCGACTTATAATTTATAATGTTTTCTCTCTTTCTCCTACTGTGACCAAAGGTCTTAAAGAAGCCTTACTTCAAAATATCACATTTCTTGGATGCCTACGGTGTAAAAGCACCCGCTATGTTCTGAATAACTCATTTCAAGAAGTATGTATTGAACGCACCATGTGCCAGGCCCTGGACTCGGTAAAAATGTCTTGCCACCACAGAGCTCCCCAAAGATATAAATCAGATGAACATCCCCATCACTGGATTAGATGCAGCCACTCTTGCTTCTCCTCCTCCTGCCATAGATCATCCTGCCAGCTCAGCAGCACCCAGTGGGCAGTAGAGGGAAGCGTCTGAAACAATGACCTGTTTAGGACGTCCCTCCTCCCCAACAGGAGTTTAAGCAAATACTCTTCTGCTCTGGCAGATCCCATTCCCAGATGAGACAATTAGAATCTCTTCCAACACCTTTACATATGCGTGTCGAGGCTTACTTTAAAACATCTCTTTCTGTCCTCGTTTTCATTCACCACATTGGATCAATACCTTGGAAACACTCGTATAGTACATTTTATTGGTGCATGGAAAATTTAAGACTCAGGATTAAGCAAAAAAGATTAGTGCATGTCTCCAGTGGAAAACTATGCATCCTCGACAGCACACCATTCCAGGTTATCTGATTCTATTGAGTTTGTGCTTTTCCTCATATTTGAATTATTTCACAACTCTGTAAATGTGGATAGCTGATAGCAATGTACACAATTCTTGTCTATAGACATACAAATAAATTCTCTCTGCTGGAGGGTCAATAGACTCCACTCCACTACGCCACTTTACTCCCCATGGAAAAAGCCAGTTTTTTGTCCATCTGTGAATAGATTTTAACATTCCTTTACTCCATATAAATTTGTCTTTGACTTCTCCTTTGACGTCTGGCTAATTCCCTCTTTAATTCATGAGCTAAATAAAATTTTCATTTTATTATCTGTGAGTTGTGATTTTATTTCTAAACGTTTTTTAAATTTATTTTTTAAATTTAAATTTTAGAAAATGTATTCTTTAGCATTAGTGACTCAAAAAAGACCTTGCACTTGACTGAGAAATATCAGAATACTGCTAGTGTTAAACCTAAGTTAAGGGAAAGGTATAAAACCTATGAAGAGTCTGAGGCTTGTGCTGCTTGCAAGCTAACAAGTTCATCTGCCAAAGTTTCGTGGAAGTTGACAAAAGACACAGACTTCTAGACGCTATGATGGGACAAAGAACTTTGCTGCTCAGCTCACAGTAGGCAGGATAAGCTTCACGTTTGTGTTGGTTCCTCTTGACCCCAAGTGCTACGAGGCAAGACAGCGGGTGGCCCAGATGAATGCTACACGGGCAGGAGGTTTGCGTCACAGCCGAGGAGCTCAGCTTAGACAACCTGAATGTTTTATAACGGGCTGCCAACTGTCTCCTGAACTTTGCTTCAGAGGGAGATTTTATCCTTATTATACTGGCCAGTGAACAAATCTGCCCTTTGTTCTGGAAAGAGACACTATCTCTAGCTTCCAAGGCTGTTGTTGACTAGACAAACATCCATGAAAAGATAGTGTCTCTGCTTGCAAGTTAGAGAGAAACACAAGAGATTCCTGGAGAAGTATCTCCTAACAAAAGGAAAGCCTTAAGTTGTCTAATTCTTGTAAACCCATTAGAGAATACCTAGTCGGTGTCCAATGAGCCTCCAGTTCAAAAGGGGGAACCAAGCCCACATATTGAGCAACTCCTGCCCAACAGACACACAGAAACAAAATCCACATGGAAATGATGAAAGAAATACAAAACATGCCTGAACATACATATACCTATTTGCTTCAAAGAAAGCATTTCCACACATATATTTCCTTGCTCTGTCAGCTGAGAGCGCCTAGAAGCAACAACACCCCAGTAGCAACAGGCACAATGCTATGGACTGAATGTTTATGTCCTCCCAAATTCAAATGTGGAAATTCTAATTCCCAGTATGATGGTATTAGGAGGTGGGGGTCTTTGGGAGGTAATTAGGTCATGAGAGTAGAGTCCTCATGAATGGGATTAGTGCCCTTATAAAAAGACAGAGAGAGCTTGCTTTCCTTCTCTCTCTCCTCTTCTGCCATATGAGGACACAATGAGAAGGTGACAGTCTGCAACCTGGAAGAAAGCTCTCACCAGAACCCAGCTATGCTGGTACCCTGATTTTGGACTTCTAGCCTCCAGAACTGTGAGAAATAAATTTCTGTTGTTTATAAGCCACCCAGTCTGTGGTAGTTTATTATAGCAGCCAAAACTGACTAAGACACATCCAGTGCCCAGATCTTGATAAACTATTCTCCAATAAAAGGCATTAGGGGTCCCTGGAGAAATAGATGATTCTAGGAGTGGAGCAGGAAATATACAAGATCAGCCTGGAGCATCTTGTAGTGCCAGAAAGGAAGGAAGTGCTTAAAAAAGTGTTAAAAAAACAAAAGTAAAAGTACAATGATGGGTTATGTCAAAGGAACACAGGGAGTCAACTGAAAGAGATCCCAATGGCCAATGCTGGAACAATTTGAACAACAAAATAAATAAAGTAGTATTGGATTATAGCGCAAAGTATAAAACAGATAAATAAATAACGGAATAAATAAGTAAATTAGAGAGAATAGACAAATCTATTCCAAGATTCCAAAAACTCCAAATAACTTATGTAGATATTCCATCTCAAAAAGATGGGGCATCAATCCCTGCTCCTTAACTGCGGGCTGCTCATGGTGACTTCCTTTCAAAGAGCACAGTGTGGAAAGAGGAACCTCTTTGAGAAAACTGGCAAACGCTGTCTCAGCCAGGCAATCAAGGTCAACATCAACAGTGATGGCAGGTTGAGAGTATATACCCTTGATATCTTGAAACCAAGAATGAATGGGTTAAATCTTTCCTGGGCTAGAAGAAGATAGAAAAAAATTTGAGATAAGCTTTGCTAACCGCAGCTGTGCACACTCAGCATAATCAACTGATGTTTAAAACTAACCAGGTCTTTCTATCCCTCTTTGGTATAAAAGTGAGCTGTTTTTCCTGGGAAGTCAAGGTCCAGATGTTGAGAAGAAAGGAAATTTAGCTTTCAAGACCAAACACTGGCTGAAGATGCCAGCCAACAAGGCCACATGCTCCCCCTTCCCTATCAAAAACTCCAGCACATGCTGCCCCTCCCCTACCTAAAATCCCAGATAAAAACCCCGACCTTTTCCCTTCGAGGAGGTTGATTTGAGTTTGAACTCCCATTTCTTCATCTGGCGGCCTTTCAATAATAAATCTCTTTCCTTGCCACAAGTCTGATGTTTCAGTTATTGGCCTTCCTGCGTGTTGGGTAAACCAACCTATGTTTGTGTTTGATAACAATCTAATCATGAGAAAAACATTAGACAAACCTCAATTTTTGTCTAATATTTTTCTTTAGACATTGTATAATGTTTTCAATTTTTGTAGAATTGAAATTCTACAAAATACTTAACCAGGGCTCCTCAAAACTGTCAAGGTCATCAAAAACAAGAAAGTCTGAGAAACTATCACAGCCAAGAGGAGCCTCAGGAAACATGACAACTAGATGTAATGTGGGATGCCGGATGGGAGCTCAGAGCAGAGAAAGGACATTAGGGCAAAACTAAATAATGAAGAACTTTAGATAATAATAACGTAGCAACATTGGTTAATTAATGGTGACAAATATGCATACTAATGTAAATGTTAATAATAAGGGAAACTGGGTGTAGGCTATATGGCAACTCAGTAATATTTAAATTTTCTGTAAATCTAAAACTATTCTAAAATAAAAAGGATATTTTCATGAAAAGAAAGCCTGTCCTATTCATCTTCATCTTCCTAATTTTCATCATGTGCAATGGAGATTCTGATGCAATAATCTCCATGTTAAGTTCACCTTCCATTTGACCAGAAAGGCTTTCAGTTCAGTAAGAACCGTTTTTGCAACGGAAACTTCGTTTTGTCAGTTCTTCCTCTCCCTCTGAGGATTACGGAGGCATAGGAGACTGCTTTTTAAAAGTGTGAGACTTGGTTAAGTTCGACACTTTAATGCAGTGTACAACTCTCTGGTTGTCTCAAGATGCAAAGCACTCAAATTTAAGATATTTTTTTTAAAGATTGGCCCTGAGCTAACATCTGTTACCAATCTTTCTTTTTTCTTCTTCTTCTCCCCCAAACCCCCCAGTACATAGTTGTATAGTCTAGTTGTAAGTCCTTCTAGTTCTGCTGTGTGGGACGCCGCCACAGCACGGCCTGATGAGCAGTGCTAGGTCTCCACCCAGGATCCAAACTGGTGAAACCCTGGGCAGTCGAAGTGGAGTGCACAAACTTAACCACTCGGCCATGGGGCCGGCTCCCAAATTTTGGATTTTTAAAGATATTATTAAATAAAGGTATTACAACAACCACCACCAAGAACCAAGATGATGTTCCCCCAAGAATCCTACTAACATGGGAAAGTTGAGAGCACTAGCTGTTGGAGGTGTGGACTGCTAAATGCCGATGGAGAACAAATGCTAGTCCTGCTAGAGCATTCAGACAAGTACGGCAAACCACATGTGTGGACAGTGCTGCTGCGCACTTCAACTGCTGGCTCACACCTCGTGCAGAGAGGGGACCACCTAAAGGAGCACAGGGGCGATGCTACTGCCGTCTGCAGATGAGGGCAATTGTTCCCATGAAAAGGCATGCTAGGGGGAGCTGCAGGTTTACAGAACACTGCACAATGGTGGCCAGCCATGGCGGCAATCGGAGGCTGAGAGCCGAGCTGTGTCTGACAAGTCCCCAAGCACCACGCTCCAGTACAAGTTGAGGCTGCCCCGGGGGAGGAGTGCCTTTTTTCTTTTGTTCAATAGTACCGTCCTCCAGTGAGGCACTGTGGTCATCGGGGTGCTCTGCTCAGAGGGGCTGCCTTCTGCTAATTTACACAATGGTGCTCTTTAGGTTAGCAGCAGCCCTGGGGAGTTCTCCCAGAAATCTGCCAGCTGCAACAAAAACAGAACCTCAAGAAGCACCCCACTTCCATCTCCTGGCTGCAGTTCCAAACAATTAGGCACCAGGTCTTTCCAAACAAAACAATAGTGAATCTAAAATTTTCCCTACCTTCTTTATTTGGGCTCGAATGATATGAACAGGGACACAACTCATCTCAACCTCAACACTGAAATACATAGGACAAGAAGCGAACAGAAAAATCAGCAGATGTGAAAAGATTTGATGGTTCCAGATGTAACAAGTTCATGAGGCAGCTGGACACAGGAAGATGCAATCACAAAGCATCTGTTTTTTTCTCAGAACTCCCACTCTGACGATCAGCTCTCTCTGCCCCTTGGATGAAATCTTGAGCAGCTTCCACAGATTTCCCAAGAACTCTTAGCTTCAAAAAAAAAAAAAAAAAAGATTCACAGCAGCCCAACAATCATATAACTCTGGTCCAGTGTAATATAAAACACTCCAAACATTGTTTCCAATCTACAGTGTTTCCTCATCCCAGTCTGAAACCTGGAGTGAAGGGGGAAGGCTACCACCAGCTTCTTCACCCTGACTGGCTGCCTCAACCCTGTTTGCTGGGTTTCTGATCTCTCTGGGGTGTAAGGGAGAAATAGATTTGGTGAATACATCATCAGGACTATCCTCAGGTGGAAAACATCTAGAACAGCTGCCTTAGCTCCTATGCTTAGGGGAAAGGGAGAGTTTATTAGGCTCTGTGCCTTATTCTTCATTTTTGTACATCACTTAAACTTAGTTTGAAAAATTCTGCTCTTCATGAGAACTTAAGGGACCATCGAAGCTGCCCTACAGTGCAGACTCCTTTCATGTGGACTCATGATGAGCAGTCCCACTCGTTCAGTTGCCCCAGGCCCATAGACCATTTGGGTGAGCCCTGGACTAGGTCTTGCTCGGCTGGCACAGCCACCGACTGGCATTGGTGCCCCTGCATGGCAGATGCACCATAGCTGGCTCCTTCTCTCCTAGGGTGTTCATCCTGGCTCTGCCGTCGGAGACAGATGACGATGATTTCCTTGATGTGGACAAGGTCTCCATTCTGGATATTTCTTTTCACTACCCCCTCAGCCTCTGGAGTGAGTTCTACCAGACAAGCTCTCCATAAGGGGTCCCTTCGTCCGTCCTATTGGTCTCCCAAGATCCTTTTTAAACCAACCTAAGGCAGGCTTCCCTCAGGAGGTCTGTATCTGGCCCCAGAATCCAAGCTCTTAGGCCTCCAAGCAGTGGGATTTTTGTCTCTGCCACTTAGTGGGGGCAACTCTGCCCACAGCCTCCCTTCTTTAAACCTCTCAGATGTGGAGCACTCTGAACGTCCCCTCTGAAGCCTCTCTCACTTGGTCTTGGATGAGGGGAGCATGTCCTCTTCTTCCAAATGAGGAGATCCATGGGAGTATAGCACACTGACCACCCTCCAAAAGAAATTTTGAGTATAGTGGGGAATATAGCACACTGACCACCCTCCAAAGAAATTCTCTCCCCAGCCTTTCCCATCTTAAGATGCAGGCAGGAGCTGGGTGACTGGCTGATGGAGGTAGAAGCTGTGGTACCTTTTGTGAGTGCTGCCCGAATAGTCTAGCACAGGGGTCAGCAAACGACAGCCTGCAGGTCACATCCCCCTCGCTACTTATTTTAGCAAGGCCCATCATCTCAGAATGTTTTTTAAATGGTTCAAGAAACAAAAGAAGAAAAAGATTTTGCAGCACCTGAAAATTACATGAAATTCACCTTTCAGTGCCATAAATAAAGTTTTATTGGAACACAGCTGCTCATTTGTCTGTGTATTATCTATGGCCGTTTTCGCACTACAAAGGCAGGGTTGAGCAGTTGTGATAGTGGTCATATGACCCACAAAGCCTAAAATATTTTCCATCTCTCCTCTTACATAAAAAGTGTGTCAACCCCTGGTCTAGCACTTCACTCAGAACGTAAAGGTATATAACACCAGTTAGTTCCTTTCTGGCTAAACTCCCAGGTCTGGTTTGATGTGTGGTTACAAGTTCAACGTTCAAAAGAACAGCAGACGGGAACTGCAGGAAACCAAACTGATGAATCAGAAAACTAGCTACAAAAATTGTCCCAGATTCACAGCAAACCTATCATATATGTTCAAAGACTCAACCAGACATTTTCAAGTGTTTAAGGATTTGGAAAGTATACTCTCATATACCCTTTTGAAAAGAAAAAAAAGGACTTGACGTAGTAAAGGAACCAACTAAAAAATTAATCCAAATAACCCTAACTATTTACAGGCAGAGACATCAATAAGAAGCCTATTCCTAAGGCCCAGAGTGTGGACTGTGGTAAAAAATATATTTGAAAGTCTGTTCATGGAAGAGTTGCAGCCCCACTCTCTCCCAGCCAGCACAGCCCAATGACTGGCCCATTCCCGCTCTAGTAGAAGACAGAAGGTTTACCTTGTAGAGAAACAGTTCTCAAACGTCTCGGTCTCTGGACAGCTTTATTCTCTTAAAGATTATTGAAGACCTCAAAGAGCTTCCATTTACGTGGTTGATGTTTACCAATTAAAAATGAAAAAGTGAGAAATTAAAAAATCATTCACTAGTTCATTCAAAAATAATGATAATAACCCCATTGCATGTTAACATAAATCACATATTGTGATGACAAATATTGTTTTCTAAAATAAAAAATAATTAGTGATGAGCCATAATTCAAAGCCATTGAATGTCTTGCTTAACAAAACCCACCTGGAGTCTCATAGCTGCTCCGTCTTTGAACTGTTGGGATATGTTGTCATGGTTGAAGTAAATGAAGAAAGTGTGACATCACACAGATACGTAGTCGGAAAAGGGAGCAGACTTTAATAGCCTTTTTAGGAAATTGTGGATATTCTTCCAAACTACACCAAAACTAGAAAAGTTTCTTAAAGTTTAGTTGCAGTGTAGAATTTGAACCCATAGGAATGAAAATTTGGTACTCTGTTCATATCATTTTTATGTGTCACAAAATATTAATCTTTTTTTGATTCTTCAACTATAAAAAATGTAAAAGACAGGGGTGAGCCCGGTGATGCAGCGGTTAAGTTCACACGTTCCGCTTTGGCGGCCCAGGGTTCATGAGTTCGGATCCCGGGTGCAGACCTATGCACTGCTTGCCAAGCCATGCTGTGGTGGGCATCCCTCATATAAAGTAGAGGAATATAGCACAGATGTTAGCTCAAGGCCACTCTTCCTCAGCAAAAAGGGGAGGATTGGTGGCAGACGTTAGCTCAGGGCTAATCGTCCTCAAAAAAAAAAGTGAAAGATATTCTTAGCTTGCAGGTCATATAAAAACAGGTGGCAAGCTCGATTTAGCCCATGGACCATTTTTCCCACCTCTAATCTGAAGGATGGAACTCCCTCTTTATCCAGATAAATAGGCTATAGCATGATCCTTTGTTCTCAACTCTAGACAGCAACAGAAAACCCCACAACTAAATTTCTAACAGTTTTCTCAGTACTCCCTGACATGCGTACATTACAATAAATGTAACAGATTTCCTTTTTGTGGTTTTGGGGACCAGGTGGCATCCCTTAGAGGTTATCTCAATTCTAACATATTTGTAAATATATTTGTGGATTTGGGGGATTATCAAAATAATACGAACTTGTAAACATTTCAAACAGTACAGTAACGAATGAAACAGATACAGAAATGAAAGAGGATGAATTAATGTTTTCCATTAAAACCAGTGATTCTATATTTCAACAGGTTATTTTCATCACATCAGAGCAGGTAGATGCCAACGTTTCAGAACGGCCTCCTTCCGTCGGGAGAGAGTCTGGAAGGACGCACACGAACCTGTCCCCAGAGGACCAAGTGTTTCGGGAAGCGAGGAGGGGTCATAAGGAGCAGCGCCTTCACCTTACACTTTAATCACTTGTACGTCATTTGAACTTGTTACAACGTGCATTGCAATCTTGAGCAGTAATCTCCTTTAAATCCGATAAGCATAAGATTTTTCCCCCTGAGGAAATAATTATAGTTGTGGGGGGAAAAACAGCCATGAGGATGTTCTTTGCAGCTTGATTTATAATAATGTCAGGGGAGAAAATCTTAATGTGCAAGAATAAAAGGTTGGTTAAATGAATTATGAAGCACATAGAGAATAAAACAAAGGCGCTCAACAGAAATAAGTGGGAAGACACGACATGAACCAACTGGAGACTTAATGTGCTAATTTTTACGCAGCAAACTTGGAACTGTTCTTAAGCTAAAAAGATGCCAAGTCTGGTGATGATCTAGGTGCTGTGGAATAAACTGTCAAATTTTTAATAAAAGCATGTTTAAAATGATCCATAAACATTTCAATAGTAATGGGTAGAGAGTACTGGAGATTTTAGGGTATAGCTTTGGTGTTCAGTTAACAAACAAATGGCATTCATGAATGCCAAAGTGTCCTCTGCTTTCATGTAGCTTCAGAACACCGAAGTTTCCAGAAGACTAAGCAGCTTCTCAGGGGTCTGAGCCATCCGCACTTCCGATGGCAGCAGCACTCTCATCCGCGCTCTGCAAGGGGCGCCGTGCTCTCAGCGCAGACACCAGCACCCTTGGCATCAGGCATCCGCAGCTTGGGATGCAGCAGCCCTCGGCTGGCGTCACGGGCTGCAGGAGAGAATGGAAGGAGGGCCCCCGGGGGACACCCAGGGTAACGGATAGGGCAGTGTCCATGTGCCATCTCCTGCAGAATCTCCAAATCCATGGGGGATCCGGGAAGGGGGCCAGAGCTCCCATCACAGAAGGCGTGCACAGAGCTCAAGAAACACCATGTGCAACTGTTGTGTGAGGCTAGATTTCCCCTGAGACTTGCAGGTTCTATATCTGCATCACGGTCACTGGATACCAAGGGGATCTTCAATCTTCAACTTGTTCAGACAAGTTCTTTCCTAAAATGGGCTTCGGAAGATACAGCTGCTTGGAGGCCCAGTTGTCACCCATCCTTCTTACATTGCCTGCCCACGTCCAGATGAGCTAAGTGGAGCTGAGGTCACTGAAGAGATTTTTAAATAAGCTATTTTAAAAGTTACTGACATCATCAGCTCAGAGCTCTCATTCCTGGGTCAGCACAATGTCTTCGCTGCAGTAGCCGCAGTCAGTGCTGATAACTGCCCTAACTGCCCGACTGGGCAGGACACAGTGGGGACCGGAGCGGGCCGGGGTACCGGGAACTCAGGGAGAGAGCATGCCGTCTAGCCCCTGACCTCCCTTGAAAGGTGAGGAAACTGTTTCCCAACAGGATTTAAACCAAAGGAGACATCACATCATGATTTGGTTCTGAAAATATTTTGGCACTTTAAAGTTTAGAAATAATATGTATATGTTTCATTTTGATTTGAGCAGACTTCCCATTTCTTTAGAAGACATCTTAATCTCACTTATAGAGAAAAAGTTAAAATTTGGGTTTATTTAAATATTTGCCAAATAACTCTGGGAAGGGAACCTGGACCAGATAACATCTAAATTCCTTTCCAACATCTAGATTCTGTAATTCTATGAAATGAGTAGGATTCACTGACATTTGGTTGGTTTGCTTTGGGATAGTTTGATCTCTTTCAAGTTGCTAGTTTCTAGGATACTAAGAACATTAACAAAAGAGAAATAATTCACCTTTTCGTGGGAAGGGCAGGTGTCAATGCGTCTAAGGCTTGTGTTACTCTTCCAAATGCAGCTCAATGTTTTTTAAATAGCATCCTTCTTAATGCCTTGATCAACATAAATCCATAATAATAATAAGAGCTAAGGTTTATTGAACACTTAGTGTGTGTTGGTGCTGTGCTAAATCCTTCACTTATTTTTGATCTCATCTAATCCTCACAATTTAACAAACCGTCTATTTTTATTATCTGTGTCTTACAGATGAGGCAGCAAGAGAAGCACAGAGAAGTTCAATGACTTGCCCAGAGCAGCTCAGCTCATAAGGACAAAGAGCTGGGATTTGATCCAGATCTGCCTCATTCCAGAACCTGTGAGCTCTGCACAATACTTGGCCGTAGGGTTACTTCCTGGCCGTGGTGCATGGCAGCCAAGAGAAATCAACCATTGAATTCATGGCAACCCCAAAAACAGCCACCATTTCCACAGGAGAAAAGTCTCCTCGACTTTTTTTAAAAAAGTGCTTACTGTATAAGATTTTGTACAGCAATTTCTTAAAATCTCTCAACAAATCTGAGGGAAGGAAATAAACACTCTTCTTCAAAAAGGTGTTAAAACAATAGGAGTTATGTATAAAACTCTCTGTCTTAATCCAGAAATAAAATTTCTGGGAAAAAATACACATGCACACATGCAGATACATGTATATACAAAATGTCAGATGAATATCCTTTAGACTATCCTCCATGTAACTCATCTTGCATCACAGTGTTTAAGATAAAAGCTGAGCCACAAAAAGGTTGAGATTATAGTCTTTAGCAAAGACCTAAAGTGTGCATATTCTAGGTGGCCCATTAAAAGTAGATATATGTGCTCTGAAATGTTATTAAATTGTTATTCAATAAATCATGGTTGTTTTATGGATAGCCATCTGGAAAAAACAGACAAATTTAAATTCCACATCTCATACCTTATATCAAAATAAATGCCAGATGGACCAAAAATGTAAATATTGGGGGCTGGCCCCATGGTGTAGTCGTTAAAGTTCAGCACACTCCACTTTGATGGCCCAGGTTTGCAGGTTCAGATCCTGGGTGCAGACATACACCAATCATCAAGTCACACTATGGTGGCAACTCACGTACAATATGAGGAAGAGTGGCACAGATGTTAGCTCAGGGCTAATCTTCCTCAAGCAAAAAGAGGAAGATTGGTAACAGATGTTAACTCAGGGCCAGTCTTCCTCAAGAAAAAAAAGTGTAAATATTAAAAATGGTATCAGGAAAGTTCTATCATGAGATAAAATTATTTTTATAATCCCAGAATGGGGATGCCATAAGAGATAGATTACACAAAAGTAAAAAAATATGTATGAGAAAAACACCACAAAGAAAGAAAAATACGAATGTCAAATTGAAAAAAAATTTTGTTACATTTCCCAGACAGAAGACTTACTTCCTTGATGTACTAAGAATTCATACAAAGAAATGAGATAAAGACAATAGAAAATGGGTAAAGGACATGAACTACAGTTCACAGAAAAGGGAGTTCAAATAATTCTCAAACTTATGAAAAATGTGTGAACTCATTCATAATAAAAAGAATCACAAAGGAACAATGCGGGGCTATCCTCTCCATGTCAGATGGCTCAGATTCAAACTTAGATTGCATCTCATGTTGATGAAAGTGTAGGGAAATAAGCACGAGGCTGGTGGGAGTGTAAAGTAGAGCCAACACTTCAGAAGGAAATTTGCTAACATTCTTCAAAATTACAAAAAGCACATATTCTTTGACCCAGCAAATCTGCTTTGGAGCAAAAACTCCTACAGATATACTTACCTGTGTGCAAATAACACATTTACAAGGACTCCCCTCACTAAGGTAGAAAGCAGCACCTTCCATCATCCTCCATTTCTTTCTCCTTTGTTGGTCGTCATTACATGGACCAGGACTGTCCTTGTCATACACTTATGTGTTTTGTCCGTCTCCCCCTCAATAGGGCACATTAAGTAAAGGTTGAGCAGCAGGGCTTCTTGGGGAGATGATCCTGGGTTTGCCTTCTCACACACCACTTCCTTGCACAAAGGTGGACGATCACATTGGTTCGAGCTGGTTAACTATCTTGTTTACTGGGAGAGCAGTGCACTGGCACCCTAGCCTTGGGGCCACGGAACTGGAATCATATAAAAAGACAGACGGGGAACTAGGGCAGTACATTCTCTGCTTCAAGATGAATCACACATCCCTTGACTTCGTTGCTGGAAACTGTGTTTGTGCTCCCTGTGTGGAGTGGCTGGGTCACTGATGAGACCAAAGATGCTTTGCATGGTGTTTCCCCTGGCCTATTTTCCCCTACAGAGTAAGCTTAGTGCTAGACTCAGTCCCGTTCAGCCCAACTGGCTGGACTACCAGTCTGAACCTGGGACCACTGCTGGTGGCAGGACAAAGCGCCCAAAGACAGGCTGCGTGCCCAGAACCTAGAGCAGGACCTGGCACATGTGGAGAACTCTATAAACAATAAATAATGATAAACTAATGGATGAATGAACACATTAAGTAAAAAAGAGCAAAGTGCACAATGGTAACACTGTATGAAAAGATAATATTGCCTCCATTTGTACAGGCTAACTCTGGTCGAATGCACAAGTAATTCGGACTCTTAATAGATGAATATACCACTTCCGCATTTGATAGCAAAAGGGTTTTTTTTAAGCTAACACAAAGACTTTTCTTGGAGACTAGTCGTTGGTCTGCTCTATCACCTATGTAAATATGTAAACAATTAAGTAGGTTGTATATCAAGGCAATAATGATTTTGAACTGGAAAATTATGGAAGCAGACATTACTGGGATATCTCCATTATCTCTTTCCAGAAGTGTAGTGTCCTAGGTGCTCTGAGGGACGTGAAGATGCCACACCAAAGGAAAAAACGCCCTGAACAGGAGCAGAAGCTGGGGGTATGCAGTAGATAGGCAGATACTAAGCAACGTAAAATCCTACTGACCCCACCAGGACAGAGTGTTTGGAAAACAGTATAGCTGAAAGTAGTTAATCATATTGATCTTCCCTATGAAGTTGTTGAGTATCAATGAATAGGTTTTGGGGAGAGGGATGTTGATGAAAAATAACTTGGGTTTTGAGGAGTTTGTATTATGCTTTCCGATCATAGTTAGATAACAGCAAACCACTCCCATTTCAGAACAACTAAAAATAAATATATTGAAGCATAGAAAAATATATTTTTTCAATTCCCTACATAGCAAATGGGACAGAGGAGGAGAAGCTTACAGATGATCCAAGAATTGTCAAAGATCGTTAAGAAATAAACTTAAAAGACGGGGTTACAGCGTCGCCAATCTTTATACCATTCAGAATTAGCATGTGCTTTAACAGGAAGCTGTCCCGCTAACTGGTTATCATGGTGTGGATTCTGTATCAGGAGGCCTGTACTGGACAATATTTACTCATATGTTTTCTATATACGTTAGCCCATTAACAGCTTATTTCCACAAAGTTCACGTCCAACCAACGAGCTGCCAATATCACAAAGTCTTTCCACTCTGGCTGGTAGAAATGCAAACTATTCCCAGCCGTGTATGAGCTCCAGGAATCACTCAACCTACTGCTTTCTGGTGGGGTTCTTTCCTGTCTCTTGGAATTTCACCCCACACATGCACAGATGAGTAGTCAGCCAAAGATTCTAGGGGCCTGCTCTGCAGATACCCTGTGCATTCTTTCCCTCTCCAATCCCCTCCTCACTGACAAGAATTCTGCCCTGCAAATTCCAGCTGGTCTCAGCTAATTCTGATCTCTGCTTCTCAGTTCGGTGAGTTCACTGGGTTCTGTCTCAGTTCTCCTTCCTGCTCCATGGCCTGGAAATGGCCTCACACAGTAAGCTGGAAAATCACAGGGCACACCTTATTAATATTCTTCTTCTCAGGTTTCACAGTCTTATGTTGCCTCCTGTCCGCTGTCTGAAGATAGTAGTTTACATATATTTTGTTTGATTTTCTGGTTGTTTATTACAGGAGGGAAATTCTTGTTGCAGTTATACTTTCATGGGAATAAGTTCAAGTTAATAATTTTATTTTTCATAACTTCTCCAAGACTGATAAAGAGTAGTTCCAAGGTCAAGTTAAATGAAATTGGGGTCATGTCAAATGCACACACACATAACACACACACACACACACACAATAATTCTTATCTTTTAGAGATTCTATTGAAATATTTATGGACTAAGTGATATAGTTTCTGGATTTGCTTCAAAAATATGTGTGAGGGTGAAACTGCAATGGGATAAACCCTGACCGTGAGTTGATAATTATTGTTGGTGGGTGATGAGCACTGTCTACTTTTTTATGTTTGAAATTTTCCATAATAAAAAGTTTTCTGAAATCAATTAGAAGAACCTTTAGTTTAATGCCCATAAATGACTTCTGCTATGTCAACTTGGAATGAATGATCTGAAAGCAGGTGTTCAACGATAGAAAGGGGCAGAACCTGAAGGCATGCAGTGTGAAAAATAAACTGTAGGAAAGGGACACTAAAAAGCTAACGGCAGTGTTCTACTGCTGTATCTTATCAGTTCAGGTGACCATCCTCCCTCAGACAGCCAGATATCCAGAACCCAGCCCACCTGAAGCCAGGCTGACAATAGGCTCTCCATTTACTGTGTGACTGAGAGGTGGCAGAAGCTCCACCCAACGCCATGTTGTTACTGCTGCCAGGACTGCCTGGTCCTTTTTTGGAGGGTGAGATTTCACAAATCGCAAAACCAACCTGTCCTGTCACAAACTCTGGCTAAATAGAACCTGGATCACCATGGTAACGGCAAAGGCAGGCAGTGAGGGAGGGATGCATACTTTGTCATAGAGACAAAAAAGCAGGGGGAAAAGCAAAAGTCAGAGAAAGCATCCTATCCATCCTTCGGGATCCAGCCCAGAGTTCTGACTTCTCTCACCCGCCGTGGCCTCTTCTATATAGCTATGTTTGCAAAGCACCTAGTCTGTGCATCCAAGGAAGACATCATTATCTCCGTTTTGTGGAAGGGAAAACTGAGGCTCAGAGAGACTAAGAAACTTCTAAAGTCTAATAAGTGCCAAAGCTGGAATTGAAACCCAGATCTACCTAGTACCAAGGCCCATGTTCTCCCATCTCTGATCCTGTAGCATTTTGCATTTGAGAGTACTCATCCAGAAATTATCCATGAAAGCCCTGTAGGGGAGGAGGACATTTCCTCTCCCCAAATGGGGGTTCGTCTGGCCGGAGAACGAATTAAATTCACATGAGACAGAATAGCAAGAGAAAATTAAACAAAGCTTTATGAGGAACCATGGCCCGGGGCCTTTCTTCCTGAAGGAAGAAAGGGCACCCAAGAAGTGGGGTACACATAGTGGTTATATACCCCCAAACAGGGTGTTTCACATATGATTGAAATGTCCCTCCCACAATAGTCACAAGATTGCCCTGTCGGCACAGTGCTTGATGGACACAGCAGGTAATGGTCTGCTATCTCGATGGGTGTAGCAGGAGGCAAGTCAATTGTCTGGAGCTGGGCGGTCACAGGTGAGAGCAGCAGCAATCAGTTCCTAGCCTAAGGAAAGATGCTTAATCCTTAAAGAAATGCCAAAGTTGGGAGGGGGAGGGAAGTCAGTTACAGGAGGTTACCAGACTAGCACAATAAAATGCAGATTTAAGTCCTTGCCTTTGGTATTGATTAAGAGTTTTTGGAGAGAAGGTCATCTCCTTTCTTCTTCCTGGTACAGAGAGGGAGGCACCTTTTACAGATAGAGATTTACCTTACAAAGGTGTCCTAACAAAGGGCAAGTTCCATTCCTCAGAGCCTCCTTCCCTGTCCCAGTTTATCAAAAGCAATCAGCCTCAAATAATCCTAATGCCAAAGAGACATATCTTGGGGTGGCCAATTCCAGGTCCCCACAGCCCATATGTCATCACTTATAAAATAAACGCTACAGACAATGTCAAAGGCAAAAATGAACATAAAATAGTTTTTAAGCATTTAAAGGTCCAAAGTGTTTTGAGAATTCATATTTCATTCCCTAAATTTCAACCAAATAAGAGCATAATATTAGAATATAATAATAAGGGGAAATCTCTTTCCCTTAAGGAAACCTAGAAGAGACATATACAAAGAGCTGCATTAAGAGATGAACCAAACAAGCAATATTCTGGGCCACCAATCTGTGTGTCAATCTAAGTATCGTTGGTCTAAATGAAAACTACACTGTCCCATCTGGGTTTCCTCCTATACCGCCTCAAATAAGCAGAACAATGTAAATCAGTCTTAATATTGTTCAGAGCCTGTAATAAATCCTTTATTTAAGCATTTTAAAATGTGGTAAAGACAAAGATATTTATCATCTCCAACTGGTTTCTAAGGAAGGTGTTTTTGTTGTTGATTTTTTCAGAATATAGTTGTTTGGAGATTTTTTTATGTTTTGTTGAACACAAATACGATTGTTATCTTTAGTCTATTTGCCTTGTCCTATTTTAAGACAGGAATCAAGGGTGCTCTGGAAGGAATACCATGGTCAGTAACTGCTAGTTATTGCTAGTTACAGTACTGCTGCTAGTACAGAACACCCAGCACTAACCACCACTGCAGTTAATGAATCCGGAGCATATTTCAGTCTTTGCAACATTCATTCAAGATTCAAAGTCCTAAAAAAGACCGATGCCTCACACCTAATACAAAAATTAATTCAAAATAGATATTAGCTCTAAATTTAAAATCTAAAACTAGAAAACTTGCAGAAGAAAAATAAGAAAAAAATCATTGAGACCTTAGGTTAGGCAAAGATTTCCTAGATTTCCTAGACAGCAAATTCAAGATCCATAAGAAAAACAATTTGAGGAACCGGAATTCTTCAAAATTAACAACTTCTGCTCCTCGAAAGGCATCACTAAGAAAATGAAAAGACAAGGCACAGATTGGGAGAAAATATTTCCAGATAGCATTTCTGTGCTATGTCTAAAATATATGAAGAACTCTCCAAACTCAATAATAAAAAACAAACAACCCAATAAAAAATGGGCAAAAATTTAAACAAACACTTTGTGTTAGGCTGAACAGTAGGCTCCCAAAGAGGCCCACATCCTAACCCTGGAATTTGTGAATGTGTTACCTTACATGGCGAAAGAAACTTCACAAATGTGATTAAGTTAAGGATCTTGAGGTGGGGAGATTATCCTGGATTATCCAGTGGGGCCCAATGTAATCACAAGGGTCCTTATAAATGGAGGGAGGAGGGTCAGAATCAGGTAAAGTCAGTGTGATCACAGAAGCAGAGAGAAATTGGATGATGCTACACTGCTGGTTTTGAAGATGGAGGTTGGGGCCAGGAATCAAGAATGCGGGTGGTCCCATGAAGCTAGAAAAGGCAAGAAAGGGATTTTCTCCTACAGCCGGAAGAAGAACGCCATCCTGCTAACACCTTACTTTAGGACTTTTGACCTCCAAACTGTAACGTAATAAATCTGTGTTATTTTAAGCCACTAACCTTGTGGTAATTTGTTACAGCAGCAATAAGAAACTAATATATATACACATATGTACATATATACACATATTGACTTCATAACTTTTCTGTAAACTGTTTATACGTTTTATGTACTTTTCTCTCTCCTCATTTCCTCCTTCTCTAGATGGATACATATACATACACAGTTTAAAGAAAACATAAAAACAGTTATATATATACATATGCATAAAACATATAAACATTTTAAGGAAAACTATGAAGTGCATATGTGTGTAACCACCATCCAAGTCAAGAATTAGAATATTCCCAACATCCTAGAAACCCTCATGTGCCCTTCTCCATCGCATATTTCTCCCTCTCGCCAGAGGTCACCACTGTCTTGACTGCATGATAATCATTTTCTTGTTTTCCTTTATAACTTATGTGCACATATAAATACACATATAAAAGTGTACCTGTAATCAGTATAGTAATTTTGCTTGTTTTTTTTTAAATTTTTGACTGTGGTAAAATACACATAAAATTTTCCACCTTAACCTTTTTTAAATGTGCAGTTCAATAGTGTTAAGTGCATACACATTGTTGTGCAACAGATCTCCGGAACTTTTCATCTGCAAAACTGACACTTTATACCAAACAACGACTCCCATTCCCCCTCCCCCAGCTCATACTTTCTGTTTCTTTAACTATGACTACTTTATACACTTCATATAAGTGAAATCATACAATATTTGTCTTTTTGTGATTAGCTTATTTCACATAGCATATTATCCTTAAGCTTCATCCACGTCGTAGCATGTGTCAGAATTTCTTTCCTTTTAAGGCTGAATAACACTCCGTTTGGACGTGTATATCACATTTTGTTTATCCATTCATCTGTCGGTGGACACCTGGGTTGCTTCCGTCTTTTGGCTATCGTGAATTATGCTGGTACAAACATGGTTGTACAGTTCTCTCTCAAAGACGCTGCTTTCAATTCTTTTGGATATATATCCAGATGTGGTATTGCTGGATCATATGGTAATTCTATTTCTAATTTTTTGAAGAACCACCATATTGTTTTCCAAAACAAATGTACCATTTTACATTCCCATCAACAGTGCACAAGGGTTCCAATTTCTCCACATCCTTGTCAACACTTTTTATTTTCTGGGTTTTTTTACAGTACCTACCCTAACGGGTGTGAGGTCACATCTCATTGTGGTTTTGATTTGCATTTGATGCAAGTGATGTTGAGCATCTTTTCATATGCTTGTTGGTCATCTGTATACCTTCTTTGAGGACATGTCTATTCAAGTCTTTTGCCCTTTTTTTCAGTAGTGTTAATTTGTTTTATTGTTGTTGAGTTGTAGAAATCCTTTATATATTCTGGATATTAACCCCTTATCAGATATATGATTTACAAACATTTTCTCCCATTCCATAGGTTGCCTTTTCACTCTGTTGATTGTGTCTTTTGATACAGAGAAGTTTTTAATTTTGGTGTAGTCAAATTTATATATTTTTACTTTTATTGCCTGTGCTGTTGGTATCATTTCCAAAAAAATATTGCCATATCCAATGCCATAAACCTTTTCCCCTATGTTTTTTTCTAAGAGTTTTGTAGTTTTAGGTCTTATGTTTAGGTCTTGGAGGCATTTTTGGTTAATTTCTTATATGGTGTAAGGTAAGGGTTCAACTTCATTCTTTTGTACTTGGATATCCACTTTACTCAACACCATTTGTTGAAAAGACTGTCCTTTCCCCCATTGATTGGTCTTGGCACTCTTCTTGAAAACCATTTGACCATAAACACAAGGGTTTATTTCTGGGTTCTCTTTTCCATTCCATTGGTCTATATGTCTGTCTTTATGCCAACACCAGACTATTTTGATTACTGTAACTTAATTTTGCTTGTTTTAGAACTACTGGAAATCCTATTATTTGTATTTACGAAGATCTTGGTTTTTTTGTTTTGCATTGAGAGATCCTCTTGTATTTTTGCATACAGCTCTAGTTGGTTCATTTTCATTGAAGTATGGTAGTCTATTGTCCACAACGTAGTCATTCTACTGCTGATTGATATTTGATATTTTTCCTCAAATCTATGATTGTTTTTTGGAAATGGATTGCTGCTACTTGGTCTCATTGGGTTTTAAATTCTTTCTCATAGCCTTTTGAGTATATTTTACAGCCTCTTTTGACCTACCTTATGGGTTTTTTTGTTTTTTTTTTTTTGAGGAAGATTAGCCCTGAGCTAACTGCTGCCAATCCTCCTCTTCTTGCTGAGGAAGACTGGCCCTGAGCTAACATCCATGCCCATATTCCTCTACTTTATACGTGGGACGCCTACCACAGCATGGCGTGCCAAGCGGTGCCATGTCCGCATCTGGGATCCGAACTGGCGAGCCCCGGGCCTCCAAAGCGGAATGTGCGCACTTAACCACTGCACCACCGGGCCAGCCCCAACCTACTTCATCTTTGTGATTTCATCTTTTCTTTAACATTTCACCCGTAAGCTACTTTATACTTCCTATCTGATATTCTAATATCTGAAGTTCTTGGTGGTCTAAGTTTTTTTTTTTTTAAGATTTTTTTTTCCTTTTTCTCCCCAAAGCCCCCCGGTACATAGTTGTATATTCTTAGTTGTGGGTCCTCCTAGTTGTGGCATGTGGGATGCCGCCTCAGCGTGGCTCGATGAGCGGTGCCATGTCGCACCCAGGATTCGAACTGACGAAACACTGGGCTGCCTGCAGCAGAGTGCGCAAACTTAACCACTCGGCCACGGGGCCGGCCCTCTTGGTGGTCTAAGTTTGTAGTTTATTGTTCGTGTGGAATCTCATTCTTTTATTTATGTGGGTTTGATGATCTTTGTAAGCTGATATTTATTTGTTGAAAAATGTGTGGCCTAAGTGGAGGATGCTTCCTCCAGATACGATTTTCACTCACTTCTTCAAGGAGCCAGGAACTGCTACAAATCTGCGACTACTTTTAATCCATATTTGGAGCATCGGCGTCTCCGGTCCAACCCTCTCTCTCTCCTCCTCCATCTCGCCACTGGCCTAACAGCTTAGTTTCTGGAATGCAGGACTGATACTGCAATTTCATTTGCTTCCTGTTCAATTCTACCTTCTCAGAAGCACTCCAGATTCTTTGGGTTTTTGTTGTCTTGGTTTTTCCTGCCTTTGGAAAGTTCCCTGTTTACTGTGATACACGCAATACAATAAAAATTGTGTTTTGTGTAGGTTCTAGTTGTTTTGTAAGAGGAGAGCTCTTTTAAGACTATCTGTTCCACCATCATGTCAAGAGCAGAAGTCCTTCAGATGTCTTTTTTGGCAGGTTGGTAAGGTATTAAGGGCCTTGCTTCAGATTTTCCTGAATAACTTGCTTTTGTTTTTGTTGCTTTTTGTTTTATTTAATAAAGTAGACGAGAGCTGGATTGTCCTCAGCTGACGACGAGACTACACCTGGACCACGGGGAGGATCTGTCGTGATCCGGGGAAGAGAAAAAGGTAACTGGGAAGAGGAGCAAAATCTACCAGACAAATTTGGTTAAGTTTCTGCTGTTCAGTGAGGAATGTGAATCACAAACTAACCACAAATATGTCCATTGTTAAAAATAATGTGGATTTGGATTTACTTGGACAGAAGCAATGAAATGCTGATTTTGGCTCTAAAGTAGGTGACAGCCAAGGTCTACTACCTAAATCAGGTAATATCTGGAGAAAGAAACTTACCTTGATCTTATTATTTTGGTCTTGTACAGAAATGTCTTCACTGTGCTAAGATTTAATGTTCTTAGTTTTTATAGCATACTAATATAAAAAATCTATTTGAAGAACATTCTGTCTTTTGCAAAACCACATTTCAAGCTATCTATTAAATTACTCAGTGTACCTTATACAAGAACCCACACACATACCAAATTTCTCCTTAAATTCAGTGCCAGGAAAAACCTTGTCTCTAGAAAAATGTTTCTTTCTTTCTATCAGACTAAATAACCCATGCGTTTCCTGTCTCAAGTTTTTTCCTTAAATCCTGGAAAAATCAGATCTAAGCTAAGGGCTCAGTCGCGGTAACCAGTACATCCAAGGTGCTTGGTCCCATCTCTGTCTCTGATCCTATTTGTAAAAATATTTGATTATCCTTTCATTTCATATCATAAAAGTAATACATATTCATTAGTCATTGTGGGAAATGCAGACAAGAAATGTTTTTTAACAGCTTGTTACTTTTAAAAGCTTATATGTACATTCTCTGATTGTACTACACCTACCCCAACCCCAACTCTATTATTTGATTGCCAGAAAGGCAAACTGACTCTGAGTTATGCAAGAGAGGAAGTTTTTCTGTTGCTTCTACCCATCTTAGGTTTATTGGCTGGGGCCCTGCAAATGAGACTGACAAAAGACAGATTAACAAGGGAAAAACAAACAAAGGTTTATTAACATGTGCACCATACCTACACATGGGGCTATCCAGTGATGAGTAACTCAAAGAGGTGATTAGAACTTGGGCTTATATAGCATCTTAGCAAAGAACAATAATTTTGTAAAGAACAAAAAGACAAAGGAAAAGGACTTTGCATTTCTAGGGGCAGCAAATTATGGGAAGGCAAATTTAAGAGGAAACTGAAGGTAGCTAAGGGCTGGTTTCAGCAAGCTTTGTTATGTAGGTTCCTCTGGTGCCATCTGTGGGTTGCCAAGGGTCTAGGGGAGTCTCAGTGATTAACCTCTGACCTCCTGGTAGGAGGGGGTGGGGGTACATCTTTACAAATGTATGTCTTCCTTTTAGGCAAATTGTTGGGGGCAGGGGCAGAGAACTTTTTTATATCTGCTCTTCTCCATTGCCTTCAGCTCAAATTACTCATTATGTTAAAGTGGCATATTTGGGGTGGCAAAGTCTACTACCCTTCACTTTTTCTTTTGGTGAGGAAGATCCATCCCGAGCTAACATCCATTCCAGCATTCCTCTGTTTTGTACGTGGGACGCCTCCACAGCATGGCTGATGACTGGAGTAGGTCCATGCCCAGGATCCAAACCTTTGAACCTAGGCCACTGAAGCGGAGTTCTCAGAACTTTAACCATTTGGCCATGGGGCCAGTCCCCTACCCTTCACTTTCTTAAACAACAAAAAGTACTTGTTAGAAGGATACTGGAGTGCTCCCATAATTCAAGTAGAATGCCCAGGCCTCAGAATGCACAGGAGCCCCCAGCAATAGAAATCACAGACAAACTCCCTAGGACTCAGCCATCAGCTGACTCATCTCCAAACTGCTTTTTTTCCTGAGCGTTGGCCAGCGTGGAGCCCTGTATTTGGAAATCCCACTAAGACTGCATGGATTGGGGCAGGGCCAGATAGCCAGTGCAGATGAGTATGGGGTGGTTCTGTTACCGTAAAAGAAGAGTGAAAACCACTGAGCCACTTGTTTTTTTCCTTCTGTGTGGTCACAGCCAAGTGTTCATGAATTTATCTTGCTCCACACTGATTGCCACCGCTGTGAGAAAGAATCCTGGACTGACTCATTCTCCTGGTGGATTTGCTGAGCAGGCATCAGTTGAGAATTTTGGCTTTCTGCTGCCTTCATGCTCCTCCTGCCCCTTGTCCCACAAAGATGACTGAGTCATCTGGAGGAGACAAAAGAAGGAGTCCACACTGGGCAGGAGGCCATAATCCCCCTAAGTACAGTAATTAGAGCAAAATAAAAGTTAATTCTGTTTAGTTTAAACATTAACGGTAGATGGTGTGAGTCTGTTCTATGACCTCAACTAATGGGACATAACAGGCAGTACCCGCAGATGTGTACCTAATGCAGTATTTCTCAATGCTTATGGGAACACTCGTTTATGGAACACTAGTGTACTCAGTGATATTAACATTAGTTTTGTGGAAAAAGTTTTGGCAGTCAAAATACACTTGGGAAACATTGCATACTGTATTATATTTTTAGATATGCAAAATACACTGTCTCAAACTAAAGGCTCTAGGAAGTTCTGCAATTTCTCTCTCTCTCTCTCTCTCTCTGCATATATATACATATACTAAACTAACAGTGTGAGGATAAAGACTAAAATATGTAGTGATTATACTCCATGGGGTAAGTGGAACTGTAGATATTTTTTCTTTGTTTTGCTTGTCATTATACTCTGATTTTTCTGTATTATATATCTAAAGAAGAAAGTTAACAATTTGTACAAAATGGACGACAATTTAAAGCTTAAATATCTGTTAGCTACAACAAAGGAAGAGAATTTGTTCTCATCGAACACTGAAAGTGTTTGATAACGTCTCTCATTATCTATTAAAGTATAGCACATTGTTCATTAAATACCTGAATTGAATATAAGTTGGATGAATGTAGCAATATCAGAATGCCTGTGAGATGCAATATATCACTATTTCATTACGCAAACATTAATCCCTAAGACATACTCCAGTATCAATGAAAAAATTCTTCATATTCTTTCACTAAGTAACAAAGACATTATTCCAAACGTTCTTTTAAGTCAGGGATTGGCAAACCTTTTATGTAAAAAGCCAGATAGTAAACATTTTAGAACTTGTGGGCCATACAGTGTCTGTTACAATTGCTACTCAACTCGGCTGTTTCAGTGTGAGAGCTGCCACGGCCAACACCTAAACAAAAGAGAATGGCTGTGTCCCAGTAAAACTTTATTTATGAACCCTAAAATTTGAATCCCATAGTTTTCACACTCATTAAATATAATTGCTCTTTTTAATTTTTTACCAACCATTTAAAGATCTAAAGTCATTCTTAGCCCATGGGCCGTACAAAAATAGGCGGAGTCAAATTTGGCCTAAGGGCCATAGTTTGCTGACCTACATTTTAACTATTTGCAGTGCAGTGATCACACACACAAAAATGTTATTTGTTCAAAAAAACATGTCTATGCTTTTGGGCTTTCTGATAAGGAAGACTTCAGATTTGACCTGACATTTTCTAAGGAGAACAATCTTAATAAAGGCTTTTTACCTGTGGTACCTAGCTCCAAGCTGGCCCCCAGTGATCTCCACCTCCTAGTAGACACCCCTTGTGTAGTTGCTTCTCACATCACAATGCCATGTGGTAGAAGTGATGGTATGTCACTTCCAAGATGAGGTTATAAAGACTGAGATTTCGGGGGCCGGCCCTGTGGCACAGCAGTTAAGTGCACACGTTCCACTTTGGTGGCCCGGGGTTTGCCGTTTGGATCCCAGCTTCCAACATGGCACCCCTTTTCAAGCCATGCTGTGGTAGGCATCCCACGTATAAAGTAGAGGAAGATGGGCATGGATGTTAGCTCAGGGCCAGTCTTCCTCAGCAAACAGAGGAGGATTGGCAGCAGATGTTAGCCTAGGGCTAATCTTCCTCAAAACAAAAAAGACTGAGATTTCTATCTTGGGTGCATGCTCTCTCTCTTGGCTCTCTGCCGTGTTGCGTGGTGAGGCCCACATGGCAGAGAACTGAAGCCTCCAGCCAACAGTCAGAGAAGAACCCCGTCCTCCTGACAGCACCCCTGGGAATCAGCTTGGAAGCAGATCCTTCACCCCCAAACGAGCCTTCAGATGACTCCAGCCTCGGCTAACAGCTTGAATGCTCTGTGCCAAAATCACCTAGCTAAACTCTCCTGGACTCCTGACCTCCCAGATAATAAATGCATATTGTTTCAGCTGCTAACTTTTGGTGTCATTTGTTACATATCCATGATAAGTAACACAGCACCCGCCCGTTAGACCAAGATCTGCTGGGTTCCTAACACTAACCCCTCACATATTGCTGCTCTCGAGACCCCTCTGCTCTGATTCAAAACCCAATCCCTTGTCTGGGTGCCCAGTCCATGAACCCTGCTGTACTCAGACACTCCCTCAAACTGAGGCTTAATTCCAGCCGTTGGAACGTCTGTGTGTCACACATGGAACTAGTAAAAGAAGAGGGTGAAATTCCCTGCACGTTATTTTACATAAAACAGTGGTCAGATATGCAGAATCTAGTGGTTTAATAGCATCTTTCCCTCTCAAGAAGAAAAATAAAAGTTTATTTGCTGCTTCCTAACCTACTTATGTAACTCCCCATCTCTCCTCATTGACACTTTTCAGTATCTTTTCCGACAGTATATTGTGCTTTAAGTGACAATTTTATCTCTGAGAACTGTGCTTTGTTTTTCAACCAGTCGCCTGATTTTCCTTTACAATGCACAATCTATTCCACTGTCTGTTGCTCCTTACTCATCAGTATTACAGGTCCTGTGATTATTCAAGATGACATTTTGTAAAGCATACGGCAGGAGAAGCAAGAAAATAATGGTCATTCTGCCAAGCCAATCACATGATCCTGACAGAAGCTTGGAGCCAGGCCAGTCATTATTAGCAAGAAATTGTCTCATTGTATTTTGTGATTTCAGAGCATTGAAATTTTTTAATGTCCACAGATACCTTCTATACACTTAGAAAAGTATTGGGATTGTGCATTCTGTGAGTGTGAGGGGGTTTCAGGCACTTGAGCATGTGGGCATTTGGGTGAGTGATGGGAAGAGAGGTGGGGGTCAGAAAGTCGGAAATATCCAGATGCTCTAACTTCCTTATTCAGTTTTTTTCTTTCTTTTTTTTTTTCTGAGGAAGATTAGCCTTGGGCTAACATCTTTTGCCAATCCTCCTCTTTTTGCTGAGGAAGACTGGCCCTGAGCTAACATCCATGCCCATCTTCCTCTACTTTATATGTGGAACACCTGCCACAGCATGGCTTGCCAAGTGGTGCCATCTCCACACCCAGGATCCAAACTGGGGAACCCTGGGCCAGCGAAGCAGAACGTGATCACTTAACCACTGAGCCACCGGGCAGGCCCCCAATTTGTTTCTTAATTAATCAGAGAACTCTAAATGTAGAATAAACTTCAAGAGATCATTAAAAATTCCCATCCGGCCTTTGAACTCGATAGCTATGTCTTCCCCAAAATAAGACAGGGGGTCAAGGTTACCATGCTTAGGGGGCTGAGTTTGACCAGCTTGACAAGGCTTATCAGCGATGACAGGCTTGCCAGGCACTGTGCTCAGAGTTCAGGCGCTGGACTTGGACGATCTCAGCTCAAATTCCTCCTCCGTCACTTATTTTAGTTTTTATTTTTCCTTTCGCCTGCCCAGCACCTTCACTGGTCCGTCTTTGGAAACAGCATCTCCTCATTTGGGGAAGTGCTTCTCTCTTTCCAACCATTTGGTTCTAAAGGTTCTAGTTTCAGTTATTCCTAAGGTCCAGCTGCTCCCTTCCCTCTCATAAGCACCGCTCCATAGACTCTCCCTTCTATTACATAAGATACGCACAGTCTTTCCCTAAGCTGGTTAGAACTGAGTTCCTATAGTTGTGACTACTGGCAAATGAATCCTGATTAATTCAACTGTGCTAGGGGTTTTGGTGTCAATAAAAGAAGAGGAAATTATGATCTGATTGAAAAACAAGATACATGAAAAAGAAAGAAATTAGAGAATTAGGTAAAAGAGTATACACATATAATTACTATAGTATCAACTATCTGGTGGTGTAATAAGTTTTCACCTAAAGTGCATTTAAATAGTAATATTGCATTTGTGAAAAAATTATTAAAATTGCTACAATACCTGCATGTTAAAAGACATCTATTAGTTATGACCATATGCTCAGCAATAAACCCCTCTCCAGCCAGATACAACCCGTAACATTGTGCCACAGCCAGCCATTCTGCCACGGCTCTGTAAAAGTGATACTCTGTGTTGAACGTCTAAAAGTTTAAGTATTATTAAAATGACTTTAGTAATCAAATATCAGCATCTTAACACTGAAGAAAATATTGCAATTTTTGAACAAATAGAAAAATGGGAAGGGGGAAAATATTAAGCAAAGTGCATACTTGTCACTTGCCTTTAAGAGAGTAAAAAAAAAGAGGGTCATTTTTAAAAAGTGCCCCTCTGAGAAGGGAGACGGTGGTGATGGTTGGTTCCATCGCAAGAATGCCTTTGTCTGCTGTGATCCATACTGAACTAAAAATGTTTGCAGCCTGAGAGCAGAAGAGAGCTTTAACATGTTTTTTTGTTGGATAATCACATGCACACAATACCAGGAGTTTTTCAGAGACCGTATTGAAGAAAGTGGCATTGACCGATGGCTTGAGTGTAATACATGGAAAACTTGTTTGTAAACACTGAGAAATGACAACTTTATGAGGTTGTTCAGTGTGGAGATGGAGAATGATGAGGGAGGGGAGCAGAGAGCAAAAATTAAATTGTGATCAATGTCTCAGACTATAAGTGGAAATACAGAACTCTAAAAAGACAGTTTGTTCAATGAAAAACTCATAGTTCATGGGCTTCATTGTATTGTTTAAAAACAAAGAAGAACTTTGGGCCTTTTTTTTTTTTTTTTGAGGAAGATTAGCCCTGAGCTAACTACTGCCAATGCTCCTCTTTTTGCTGAAGAAGACTGGCCCTGAGCTAACATCCGTTGGGCCATTTTTAGTCCAGCAATGTGTGTAACATTCTGTGTCACTAAAAGTAGTTGTGTCACCTTTACTTTTTGGAAGGACTCTACAGAGCGGAAAAAATATGTTCTAAAATATTAAGTGTACTCTATTTTATTCATTTTGTGCTAGATTTTTACTAATTCTATTCTAATATTACAAATTTGGGTTATCCCTGTTCATCTTCTCGTCCAGTCTACCATTGCCCGCAGTATTCCAATTAGTTCTCAGTTGACTAGTTGTAAGTTGACCATGAATGCTGTAGGACTTTAAAGGAAGTGAGTATTGGTGAGGGCCAGGCTGGTTAGTAACATCTTTAAGCAGAAGCCAAGACCTGACTTGGGCCTTGATGGATGGGACAATTACAAATAATTTTGAAGAATCAATTCATCCATTGATTCATGTGACAAATATTGAGCACCCACTATTTGCTGGGCTCAGTACTAGGCAGGGTGAATACAATTGTAAATAGAATACAAACTCTGCCCTAAAGGTATTTATACGCTGGTGAGGGGAACAGAGCATAAGCAGGCAAGTAAATGTATATTTTATAATTCCAGGTGGAGATAAGTGCTCTGAAAAAAAATAATAGAGAAGGGTGAAGGCATAGGGTGCTAAAATTAGGCCTCTCTAATGAACTAACATTTGATCAGGAACCTGAATGGAAAGAAAGAACAAGGAATTCAGAGATTCGGAGGGATAGCATTCCAGGGGTTGGGCAAGGGGATAGTGGGAAGTTAGTGCTTCATGGGTACAGAGTTTGAGTTGGAAGATGAAAATGTTCTGGAGATGGACGTTGGTGATTGTTGCACAACAAGGAATGCACTTAATGCCACAGAACTGTACATTTTAAAATGGTTAAAATAGTCAATTTTATTGGCATATTTTACCACAATTTTTTTAAAAGGTCTGTATCAATTTCAGAAAGAGTAGAAAGCCATCTCTACAGAACCTAGTTTTAACTGAATATTTATTTACATTTGTGGAGAAAAAGTGAATACTACTGTCCTGGTTGGTCACAGATAACATCCATAGCAGGAAACAGTGAAAGTTTTGTCTGGAATGTAAATTCCTATGTTACATTGGCCCAGAACAAATGCAAGCAAGAATGGATGTAAGGATCACCATCACCGAGCCAGAGTCTGCACCACTGACTGTGCGAGGAGGTAACCAGATTCCGCCTAGAGGCCAGCAGACAAAAAGGAAGCCTGTTGCTCATCACCATGGCTGCAAAATCCTTTGGGCCTAAGGTAGGACTTGAATCCTTCAGAACTGGTCCAGAAGGATGGCTTTGTCTTCAAGTTGAGCAAATCAGAATAAGAGAGGAAGTCCTAGTACAAATGTACAGTGAACTGGTTGAGATGTCTGATGCTAAGACATCCAGAGGCAGGAGGAGGGAAGGCATATGGCAAATCATAAACCATGGACACTGATTTAAAAATAAAAATAAGAAATAACTCCTGCAGATGTTAAACTGTACCTGAACATAGATTGAATGAAAAATAAAATGTGTTGGGATTGGATTTTACATGTATGTTTATGCATATACACACACCCACACACCCACCACACACCCACAATCCCCCCCCACACACAACTATGTCCCAGGTCATAACAGTGATTACTTTTTGAGGTCTATAATATGAATTCAGCACAGAAACTGGGACAGTGGACACAGAATGTTGTTAGCCTGATTCCTCTACCACACCCACCATTCAAGCTTAATATAACAATTCCAAAAGAATGGTAATAATGGTTGCCTTGTTGACAGACAATGTTTAAGGTCATCAATTTGAGGTAATAATGCTAGACATCTTAAAAAATATAGTAAATATAGTAAACATATTTTTTGGTGTTTTTTTTTTTTTTTTTTGAGGAAGATTAGCCCTGAGCTAACATCTGCTGCCAATTCTCCTCTTCTTTTGCTGAGAAAGACTGGCCCTGAGCTAACATCTGTGCCCATCTTCCTCTACTTTATATGTGGGACGCCTGTCACAGCATGCCTTGATAAGCAACGCATAGGCCCATGCCCAGATTCAAACCAGCGAACCCCAGGCCACCAAAGCACATCATAAGAACTTAACCACTACGCCACTGGGCTGGCCCCTAAATATATTTTCAAATAAACAAAAATAGCTACAATTTATTGACTATCTATATGTGACTGATACTCTTGTGTGCTTTATATAATCTCATTTGGTTCTATGAGCAGCATATATGTTACCATCATCATTGTACAAATGAAAACACTGGGTGTCTGAGGGGCTAAGTAGCTTGGCTTGTTCAAGGTCACCCAGCTTGTACTCAGCAGAACTGGGATACAAACACAGATCCATTAGACTCCATATTCTTTGCACATTCGTGTCAGTGATGAGAAATTTTCCAGTTACTTTTGGATTTATTAATTCCATTTTAAGTTGCATCTTATGATTCTGAAAATGTTATTCCCAATGCGTGTTGCCCAGCATTAGTAATACCTCATATTTGAAAAGTAATTTATGTTCCAAATGCTTTCCATTTTCTCATTTAATTCTCGCAATGTTGGGAAAGAGGTATTTTAATTCCCATTTTACAAATAGTGAAAACTGAAATGCAAAGATTTTAAGTGCACTGCATAAAGAAGCTAATTAGAAGCTGAGCCAGGATTGAAACTGAAGTCATCTTACTCCATGGCCAACATTCTCTTCAGTACACGGATGCAAGCTGGCTTGAGACTGTGCGATTGTGGAACAAAAAGTTGAGAAAAAAGCGAAATTTCCAAAAAGAGTTCTAAATAATTCCGGAAGAGGGGGCCAGTCCTGTGGCAGAGTGGTTAAGCTTGGTGTGCTTCATTTCAGCAGCCCAGGTTCACAGGTTCAGATCTGGGCATGGACCTACACCACCCCTCAGCCATGCTGTGGCAGCGACCAACATACTAAATAGAGGAAGATTGGCACAGATGTCAGCTCAGCGACAATCTTCCTCAGGCAAAAAGAAGGTTGGCACAGATGTTAGCTCAGGGCTAATCTTCCTCAAGCAAAAAAGTAGTACTAATAATAATCATTCCAGAAGAGCATCACCCTCTTTCTAGTCCCCATCTACCAGAGTAACCATTGCATTTGCTGTATACCTCTAAGTGCTAATAGAAACATACACAAATTTATATGATTTTAAAATTTTTTAGTGGTTTAAAATACCATCATACTATAAATATTATTTGCAATTAGATTTTCTTCTCTTTACATTGTTCCAGATAAATCATATGAATCTAACAAGCTACTTTTCAAGATATGGAAGAATTTACATACGAACATGTTTAAAATGAGGACAGAAATTCAATTCAAGAAACATTTATGGAGCACTTACTATATGTCAGGTACTGTCCTGTGCGTTCTGGGGATACAGCAATGAACATATAGACAAAAATGACTGCCCTCACGCTTCCACAGCTTGCCACTGCATAGCCACTTCACTTTTTATCATTAACAGTTTTAGCATATGTTTGTCAATACAACATATAATTTATTATTTTAACAGTGGCATAAGTTCTATAGTATGGGTACATGAGAATTTATTTAGCCATTAATTTGTTTGACATTCAGTTTATGCTTTTTTTTGATTTTTACAATCAGTGCTGCAGTAAACACTCATATTACATGTATTCAATGTAATGAGCCTTTATCTCTTCTGAAGGATAGGTTTTTAAATGTAGGATTGCTGATTCAACATATATATGTATACATGGTTAAACTTTTAATAAATTCATCAGATTAATTTTAATAAAAAGCTGTAACAATTATATTTTTCTACCAGCTTATAATAGTTTTGATTTCCTCCCTCTTTACCCACAATGAGTTTTAAGTCTTTAAAAATTTGCCAAGGGGCCAGCCCAGTGGCGTAGCGGTTAAGTTCGTGTCCTCCGCTTCGGTGGCCCGGGGTTCACAGTTTCAGATCCTGGGCACAGACCTAACAGCGCTCTTCAAGCCACACTGTGGTGGCATCCCACATAAAGCAGAGGAAGGTTGGCACAGATATTACATCAGTGACAATCTTCCTCAACCAAAAGAAAAGAGGAAGATTGGCAACAGATGTTAGCTCAGGGCCAACCTTCCTCACAAACACACATAAAAATTTGCCAAGCTGATGGGCCAAAAATAGTTTGATGCTACTGATTTAATTTGCATTCCTCTGGCTCTTCTACTAGAGATGGTTGAGCATCCTATACATGTTTATTGACCATTTGCATTTCCACTCGATAATAATTGAATTAGAATCAGCCACTGGAAGGTGCATCATCACATTTGATCCTCACAACAACCCATTCAGAGAGGTAGTGTCTGCTTCCACTCACAAATTTTACAGATAAGAAAACCAGTTCCAAGAGGTTATGAACTTACCCAAGGTCACACAACTGGCAAAGTGGTAAAGTGGGGATTTTAAGAAGTCTGATTGTGGTGCTTCTGGGCTTAACCACTACACAAAGTGCCTTTGCTGCCAGGAACATTTTCAAGCCACTCCCTCCAGTCTTACTTGCTCCCTTTTAGAGAAGCTTGAACAAGTTGGTTAAATCAGCAAATATTTGAAGGGTCTCCTTGCAGAAGACTCTGCGGCAGACATTATCGGGTGATCTGAGGAAGCAAAGCTCCTGCCCCCAAAGTCTTACTGGGGAACCAAGATACATTATTGATAAGGAATATACATCAGTTTTTTTTTTTTTTAAGAAGGGATAAGATTTAATGTCAGTAACTGTGGTGTGGCCAGCAAATCTATCCAATGTCAGAGAAGCGGACAATCACACAAAATCCTGCAGCCCTACGGAGTTTAATACTATTCAAAGGGTAGTGTAGGGAATATTGCAAACAACTCTGAAATGAGAGCTAACGCTGATTTATTTTTGTAGAATAGTGTAGGAAACAAATCACTTTCGAGATGATGCTATTCCTAAAGAAAAGCAGTACTAACCTGGGTGGACAAAAACTAACCAAACAGACCCATCTCTACCCCTTTGTCCTCATTAACCCGCTTCTCCACTCCCCAGGTGTGCTCACCGGCTCTGGTACTATCCACCTATGTGGTGCTGAAGCAGGTGCTCACTCTGTTGTCTGAAGCCGTTCCCTGTAGAGCCCTGAGACCTTTGGCTCCCTTTGATTCAAAAATCACGAACTGTCAACCGACTTCTGCCATGAAGACTCTCTAGACACGCTTAATATGTAAATCTAAACTGTGCGGTGTCGCTCTGCGTGCCCTACCAATAATCTTTCGACCAATCCCTCCTCTTGGCCATTGTCACCAAGCTATGCCTTAGACACACACGCCGGTTGTCTTTTACAGGATTAATAGCTCATCCTTTAAGATCTTTGTAAATGTACGTGACTCATTACACCGAGTCATTCTTGAGACAAAGATATGCATAATGAAAATACACACCAAGAGAAGGCGTAGCTCTCCGCATATGTATTGGTTATTTTCTTTTACTTTTTGCGCACGCTCCTAATCAACTGTGGCTTGCTGTCCACATTAGATGGAATTGCGCCTTCCCTCGGCCATTTCCTCTAAGCTTTGGAAAGACTGATTTCCTGAAATTTAAGTCACTGGCTAACGGTTTCCTGCCCTCGCTTCCCGTCTCCCTTTCGCTTCTCAGCCTCCTCCCGCTTAACTGGGGCCAGATCCGTGAGCAATGGTGTCCACATCCCTTAGTTGACCAAGGTGATATCCAGATTCCGAGGTCTCGCTCCTTGGTGTAGTGTCGCTTAACCCCAGTGCCTACCTCCTCCCTCCCAATCCTCTCCTCCGCCCGCCCCGAGCCGCACAAGGAGGAGCCTAAATGTCCCCTTCCCCCACTGAAGGGGATTGCGGTGCGTAAACAGGATTAACTCTCTCGTCCCCAGCTGCGCTGATCTTCCAGCGGCCTGCGGGCCGGAGCGAGGCCACGGGTGCGCGGTGGGCGCAGCACGGAGAGCGGGGGATGGGGAAGCTGGGGGCCTCGGAGCTGTCTCTGGTGCGCGCTTGCTCGCTGTGTGGGGCGGGGGGCCACAGCCTCTGGAGCTGCTCCTCAAAAGCCCGAGCGGACGGCCGCGACGGCGCGGGCTCCTAGAGGCAGCCTCCCCTCCGCCACCTCCCTCTCCCTCCCGGCGCTTCCTCTCCGCCCACCGCGCTCCAGCCGCTCGGCCGCAGCCAGCGCTGTCCTCTGCCCCCCGAAGAAGCCGCGCCCGCCCCGCGCCCAGCCATGGGGGACCTGCCGGGCCTCGTGCGCCTCTCCATCGCGCTGCGCATCCAGCCCAATGACGGCCCGGTCTTCTTCAAGGTGGACGGGCAGCGCTTCGGCCAGAACCGCACCATCAAGCTGCTCACCGGCTCCTCCTACAAGGTGGAGGTGAAGATTAAGCCCCCCACGCTGCAGGTCGAGTGAGTGCGGGCGCGTGCCGCGGCTGACCAGCCCCGCTTAGGGTATGCGCGGAGGACCGAGGACCCCGGGACAGCCTGAGTCTCTCCCGGGCCCCTCTTGCCTCTCGCCGCGCCCAGCGGGCCCAGGGCGTTGGGAGAAGAGGCCAGGTCCCTGCTGCGCTTAGTCCCCTCTTCTACCTTAGACTTATGTTTCCTCTGTTCTCTCTTTCCTCCACCCATTGTGGTGAGGGATGTTTAAAACAGCGACGGGAAGCCAGGGGTGGGGGTGGGGTGTCTTTTCTTATAAATTTCTCATCCCTTCTGTCCAGCCTTCAGTGCGGACCCCCAAGCAGCCGGGGTGGGCCAGAAGGGAGAAGCTTGCCGCGGGGTTCACCTACCGCAATCCCGGTGCTGCTCTCCCGGGTCCTGGCGTCCAGCCCCGTTCTGCCTGCAAGGCTGAAGGAGGGAAAAAGGCTGAGGAACGAGGTGTAAAGGCGGGGGGGCGGGGGGGGGGGTGCCGTTATTAGGGCTCCCTGAGGGATGCTCCGCACTCCTCCATCTGCCCTTACGTGGCCGGGACCCCGGGGCAGGAGGAGCAGCCACAAGTCAGAGGGCAGCCTCTGCCTAGGCCTAGTTTCACGGTTTCTTTGCCTGGCGTTTTTCTCTTTCCCTGAGTTGTCCGTTCAGCCTGTGGTGGTGCCTGGGATTAGCAGCATCCTTACAACAAAAGGATATTTTCTGATTTATTCGTGGCAGGGATTATCTCTTCCCTGCTACCACAGACTGATGCACCCAGTAGACCTCTGGCTGGAAAGTCAGTATGGGAGAGTGCACTAGCCCATGGGGAAGGATCCAGGAGTGGAGTCCTTTACCTCTCAGCTTCAGCCTAAGCATGGGGTGAAGTCTAGCGTGGAAAGAGAAAATAAACCAGGATATATTGTATCTACCATATGCTGAGCCTGGGAGTGGGGGTGGGGCAGACTTTGAATCCATCAGACATCTTTTACAGCTCAAGTGTCCATCCGTAGTCGTTCATTCAATAAACTTGTATGGGCTTTCTAGGTGCAGGCCTGAATTCAAGGACCTAGAACCCAACCTGGGTTGTTTCTGATGCTTCCAGTCCATCTATTTGTCAGCATCCCCCACAGCTCCATGCCCCCATTACCCTCACATTTCCCAGTGTTCTGTGCATCTCTATATGATCCAGACTTTTCCTTTCCCTTCTTTCCTGGCAACCTCTTTTCCCAAGTTATCTGCTCTATATGCCATTTTCTTCAGGGTAGTTCCTCTATTTTTCAAGCTAAACTAAAAACAAATTGTGTTAATGTTAAAACTATTTTTTTCTAGTTACACTTTACTTTTTCAAGTGTTTTTCTGTGCACTAACCCAACGGTTCTCAAATTTGTGTGTACATCAGAATCACCTGGAGGGCTTATTAAAACACAGTTGACTGAGCCCTACCCTAGAGTTTCTAGTTTACTTGGACTAGAGTAGGACTTAAGTATTTACTTTCTAATAGGTTGGTAGGTGAAACTGATGCTGCTTGTCCAGGGACTACACTTTGAGAACCATTACCCTAACACAAGGGAATAATGCTAGTGAGAATTTCTCATGGTGTGGCTGGCTTGAGGAAGAGTATCCCATATCATGGGACCCCTGATTGCTGGAACAGAAAAAATCATTAGAGAACTAGTTCAGTGGCTCTCAATCCTACCTGCACATTAGAATCACCTAGGGAACTTTAAAATAAATGTACCAGTGCCCAAACCACACTCCAGACCAACTGAGTCCTAATCTCTGGGGTTTAGGATGGGGCTGGGTATAGGTAGGTTTTTGATAGCCCCACAGATGGAAACTAAAGAGGAGGACTGCTCAAAGAGTCTGACTTGGTCTTGTACAAGTATTCTGGATGGGAATACTGAGGTCAGTTCGGAGAGATTATGTAGTCGGTCTAGGGTCCACATTGCTGGTTAGCTGGAGAACTCAAGCCTCCCAAACTTTCTGAACTTTCTAGCATATTACAGTGTCTCCTTTAGCCACACCCTGTAGGGTTCCTGCCTAGGGTTGTAGTCCAGTCCAGGACAGGGTGCCTAAGCTAATTCCTACCATATATAATCAACTCAAGTCCATTGCAGGAACATTTCCATTGGTGGTGTGGTTGTCCCACTGGAGCTGAAGTCTAAAGAGCCTGATGGGGACAGAGTTGTTTATACGGGCATGTATGACACAGAAGGTGTGGCCCCAACCAAGAGTGGAGAACGGCAACCCATTCAGATCACCATGCCGGTAAGGCTTGTTTAGGAATGTTGGGGTGTGGTGCCAGGGCAAATGGAAAAGAAAACAATCAACATCTCCAATTAAGAAAATATATAAAATGACATACTATGAACTTATGAAATATTACTTCAATCCATGGTTTTGTATTAAAATCTGTTTGTCCGTAATGTCCCAATATAAGTAACTAAATAATCTGTGCTTCTCCAATGGTCAGTTTCATAGTAATTTATTATATGGCAAAAGTTTTATGTCTCTCAGTACACTTTCTAATATATTCCGTTGATCTGTCTATTCTCGTGCCAGTACTGCGTTGTTTTAAATAGATTTCTTTTATAATATATGTTCATGTATTTTGTAACTGGCCACCTTACAGAACTTGCTTACTAAAATTTTTCATTTAATGATCCTGGGTTTTTCAGATAGACAATCATAATCTACATATATAACTGTGTCAATTTCTGATTTTCTTTTTCTGGCCTTATCGCATTGGCTAATGTTTCTTGAATAATGTTGCCTGCTAATGGTGGCAAGCGGTACCCTTGTCTCCAGGGTTTCACTGTTAGCTACAATGTTAGTTTCAAATATTCATCATGTTAAAGCAACCTTTTTCTAGTTCACTAAGAGATTTTTTTTTTAATTGGGAGATGTGTTGAATTTCATCTAATTCCTTTTCCTATCTATGAAGACAACTTATCTTCTTTGTTATGTTAATGGAATAATTATATAATACACTTTCAAATACTAAACTTCCCTTTATTTCCTAAAATAAACCCTACTTAACATCATGTATTATTTTTAATATATTGTTAAATACAATTTGCTAATATTTTACTTAGGGTTTTTAGATTTTTGTTTATTCATCTTTTTTTTTTAAGATTTTATTTTTCCTTTTTCTCCCCAAAGCCTCCTGGTACATAGTTGTGTATTTTTAGTTGTGGGTCCTTCTAGTTGTGGCATATGGGACGCTGCCAGCATGGCTTGATGAGTGGTGCCATGTCCGTGCCCAGGATTCAAACCAGGGAAACCCTGGGCCGCCAAAGTGGAGCACGCAAACTTAACCACTTGGCCAGGGGGCCAGCCCCAAGATTATATATATATATTTTTTTTTTTTTTTTTGAGGAAGATTAGCCCTAACTGCTGCTGCCAATCCTCCTCTTTTTGCTGAGGAAGACTGGCCCTGAGCTAACATCTGTGCCCATCTTCCTCTACTTTTTTTTTATATGTGGGATGCCTGCCACAGCATGGCTTGCCGAGCGGTGCCATGTCTGCACCTGGGATCTGAACCGACAAACCGTGGGCCGCCAAAGCAGAACGTGCGAACTTAACTGCTGTGCCACCAGGCTGGCCCCTCATCTTTTTATTTGCTTGATTTGCTAGCAAATATATAAAGGTTTCCTTTATATCAGGCACTGGGAAAAGAGTGGTGCACAAAATAGATATCCCTGGTTTCATGGAGCTTCAAATGTAGAGGACGAAAACATACTCTATACATGATATTTGATAATAAAGTAAAGAATTATTATTATACAAAGAGTAGTGAAAAAGTAGAGGTGCCCTTGGAGCATATCCCAAGGATCTTATCCTAGTCCAAGATTTGGGGGATGGCTTTCTTGAGAAAGAACTAAAGGATGAATAAGAGTTGACGGAAGAGGGACCACTTAAGGAAGAGGAGCTACAAAGGTAAAGAGCTGGGAGAGAGCATAACGTGTTCCATTGAACGAGAGAAGCCCAACATGGCTGGAGCAGAGAGTAAGGCAGAGACTGGCTCAAGATCAAGCTGGAGACATAAGTAGAGGTTAGACATTACAGGAACTTCTTTCCTCATTGGATTTATCCTAATGCCTATAGGAATTCATTGAAGGTTTTTAAATCAACTTTGGTATGCAATTTATATACAAATTGCATGTAAATACATAAATGCACCAATTTAAAGTAAACAGTTACATAGGTTTTGGAAATGGATAGTACTGTATAATCACCACCCCCAAAAAAGTATGGAACATTTCTGCCACCCAAAAAAATTCCCTCTTGCCCATTTGTATTTAATCCTCCCAGTCCTAGCCCTCTGTCTCAATAATTTAGTGTTAACTCTCTAGAATTTCATGTAAATAGAATCATACTGTTGTCTGACTTCTTTCACTTAGCACAATGATCTTGAGATTCATCCATGTTGTTGCACATATCAGCAGTTGCTCCCTTTGGTCACTGAGTAGTATTCCATCGTATGGATATACTACAGTTTATTTATCCCTTCACCAATAAATGGACATTTGTATTGTTTTCAGCTTTTGGTATTATGAATAAAGCTGCTGTGAACATTTAACTATGAATCCTAGTGTGCAAACTTGTTTTCATTTCTCTTGAGTAAACACCTAAGAGGAGATTTTATGAACCACAAGGTAAGTATATGTTTAACTATATGAGAAGTATCCAGGCTGTTGTACCATTCATATTTCTACCAGCAATATATGAGAATTCTAATTGCTTTACATACTTAATTATGTATTTTACACTTGGAAATGCAAAAGAACTAGAAGAGCCAAAACAATTTTGTTTCATGAACTATATAATAGTCTTTAAGTCAGGTAACATAAATCTTCCAGCTCTGTTTATCCAAAGTTATTTTGGCTATTCTCGACCCTTTGCATTTTAATATAGATTTTAGAATAAGCTTGTCAATTCTCTAGACATTTGAATAGTAATTGGGTTTGTATTCAATCTATAGGTCAAGTTAGAGAGATTTAACACTTTAACATTGATCCTTCTAATACATGAATATATCTCCCTAGTTAGGTCTTCTTTACTTTCTCTCTGTAGTATATTACGGTCTTCCCTGTGCAGATTTTATACATATTTTGTTAAATTTATCATCAATTATTTCACATTTTGAATGCTACTATAAATGGTGTTTTTATTGCTAGTATATAGAAATAAAATGGACTTTTCTATATTCATCTTGAATCTTGAGGCCTTGCTAATCTCACTTATTAGTCCTAATAGTTTTTTTATAGAATCTCTAAGATTTCCCATATATGCTATAATGTCGTGATCAAATAAGAAGCTTTTATTCTTCCTTTATAATCCATATTCCTTTTTTCCTGTCCTGATGTCAATGGTTAGGACCTCCAATTTGATGCTAAATAGAAATGATGAGAGTGGACATCTTGTCCCCCGATTTTAGAGAGAAAGCATTCAGTTTGTCAACACTGAGTATGATGTTAGCTGTAGGTTTTACGGGTAAATGCTTTTTATCAAATTAAGGAAGTTCCCTTCTATCCCTAGTTTACTAAGAGTTTTTGTCATGTATGTGTTGTCAAATGTTTTCAAATATTTTTTCTTTATTTTCTGAGATGATCGTATGATGACTTCTTCTTTATTCTGTTCTATGTTAGATTACATGGCTTTTTCAATGTTAAAACAACTTTGAGTTCCTGGGATAAATACCACTTTCTCATGATATATTCTCTGTATCTATATATAATACTGGATTGGATTGATTAATATTTTGTGGAGGATTTTATATCTATGTTCCTGAGGGATATTGGTCTATGGTTTTCTTTTCTTGTAATGTCTTTGTCTAGTTTTGGGATCAGAGTAATAAGGCTTGCTGCATAAAATGATTTGGAAAGTATTCACTCTTCTGTTTTCTGGAGGGTTTGCATGGCATTCATATTATTCTTCTTTAATGTTGGATAGAATTCACCAATAAAGGCATGCATTTTACTTTGTTTGAAGGTTTTTAGTTACAAATTCAATTTTCTTAATTGATATTAGGCTATTCAGGTTTTATTTCTTGAGTTAATTTTTGTAATTTGTCCTTGATGTCATTCATTTATTTCAATTAAATTGTCAAATTATTGGCACAAAGTTGTTGGTAATAATCCTCCACCATCCTTTAATGCCTTAGGATCTTTGATGATGTCCGTTCTGTCATTCTTGATATTCGTAATTTGCCTTTTTTTCTCCTGACCAGTCTAGCTAGTGATTTATTACTTTTATCAGCTTTTTCAAATACCCAGCTCTGTTTTCATAAGCTTCACTGTCCTATTTTTCTATTTCATTGATTATTGCTCCTATCTTTATTTCCTTCTTTGGGTTGCATTAAGATATTTTAATTGAGGTATTAAGTACACACACACAGTGTATATGCACACAGTAAAATGATCTCTTTATATATTGTACAGTTCTGGTTTTTAATAGCTTGACTATATGCACCTAAGTGTGGTTTTCTTTGTATCTTTTCAGCTTGGGGCTCATTGAACTTCTTTAATCTATAAATTAAAGTCTGCCATTTGCCATCTGCTATTGTGCTTATCTTCTCAATTTTTTTCTATATTGTATTTTTCAGTTCTAGAATTCTTATTTGTATTTTTTATAGTTCCCATCCCTCAAGATTCCCTGTCTGTTTGCTCACTGAGACCATGTTTCCCTTTACTTCTTTGAGCATATTTATAATTGCCAATTTGAAATATTTATCTGATAAATCCAACAGCTGGGCCCATTTTGAGTAAGTTACAATGGAGTGACTTTTTCCTGAATGTGGGTCATACTTTCCTGTTTTGATATATGTTTGGTAATATTGGATCAGAAACTAAAGATTGTAGATAATATATTATTGATTTTAGTTTCTGTTTTATTCTTCTGAGGATTATTATCTTTTTATATTCTAGCATGCAGTAACATTCCTAGACTCAAACTACAAACTCTCTTCCCAGCAGGGTGTAGCAGCTAATATCTCTGCTTAATTTTTTTTTAACTTCTAGCTGCTGCTTTTCTAGCCTGGTGCTCTTATGCCAGTGGAGTTTAGCAGTCAAGGAATGGGACAGTTCCTACTGAGATTTGGGGATCCATCCACCTTGAGGTTCCTCTAAATTTCCAGCTGCTCTGCCAGTCCTGAGCCCTTTGCTTTGACACTTCAAACCAGTAAGGCTTCAATTTCTCAAGTTTGGGAATGCACTCAATCAAAAAAAAAAAAAAAAAGACAGTGAATGTACAAATCTTATTCAGCATAATTTTCTCTTTCAAGGATTGACTCCTTCCTGCCTTGTCTGCTTTTTCAATAGATCCCCCAGGATGTCCCCCTCCTACCAGCTCATATGTGCAATTAGCCAGGAATAATGGGAGAGTTAGAGTCAGATTTTAGGTCTCATCTCTTCTGTAGCTCTCTTGCTTCCAGAATTCTCTCCCTAAATTTCCAGCTGCTCTGCCAGCTCTGAACACTGTCTTCTGCCACTTCTAGCAAATAAAGCTGCCATTTTCTTCTGCCATACCTTCAGGGCATTGGGGAATACCCTCAGGCAGAACAGCCACCAAGACAATTCTCAGCTGTTAGAGTTGAGATCTTCCCATGGTAACTCTCCTCTGGTTTCTGTCTTGCTTTTAGTCACTTTTTAAAGCCTTCAAATAGTTCTTGTTTATATTTTGTCAGATTTTATAATTATCTGTGTAAAGATCACCCAACAACTCCTTTCCACCATTACTCCCTTTTCTAAACCTTTCATTGGAGGAGTTCTGGTTCTTGGTGATGTGACAAGATTTGCATGTTGTTAAAATCAGTCTAGCAGCGATGTGTGGATTAGAAGGGGAGAAAGGTGAAGAACAGTTAGGAGACCTTTGCAGTCTAAGTTTTGGTGTCAGGGTTAATAGCTTTATAAAATGAATTGGGAACATTTTTATAGTTTGTGCACTGAAACAAGTTACATAGCATAGGTCTTAGCTGTTACTTGTAAGTCTGACAGAATTTCCCCATAAAAGTTAAGATCCAAAATGGGGATATTTGGAGGGAATATCTTTAACTTTCAATTTAATCCATAACTTTTGCCTTTTGGGAGCTTTAAGGGTTTTATTGGTCCATTTGTGTTGTTTTTCTGAGGAAACCATCTGTTTCTACAGAAGTACATTATAAAATGTATTTTTAGGGGCTGGCCTGGTGGTATAGCAGTTAAGTTCACACGCTTTGCTTTGGTGGCCCGGGGTTTGCTGGTTCGGATCCTGGGTGCAGACCTACGTGTTACTTATCAAACCATGCTGTGGCAGGCGCCCCGCATATAAAATAGAGGAAGATGGGCACGGATGTTAGCTCAGGGCCAATCTTCCTCAGCAAAAAGAGGAGGGTTGATGGCAGATGGTGGTTCAGGGCTAATCTTCCTCAAAAAAAAAATGTATTTTTATATTTCTAAGAAAATATTTGCAAACCACGTATCCAATAAAGGGCTCTCAGATCATAATAAATCTCTTTTATCATATCAAAGAAGTATCCTCTTACTCTAGTGTATCAAGAATTGCATATGTAATTAGAGGTGAAGGGAAATATTAACTTGAAGGAGAACTGCAGATACTGAAGTTACCAGAATTTTAATGAGAGCCCAGAAGGTCAGTGAGCTCACTTTAAGTTTTTCATTCTTTCACTGAACTTGTACTGAGCACTGGGTCAAGTGCCGAGGAGGCCACCATAAATAAGACTGTGCCCTCTCTTCCAAGTGCTCACAGAGCAGGAGAGGAGACCTCCCCACCTTCTCTCTGGAGCCGGTATGGGCTGGGGGCACCAGAAATGTCACTTCCTCTGTCTCCTTCCTGAGGCTGCTCCCTCCTGGGTCTCTGGTCTTAGAAGGATGGATTTGTACTTCTTTTGCTATAGGTATAAACAGAACACTAGAGAGGAAGATTAACTGAAACCCTTTAGAAAGGACTTGATTAAAAACTTCTTAATTGGATCCATAAAGAGAGAATTTCTATGTTATTTTGGATGGCTGAAGTACAGATTTTTTTTTCTTAATGTGAGACTGATTCTGATTTAGTCATGAAAAGAAAGATTTTATTACTTGCCACAAGCCTGGATTGCTGTCCAGGCATCTGCTAAAAGTTTGGAAAGTCTTTAAGTTACTTCATGCTTTAGGGGTATGCCACAGGGAGAAAGATCTGCAGTCTCTGCTCTGGAACTCATGAATCCTGGGTCCCAGTAATAAAGCCCAGATTCTCTCATATAATTTCCACGTTTAGAAGAAGCAGGAGGTTGATAGTCGGTTGTCCCAACAATGGTCTCACAGCTGTTGGGTTGAGCATTGGCCATGCATTTGTTTCTTATCTGTATTAGGCTGATTCTAAGGACAACAATTGAAATTAGAGAATGTTTCCTGATCAAGTCAGCAGCTCTCAGTTTAAATGTTCATTCTAGTGGTGAAGACTTCAGGTAGCCTTTGTGACCCTTCTGTGACATTTTAGAGTCATCAATATTTCAAACTTAAGTATTAAAAATTATAGAAAAACCACACTCTCACAGATATCACTGAAACCTTGACATATTCAGGTAAATAAAATCAATTAAGTAGCAAGTTCTTGGATTATTAAATTTATATATTCATCAGGGTAAATGTCAGTGGTGTAGGTACCTGAGGAAAAGTCAGGAACGTCATAATTAGAACTGGAAGTTAGGAAAGTATCAGAGTGCTGTCAACTTCTGTAATTAACTGTGATCCCAGACAAGCCCTAATTCAGTGGGCCAGTGTTTTTCAATGCAGAATAGATGGGTTCCACTATCTGATCTCCGTGGCCACTCTCAGCTATAACATGGTGTGAAGATTACAAATTTACCCTTACAGATGTGATACTGGTACTTGCTGAAGAAAGTCAGATTCTCAAATACTGTCATTTACCATCACACCAAATAGTACTGAAGGCCAACAAGTCCCTGTAGAATTCCTTTCTGGTTGGGCACAGACACAGAGAGGAGGACTGGGAATGGATCCTAGCATCTCAAAGGATTTGTGCGATTAAAAAAAAAGGTGAAATAACATAACAAGGTTCAGAAATCAGAGCAAATTTTTAAAGCAGCAATAATCCCTACGTTTTGACTCAGATCGTTTTCAGATTACCTTCCACATATTTACATTTTAGAGTGGCAATTATTTTCAATATATAATTGTCCAACTTTCTACATATTCATTGTTAGAATTTTAATGGCAACATAAGACTCTATCAAGATATATCATAGTGATTGGACTACTCCCCAGATATTAGATATGGCAATTGTCACCATCATGAAAAGTGCTATAATGAATAATGTTGTGCATATGTCTACCTCAATTGGAGCAAAATTATTTGATCAAAAGAAATGAATCATTATGGCTGTTCTTACGTATAACCATTTTGGGTTTTTTAAAGTGTTGTACATAAAATGTTACGGTGTTACTAGCAATAAAAAAGTCTGCTGGCTTTGTTATAATTATGACATCATTGGGAATTTCTTGAAAAAATAATAAATTTTCTGTCTTACTTTTTACTATCACTTACAAGAATGAACATTTCCACAAGTTAATTTTATTTCTTCCTGTGTAAATTATTCTTACATGTTTCGTCAATATTTCTATTGAAGATTGTCATTTAAAAAAAAATCACAGGCTCCGAATAAAGATTAAAAAATCTGTCATATTTCTCTCACTATTGCTTTCTTTTCTTTTTTTTTTTTTTGTTTTTTTGAGGAAGATTAGCCTTGAGCTAACATCTGCTGCCAATCCTCCTCTTTTTGCTGAGGAAGACTGGCCTTGAGCTAACATCTGTGCCCATCCTCCTCTACTTTATATGTGGGACGCCTACCACAGCATGGCATGCCAAGCAGTGCCATGTGTGCACCCAGGATCCGAACCGGCGAACCCCGGGTCGCCGAAGCAGAACATGTGCATTTAACCGCTGAGCCATCGGGCTGGCCTCTATTGCTTTATTTTCATTTTCAATTGTGAAAAACATAATTACATCTAAATTTCTCATTTTCCATTATGTCCTTCCATTTAAAATTGAGAATGTTATTTTTCCATTGAGTTGACAGTCTATTTAGATTTTTCCATAATTTTAGATTTTATATTACTTAATTTTCCCCTCATTCAAACTTGATTTATATGTTTCTACTGTACATCATTTTACAAAGAATTTAAGATGGTGTTTAGCATTTTATGAGCCCCGGTGGTAAAGCCTAGATTGTCGCATATAATTTCCATGTCTAGAAGAAGCAGGAGGTTGATGGTTGGCTGTTCCAACAATGATCTCACAGCTTTGGGGTTGAGCATTGGCCATGCATTTGTTTCTTATCTGCACTAGGCTGATTCTAAGGAAAACAATTGAAATTAGGGAAGTTTCCCTGATCAAGTCCGCAGCTCTGATGTTAAGATCACATTTCATTCTAATAATGAAAGCCCTATCTAGCCTGTAACACTATTTTATGACTTTTGTCACCAAGGTTGAAGCTTAAGTCTTGTAAATTAGAGACACAACCACACTCACAGATAACAAGGAAGCCATGAGGCATCCCAGTAAATCCAGTTAATCAAGTAAGTGAACCCAGCAAGGGAGGCTGAATGAAGGGGGTACCAGAGCAACTTGTGATGAGTCTAAAGTTACTTCAAAGTCGTTTTTTGGATTTTTTTGTCATTGGATAAATGATGCCAGGATAATTGGCTATTTGGGGGGAACATCGCTGTTGTTCTTTCCCGATACCAAACACCAAAAAATATTTCAGATGGATCAAGGGGTTGTCTGTAAAAGTCAACTTTTTAAAAATTCAAAATGAGAACCATTAATCTAAACCTAAAAGAAATGGAAGAAATCCAAAGGTGAAAATTGAAAACTTTGATTACATACAATGTAAAATTTCTGTCAAACATCATAAACAAAGTTAACTTAAATGTTTATTAAAAGGCAATTTAAATTAAAAGGCAAATGGCAATTGATGAAAAAATCGTTTGTAACACGGATGGCCTTCTAAGCTGTGTGGCCTTGATTTGCCACTGCCCGTGCAGACGTTACTGCTGCCTTTAATAACTTTCCGCAGCCCTGTACTGCTCACTGAAATTGAAGGCAGGACTTAGTCAAATGCCATATGCCTTCGATTAATAGCAGGGATCTCTTTATTCAAATAATTCCAGAGGCTCTGGTACCTGGGAGTAAATAAAGTGATACTCAGATCTAAAAGCTCTCAACCCCCACTTAAAAGAGCAATGTTGACTTGTATTTTAATGTGACTAACTCAGTTTCTCAAAGGAGAGAGTCCAGGTGGAGATTCTGTCTGCACAGTTCATCAGAACATTCCCCTTTTGTTGGCGCTCTACAGTGGCAGGCTGCTGGGAGTTTGGAGGCATATGACAGGGAGGTAGATGAGCTTCTTACAAGGCTGCATGTGTGGAGGGCAGTAACCTTATGCAAGCACTCCCAGGTATAAAAGTTGTTCCTCAGGTCAGCTCTGTCTAGACATTTGGCAAGATCTGCAGCTTAATATATAAAGAATTTGTAGAAACCAGTAAGAAAAAGATAACCAGAGGGCAAGGAAAATGGAAAACTAAACAAAAAACATAAATAGGCAATTCACAAAAGAAGAAATACAAATGACTAATATATTTTAAAAGTGGCTTAATTTCACTATTGGTAAAAAACACAAATAATGCAATGCTAATTTTCACCTACAAAACTGGTAAAATATTAAAAAATAATACCAACTATTCAGTGCTAGTATATTTCTTTATGAAATATGGTGATTTTTATAAATTGATACTGTATCCTGCAAGCTTGCTCAATTCACTTATTAATTCTAGCAGCTTTTTATTAGATTGCTTAGTATTTTCTGCAAACACAGTTGTTCATCTGTGAACAGAAAATTTTCTTTCTCTTTCTTCTTTTTCTTTCTTTCTTTTCTTTTTGTTTTTTGGTGAGGAAGATTGGCCCTGAGCTAACATCTGTTGCCAATCTTCCTCTTTTTGCCTGAGGAAAATTGTCCATGAGCTAACATCTGTGCCAATCTTCCTCTATTTTTTGTATGTGGGATGCTGCCACAGCATGGCTTGATGAGCGGTGCATAAGTCTGTGCCTGGGATTCCAAACCTGTGAACCCCAGGCTATCAAAGCACAGCACACTGAACTTAACCACTACACCACGGGGCCAGCCCCAGTTTCCCTTTTTTTTTTCTCTTGCCTTAAGGTACTCACTAGGATCTCCAACACAATGCTGAATAGGAATAGTAAGCGCTAATATCCTGACCTTATTTCTGACCTTATAGAGAATGGATTCAGTCTCTTACCATGAAGGATGATGTTAACTATAGGTTTTTTATCCATGGCCCTTAATCAGATTGAAGAACTTTCCTTCTATTCCTAGTTTGCTGAGAATTTTTATCATGAATGGGTGTTGAATTGCCAAATGCTTTTTCTGCATCTATTGATATGATTTTTCTTCTTTATTTTGTTAATATGGCAAATTACATGGATTTTCAAATATCGACCCATCCTTGAGTTCCAAGAATAAACCTCTCTTTGCCCTAATGTAATATTCTTCTTATTTATTGCTGGATTTGATTTATTAATATTTCAAGCAAATAAAACTTATAAGCAAATTTTATGCATAAGTCCATGAGGAATTTTTGTCTGTAATTTTCCTTTACTTGTAGTATATTTGTCAAGTTTTTGTATTAAGGTAATGTTGGCTTCATAAAATGAATTGAGAAGCGTTGCTTCCTCTGTTGTCTGAAAGAATTTATGTAGAATCTGTATCTTTCCCTTACACGACTGAATTTATCAGTGAAGCTCCTTGGGCTTGAAATTTTCTTTCTAGGAAGATTTCTAACTACAAATTCAATTTTTTTTCGTAGATAGAGGTCTACTGATAGTTTGTATTTTTCAAGAAATTTGTCCATTTCATTAAATGTGTTGGAATGAGGTTGTTCCTAATTTAAGGTATATAGAATCTATAGTGATAGCATCTCTTTCATTCCTGATATTGGTAATTTGTTTTCTTTTTCTTGCTCAGTTTTGCTGGGGGTTATCAATTTTAAAGACATTTTCAAAAAACCAGATTTTTGCTTCCTCAATTTTTCTTTGCAGTTTTTCCTTTTCTATTTCGTTGATTTCCGCTCTTTATTGCCTTTCCCCTTCTTACCACTAGACTGGCCAAAATTAAAAGGACTGGCAATGCCAGCTGTTGCAGAGGATATAGAGCAGCTGAAACTCTCAATATTGCTGGTAGGGATGTCAAAGGGCACGATCACTTAGGAAAAGTTTGACAATTTCATGTAATTAAAAAGGTAAACATACTTTATAACACCCAGAACTTTCAGTCCTATCTATTCAACTAAGAGAAATGGAAAACATGCATTTACTAATAAAACTTTAAGCGGCACAGGAATAGAAAGGCTTGGAATCCAGTAGGAGTTGATAGATGACCTTACACTAAAAGTCACACATGCTTATTTATACTACATTTGTTTACTAATGGAGTAACATCATGTTTCTATTAACATAATGCGCTTGGTCTGTGCTCCCAAGTCAGTGAATTTCTGAGTGACCATATTCCTGGTGAGTCTCACATGTCTCCAGTGGAGGAGAGCGGCACGGTGAAGGGAGAGAAGCAGTAGGGCTTATAGGCCAACTGGTTTAAGACCACAGAACTTGCTTGAAACAACCTCTTCGGATTCCTTATTTGTTACTGAGGACAACAAATGAGTCTTCTCCCCTTGGAATCTGATGGATTCTCTTCCACATTTGTTGTGAAATGAAAATGTACCAAAGCTTGCAGCTTGTAAGGACACTATGGCAAATAAAACGTCCAGGTATATAGTCGAGTGTCAGTTTCAGAATACACCAGCCTGGGTGGCCTAAATGGCAAACATTTATTTCTCACAGTTCTGGAGGCTGGAAGTCCAAGGTCAAGGCACCGGCAGGTCTGGTATCTGGTGAGAGCACTCTTCCCAGGTCACAGACAGCTGCTTCCTTGCTGTGTCCTCCCATGAAGGAGAGCAGAGAGAGGGCATCCCTCTCATGTCTGTTTTAGTAAGGGCACTAATCCCCTTCATGAGGACTCCATCGTCCCGACCTAATGACTTCTGAACGGCCCCACCTCCAAATACCATCACATTGAGGATTTAGGCTTCAACATCTGGATTTTGGGGGCATACAAACATTCAGTCCGTAGCAGTGTCCTAAAGCATTCTACACGTGACAATCCATAAATGTTCTCACTCAGGGAGAAAAAAGAAAAACTGTTCATTAACTCTTAGCTCATTGGCTTATATAAACAGTTTGGTACCGTGATAATAGGTCCTAGATAGGAATTAGGACACCCGGGCTCAAGACCTGCTCCTATCATTGGCTGGCTCCATAGTCTAGCCTAGGGCCAAGTCACTTACCTCTCTGAATCTTAGTTGTTTCATCTGTAAAATGAAGATGTTAAACCCAGTCACAAGATCAATGTGGAATGACATATGTCAAAGTATTGTGTAGAATAAAGAGTGCTATACAAATGCACAGAATTATACCTGTGTATGAATTGCATCACCCAGGGAGCCTGCCTGGGTAGATTTTCCTTGGAAGGCACAGATGGGGCTGGGAGGGAGTGGAGAGCCTCTGTAGTTGCTTCTGTTCTTCAAAAAGAGCGTCAGCTTTTGAGACCCCATCTGTTCTTAGCCAGAGAAGAAATTCTAAGCTAGGTGGTGAGATGCCCAGGAAATAGAACTCCACAAGAAAGAATAGGAAGGCCGATGAGAAGTTAGAACAACTAAGGCATGGGAGAGGGAAAATATATGCATAGTTAGCAGCAGTAAAGTTGACTACAGCGTGACCTTGGGTCCAACATTGATAAAAGAGAAACAAAACAGAAATAGGAGCACCTAAATATCCCCTGCCTTTAGCTATGACTGTTGCTGTCAGCAGATTTCTATTTTGGTCTCCTGTGTTACTGCGAACTCTTAGATTGAGACTTTCTTAGTTTTAAGGCTATTCAGACACGAGTGTGTTAGTGCCTTAAGTTTTTTCTTGTCTGTCGTCATAGTCATCTTAGTTGTGTTTTTTTTAACAACCAACTTTTATTTATATCTATTTCAAAAAATGTCTTGGCATTGTTTCTACTACTTACCTACCATGTTTTCATGCTACTTCCCTCGAAAGATTAGCTGGTGTTTGTAAAATATTTTTATAACTTAGTTTAATTCAATTTCACTTAAAATGTGCAATGCCCTGTGTTGGTCAAAAATAAAAGTAAGTAATACTAAACACCCTTTAAAAGTCTTGGTGATTTATAAGATGAGGTTTCAATTTTTTCTTACCATCACTACCTTATTGTAAAGAAATTTATAATATTTTCATTAGCATATATGTATCCTTAATAGAATTTATAAAATTGCTAGAGTTTGAGGGATATAGATCTTAATTTTTGAGGGGTGATAAATCCTTTTCACCATTTAAAGTATACTTTCTGATTATAAAAGTAACATTTTCAGAAAATCTAAGCAGATTGTTAGAACACTGTGATGTTCTTAAGATAAATTATCAGTAGAATTTCTGGACCTATGTATATTCTCACTTTTAACTTGATTCCAAAAGGCTGTCTAATTCAGTTCCCACTGGCACTCTTTAGAACACCTGTTTCCTTGTAACTCACTAAAAATGAGTATTTCTATTTTTTAATCAACTTTGAGTTATAGTTTACATAAAATCTACTAAGACTGCATAAAATCTTAGTAGAAAAGATTGAAAAACACTCCTTGTTTACTTGGAAGCTCCATTGTTAATATTTTTTCACTGTCTTTTTTCTATACATCATTTTACATATTTGAGCTCATACTATACATAAACTATCTTAATCCATCTTTTTCCTGTTAACATTGTTCTAATCATTTTCTGTCAACATTAAAAACCCTAAATTCCTATTTGATGGTTATATAAATCCATCATACACATTGCTACTATTTTCATATTTTCCTGAAATTGGATGCTTTGATTGGTTCTGGTAGTTGGAAATTTTTGCTAAGTTAATAGGTATCTAAGAATAATGTCTCTGTAAAAGTTCGTATTTCTTTAATTATTAATAATATTACATTTGAATATTTTTCAGATGTTAACCATTTTTTCTTTTTAATTAACTGTGTTCCAGTTTTATCCAAATGTTTTTAGTAGTTCTTACTAAATAATTCATATAATCTTTTATATTAAGGATATTAACTATTTGATAATACTTGCAAATACAGTTTGGCTTAACATTTTTTTCTGATTATAAAAGTAAAATTCAGTCCTTAAATTTTGAAAATAGAAATAAGTACATGGAAGAGAAAACTTATTCCATCAGCATTTCCAGCATTAACATGATAATTTTAATTGAATTAGTACTAGACAGTCTTGTTGGTACTCTGCTCAGTTCATGTAACAATACATAATAACAGAAAAAATTTATTAAATATTTACATTTAGAATTGCTCTATAGTAGTCCATTATATAGATATGCCATAATTAATTAATGTCTTAAGGACATTAAGTGTTCAGCTTTTCACTACTCTAAACACTGTGATGTTTTAAAATTATAAATGGAATTGCTGGACCTACATATTTTCTCACTTTTAGTTTGATGCAAATTACCCTTCTAAAAGGCAGTATCATTTAGTTGCCATTGACACGGTTTAGAACACCTGCTTCCTTGTATCTCACTAAAAATCAGTATTTCTATTTTTTAATCAACTTTGAGTTATAGTTTACACATACTGAATGTACCCATTTTAAGCATACTGATCAATGAGTTTTGACATATGCATGTACTCATGTAATCATCACCGCAATCAAGATGTAAAAGGTTTCCATCACCCCAAAAAGTTCCCTCTTGCACATGTTATTCAGTCATCAATCCCTTCCTCCCACCCTAGGCGCTAGGGAACCACAGATGCTTCCTGTCAGCACAGACTATATTCTATCACTATAGATGTTATATACATGTGAGTTTGATATAAATGGACTCACACAGTGTATGTATTCTTTGGGGTCTGCATTCTTTTGCTCAGCACTCCTTTGAGATCTATCCTTGTTGCTGCCTGAATCATGTTCCTTTTTACTGTAAAATGCCATTTTATAGATATGCCAAGACTTGTCTATCACCAGGTAAATGATGAAACATTTGGGTTGATTGCAGTCTGGGGCTATTGTGAGTACAGCTGCCATGTACTTGTCCAGATCTTTAAGCCATGACTCTCTAAAAAAGAGATACTTCATTTTCTGATGGGAAATTAGTGGACTCTAGGTATATCACCCACTGTTTCAAGTCAAGCAAATTTCCCAAAGGAAAGTCAAACTTTGTTTTGGGATCAAATTAGCAGGGTGAGGCAATGGTGCAGGATATAATTTTGAGAGCATCTTGGAACGCTATCTGGGAAGCACCTGATCGCCCTCCTCCTGTAGCAGCCACAAGCATAAGGTTCCTATTGCTCACTGCCCTCCCCCCACAAGTCTTCTGGCTCCTGACAAGTCTAAGAACTCTGCCAAGTCAGTCCCTGTCCCCTCCCATGACAGGGGAGGGTCAGAGGAGAAAATAACGACAGGCATCATACTGTTTAATGCCAGATCCCCTAAATAGCTCCAGGAGGCAGTAACAGGGTCAGGCTACCCCACAGGCCACTTGAGCCCCTGCCCAGTGGCCTCTAGGGTATTCTGTGCCCTCTTCTCAGCTGCATGAGAATTTCATGCTTACGGCTCAGGAGAATTCTGTGCAGTGATTTGCAGGGCCTACCTTCTGGGAGTAGAATGCAAACTTCTTGAGAGCAAGAATCATGCCTTAGACAAACTTTTAAATGTGCGAGGAGCACAGTAGATACTCCAATAGGGTTTTGGATGATGTATAATCGAAGCCTGAGTTGCTAGTATGGATTTCTGACTTAGAAACACTCAATAGTGTTTGAAAGTTAAAGTAAGGTCTTTAACAATCAGATGCTTCTGATAAAATATTTTTCCCCGGAATTCAAAATACTAAAGGAAGGGCAACTGTATCTTATGTTTAGTTATGTTGTACATATGTTGTTTTGTACAGCTGTCTTTTGAAATAGAAGCCAGAAGACAATCATTAAACACCATTTCCTCTCTTCTCTTCCCATTCCTCCTTCTGTGGCATGCTCTGAAATTCTGAGATTCTAAGAGTGTTTTCCAGAAATTAAATTTAGAAAACAGTTAAATTGGAGGACGTATTTTTATTAAAGGCTATGATAGCAAAGGCCACTAATACAATGGGAATAACATTTTATAGAAGAAAAGTGGTTTACAGACAGCTCTTCAAGACAGTATCTCTCGTAATAAAGGAAGATGATTCATTAAGGTAAAGGCCTAGGCTTTGCAGACCCAAAGAGACCGATTGCTCTGGATTATGTAAGACCTCCTTCACCAACGGTACCTCTCGTCTATTACTCATGGCAGAATGAGGTTTTCATGGGGCGTGTTTCTCTTCCCTCAGTTCACTGACATTGGGACCTTCGAGACGGTGTGGCAAGTCAAGTTCTACAATTACCACAAGCGAGACCACTGCCAGTGGGGAAGCCCCTTCTCCGTCATTGAGTACGAGTGCAAGCCCAACGAGACGCGCAGTCTCATGTGGGTGAACAAGGAGTCCTTCCTCTGAAATGGCTCTTTCTGATGTTGCTGGACAATCTCTTCAGAAATCTACTCTTAGATAACCCAGCACAAGCCTTCCCCAAGGCACACCACACCGTTGCTGTTTCCCATTGGGTGCCAATGACCTGCTAGCCCTGATTATTTGGAAAGTGTAATTCTCCTCTGATGCAATATCCCTGACATAAAAGATCGTGATGTACCACCCCCGAAAGACCCCTTTCTGTACTCTGTGTCCGTGTTCCTGCATCCAGGTGTTCTCAGTCATGCTATTGACTGCTTGTGAGTGGAGCTCAGTGGAATTGGCAGGCATGTCCCATACTTACTGGTTCCAGAGAATGACTGTGGTGTTTTGTTTCCAAGTTAAGTGATTCCTCCTTTTTGGTAAATTGTTAAATAAAAAATAACAATGTGTAGGTTCTTTCCTAAGTGTAATATGGTAACACGTAACTTGCAATGTTTTCCAGCTCCCAAAGCAGGCTTTGTGAAAATGTAATACAAACAGCAGTAAAAGGGGACTCGAATGTTGTGCCCCCATAATCAACTTCTTCAAGGAAGGATAAGAACAAACTAAAAGGACAAATATTTAGGAAGTATTTATAATGTATTAAAACTCTTTCAAGCAACTTAAGGTATTGTGGTGTGGCCTAGTGGAAATGGGAAAAAGCATTTTTGTGGCCCACTGTTAAACAAGGTGACAGGAGTTAGAGGGTAACCTCTTTGCAAGCTACCCTCACGTTCAAACGTGCATATTGATGGCATTCCTGCATTCCCCTTCACTTGAACTTTGTAAAACTGTGTATGGAACAGTAATCAACTTTTGATATTTCTTAATAAAGGTCTTGAAAATCATACCCTGAATTGCCTTCTTAATTTGAGCTATCCAGCCGATAGACCTCTGCTCCAAGCCAGCTTCACTCAGGTCTCCATCTACGTTGCAGGGTGAGGGAGATATATGTGGAGTGAGTTAGCACACTTACTCATAGATCAACTCTGACAGTTTAACGGGAGTGCTCCAGCCAGCTCTAACAGGTACTTAGCGGACAAGTAAAAAATGCTTGTTCCTGTCCTCTCTCCATTCTTCCTTCTGTGGTGACCACTCCCCTGTCCGCCAGCTATGTGGCTGAGCAGCTTGAGGACGTGGTGCTGTAAGTGCGTGTACACCTGAGTGGAGACCTCCTTGCCTGCTCCCAGGGTATGGCAAGGCACCTGGCACAAAGCCTGTACACCATGCAGTTTGAGGATGAACTCCCCAAGAAGGAAAGAAACTTCCTCTTGAAAAGTAACATACTGCTTTGCAACAATATTGTAATGTTCACTTGGGAAGCACAAGTTGGAAAAAATGAGTTGAGGATCTTTAAATCCTGTAAACTTTTCAGGTAAGAACATGCAAGGTTGATGGGAGGGTTGTAAAGAAGCCATTTATTGTAGAACTGAATTTGGAAGGCTGGCACCAAAATCTTTGCCCCTCTGAGTCGCTTACCTGCAATGAGGCTGCACTGCCAGCAGAGCACAGCAATGCCTTGCATTTAGCCTAATCAGGAGTGGCGTCAAAAGAGAGCGGTAGGTCTCAGTTTGCTTGTTTTTCCGAGCTAATAAGGTCTATGACAACTGTGGTTAAATATAAGCATTAACTCATTCCTAATTACTGTGTTTTTTAAAACTGGCACTCAATTATTTAAACAGACATTGGGATATTTAAACCAATGGACTCACTGCAGACAGAAGCTGAAGTTTTCTTCCAGAGTATCTGATAGAAAGGCAGAGGGATTAGTAGGTGGGAGAAATGTGAAAACTACGTATTTTAATCTATTGCAACATTTGATGAGTAAATATTTTCAATTTTGAAAAAGGAGGTTTCAAGCTAGTGACTCATCTCTCAGAGCTTTAGGATTTGTTTTGGGGGGTGGAAACAATGTCCCGACTTTTGTAATTTTCCTTTTTAGCTTTTTTTTTTTTGGAGTTTGGAATGACTCAAGGCAGGGCTAGGGGAAATGTGGCCTAGTGTGCCTGCACACACCTTCCCACAGAAGAGCGGGAAGATGAGCCCCAGATCAGAAGCTGGAGCATCTGAGTCCCACAGACATGCTGGTTGAGCCTAAGCGGTCACTGCCTTTCTAGGGCTCAGTTTCCTGGTGTCTGAAACAAGGAGTTAGGCTGGTAGAATTCTAAAGCCCCTTATTTATGGTTGGTACCTCTACTTTATACTCTTTTTTTAAAAAAAAGTATATGTGTGTGTGTTTTCCTTGGGGCTCAGAGGTAAGCTTGAACCAAGGGAGATGGGGAGGAGATGAAGATGAAGTAAACAGGAAATCTTAACAGCTAATCTGCCACGTTAAGTGATCTCTCCTGGCGTGTACTGTTCTACTTAGGATTGGACTCGAGCCCAGTCTCTTTGGCCACTTCTTGCATAGCTCTCCTCCTACTCCAAAATTTGAGTGCTCAGCTATATCAAGCTGCTGAGTTATAACTTTGCCCCTCAGCCATCTGGAAGGGCTATTTTTACACAAGTTGTAGCCACGTCTCTCTACTTCTAAGCATCAGATGGCTACCCAGAAGCTTGAGGAACTAGGCCGTTCTTCTAACCATGAGAATGACTAAAACACTTTTTGAGCAGGTGGAAGAATAAAAGGCCTTGAATTTATATTTTGTGACACCTCGTGCATTGAGAAGTCACTTATCTAGCCATCTGAACTATCGGATCACAGATGAGAACAGAAAACAGGCCCAAAACTAAGGATCCCCGTCACAAATGTCATGAAGGCCGTTCTCAGAAAGCTTGGGTCTTCCCGCAAGACCTCAGCACTCCCATTTTAGAGACAGTTCTAACTTATGGGGTGATCTGGTTTCCAGCTCTTAGGAAATTGGAAACAGAATAATTAGAAGAAAGAAGACAATTTGTAGAGGTAGATATACTGAAAATAAATTTTTTCACAGAAAGAGGACAAAGAAAAAACATAAAAAGCAGATAAAGTAAGTCAAAAAGTATAATAGATAGGGACATCCCTCTACTATAGGGACACAATCCTGCACTAAACCACAGTAGTTTCTGTGGATATCAAGTAACAGTTGATATATGTAATAATGACCGTTGTTGATTTAGCAAGATGATCCATCATCTTCAGAAGGGTATCATCATAACTCAGATTCTAGAGCCGAGATGCTTCGGTTCAAATCCTGGCTCAGCCACTTATTAACTGTGTGACCTTAGGCAAGTCACTTAATATCTCTGTGCTTCAAATTTTCTCATTTGGAAATGGAGATAATAATAGTATTTACCTTATGGAATGGTTGTGAGGATTAAATAAGTTAATGTATGTAAAACCTTTAGAACTCTGGGACATAACCTTATTATTTAGTACATTTTGTTTAAAAAGACAGAAAGGACAAAATACATTGTCAAATAAAACTATTAATAAATGCCAAGAGAAAAACTGAAGGTGTTTAATGAATTGAATTTGAAATAATGGTCGAAGTTTGTGCTCTATTTTTATACAAAAAAAAAAAAAACGCTTGTAGAGACAACTATGTTTTGTTGTGTTTTTTTTTTTTGAGGAAGATTAGCCCTGAGCTAATGTTTACTGCCAATCCTCCTCTTTTTGCTGAGGAAGAGTGGCCCTGAGCTAACATCTGTGCCCATCTTCCTCTATTTTATATGTGGGATGCCTGCAGCAGCATGACTTGGTAAGCAGTGTGCAGGTCTGTGCCTGTGATCCAAACTAGCAAACCCTGGGCCACCAAAGTGGAGCATACAGACTTAACCGCTATGCCACCAGGCCGACCCTGAGACAAAATTTTTAATTATTTAAAAATAAATAGTTTGAAGTAGTTTTTCTTGCTTGCTTAAGGAAGAACACCCTGAGCTAACATCTGTGCCAATCTTCCTCTACCTTTTTGTATGTGGGTTGCCACCACAGCATAGCTGCTGCCGAGTGGTGTAGGTCCATGCCTGGGAACCAGACCTGGGCTGCTGAAGCGGAGTGTGCTGATCTTAATCACTAGGCCATGGGACTGGTCCCCTGAAGCTGTATATTTTAAGGTATGCTAGGAAAAGACCTTCTCCACAAACAGCTCACATAATGTCTGTTTTATGAAGACCCAGTTTTGAATAATATGCAAACATCAGGACAGAATCAGAGAACTTAAAATCTGGTAAGGGTCAAGAATGATGTCAAAAGGTCTATTTGTTACTTCTTTTAATCGTCCTAACAGCTCTGTGAGGTAGGCAGCACATGTCATACCTCTGTTTTACAGAGGGCAAATAAGTTTCAGATGTTGAAAAGTAAGGCTCAAGTTTAAACAGCTAATTTTATAAGAAATGACCTTATTTGATTCTCAGTTTTCTCACTTATGAAATGGTGACAATAATATCCACTTCTCAAAGTGTGTTAGGATTAAGTACTATATCACGTGCAAAGTCCTTTCCACCTCTTCTCCCATTACCTTCCTCCTGACATATTTCATTTGAAACGATCTCCTGATGTGCCCAGCCTCCAGCGGTGTTTGTTTTTTTAACCTGCTGATTTTGCCTTCATTTATTTGCAGTCTAGTAGATCAATTGGTCTTTCCAAAGAAAATTAATATGGATATATTAAATATATATATGACAATTATTGCCAGTAAATAGAGGTATTCAATTTCTAGGAACTCAGTATTCAGCGTAGAAACCTATACTACTTTACACAGCAAATTACTTAAGATGACCTTTTCTCTTTGGAGTTGTACTAACTATAGCACTAGATAAGATTAATTAAAATTTTTCCTTAACAAGTATGGTATTCCATTCCCCATTTGCCAACTAATGAAAATTATGACAATGTTTTTAGTTCTACTCTAGCGCTTTCACAGTAATCCTGACTGGCTCTCCCGACCGGCTGCAGTGAATTTCTGGTTCTCCTTCAGAGGTACTAAGCCAGGACAGTCTTCTTGCCCCTGCACAGCCTGTTCCCTCTGCTTGGAATGCCCTGCTCCCTTTTCTACCTAGCAAATGCCTTCAAGTGCCAGCTTAAATGTCACCTCAGCTATGAAGTCTTTCCTGACTCCTCTAAAATCTTGAGTCAAGAATAATTTTGAAGTACTGTTTATTCAAATATTTTATTTTGTTACCCCATTTCTGAAAAGCGTCATCAGCCTCCATCTAACTTCTGCTTTTCTTAAGTTCTCTGGAAGGCTTCCATGTATTCTTACTGACTCAGTGAAAATGAGCTGACTCAATAAAAAGGTGATGAGATTCTAGAAAGAGCTGGCTGACTGGCTGGCTGGCTGACTGGCTGGCTGAAAAACCAGCCAGCAAGAAGTTTGGACTATATTAGCCTTTAGTGGGTTAGCTTTGCTCCCTTTAAAGGAGACTAAAAGAAGGAAAGTGGATGAGAAAGAAAGAGCTTCTGAATTCTCTTACTGACATTGCTTTAAGTGAATACGCCTTTTCATGTTCATGTTATTAGTGATGATGGCACTAAGGTGTGTGGTCCTTTAAGAAGTTTATTTATGTCGGGTAATCATTTATGCTGCTCACCAAATGTTTCCAGCCCTCCCCTGTCTAGGCACATGATAGGATTGTGTTTCCATGGCCTGGGGTAGGCCATGTGAGAGTGACTCAGGCCAATGAGCTGTGAGCAGAAGTGACGTATATCACTTCCAGGCTGAAATAGCCAACTGTCTGTGCAACAGTAGCAGAGCTCTCTCTCCCTTTACCATGGCAACCAGCTACTTCCAAAGATGATCCATCATCCTGGGTCCTGGAGTGAGAAGATATGGCGCCAACCTAGCCAACCTTTGTTGACCTGTAGCATAAGTGAGAAATCAACTTTTCTGCCCCACATTTTATTGTGAAAATGTTGAAATATACAGAAAAGCCAAAAGAACTATACAGTGAACATCCACATATCCATCACCTGATTTCACAGTTAACATTTCGCTATATTTGCTTTATCACTGATCTGTTTATCCATCCTCCTTTGCTGTATCAATCTATCTTTTTTATTTATTTATTGTTTTGGATGAATGAGAAACTATTGTAAAACACTGCTAAGATTTAGGATTGTTTATTACTAACACATAACTTAAACTTTCCCAATCTACATATCTGGGGAGCCCTGCCAGCGCCTCTCCTTTTCTGCTGAGGGTCCTAAAATGGAACTACTCCAAAAAGAAAAAAGGAACTGTTTTAAGTTAGTTCTAAGATATCATTTCCTGCCAGGGAAAATTTAAAGTCATGAGATGAATTAGGAGACAGATTAAATCTTTTTTTTTTCTTTCATGGGCTTAAAAAATAAGATAAACTCTGTCTGAAATAGTTTAAGTGGAGCTCTGTTTGGAGGCAGAGGGATGGATTAAACGGGGAAAGGAAAGGAAAAAATCACATTCATTGAGTGCCTGTTGTGTGGCAGTCATTTTATATCCACTACCTTGTTAAACCTTCCAAACCACCCTATAAAGCATAGAGGATTTCCATTGTTAAAATGAAGATATTAAGCTCAGAGAGGTTAGGCTACCTGCCCAAGGTTGCACAGCTAGTGTGAAGAGGCACAATGAAAACCCAAATGACTCCAACACACTTACCCTTCTCTACAAGTCTACGAACGCCTGGTCTCTGTACAGCCCCAGGAGCTGATGTTTCTCTCCCACTGAAAATCAGGCAGTTCCTAAAAATGGCATGGCCCATGAGGTAACAACAGTGTTAGTGGCAACCTCCCTCATTGTTTGAAGCAGAATTTTAAATGTCAAACTTATTTGACAAGAATATTTTTTGAATGTTCTGAAAAGTACATCAAACCCATTAAACAGAGGAACATTGTGAATTTCCCAAAGCCGAAACAGTTGGTTTCTCCTCTGCCTTTATCAGTCACTTCCTCTGACAAAAAAACACGTACATACTAAAATACTAATATTTTTTCATTTTTTCAGCTCAAAGCCCAGTTGGAATCTTGATTTTCTCTCAGTTTAGTCTTCAGGCTTCTATTTTGTTGTGGAGTACATATGTGTGTATGTTTGTGTGCACACATGCTGTGTACTTATTTCTCCAAGTCTAGATGATTACACCTTGAAATTGAATGACTATGACCACACTGAGCATTTATGTTCAGAAGTTTCATGGCTGCAGTCTAATGATTTTGGATTCATGTTCGTTACACCCAAAAGCATGGATATGATGGATGTAACTTTACGTCCTCAGGTTCCCATGCAGGACAGAGATGTTTCTCCTGAGCTAGGTAGCTCTTGCTTGCCTGAGTAGAACAGAATAGCCAGCCAACTTGCCTGGGAAGACAACCTAAGAACCCACTTAGGACTTGGGATCATGGAAATTTGTCCTTACCCTGTACCTGGAATCCAACCCAAAATGACAAGTTCCTTCAAATATTGAACACTGTCTTTCTCAACTTTTCTATAGAGCTTAACTTTTCCATAATGATTTTTATGATATTCAGCCTTTAAAATAAAGCTTGGAAATACTTGAGGGGCAGCGAGAGGGAGTTTCCTGGGGAGATGGAAGTGTTCTGTATCCTGATAGTGGTGGCGGTTGCAGGAATCTATACGTGTGTTAAAACTCATAGAACTGTACACATCCACACACAGAGTTAATTTTATTGTATGTTTGTTTCTTAAAAAAAACAGTAAGACATAAATGCGAAGTGGTCTATGAGGCAAGAAATCAAGCTATCAGGGTCAGACCATCTCCACAAAGCATCAGGGACTCCTTCCAGAGAGGCAGACCCCTGAACAGACTTCCCCAGGGGGAGCTGCCAAGGTGGCTCTGTCCTCTTACCTCAGGTATATAAATCCTTCCAGAAAACTCACAAGAGTCAAATATTCCTCATAAACCATCTGAGAAGAGTTCAGTGTCTTCCTCAGATGACCTGCTTTGGATAGATATGCGTCTTGCTTTGGCCTTGTAGTGATGTCTCGATTGAGTCTGGAATGATGAAGCTGAAGAATGGGCACGCTCAGGAGACCATGACTGAGAAGGCAGAACCTAGCAAAGATGGAGTCAGAGAAGTGCCTAAAGCAGAAACTGGGTTAATTCAACTGGGTTAGCATCATTGGGTCTGAGGAAGTCAGCGTCTGTAGAGCTGAGAGGGGGTTTACCAGAAGAAAAGTCACAGGAATGAAGAGTCAGGGCAAGTCCAGACAGATCCATGCAGCTAAGGTCAGAGACCCTGGACCTCTGGGAGACCTGGTGCTCTGCACCCCGTGGACATCTATTCCTAAAGTTGCTGCCTTCTGAACCAGAGTCTAACCCACGTTTACCACCGTCTTTGCAAGATCCCTTCAGTTAGTTTCTAGAGTCTCTGCTTTGGTCAGTGTGGTCCTTGCAGTCCTGCATTATCTAAAACCTGGGAATCTTTCTGGAGTTTGTCTATCTTGGGAGGGAAATTTGTCTGAGCAGACTTGAAGGCAGAGGTGGGAGCCACCTGCTAAAGACACCAGTGAGCATGTGGCAGGGTGGGCGGGGAGAGTGAGACAGAACAGAGGGGAGGGGGCTGGGAGCAATCCCACTCGCTGCCTCCTGCCTGCATCTGGGGCCCCCGGAGCTGCTCTTAAGCAATGCCTTGCTAATGAGTTGGCGTGAACTTGTGCTTGTTCCTCCCTCAGGGAACAAGGGAAGACAGGCTTAAAACTGCTACAAATCTTGGAGCACATCCAAAGAGAAGCTTAACACAAATGCAACGTATTAATGCAAACAGCTAGGGCCTGGCTAAATAGTGACTATTGTTTTTGTGTGTGTATGTGCGTGTGTAAGGAAGATTCGCCCTGAGCTAACATCCGTTGCCAATCCTCCTCTCTTTTTTTGCTTGTTTGTTTGAGGAAGATTAGCCCTGAGCTAACATCTGTGCCAATCTTCCTCTACCTTTTATTTGGGACACCTCCACAGCATGGCTAATGAGTGGAGAAGGCCTCCACCCGGGATCTGAACCTGCCACCCCGGGCTGCTGAAGTGGAGCACGCAGAACTTTAACCACTTGGTGGGGCCGGCCCCCTGAATGGTGACTATTCTAACAAAACAAACACATGGGAGTTGACGACAATCGTTCTGAAAAAGAGCCAGCCCAGCCCTTGTACAGAGAGCCCTTGTACACTTCTTCAGTCTTCACAGAATTCGCTTCACTGTGGCTTTCTCGACTTAGGCTGGTATCTATTTATTCTCAGCAGTGCCAAGAACAGTCACCTCGAGGGATCTCTTATGGGCGTGAGCACACTCTGCGATGTATGCTGTGTTGAGGAACAAATGTTCTTTGCTTTTTTTTGGATTATTTGCTTTGCCTTCTAGGGGAGGACTTCTCCCAGGCTGTCGGAAGTATCTGGGAGGCTTGTTAAAGGACAGATTCCTGAGCTCCACCTTTTCAGACCTGCCAAATGAGGGGGACTCTCTGAGAGTAAATCCAAAGCAGCTGCATTTTAATAAGCACCTCAGATGATCTTTGTCACTGTAGAGTTTGGAAACCACTGCCGTTAGGGTCTATTCACTATAATCCTTCTCTTTAATGTTCATTTACTCATTTAACAAACATTGACGTGCCAGCTACTCTGTGGAACAGAAAATGGTGAGGGTACTACAAGAAGTATTCAAATTGCTCATAGCCAAACAATTACAACAAAATATGGTAAATGCTATAGTAGAAGGAGATATAAAATACCTGAAAGAACAGAGGAGGGGCCTGCAGGAGCTGGAGGCAGCTCTATAGGTGATATCTGAACTGCATCTTGACAAACAAATAGAATCTAATCAGGAAGACAAGAGAAAGCACATTTCAGGCTAGAGAAGGAATTGCAGAGTATGGCATACAAAAGCGTATGATCCACTCTGGAAGAAAGGATTCTGTGTGGCTGAAGCACAGGGAATAGTGGAGGAGGAAAGAGTCAGGGGGTGGGGCCAGACTCTGAGGAGCCTTGCATACGTGCAAGTGGTTTAGGCTTTGCTCTATGGAAAGTGGGAGCTGGAGGAACGTTTTAAGAATAAAATGAGGGGCCGGCCCAGTGGTGCAGCAGTTAAGTGTGCATGTTCTGCTTTAGCGGCCCGGGGTTCACTGGTTTGGATACTGGGTGCAGACATGGCACTGTTTGGCAAGCCATGCTGTGGTAGGCGTCCCACATATAAAGTAGAGGAAGATGGGCATGAATGTTAGCTCAGAGCCAGTCTTCTTCAGCTGAAAAAGGAGGATTGGCGGCAGATGTTAGCTAAGAGCTAATCTTCCTCAAAAAAAAAAAAGAAAAAGAATAAAATGACAGAATGATATGTGCGTTATAGAGTGATCCCTGTTGGCAGTTTAGAGTCAGGGAGAGGATCAGAAGCATCTGCAATAGTGAGGAGCTAGGAGGCTAAACCCAGACAGTGGCACGTGGGGGCAGTAAAGTCTGCACGGGAGCAAGAAAGGGAGCAAGAGGGGTCTTGGAGGTGGAGTTAAGGGTCTGTGAGTCGTCAGGAGCAGAGGCGGCATGGTGGCAAACTGCGCACGGCCAGCTTGGGCCACAGATGGAGAAGTAGAGGGACTATTGCTCACGTAGGAAATGAGGTCGGTGCAGATTCGGCAGGGGAAGTAATAATGGCTAGTCTGAGTCAAGAACCTCATCCAACAGAAGGCATTTTTCAATGCCCACATAACTCTTCCAGCTCAGAATTTGAAAGCTGACATGAGGTTTGAGCTTATGAGCAAATCATAGTGTCTGGGCCCATTAGTGATCGTTTCTACTGTGCTAGGGAACAGTTTAAAGATAACTGTTAAGTGAAAAAACATCACCCCATAGTGTGTAGTATGATTCCATTTGTGTTTTTAAAAACTAAGTGCAGTGAGAGACAGGTTGAGGGAGAGACAGAGACAGAGAGACTGAGAGAATGAGAGACAGAGACACCGAGAGAATGAGAGAGAGGGAGAAAGAGAGACAGAAAGGTTGAGATTTGAAGGAAATGCAGAGCAAAGGCCGGTTACTATTAATAAGGAAGAGAAGCGGGATGAGAGAGCGAATGGAAGGACCTTTGATAATCTGAATTTTTGTGCATTTTTAAACTATTTTAACAGTGAGTTTTATTGATGCATGCTTTTGTTACTGTAATTTTTGAAAAGATGCTTACACATCTTCTTGGCTGCCACTAGGTGGTACTAGTGGAAGGACACATTGGCCAGCATTTAAGCTTCCCGTGTTCACCCGTAACACCTGCACGTGGGTGTAACTTCCTACCTTTAAAGGGTGAAACAAATTAATTCACCAATTATTATTAGCATGTGTTCCCAGAGCTTAGGGCTCAAGGCCCCCAGACTACTCTTTTATTCCCCTTTGGATATGAGATATAGTTTTTCTATCTAATTTGTATTAAAATATTTTCAAGTAAAAAACACGTTTTTTCCACATCAGTCTAAGTTGTACACAGTTTGGTTCACATATATTCAGAATAATCTCAAGATCTCCATTTTACAATAATATTCCCAAACCAAATCTTCATCAGATGCATAAAAATAATCGAACTCTTCTCTGTGACAGCACTGTTCACCCAAGGGTGCCTAATTCCAAGACCAGGCCTTTTTTTTCCATCCACTTACCCTAAATTCTCTTGGTCAGTCAACTTCTTCCATCTCCGCAACTGGTGTGGGCAGGAGACAGAAATGTTACCACTTATCCCCTCCCCACAACCCCTGACAATGCAGCATTTGTGATTTCTTTCTGGAGGCTTTTTCCCTTTTAAGCAGGGCTTATCTCCTCTCACATCAAGGAGTGGTCTGAACTGGCTAATGTTGTGTCCTGCGGTCTAAAACAATGTTTCATTCCAAACCAAGTACCTGAGGTTCCCAAGCCCGGAGTTAACATAGCCTAGAGGATGCCATGAAAACACTCATGTGCTCTCTTCAGAACACCGATGAGGCCAGCCTGGCACACACACAGCCACTCAGTCCCAAAGGGTGCAAAGCCAAGAGGTGTCTGGAGCGGCTCTGGCTCGGCTAAGGCATGCTCCTCGTGGTAATCTCCACTGGACATGGCATGATTTTTCACTTTCTTACCCCCCGCCCCCCACCCTTCCAGTAGGGGCAGTGTGCTGAGTTAGCCTTTGGATCAAACCCAAGAAAAAACTGACCAAGTTTACAGAGTTCTACTTGACACTCCCTGCATGGCCAGTTGAAATACCAGAGGAGAGCGTCCGGAACATTCCATGCCAAGGGCATTAGATATTAAATGGATATCTGCCACTATCCATCATTAATGATAAAGACTACTATTTATTTGCGCTCTTGCTATTTGCCAAGCCCCGTGCTAAATACTTCATATATTTTATCTTATTTGATTTCCTCAACCACCCTGTAAAGGAGCATTATTGCACCCATTTTACAGATATGAAAACAGAGACTTGGAAATGTTCAAGTGACAGGCTCAGGTTTATCTATTTTCAAAGCTTGTCTTCTTAATCCCTATCCTATTCTGAAGATAGCTAAGGGCTCTGATTGTTCAGAGATCCATTTACACCCCATTTAATAGATTACTGAGGACCTCGACTGCTCCCCCTTACCCCTTAGTTCATATCCTTTCCAAAGGGGTAAGAAAAGTTCAAGGCAAGAAAGTGAACGTAAATTATCCATTGCTTTGCACTGACATTTAGAATTATACATTTTTTTAAAGACAAGAACTATGCTTTCCAGTTACTTTTCCGTCCCCTCAGCACCTCCCATGATGTTCCACCCATGACGGTTTCTCAGCATGTGTTGCTTCAGTGACTGGCTGGCCTCTTGCTCACATTTAGGGCCAAGAAGATTAGTGACGGAATAGAACTCAAGGTTTGTGATTTTCTGTGGGTCAAGATTATTTTTACCATCTGTTTCCCCTTTCCATGAATCCTTGCAAATCAAATATAAATTGGTTTCCAAATTGAAATATTTCTTCTAATTTTTTTCGATGAGTCTAATTTTATTATTTTAAGAAAAACTAATCAAGCACGGTTAGTTGAAAGTATAAACAAGAATAACTCCATCACAACCTTCCCTTCTCCAGAACTCAGAGCTGGAGCTTGTTTTCACGATCTAATTAGGCAGGGACTTCTGTGACTTAATTTAAAAGCCTGAATTATAATCACCTTGCTTTTTTTTCAAAACAGTTTTCTTCTCTGCTACCTCTGGATGAACCTGGCTCTGCTTCTCCAAATTCAACGATGTCAGGTCAGCAGGGAGCAAATTCGAGACTGTACAATTCCCATCAGATATTAGCTGGGGAGATCTTTTCATCCCCCAGGTTTAAGTTCAATTCTAAAGGGGATGTTTTCTTCTCAACAGATGTGGTTATCTCTCATTAACAGTAACGGGTGTTTCGCGTGAACGCGCACAAGACTCTATACCCCTAAGATTTTCCCAAGCATCAATTTCACGAGGCCAAAGTAAACACATTTTTGCTTTTTGGCTCCACCCTCCTCTGCGTTTGCATAAATGTTGATACCTGAATAAGACTCTAAGTTATGAAAGGCCAACACGTGGTTTCTGCATATGTCAACCAAAGGACGTGGCTTTAAAAATGGGTTCCTGTCTTCTCTGTTTAATTCTTGGCCTGTCAAGCCATTGTAACCATATGAGGGAGGCAAGGAGACATTTCTGAATGGTTTTTTTCTGCCCAGATGTCATGCTGTGCCAGTGAACGAGATATGCCCAGGACTGCATTAATGTCCTATTCTGAAATGTTTGTCTCCTGGTCTACCTCCAGTTGATTCAATCAGTATTGGATACTCTTGAAATCACGAAGTGAAAAACAGGCATGAAAAAAGAGCGACTAAAATATGAATAACAAACTGTTCAAGGCGAGACAGCCAGTCATAAGGGCTGGCTCCACTCGCCTGAGAGGTGTGTTGCCAACACCAAATAAGCCGAAATAAGAGGCAGCCTTGTTTGTATAGTACTTAATAGGCCCCAGAGGGAAAAGGGACAGCTCAATGAAACAATCTTGCCTAATTTTTTTCTTAGCTTCTTCACTCTATTTCATGTAAGTCATGATTCAGAAAGGTCTCTAAAACGTGATGGCTTTAAGAACACTAGTCTGCCACGGCTCTTAAAATGTGTGTTAACAGCTTTTAATCTTGTTGTATATATAGTTATCAATAGCAGCAGTGGCACTTAGCATGTATTTCAACTCAGTAATTTCTGCATATGAAGAGTTTAATAAAAAAGAATGAGAAATGATATGGTTGAGAGTAAGATGAAGACTCTTTCATTTCCCCTGAAATTATTTTTAAGAACATAAACAACTTACCTCCTTCTTTGCCGGTCTTAACCTATAAAACACAAAAAGTCAAGTTGTGGTTATCTTTCATGACTGTTGGCCTCAATTTCTGTCTCAGGAGACAATATAAAGCGGTTCAACTGGTTTTGTCTTGTTTGAGAAACTAAAATTAAAATCTCAGGAGTTATTTATTTTAACCCAGAAACAGGAAAGAAGGAGGTCCATCAGAAAAAGTCATAAAGACAGTTTTCCAAATGCGTAGACCTTTTTAATTTAGTAACAATCTAAAAAAAAAAAAAGGTTTTTTTTTTAAAGACTTTCTAAATGTGTTTTTTTAAATATCTTTCTCTAGTTGCAACTGGACACTTTAGGTTTTATTCTCATCTTCCAGCTACTGGCATGACATAATCTACTCTAGGGAATGACTGCCTAAATTACTAGATCCTTAAATATTCTAGTGGAAAACATTTGCAAGGCTCATTCTCAAAAGCACACTGCAGTGCCGCGAAGTTGACACCTATCTCATAAGACCAAATTCAATTCTATTTTTCTATATTATAGCCAACAATTTCAAGGTGTTATTTTAAACATCACAATTCCAAAAGCATGACAGAAAAGAGTTCCATGGATGCTATATAAGCCAATTTTGCAGTGTGTTTTGGGAAAAAAACTACCCAGTAATTGTGAATTCTGTTTTTCATACTACCCAATAGTGATAGTCAAGCAGCCTCTAGCATTTATTCTTGGCTAGGATAAGTGACTTTTTAGGAAATAAAATTTGGACAAATGTATGTTATGCTGGCTCTTGACACATTCATTCTCTCTCTGTTTTTTAAAAATCATAAATCAGACCCCAGCTGTCAAATTTTCAGCTTTTGAAGAAGAAATAGCACTACGTGTTTACTTACCAAAGTTAACTGAGTTGAAGTCATCACAGCTAATTCTGGCTCATTCCTGGGATTCTTCTAATTACAAATTACTTGCTTAAATGAGTAAATGTGCTATATTAACTGAATGCTTGAATGAGTAAAGTTGTTTATACATTGTGTTACCCATTATACAACATTCTATACTAGGCACTGGTCAGTCTATAACTGGGAGGGGTATTGTGTTTCAGCCAATGTCTTTACTGAGTGCCCGCTACACATTAAATGGTTAAGACAGAGGAGATTACAAAATATTCTCTGGATTACTTCACAAATTACAGTTGTTGAGACAAAAATGTAAAGTAAAACTACAATAAACAAGAGAATCACTTATCTGATAAGGAGAAAATTTAATCCACTTACAGGAACAATTTGAAGCTTACTCAGTAAATTTAGATCTCAGAGATTGAGGTGTTAGCATTACCAACAAATCATTTGTGATTGCAGGTCCTGGAAACAAATAGCTAACATTTTTGAGAGTCTCAGTAGGGCACACAAACCACTCCCCCACAATCTATGAATCTAAAAAGAAGCAGAAATATTTTTATACGTGAGGAATGAGTCTCTTCATAACTTGTAAACACAGAGGGCTCCGATTCCACCCTGCTAGGTTCCCTGGTCTAGCTCAGCAACTTCTCCCACACATCCCCAGCGTCAGTTTCTTGGTCTTCTGGAATCTTCGTCTCCCTGCCTGGTAAAAGGGGAGGAGAAGTAATCATGCTTTCACCACAGGGGTGTTGGTAAAAATTAATTAGTATTTATAATGTGCTACATTAAGGTCCTTAGGCGATTCATGACTTAGAACTTACATGGCACTCGATCGTTCCTTAAAGTTTTTAAAACAGTCCTTGTTTTCCAACTCAGGCGAAAAAAAAAACCACACACAATCTTCACACTTCAAACAGTAGAATTAAGCGTAGGAACATTTTGGCTTTCCTAGGAACACTTATTTTCCTGAGGTGAAAATATTAGCACATTACAAAAGCGTATTTCCTCAGCATTTGATTCTGAATTGAGCAGTTTTCATTTATAGTTGATAAAAGCCAAACGAAGAAGGTTTTAGAAAAGCCATTTTAAAAGCTTATTCTGCCATCTTTGGTGGTGTTTTCAACTAGTCCCCATTGAAGGGAAATTGGTTCATCTATTTTACAATTATTTAATTCCGGCACTTAAAAGAAACCCAAGAGGTCATTTGGTCGATGTCTCCTGCCTGCAGTAACAGTATTGAGCACCTACTCAGAAAACCAACATTCTCAAATTATAAGTGCAGAAACTGGGGCTCAGTGAGCTCAAGTAACAAAGCAGGGACCTAACCCACACCATTGGACTCCACAGTCCATTCTCTTCCCACCACCTCAGACAGACACCTCCAAGAAGTAGTACCTGAAGCTGACCTGCCCAGCACAGCAAGCCCTTTCTTCTCCTCTTTGTCCCTATCCTCTCTCTGAGCTTAAAAATTAAACTAAAATATTCTAATAGAACTTCTGTCCTAGCTCCAGAGAGCTCAGGAGCACCTTCAAATGATACTTCAGTTATTTTGAAGGATAGGTAGTTTAAAATCACTTTAAAAAGACACATTTTATTGAAGAAACAAAACCTATGTATATCCTTTTTTGAGAATTGACTTACTTCATTCAGTCTTAGCAATTTTTTATATCAAGTTAAAATGCATATTATATTATCAGAACCTTTTAAACTTTGTACTGAAGTATAATGTACATACAGAAATTAAGTATACTTATTTTTTGAAATGTGAAAATCGATCCCATCTTCATCTTGTAATAAGATAAGATGTCATTTCACATCTCAGAGAAAGGTACTATATGAAATAATGAACTCTAAAAAGGTATAAATTAGCTCTTAGCACATCTAAGAATGCTTTGAAAGGTTAAGCTCATTATTTAAATTAAGGTATGATTGGTACAGTATTTTTATCATTGTTGTTATCTTTTTTTTTTTAAGGATTGGCACCTGTGCTAACAACCATTGCCAAACTTTTTTTTTTTTTTCTGCTTTATTTCCCAACCCCCTCCCCCACCCCCACCCCGGTACATAGTTGTATATCTTAGCTGCAGGTCCTTCTAGTTGTGGGATGTGGGACGCCCCCTCAGCGTGGCCTGACGAGCGGTGCCATGTCCGCACCCAGGATCGGAACCCTGGGCCACCGCAGCGGAACGCGTGAACGTGTGAACTTAACCACTCGGTCACGGAGCCGGCCCCATTATCATTTTAAATAATGGTATTTTCTTATGCCTTTGGGGAGCAGGCAAGTAAGATAAAAATAAGAAAAAATTTATAGGTGTCTCTGCACGCTATCACTATCTTTAAACAGTGATTGATAACCTATACCATGAATGACTATGTATAAGTTTTGTTCATACAGTTTACCTCCACGTAAACTGCACAAATCATCTTAATTGCCTATTACTGAAAAAATATGGCCTGAAAGTCAGAAGTACCTAAGAATTTGAATGGCAATTGAGAGAGATCATTCTTAAGTTGATATCCATCTTTGTTCTTTCATTTTGATTCATGTTCCTCTGTTTAACATTTACTGACAATTAAATGGATGGAGAAACCTTATCAAAATCACACCCCTGTTCTAAGCTGGTAAATATCAGACCCCCAACTGCAGAGGTTCTATGATGCTTGTGGTCTGGGAACACACATTTATTGAAAAATTACCAACAAGCATAGTCTTTTACTGTAGTTGATTGAACCCTTCTTACCTCTAGACAGTGAGTCAAATCAGGCCTACCTTTAACTTAGGGAGAAGGATATAGGCCATCAAATATCCTGCTCTATACTAAGGCTCAAATTAAACAAAAACGAAATAGCTACTCTGCACGCACCGTGAAAGACTGACTTTGGTTTAATCCCTATTCTCAGTGTCTATTGTGGCAGGTACAAGAGCTGAACGGCCCTCTGGGTACCACGTCTCAGCTGTACAACTCCCTCCTGGTCATGGGGCTCTGGCACTAGTAATGGAAAACACCCTGGGAAGGTTCCCTGAGGAGCTGAATTCAGCTTTTGTCTGCCTGATGAAAAACATAATTCTTCTCCAATAATTCCCTTAGGGTTTTCCCTAGGGAGTACCATACAATGCTGAACTGACCCAACTTGAAGAACAAGTCAGCTGCATGAGACAGAAAACAATGTCGCACAAACTTACCAACTGAAACCTTAGTAATTTGAGTTTAATTTGCTGTCAGAAGTTTATTAATTATACTCTTATGGAACTGGAATCTGGCTGTAAGATTTCAAGGTAAAAAATCATATTTTTAGAGAGTATTTAATATAAACACAGGTATTAAAAAGATCATAAAAACTTTCTCGTTTAAGACCTTTGTTGAGAGTAACTTACTTATGAAATTTATTATAGTCCAATATAATGACCCATTTAAATCATTTTATTTTCTAACTGTTTTTCTTTAGAGTTGAAATTTTTATAGTTTTAGATCCCCAAAATTTTTATTTATGTGGAATATTTTTAAAGGTCTTCATTTTATAAACATTATAAGGTCCCAGGACTTAAGCAAAAAAATAAAATAAAATAAACAACCAATAAAAGAAGTTATAGAATGAGGGCTGGAGAGGAGTTAGAACTGGTCCGTTGGTCATATCATACATTTCTCCTGCCAAATCAGAGGAATTCTAGGTCAGAAGATAAAAAGCTATTCCAATTTCTCTAAAAGGCATACTGATACTTTCTGCCATGGTAAGAAAGTGTTTTCAGGTATCTAAAATTAATGATAGAGAATGAGCAGTCATTATCTACAAAGAAACATTGTATTTTTGGTATAATAAAACAAAAATTCATAAAGCAACTAAAAATAAGTACACAGAAAGTCTGTATAAATCTATTTCAGAGATGAAGTCTCTTGACTAATTCAAAAAGTATTGGTCTTTCCTCCCCTTCAAACACTTACCTGATTTCCTTTACTTATCTAGTTACATAACTGATTCTGTGACTTGTAAACAAACAGCCCCATGGCTCGACAGTTCTGGATCTGTGGGTTTGTACTGCTGTTTCTCTGTGGAGGTTGAGAGCTGCATAATGATTTATTCTTTCCCCGCCCCTGCCTTCTTTTCCTGTTTTGCTCCCTCTTTTTTTTGTCAAAGTAGGTTAAAAAAGAAAAATCCAAGAGAACTAAATGTGAAGACAAATCCTGGTGCTATAGGATGAGGCCACCAATTTAAACACCCTGGCCACAAGAAATGCACAATATGAGGGTCTCATACTCAGTCGAGTTCTCCATAGGGAGACTCCTATTATGTAGCATTTTTCAACATCCCCTGGACTCCTAACCATATGCTTTTGTATAAGGCAGCTTTGATTCCCATGATTTCCCACGCGTGAAACTCACAGCTTCAAAGAGAACTCTGCATGCAAAAGATACATGGGGGTGTAGTTCGGGAGGAGAATGGGGCTAGTAGGCAGAATGTGGGTGAGTTAACATTCCAGTCTGCGCTTTAATTCCAGTGCTACCTGTCACTGGTGTGCCCCAGATATAACAGTGACTGCTGGCAAATTAGAAGCTTTCTATTTTGGTGATTAGACCTAATCAATTACCTGGAATTATAACACACCTGATTCCATCATAGGGAAGTAGATTCCAGAATTGGTTGTTAGGTGGATTTGATTTATTTTTGATGGTGTAGATTAAGTACAATTTATACTATGGCATGGCATGTCATGCACTTACTGGCACTTTGTGTTGCTCAAAAATTCTTCAGGAAACATTTTCATTATGTAATAATTTAATCCAGATGAAGTAAATGTGAATAAATTAAGCATTTTGGGTTTTTCAAAATCTAGAAAATTATGTGGTCTTATGTGAAGAAAGATGACAGAGCCTTTAAATACCTTCAACGGTTACATGAAATTTTAACTAATTCTCCTTTTGTTTGCTATTTTAGGAGACTTTTATTTTTAAATATTTTTAAAATTGTTTTTTCTCCTATTTATCACCGATTCTTCTTTCAGTCTGGGTATTGTAAAGTATTTCTATGCCAAAGAATGTCTTGGAACATTAGAGTCTAATGTACTGGTGGCCGTTCTTCTTTAAAGAAATCCCTGAAAGTATTTTATTAACTACATCAGGGCAGAACTAAGGACCATTTTAAACTACAAAAGGCTTCTTTGAATGCTGTCTTTGGAGGTTCGGTCTTATTCCAAGGAGTGTAAGTAATCTGTGATTAAGGGATATTTGATGACCTCTTTATAAGAAGTTTACCCTATTCCCCTTAAAAAATCATTTTGTCCTGGGAACTTTTTAATATTAGGATATTCCTTAGCTTTATATTTGTTTGTTTGTTTGTTTGTTTTTTGAGGAAGATTAGCACTCAGCTAACATCTGCCGCCAATCCTCCTCTTTTTGCTGAGGAAGAGTGGCCCTGAAGTAACATCCGTGCCCATCTTCCTCTATTTTATGTGAGATGCCTGCCACAGCATGGCTTGACAAGTGATGTATAGGTCCACACCCAGGACCTGAACCGGCGAACCCCGGGGCACGGAAGCAGAACATGTGAATGTAACTGCTGTGCCAGCGGGCAGGCCCAACTCTTAGCTTTATTTTTTAAATTAATTTTCACATGTATGTCGTGAATAAGAAGGCCCTATTCTCTCTGAACTTGATCCATATGACCTAGGTTGAAGTGAAAGTGGCAGGCCCCAGTTTTGCAGCTAGCAGACTAAAATGAAAATCTGAAGTGAAATACTTGCTGACTCCAAGAAATTAGGAGGAGCCTCTGTGTTCCCCTCAGAAGCTGCCAGTTGCAGGAGCTTGCCTGGTTTTGCTCTGAGGTTTCACAAGGTCTGTTAGAAACCATAGCAGCATAGACCTTTAGAGCTGGAAGGGATGGTGCTTAGCTTTCATCTTTTCTAAAGCCCTCTTGTTAGACAGGAGAAAATGCACCCCAGACAGAGACTGCGATCTTGAAAGGTACATTTCCTATTTTTATTCCTTTTTAAAAAGCCATTTTTTTTATTGAGTTAATGATAGGTTACAATCTTGTGAAATTTCAGTTGTACATTAATGTTTGTCAGTCATGTTGTAGGTGCACCACTTCACCCTTTGTGCCCACCCCCCACCCCACCTTTCCCCTGGTATCCACTAAACTGTTCTTAGTCCACATTTTTAAATTCCTCATATGAGTGGAGTCATACACAGATTATCTTTCTCTCGCTGGCTTATTTCACTTAACATAATTCTCTCAAGGTCCATCCATGTTATTGCAAATGGAATGATTTTGTTCTGTTTTGCAGCTGAGTAGTGTTCCATTGTATATATGTACCGCATCTTCTTTATCTATTCGTCTGTTGATGGGCACTTAGGTTGCTTCCATGTCTTGGTAAAAAGCCATTTTTAATTCAAGTTTTATACCCTTCCGATGGACAGGGACACCAACATGTGTTGAGACTGCTCTGTCCATGTGCTGCAAGAATTCGAGGGAAGCACTAGTTTGCTCCTCTGGAAGGACTGAGAAAATGCAGAGCGAAACACTGGACAAAGCTTAAGGAGCTGGATCTGACTCACGATTTTAGTGTAATAGTGTAACCTATTATCTCATTTACTGCATATAATCCCAAACTCCAACTACAAAATATAATAACAAAACTATTATGGAGGACTACATGTTCAAGCTATGGAACCATAGTTGGGTTTAAAAACAAAAAGATAGTTTAAACATTCACTTTCTTACTCGACATATCTGCTTCCTGTGTATCTTGGAAACACATTTATTTACTGTACAAACAAAGCTGTAACTTTTTTAAAGTTTCCTGTTACTTCTTATTATCTAGTGAGTTGAAACACTAATTGAGGAAATGGTGGAGAAGATTATATTTCTGTTTCTACATCATAGCCCAATGTATTACAAGTGAGAAAAAGTTGTTGAGTCTGTGGTCATGAATGGCCCCAAACGTCTGCATTTGACTGTTTTTACAAAGTCAGAAAAATGGGACCATTGTTTTTCCTCTTATCTCAACTTCTGGGCTTGCCGTCTCACAGACTAATGGTCCATGTCATCGGGAGCTTCAGTGTGGCCTTCTGGGACTGTGCTTATGGAGGGAATTGGCTTTTATTTAAACATGCTCTTTAGGCTTTGGGTTAGGGGCCTGAAACTATCGTTACCAGAGCTCTTCAAAGTCTAATGTGTTACATGAACACAAGAGTTGGTGAGGGAAACAGTTTCAAAACAGCATGATCCTATCTTTATTTTAAAAAGAATATGAAATACATAAGGGATAATGCATGTGTACCTGCACCTCGCCCCCCCAGCAGTTATGCACACAAACAGCCGTATAATATAGTGGTGAAAGCTTGAGTTTTGGAGTTATGCAGTCCTGGGTTCTACTTCCAACCCCAGCACTTAATTTCCTCTCTTCTTAGACCCACAAAATGATTTTCAGTCAATTGAGAAGACTTAAAAATATGGTACATGCTTTGAAGTGCTTAAAATTGTGTCTTTATAAACTACTCTCCCATGCTCTTTCAGTGTCCCTTGTTATTCTTCAGGCTCTGCTAGCCAGCCAACCTCAGATTCCTCAATGCTTTTCCACCAACGCTGGATCCTGGAGCACTCTATTGGGGTTCAAAGTTCTTAAACTCAGTGTTCATTGTGCCTAATCCCTCCACCCACCATTGTCTAAACATCCTGCAGCCCCTGCCCATCCAATGCCTATTGACTGTCACAGAATATGCACATCTCAACCAGTAGTTGATTTGAGTCTTCTAAGACTCCTCTCTTGATCTCAATCTCATAAGTCCTTACTTCTAAACACACACCTTTTGAACAACAGGATCTCTTTGTCTTGGGCCTCCAAAGACCAGTTTAAAATCACAGAACATATTGAATTCACTGAAGAAAACTTATTCACCAAATATTTCATCCTTACTCAAAAATATACAATTTTATTTTTCAAAGATTTTATTTTTCCTTTTTCTCCCCAAAGCCCCCAGGTACATAGTTGTGTATTTTTAGTTGTGGGTCCTTCTAGTTGTGGCATGTGGGATGCCGCCTCAGCATGGCCTGATGAGCGGTGCCATGTCCACGCCCAGGATTCGAACCATCAAAACCTCAGCGGCCAAAGCTGAGCTTTTGAATTCAACCACTCGGCCACAGGGCCGGCACCTCAAAAATATACAACTTTTAATTAAAATATTTTCTTAGAAACACAATCGACTTCCTCATTCTGATAAAATGCATAAAGTGCATCTAGACTGTAATTTCTAGCTATGACCTTGAGAATTTTAGCACTAGTGCAATTTGCCAATTATGCAAAAACTAACAAGTTCTATTTCCAGTATTGAAAATTTTGTATATCTCATACATGTTTCTAAATTCTTTTCAGAAGAGTGAATTATTTTTAAAAGCATATTGGAGGCCGGCCCCGTGGCCAAGTGGTTAAGTTCACACGCTCTGCTTTGGTGGCCCAGGCTTTTGTGGCTTTGGATCCTGGGCATGTACGTGGCACCGCTCATCAGGCCATGCTGAGGCGGTGTCCCACATGCCACAACTAGAAGGACCCACAACTAAGATATACAACTATGTACTGGGGGGATTGGGGGAGAAAAAGCAGAAAAGAAAAAAAAAGATTGGCAACAGTTGTTAGCTCAGGCACCAATCTTTAAAAAAAAAATAAAAGCATATTGATTAATTTTTAGTGATACAATCTTGATATGCAGGCATGGCTCATTTACTGAATATTCACAATCTATAACATTGTATTGTATATATTTATTTCCATAGGTACATTTCTTCACAATTTCTTTTTGGTTACTCTTATACGTCCTGGAAGATTAGCATTACAGAGAATACACTACTGAATCTTTTAAATTTGGTTCCAACAAGTTTGCCCTGAAAAAACAAATTTGAATGATAATTTTAATCATTACAAGGAAAACTGATATAACCAGTCAATTCTTTTTTTTTTTTAAGATATTTTTGATTTAGAATATGGTACAAAGAACCCATTCCAGCAGAAAAACAGAATGGGAATGAACTACCCAGAATGTATCTCTGGCTTGTAACTTTACTTAGTTATGATGTTACTTTTGTTAAAGCAAATTGTTTTGATGTCCTCATAAAACGCAGATGTCAAAGAACTACGTTGCAGCTACCTCTGTGTCCAAATAATAGCTGGTTTAACTTTCTATCAATCACCTTTACTTAAGATACCACAGAAAGAATGGACAAGGAGATATAAAATTTTGTGAAATTTTGTGAGTAGTGTATGTACTTGGTTAGAGAAAACCCATAAAGCAATGTGCATCACACAGAACGTTTTATAACTATATACATTGTATGGGCTATGTGTGCAATTGATACAGAATAACAAAATGATACACGCAGTTGATCCTAGATCATATGACATTTTCAGAAGATAACATCTTCAGCTATTTTTCAGTCTTTGAAGATTACATTTTTTAATTGCATGGGTATTTCCTTAGGTGTTCTTGATGCAGAATTTGCATACATTACAAACGGTCTCTGACTTATGATGGTTTGATTTATGATTTTTTTACTTTCTGGGGGTGTGAAAGCAAGAGGCATGCAGTAGAAACTGTACTTCGAACTTTGAATTGTGATCTTTTCCTGGGCTTGGGGAAAATCATCCTAACACATGATGGATGAGGGGATTATACCCTTCATATGTAAAAAGTTGTTATAAATCACTAAAAATCACAAATTTCTCCAAGGAAATTGGGCAATGATCAGGTAAGTCACAGGGATATATTCTTAGTAGTTGAGTTACAAGGTCAAAACTTAAGAAAATGTTCAATTTTACCAGTAAACCAAGAAATGCACATTACAATGGGGTGCCAGTTTTCAAAATAACCTATATTTAAAAGAAATGTCAATATACAGTCTGTACAGCTATTGGGAACTGTGCACTGTTGGGTAGAGTCTACATGTCCAAATTTTCTTGAGAGTAATCTGACAATATATATATTTTAAAAACCTTTAAAATTTTTATACCCTTTGGGTCTGTAATTCTATTACTATGAATGTATCCTAAAGAAACAATCAGAGATGTGCAGAAAGATTCACGAAGATGTTTAACATACTCTTGTCTGTAACAGGAAAAATCTGAAAACAGCCAAAATCAAAATTAAGTTATAGGAGATTTGTTAAATATACTATGGCATACATTAACATTATTAAATAAATAAAAATTAAAAATCATATTATTGAAGAATATTTACAGATGTGGAAAACATTTCCAAAATATTAAGTGGACAAGGATGTTATAAAACAGTAGATCCCAAATATATATATATATATATAATTATATAGAATATATGAGATATAATTATATATATAATTTTTTTTCTGTAAATATACATAGAAAAAAATTGGAGATATATCCAAATATAAATAATGACTATCTCTTGGTGGTATGATTACAGATGATTCTCTCTTCTTTGCACTTTTCTGTATTTAACACATTTTCTATAATAACCATGTTAATGATCCAATGATTTTCCTCCAAGGATCTTTTAGAAGGAAGCTACTAAAAAATTACCCAGTGCCCAGAGTCAGGCAAAAGAAAGAACAGGCTTGCTCAAAAGTGGAACGTTTAGAGTCGTCCCATCTAGTGGAAATGATGGAGGTAAAGGAAAGGTTAGTAAGGCCTAATATTTAGCCTCAGTGTTCCCCACACTTCCACATCCCCATCTAGAAAATGCCATCCCAAGCTGTGCTCCAGTTATGGTGTAACCACAACTTAATGGCACTCTAATGGCACTGCCTTGCCTCCTTACTCCCAAGAGAAGTCAGTGGGGACTTCTGAGGTCTGCCATCCAAAGCCAATTAATCCCTACTACCTGTGGGTTATAATCTGTAAAATGGTGTTCTTTTTTCTAGGGGACAGCCTGATCCTGGAGTGCAAACCCTGTTCAAATAGCAGATGAGTTAAGTTCATGAATGGCCAAACCAATTATTCTATGCCAAACCAATCTTTTTTTGCCAGTTTACTCTTTTCCTTTTCTTTGGAAGCCACGGTCTACTTTGAAAATTCCCTGAGAAAAACCCTGACAATTGAAAGAACTGGATTCAGTATGTTGCACGCTCTAAGTCCTGACTCAGCACTAAGGAATGTTATTTTTAGATGGAATATAAAACTGAAAACCTGATCCTTTATTTATTGAAGATCTCTTAAGAATCTTTGTGAGATGATAGCATTAATACTCTATCCCTTACCACATTCTTTTTGTATTTTAAAATTTCTCTCTAGTGTCATGATTGCTACCCGAAATCTCTATTAAAACTGTGGGTAAAACGTGGAAATTGATTATAATAAAAAATAAAAATCATTAGTGAAATAAAGTAAATTAGCTATTAATTATATGCAATTGATAAAAATATTTTTATAAGTTTAAAATTTTCTATTGTTTATTGAAATATATTGTTTGATGTTGAAAAAGCTATATTAAATATTTTAATATAGAATGTATACATTTTCTCAGTAAAAGTGCCTACAATAGTCTTCAAAATTTTTTCCTTTTTCAGTCTCTCTGTCTAACATACACACACACATTTTTTTCTGACATTGGTGTATTTTCATTTGTTCAAATATACTTTTATGTTTTTTTGAGTGTCTATTATTTTTGTTCAAATGCTAAGGGCACCTAAGATAGTTTCAGTTAACTTGTTATATCTGAAACTTGCTTACCCTCATAATAAACAACATTATAGTAGTGGTTGGTGATGAATATTTTCTGGTAAAGGACTTAGATGAGTCCTGTCCAATAGAACTTTCTGTGATGTCCAATATGGTAGCCACTAGGTATGCCACTATCAAGCACTTGAAATATAGCTAATCAGACAGAAGAACTGAACTTTAATTTTACTCGATTTTATTTAAATAGTCAAAAACATGGCTAGGGCTACCGTATTAGATGGTGCAGACTTAGACTTTAATAACTACCCACAATTCATATAGAAATGGACTGGAGCCAGAGGTAGGATCAGAACTAGGGTCTCAATCTAGTCTTACATGCTGTCTTGTGTGGAGCACATGCAGACATTTGTGAGTGTGTAAGTATATTAGTGAGTTAACAAGTATGACAAACAGGTCTTCTCTAGGGTTGTAATATGTCTGTTTTAAATTTTAATGATATTTTCTGTTATGTTTAGGTAAAGACTGTTAAGTATTTGCTGTAGTTAGGCATAGGTAAATGCTGCAAGGTAAATACTCTTAGTAAATACTCTCAAAGACCAAATAAATGGCTTTGTCTTGGTACTCACTTTTATGTGCAAGAGATCAAAGAAACAAATGAGACTTCTGATTTAGAAAAATGATTTCAAGACATAATCTAGCACATTTCATTGGATATACGTGGATGTAAACCAGTGACCTGCACTTTTCCATCTGTCTTGGTCCTCTTTGACCACACTGCTGGACCATCCCTTTATCCTAAACTCCTCTCCTTCAGCTTCCTGGGCATCCTTGCTGAGTCTCCTGCCCTTCTGCCTGGTCCATCATTTCTTCTGTCACTTCTTTCTCCTTCTGCCACTTACTTGTAGATGTTACCTTTGGTTCTGCGGTTGGTCTGGCCCTACACCTCCTATGATCTCTGATTTCTGTCCTCTACCTCATGATTTAAACTGTCATCTTTATAACTTATAACTACCTAATTGTAATGTACTTATCATATGGAAAAATAATCAGCACAGAAAAAGAATGAAGCTCATCACGTAGAGTGTTAACAGACTGCCTTTAAAAACACTGTGGGTTTTTCCTCTAATACATAGAAATAGATATGGATTCAAGAGGTTTAGGAATAAATCTTAGGAAATCTCTTTTCTTTTTGGTGCATTATATAACATAGAAATAACTTATATAACCAATTTATCAGATAAGTTTTTGAAACTTTTGCTAATTTAAAAATTTTTCTAATTTGTGTTTCATCTGAAAAGTAAATGATAGATCTTATTTTGAACAAATTAAATGTAATTCTCTTATGATAATTAGAAAAGTTGCATATGATCCATAATTTTAAAACTGGTTATGCTTAAAATTAAAAAAAATTGCATCCAGTATTTTGTATACATTTTCTCCAAACTCCTTAATTCATAAAGCTACATATTTTTAAGAGTACTGTTTTATACCATTGTGTTTTTAATAGCAAATATACAGAGTTTTAGCTACATTATAATTTAATGAGGCTTTTGTGGGAAGGCCATTGTTTAGAGAACTCTTTGTAAGATGGTTTCTATGGAGAAATGAGTTTCCAAGATGGAACTTAGAATCCTTGGCTCATACCTCTGCTACTTAGAAGGGAACGAGCACTTCCCTGCCATCCCAGGTGCCAAGGAGCCTTTCCTCAACCACACCCTGGAGCAGGGGCTAGCTGCCTTCTCCTCCACACAAAAAAGGATTCTGGGAAGGAAGCCGATCTATTCCCCATGCAGCCTAAGCACCTACTACAAAGAGAATTTTGCGATGTGAAACAAGGTCGCAAGAAGGTACAAAATATTCTTAAATCTGGTATTACTGAGCTGGGACATAGATGTTTTATCTAGGAGGAGAGGTAGCCATTTCCTCTAAATCTACATTAACAATATGTGTACTAAAAGGGAACATTTTTTTTCTAGTGGTTTTAATTACTCTCCTTTTAAATTGGCATTTTCTTCCTAAGTATAAGAAGACTATAAAATAAAACATGGTTTCTAGTTGACATTAGTTAGTATAATGGTGAATCAAAGTGGATGTTTTGGGGTAATACTGCACTGGAACACGTTAAACAATTACAGGAATAGTAATTTGTTTTTTCCGCCCCCCTTAAATGTTATATACAAATAAACAACAGTGATCAGTCCTTGAAGAATAAGGCAGATTTCTGGATATCACAACCATCTCGAAGGTCTACACATGATAAAATTTCCTGCGACATTTCTAACTTCTTAAAGATAATTGTGGTGACATTGAAGGCTGAGGCTGCCCATGGTCAAATATGACTGTAAACTCCCTTTCTTAAAACTTTCTTTTCATTTTCTTTCTATTTAGCAGCTTTCTTACTATGTCTGGGTCCCTTCTTTTTCTAAGTAAGTGGACATTTGAAGGTTTCACTTTCAACCTCCGTTTTTAAGTTGATTCCCACATCTTCTATTCCTTTCTAACTTGCACTTCCAGCTTCTACTTTGGTGTTTCCACTGGGAAGCAACTTAAACTTTTTTTTTTTTTTTTTGAGGTAGATTGGCCCTGAGCTAACACCTGCTGCCAATCCTCCTCTTTTTGCTTGAGGAAGATTGTCCCTGAGCTAACACCTGTGCCAATCTTCCTCTATTTTGTATGCGGGACACTGCCACAGCGTGGCTTGATGAGCGTCTAGGTCTGTATCCAGGATCTGAACCCGCAAACCCAGGTTGCTGAAGCAGAGCTCGTGAACTTAACCACTACACCACCTGGCAGGCCCAAACTTAGCGTTTTAAAATCCAAACTAATCTCTTTTCACTCAGGAATCAAACTTCTCCTGATTTTGGTGTTTCTCTTAAGGGTATCACCATTTTCTGTTATCCAAACTAAAACTGGTCATCTTTCCTTTCTCCCTCTTTGTTCCCTACATCCACGAGTTGCATAGTCAGCCCATTTCTGCTCCATGTCTTTCATATCCACCCCTTCCATTCCTCTGCCATCGATACTTCTCATCACCTCACACCTCAGTTATTGTTCTTGTACATGGTATCTCTGTCTTAAGTGTGTCTCCCTCCAACTTATTTGACATAATACTCCCCAAAATCATCTTTTGGTTGCTACCTTTCCCAGGAAAAATAGTCCACTTATTACACATGTCCTTTGCCTTTTCACATATCTATCTATTTAAAAACACATGCTTTTAGCAGGACTGTTTGGTACTATTCCCTCTCATACCAACTTTACACCAAAACTTAATGAAAAAAGGCAAAAAAGGAGAATGACTACTTATCATACCTTCTTTTTCGGCCTTATGGGAAAAACCTGGGTATTAAAGGTGCATTTTGGATTTATTTCTCTCAATGGACTCAAAATAGACTGCTAATTAGTTTCAGTGTCAGAGACGCACCCTGCTCCTTGCCTGCATTGTATACAGTATACACAAAGCTGAGGGAATGTCAGTGGTGAACTCTGGGAGACTTGTAGGATGAGAAGGAGCAAGTGGACTGGCTTTGTGTCTCTTGCTTCGGTCAGTAACAGAGGCTAACCAGTCTTTCACAGTGCTAGCTCTTGAATTTCTGATTTAGGTTCACAATAGATACTTGTGGATTGATTATCGTTAAATTGACTAAAATGACAAAACCATGGGTTACTCTAAAGCTACTGCATCCCATATAGTTCAGATTCTTTCTTAGTATTTAATCCTCAGTAAAAATGATAATTTGCCTTTCATTGAATACGTCCAAGGGACACATGCACAAATGAAGTTACAGTGATCACCTCTGAGAAATGGAACTGAGGGGGAGGAATTTTTTTTATATAGTACTTTTTTTTTAATGAGCTTGCCTTAATTTTATAGTGAAAAACTAATTGAAAATAATATGCTTAGAACACATTACACACATTAGTTTAGGAACTTTTCCCTGTTTTGTAACACTTCAGGACCTAAATAGCAACAGAATCCAAGTCAAGAAACTTAGATTAAAGGGTGGAAGAGACAGCATCATTTGTGGGCCTTTCCTAGACACATTCACTATGTGACACAGCTTGTCATTAAGTTACTTTTCCTTATTTATCCTGACGCAGAAACAAAGCAGTTCTTTAAAAAAAAGGGGGGTGGGTGGGGAGAGAGACCTAGGGCTCATCACTCAGCCTCTATTAGAAAAGATGAGTGCTTATCATGTGGAAAAATAATTAGCACAGAAAAAGAATAAAATTCTCATGTAAGAAGTTTTTAACAAACTGCCCTTAAAAAACACTATGGCTTTTGATAAAACTACTCAAAGAATTTGTCAATAAGGTGTTCCTGACCACTCAGAAAACATTCTCTCCCTCTCTCTCTTTCACACACATACATACACGAGATTATCAAGATCTGAAAAGCAGTAACTGGTTAAATAGTTGCAAAATGTTTTCTTCAGTGTCCTTATCATACCTCTCCTGTGAGCGCTCTGTTTTTTCTCTGAACATAACTTTCCTCCTTATGCTTTTCTGGACTTCATTTCCCATCCCAGCCTGAATTTTCTGGGAATAGTAACTGCCGCCAAAGTGGTTATAGCCCTACTAAAAGAGTAAGTGGGCAATCTGTCTTCGAATGTTTCTCAAAAACACACACTGCTGCACCCGTCAAAGGGCAGCCTGGAGGGTTGAAGGAGAATCCCGATCTGGGGGAGGTCTTGGTGGGAGCGGGAAAGCGGCCCCTCGACTGGTATCCCGTGGTTCCCCACGCCTCGCTACGGCCAGCTTTGGCTCCCCTCCTTGTCTTTCCAACGCAGCTCCTGACTCTGCCAACTCATACTGGAGTGTGGACCTGGGGCTGCCCGGGGCTGACAACGGTCCAGGTGCACCCTGCAATTCCGTAGTGGGTCCCGGTTGGTACACTGATGCAAATATTCCTTTCTTTCAGAGCAAACTGATTCCCTCTAGCCCCAGGGCTTGGATTTTCCTTTTTTTTTTTTTTTTTCCTGTGGTGCCTGGCTGGCTCTGGCACCTTAAGGCCGCACATCTGCTCCTCTTCCCCGACAAGGCTCCCAGTCCTGGGCCCCAGCTCCCCCCGCGCCCGCCGCTCGCGCACCCCTCGCATTTCCTTCCTCCCAGGGCACCCCAGCATTTCCTCCTTCCCCTCCCGGCGATGCCTCCCCCGCCTCCCCCCGCCTCCAGCCACATGACAGGAAGGGCTCCACCACGCTACGTCACCGCCGTCCTCCCCCCGCCCCCCGCGCTCCCCCCGCCCCCCGCGCTCCCCCCGCCCCCCGCGCTCCCCCCGCCCCCCGCGCTCCCCCCGCTCGCACGCAGGGGGCGGCCGGCGGAGAGCGAACGTGGTCCGCGCGCTCCGCGCTCCCCAACCAGAGCTCGCCAGAGCGCCGCGGCGGGCCGCCGAGCCGGCGCGCGGGTGCCCGGATGTGCGGCGCTCGCGGAAGCCCCGCCCGGCCGCCGGCCCCGCGCGCGCGCCCCCGCCCTCCGCCCCGCGCGCCGCTGCGCTCCGCTTTCTCCTCCTCCTGCCGCCCTCCCCCTTTTCGTGCCTTGAGGTTGCGGGTCAGCGCAAGCCTCTGCAGAGAGTCCGTCACGGCTCCGGCGCGAGCGCGCGGCTGCAGCCCCCGAGTCGCCTGGCCCCCGTACCCCCTCTCCCCCTCCTCTCTGCCTCTCCCCCTTCTCGCCGCCTCTCCTCCCGCTCCCTCTGTCTCCGAATCTCGACCTTAATTTCTCTGCTCCCCCGCCCGCCCCCGCGTGCCCAGTCACCCGGCCGGCGCGGGCCCCGCGGCGCCGCCGCCCCTCCCCCAGCCCGCACCCCCTCCCCCGCGGGCGTCCCGAGGGCCGCAGCCGCCCCGGCCGAGCGCAGCTGGGCCGCCGCCGCCGCTTCCTGCGGGAGCCCGTCTGAGCGCCGACACTCTCCTCTGCCCGAGCGAGCCGTGACCGCCGAGCAAAATGGTGAGACCTCTGCTTCCCCGATGCACCATACCGCCCCCGCCCGCCGCTTCCTGGGCCGGGGGCGAGCCCCGACGCCCCCGGTCGGCTTCCCCCGGTGGAAAATTCGAGAGCTGGTGCCGCGGCGGGTCCGAGAGAGCCCTCGGCGGCCCGGGTGCGTCGGTGGCTGGCGGGGGCGGCCGGCCGGCTGCTTGACAGGACGGCTGGTCCCCGCGCCGCCCCCGGGCCTCTGCGGGGCGCCCCCGCCCCCTCCCGGCCGCCGGGATTCCGCCCCTGCCTCGACCCCCCCTCCCCCCCACTCCCTGGGGCCATCGGTCTGGGACTGTTCCCTCGTCGCCCCGCATTACTTCTCTCCGGACCCTCCTGCACGTGGAGCCCCCCTCTCACCCCCAGACGCACTCTCAAGTTCGGGGCTATTCCCAGATCCTATGGGAATAATCGTCTGTGGCAAATGGCTCTTTATATAAGACCCACTTTTTCTCCAGGGCTGCTCTTTCTCCCACTCCCACTCCATTTTCGAGCAGTGAGTCTTGGCAGGAATCCTGCCACTTACTTCCCCCCTCTGCTGTTAGTGTTTATTTCGCTGCTGTTTGCAACCTCACGGGGTTTCTCTCGCTGCTGCTTTTCTCTGCACTGGCGAACCGGGAAGCTCCAAGGTGTAGATTCAGGAAAACAGAGTCTCACTCGGTCTTGGATAAATGAGGACACTTGTTTTTTTAATGCTTCCTTACTACCAAGGAAGGGGTTTTCGTTTTCTTTGTTACCTTCGTAAGTCTGTCTCTGGTGGTGGTTGTTTTTGAATCATGGCGATTTAAATTTGTCTTTCCTTACCCTCGCATTAATCCCTAGGTAGAATTCGCTGCTGTAGTGTTTCAAACCGACGCTAGGGGTGTGTCTCCCGCCTCTGTCACTGCAGCCAAGAAATCAACGACGCCCTTTTAGCCTGTTACCTTACCGGTTCTGGCTCCGGGCAGCCGGTGCAGTCTCCCCTTCGTAATTAAGAATTGGGTACATAGTAAAGTTCGCAGTGCTCTTGTCTATTTAGGAGGGATTCGAACATGTGATTTGGTTGTTAGGCGTTTTGTAAAAGTCATTGAACAGTTGTCAGAAGATTTTTAGACGGGTTGTTTGACGTTGGGTAATTCCTTGCACCTTTTCATTGTATTGTATTTCACCGTGTATGTAGAATTTAAGTATTTCAAAATAGAGAGGTGGATTAGGGAAGAGAGAAATTCTGCCGATTGCAACTTAAAGTCAATTTGGTGTGATTGTGAAGGGAAGAAAGTGAAATTAGAATATTCAAGCAAATCAGCTTTTATTTAAAATACAGGACAAATGATTAAGGGCACTTATTAGTGTACTTAAAATCCAGATTAGGAGCAGACTTAAATGATTAGTGATTTTGAGATGTCGAGGAAGTTTTTTCCCTGCCAACTTGGGAAGCAGCTCAGTGATGACTTTGGCCCCCAGAGTCGCAAAGTGTAGGCTTTTCCGGACTATTACAGAAAACAGCTTAGATCAGAGCCATTCATAGTACAGTCTTTTTGTTGGCCTGGCCTTTTGTAGTTATGAAGTGCCCTTTAGTGCTTTAATACAACTTCCTTACTGTGTGTATTTTATCTGAAGATCTTTGACCATGCAGGCAGTGTTTTTGCTGCATTTATAAACAATGCGTTTTGAGGAACAATGATCTGTTATTGATAAATTAAGATATATTGTTGATATATTAAGCAGAAAGATCTGGTTTCCAAATAGTTTTTTTCCTTGTGGTTCATCGCCCCAGCTACCCCTCTGTTTTTTTGACCAACAGACTGAATTTGGGAAATCCTCTTTTAGCTCTTAAATTTATCTTCCTGGTACTCAGTGTTTCCTTATCTTTTAAAAATATTTTAAAGTTTACCATACGATATTGCTTTTGTCCAAGTCATTGTCTCCCTTTTCTTTCTAGTTTCCTTTTATTTTTTAATTCACTCTTAGCTCTTTTTTCTACCATCCTCTCAATACCATTTCAAGACCTACATAATTTGTCGTGACAGTGGCTTCCCAACTTTAGGATTATTTTGGTCTGCTGAATATAGCACTGGTTTGAAAGTATCAAGATCATAGCTGTAGCTGAACTCTGCCATATAGAATACTGAGTAACTCAAATAAAGTGGGCTTTGGAGTGACCTGGTTCGTTTCGCTAGTTAGTTGAGCATACAATTCTGAAAATTTTGACTCTCTTTGGAAAATCTTGATTATAACTCTTACTGAGTATCCTGAACATGTTTATGTTTACATTTTTGTCAGCGGATTTTAATTTGTAACTATTCCTGATGAATTCAAGTAAGAGGAAAGCAAAAGGCTGATTGGATTGAACCTATCAAGAATTTTTCTGACAGATAATTTTAGTTGCTACCTTAAAAGTAGTTTACTTCTTTTTTCCCTGAGAGTTAAGTCTTTCTCTCCCTTCACCTTTATTTGAGTTTTAAACTGTTGAGCCTCTAGGTGGGATAAAGATTACGTATATGTATATAAAAATCTGAGTACTGAGCTCCTAGGAATTTTCCCCAAATCATTAATGGTCAATTATCTATGATTAAATAAATAGCAGCTATCTTCACAATTTTTTTTCTATGTAAGCATATATAGTTTTAGATAGAGGATGTCAGTGTTACTGACATGCAGAGGAATGGAAAAAGAATAAAATAAGAATAAGAGGTTTAGGATGGTGTGATTGAAAAGTCTCTGAGTAGTTTTTGAAGGGGTAAATTTTGTAGGGGCATTTTTAGAAACTTAGCATTTCATATAACAGAATTAGTTTTTAGTGTGTGCTTAGTATAATTTGGAAAGTTGATCAGGCTTTTTATAGCTGTTTTTGTTTTAATAGGTAATATGGATTTTGTTCTGGATGCATGTTTGAACATAGGGCATAAGTAATTAGCCGTTGTTTTAGATTTTGTTTCTTAGGGCAACCATAAATTTTGTAAATGACGTTTTTATGTCTTTATGTTTTTAAACTTTTTATTAAAATTATCTCCATGATCTGTAAATAGAACTTAAAACACATTTATTGCTATCTACAGTAACTGCACTTAAAGTGGTACACAACATGATGTAGTTCAGGTTCTGTGGCAAAGAAAAGCTACGTTAAAAAAAAAAAAGCAAACAACCTGTCTTGTGGCCAGCAGAATTAAAATTCATATCAGTCATGAGGAGAAAATTTCTCCATTCATTGTGTCCCACAGCAGATGAGAAAATTGAAAAGGATCACAATACAAGATAAAGAAGCTGACTAAGGGTCAGTCAGCAACGAGAGGGACAGACAAGTGTGGGAGGATCAGGCATCTGTCATAGGTAGTAAGGCAAGAACAGGGCAGTATAAGGAAGTCAACTTGGGCCAGGAGGATTAAGCGAGTCAGACAGACTGTGGGCCCAGAGTCAGGGCAAGCAACAGGGATTCATTCATATCAGCAAATACTTGTAGATTTTTGTCTGCTGTTCACTGGTTACTGTGCTTGTTTGTGGAGGAAATTGAAATGATTAAGATTTCCTACCTTCCTTTAAAGTAGAGAACATAAGACAAATGCCAGTAGGTGTGAAAAAAGTTAGCGTGAGTTATCGTATGAATAACATACATGAAGCTCAATAGAAATTGAGGGAAGAGCAAGATGAGTTTCACCTGGGATTCGGAAAAGTTTTGTGAAGGTGGTGACAGTTGGGCTGAGTCTAGAAAGATGATTAGGATTGCATTAGGCAGAGTTGGAGACAGCTAGGAAAAGACTCTTTAGGGGCCAGCCTGGTGATGCAGTGGTTAAGTTCGCATGTTCCGCTTCTGTGGCCCCGGGTTCGGATCCTGGCGTGGACCTACGCACTGCTTGACAAGCCATGCTGTGGCAGGCATCCCACATATAAAGTAGAGGAAGATGGGCACGGATGTTAGCTCAGGGCCAGTCTTCCTCAGCAAAAAAGAGGAGGATTCCTGGCAGATACTAACTCAGGGCTAATCTTCCTGGAAAAAAGAAAAGAAAGACTCTGTAAAGCCTGGAGATAGGAAGAGACAACATGTATTTGGAGCACTGATACTCAAAATGTGGTTCCGGAACCAGCAGCATCAGCATCTCCTGGGAACTTGTTAGATTTCACCCTGAACCAGCTGAATCCAAAACTGAGGATGGGGCCAAGCGGTCTAGATTTTATAAGTCTTCCAGGTAATTCTGATATATGCCACATTTTGAGAGTCACTGATTAGAGAATAGCAAGGAATGTACATAAATTTTAGTTGAGCATTTGCTAATATACCTAGCACTGTCTATACAAACATAAGACAAAATTGTAATTTCCAAGGAGCTTAAGTGGAGTATTTTGCAGTGTAATGTGTGGTATTAACAGACTAAACGTAAGGTATTGTAAGAGCACATGGCAGGGGAGAGGCTTAATCCAAACTGGAGTGGGGATGGGGCAGGGAGATGAATGTCACTCAAAGAAAGCTTCCTGGAAGAGATGGGGTCTGAGCTGAGTCTTAAAAGAATGAGTATTTAGCCGGTGGGAAAGGCACTCCAGATAGAGAGCTTTATGTTTAAAGCCATAGAGGCATGAGATATGCAAGCCAGTTCGGCATGGCTGGAGGGTAGGGGGTTTGGGTGGAAGGGAGAGAGAAGGTGGTCAGGTAGATTGAGGCAAGATCATGGAGGAGTTTGCATATCATACGAAGGAATTAACATTTTTTTCCTAAAGCCAGTTGGGAAGCTATTATTTTTAGCCAGGAGAATGACATTGTCTCATTTACTTTTTTAGAGAGATCAGATGAACTGATGGCTGTGTGGATAATAAAATAGGATAGATGAATCGAGGCATGGTAATTAAGAAATTATCACAGGAATTCATGTGAGAAGTCAGGACCTGAAAGAATGTAGTTACAGTGCAGATGGAGAGGAGGGGCCAATTATGAGACACATTTTGGAGGTAGAACATAGGACTTGGTGACTGTTGGATTATGGGGAAGAAAAAGGGCGAATCCTGCTGTGGCTTCTGGCTTGGGTGACTGGATAGAGGATAGAGTCATCCATTCAGCAAACGTTTATTGACCACCTACTTGGGTAAGATTCAGTTCTAGGTTACATGGGAAATGCTACATCGTCCTCAAGAAACTTCCACTTTGCTGGGATGACTGTTGTTTCATCTCTAGTTTTCTCATATCATTTGATAATTACTATTTGAGATGCTATTTTGCAAGATTCTAAGTTCAGTAAGGTGTAGTGCTGTGAAATATTGACAGTGCTTGCTGTATAGCTATCATGGCCTGGGAGATAGCAGAAGGAACTGGATAACCTGAAGGTAGGAAGAGGCAACATATGTTTGAGCAGTGATTCTCAAAACAGGGATCTTGAATCAGCAGCATCAGCATTATCTGGGACCTTGTTAGAAGTGCACATTCTCTGCCTAGGAGATGTAGGAGAAGGAGATTTGAGAGAGTAATGATGATTTCTATTTTGGACATGTTGAATTTAAAGGAGTCATGGGTCAACTAGGTGTATATGGCCAACAGATAATTGGCCATCTATATCTGGAGCTCAGAAGAGAAATCTGGACTTGGATTAAAGATTTGAGCATTGTCTGTATTTGTATTAGGTAATAGTTGAAGCTGTGAAACTGTATGAAATCCTGTAGAGAAAGAAATTTATAAAATGAGAAGAGGGTAAACCCTCAAGAACACTGCATTTAAGAGGCAGGTGGAGGATGAGGAACCTGTGAAGACTGTCTGAGAGTAAATAGCCAGAGAGATAGCTGGAAAATTAGCAGAGCCATGTCAGATTTGAAGGAGATCAGGAAAAAGAAGAAATTAAAAGTGTCTTTTGGGGGCTGGCCCCGTGGCCGAGTGGTTAAGTTCGCGCGCTCTGCTGTGGCGGCCCAGGGTTTTGCTGGTTTGGATGCTGGGCGTGGACATGACAGTGCTCTTCAGGCCACATTGAGGTGGTGTCCCGCATGGCACAACCAGAAGGACCTACAACTAAAATATATGACTGTGTACTGGGAGGATTTAGGGAGAAAAAGCAGGAAAAAAAAAAGATTGGCAACAGTTGTTAGCTCAGGTGCCAATCTTAAAAAAAAAAAAGGGAGTGTCTTTTGGTGGGATCAGGAGCATTCTGGTGACTTTGGTAACAATACAGAAAAACCCCATTTTGTACTGGTAGCAAGGAAAGCCAGGATGCAGTGAGTTGAGAAATAAATGGGTGGTCACACATTGAGTTCCTTAAAGCTTTAACTAGAAGGAGAGAAGATGAAAGCAAGAGAATTTAGTTTGAGGAAGAATTTATTTTGGGGTTAAGGGAACAAACAGGGAAAGAGGGGGTGTGGTTGAAGATTCAAAGGGAAAAGACCTCAATAGTTTGAGGTCTCCAAGGAGGTGGGAGGGAATATGACTCTCCTTAGACAAGAGATTTTTCTCATCTGTTAACAGAGGCAAGGAGAGAAAAATGAAAACTGTTACAGAGGTCATAATCTTGAAGACAATAACTTCACTTAAGTCCTAGGTAATGAAAATAAGATTGGAAGAGAATGTAAACTCTGAAAATGCAGAGGCCTTATCTGTGTCTTTTAATTGTTATATTCCAGATACTTAGTATATAATAGATATTAAGTAGTGTTTGGAGAAGGAATGTGTGAATGAATAAATAGAATAAAGGAGTAATTGCTGATGAGACAGTGGAGAGAAGAGTGTCCATTCCTTTTTTGAGACATTTATGAAAAAAAGGACAAACAAAAGTTGGCTTCAGTGGTTTACAGTTGGCATAAGTTGTTTTTAGGATAGAAGATGCCAGTATTCTTTAGAATCAGCAGGGAAGCCGGGAGAGGGAGCTGTAAGAAAGATGATGCGTGGAATGAGGCCTAGAAGTGGTAGAAAGAGGAGCGATAAAAGGAAAGGAGAGACATCAAAAGAGAGAGAGAAAAAAAATCAGGGTGAGGAGAGTAGGCCATGGCAAGAGATATGTGTTAATAATGGAGTTCATACCAGATGGCCTAAATCATCTCAGTAACTCGAGATAGTTTGAGGCAAGATCATCTGCTGAAATTGAGATTGAGGCTGAGGCAAACGGGGTGAGATTAATGGTGAGGAGTCTGGAAAAGGATTATACTATCAATTTTGGGGGATTTGACAGGCAGTTAACAGGGTATTAAGTAAATATTGTTAAATAGTAGGTGGACCCAGGAGAGAGCAACAGGAATCAGTGACCTAGGAAATGAATCTAGCAAACAGGAGTTTTAACAAGAGTAGAGCTTAATACTTTGTCCATCTTTAGTTACTTCTGATCAAGTTGCATAGATCTAAAAGGAACCATTTTTGAGTTCAGATTTTATGTAAGGGGAACATCTAGTTGTAGATTGATATTCTTAAAAATTTTTTAAAGTTCTGAAGACACTGTTAGTACATTTGCTTAAAAATTTAAACCATACTGAAAAGTATAAAATGGAAGGTAAATCTTTCCTGGCCTCCCTTTCCCCTTGTATTGATCACTGTTGAGTTTCTTGTATATTCTTCTGAGGGAGTTTTTTGTTGGTTTCTTTTTTCCTTCTCTTTCTTTTTTTCTCTCTTTTTCTCTCTCTCTCTCTTTCTCTCTTTCACCTATGCCAGTGTATGGATTTATTAGTTTTTTTATAATTTAGTTATTATTAATTAAAAAGATTACAGAAGTCAGACTTCAAAAGGTTGTAATGATACAATACTCTAGTTTCCTCATTACAATCAGTTTTATTACAAGGTTTTTAACTATTTCAAATGTAAATGTTGAGTCAAAAACAATTCAGCATAATTTTTCTGATCGGGTAGTGATTTCATAATGATTGAGGTTGGTGCTTTAACAAGGGTCTGAACTGTGACAGTGTTCTTATGAAATTACTCTTAGGGAAAATAATATTTTACCAGAACATTTTTTGTGTTTATTTTTTCTGCTTATCACCTTATGAAGCATTAACTGCATAGATAACAGTTTCTTAAGTCAAAACAGAAAATGACCTCCAAAGTGTAGTGGATAAAGTATCTATTTTATTTCAAGCTTGTCAGATGAAAATTTCTTCCTCATTTTTACTCTTCCAAGTAAACCTTGTCTGCAACAGCCTGCATACACACTCTCCCTTTCTGAATTTTCTCCTTGGACTCCCATACCCTCTTGATGGTCGTGAGTTGACAGTATAATTATAGCTGATGTATAGATCTAGTGCAGGAATAAAATTTTGAAATGACATGTGACTAATAGATGTTTCTGGGTTTGTCTTTGGTTTCTATGGTCTTGTACTATAAAAATATCTAAAATATTCAAAGGTTTCTCTAGGAAATCCTTTAAAATTTAGCGCTGAATTCAGTAAGTCATAGGTTCTTCGTAGGTTCCTTCCTCAGAGTGTTTTGTTTTCTTAATTAAAGCCCTTTCTTAGGACTGTCATCAGGAAGGCCATGTTCGTAGCCCTATTGCTATCCCAAAAACATTTCTGTAAATGAGATGTCACTTTGACTTGTTTTTCTGGTAGCATTATTAAATTCATCTGTGCTCTAGGCAGGTCTCTTGTCTTTTCTAAAGAGTACAGAGTATTCATTTTTATCTGTTTGTTAGAACTAGGCATGCGTTTTGAAAACCTACAAGAGAGTGAAGCATAGCAACCTACAAAAAGGGTCCAACCTTGACCATTGCCCATATTAGAGCTTTCTATTAGCACTTTATTTATCCTTAATCTCTCTAATTTCAGGAATGATTTTCATCCTTTTCATATCCTCCTGAGTGTTATGCTACAAGCAGTCTCCTGCTATAGGGATGCAATAAGCTGGCATTCTTTTGTATTGCTTGCTTCTAAGGCCGTCTTTAATAAAAATTGGAATGTCAGCAAAAACAAGTGCTAATAGGTAATAAGAGAAACCTGTGATTTTATGTGTGTTTATGTTGCAGCTATTTTCCTAACAAGTAGAGATGCATGAATTATAAACTAACTCATGATAATCTTTCTAAGTAAATAGTGAGTTTATGAACATAGGTATACTTCAGCTCTGCCCTTCTGTCTGGCTGTCACTCTGTCTTTACCATTACTATGAAACTTCTTGGCTCTTATCTCTGTTTGCTCTTTTTCTTGTTTTTCAATCTACTGCAGTCTAGATCTGTGATATCCAGTTCAGTAACCACTAGCTACATGTGGCTGTATAAATTCAGTTCTTCAGTCACAATAGCTACAGTACAAGTGCTCAGTAGCTACTTGTGGCTCATGGTTACTGCGTAAGCACAGATATAAAACATGTCCATCCGTGCAGAAGAATGATTATGTATCTGCATTTTACTGAAACTTATTAGGTTGGCAGTAATCTTCTAATTACCAGTATGAGATTTGGAGTTGGAAACATCTGAATTTAAATTCTGGTTCTGCGATTTATTAGCTAAGTGACCTTGAACAAATACCATAAACTCTCTAGACCTTATTTAGTTCATGTGTAAAATGAGAATAATAGCTCCTAAGATTGTGGCAACAATACAGAGTGTCTGGAAATCCAGTAGGTACTCATTAAATGTATCTGCTTCTTCATTCTTACTTGACTTCTCTGTAATGTTGGACCTTGATGGGAACTCTTGAAATTCTCTCTTCTTTTGGCTTCTATGATATTTTCTGCTAGTTGCTGTTCTACCTTTCTGATCATTTTTAATTTTTGTATGCTAGCCTCTCATCTGGGTTTGCTCCAAGGCCCTCTTAGATATGATTATATCACTTTTCTATTTAAAATCCCATGTATTATAGAGACTAAAATCCTTAAGACTGCCCCTAGACTCCATAGGTTCTACCTGTTCTTTACTTCAGCTTCCACCGTCTTCTTGCTTTGTCTCTATACTCTAGCGTTACATTTTATTCAGTATTGTATGCTATATTTATTCTTCCATCTGTTTATTCTTCCCTCAGAGCCTTTTGCATAAGCTATGTTTGGAATACCTCAAAATTCCCTCGAGTAAGTGACTGAGCCTCCCACCCCTACACCAGCTCAGGTCATATTCCTTTTAGTAGTGCCTTTTACGTCTTGTTTGTACATACTTCATTGATTAGTTCTATAGGTGTTTGGTTGCTTTCTGTCTCCCCATGATTTATTGTTAGCTCCATGAGAGTGGGCATGATGGCTGTCTCGTTCTTCACTCTTATATACTCCTGCTGCCAGCATAGGGCCTTATATATTATAGGAATTCAGTAAATATTTGTTGAATGAGTGAATTGAGTGAATGCATGAATTCTTGTTTATTTTCAAAGTTTTGTCATATCCTATGTACTAATGATTCATATTTTCAGCCCACGTCATCATCTTCTGCTCCAATCCATGGATCTAACTGCTTACTGGATATTTATCTAAATAGGGATGTCCGTAAGACACTTCAAACTCAACATAACTAAAACCATATTCATTATTGTTTCCCTATTCATGCTTCATTATTCCTTAATGGAAACATGTCTGTACATTCACTCCTATCTGGAAACCTGGTATACCTTTTCCACCCCTGTACTACTACCTAAGTCTTAAGCAATCATCAGTAGCAGTCTCTACTAAGACTATAATGTAGGAACACAGTCTAACCTGGTGTAAGCGTGGGAGGCTCACTTGCTTACTTTCAAGGCATTCCAGTCTGGCTCACATACTATTGGTAAAGAGGAAAATGTTCATAACATTGCAGCATATTAATGCTTTGTGCCATCAGGTCATGGCAGCTGAACCCAAAATCTGCTAACACAGCTGAAAGCAGTGAGCTACTGAAGAATACAGCACTGCATACTATCCTTATAGCCTACATTCTTCCTCTTGGCTCAGTGGGGCCATTTGTCTGTGTTGGAAGAGTTTATTGCACAATTCCTCTAAGTATGTGTGCATTTTTCCTTTGTTTCTGTAACTTAGCTTCAGTTACCCCTTACACTTTTTTCTTTTTCATCTGTACCTTTAAAAAGTCTCATACTTATTAGTTATTTAGCACATCTTTATGTTAATATGCTTGTTAGGATTTTTGTTGATTTTGTTAGTACTCTGGTTACAGCGTTGCATAGGTTTTGAGTGTCTGCTTCCAACTATTTTCCTTAACTCATATTGTTTTTAATGTGTAGTTTTAAGAATATGAAGTGTTTTCAGGAACATAAGTACCATGTTATAGCAAATGTGCTCTCTCCTTTAGATCTCCCAGGTGCCTCTTGAATCAGCTTCTTCTTCATCCCCTTTGCCACTGGCGTTGTCACAGTTAGATTTATTGCTCACGTGGACTATTTCCATAGCCTACGTAATGCTTTGCTCTTTTTGCGTCCAGTTTCTTCCTTCATTCTGTCTTCTGTATTGCCACCAGAGTTTTTCTTCTAAAAAGGAAATCTAGTGTCACTGCTTTATTTAAAAGTCATTGCTGCATCTTCTAGAATTAAAAATATAAGTTTTTTGTATGGCACCTGTGTTCTGATCCTTATTTCTAGCCATCCTTATTCTGTAACCAAGTCAGACTACTTGGTTCTCAGATGCCTCATCCTTTTTCACTTATTGGTCCCTCTGTATGTGCCTTTTCTTCCATCTGCAATGTCCTTCGCCTTTCTCTGTCTAGCAAACATAAGATCCTGTTCCAGTGGCATTCTGTGAAAAATTCCTCAATTCTCCCAGGCAGTTAATGGTCGTTTGTAAGTAACTTTGATTATAGTACCTCCCATATTTCATTGCGTTTAATTGTCTCCCCTCCTAAGCTGTAGGCTCCTCTAGAGCAAGGGATGCATTTTTTTTCTTCTTTGTGAAGCCAGTTCCCACTGTAGTTTCTCCCATGGAATGTAAATGTAAAAGGTGGATGGTTAAGTAGCCGCTTGTCCTTCGGGCTTAGGAAGCCCGCAGAGGTACCACTCAGTTAAGTTATATTTGTCATCTAGGGCTAGAGAGGTCTTTGAAAGTCCTGTGAATAAACAGTTAGAAAGCAGAAATGAGTTAGGCACAATGGGAAAGCTACTGGAAGGAAACTGCTGTTGATTCTAAAAGTTACAGGACTTCTTTTATGCTTCAAGATTCTTTTTACGTATCTGAAAAGTGTCAGTTATATATGAGTGTTATTTTCATGTGTTAAATAGTAAACTTTTTCATAATTAAAGGAAACTCAAAATTTATAACTAATGTTTAGTTTTGTTTGTTTAAGGTGATTTATCTTAACAGTTTTTTCTAAATATATTGTAGAACAGCTGATCGAGTGAGACTACAACTCTGAATCTCTGATTTCTTAATTTAGCAAAGATTTATGTTCACCTACTACATATATCAAACACAGTGTTAGGGACAAAGATGAAAGAAAAAAACACAATGCTCCAAAGACTTCATGGCATAGATTGAGTCAGGTGCGTGGAGGGAAAAATTATAATATGCTATAGTGTGCGTTTAAGTAGTCGTTAGAATGTGTTAGAGTTCTTCTGGTCGCTCCACTTGCCCAGTTGGAACTTAACATGTAGCAGCAATTTGGACATTTTATTATCCGTTCTACTCACATTACTCATCAAATAGAATTGTAGAATGTCAAGCAATCATTTAAGTGCTGCAAGAATACTGTAATTATTTTGTTGTTAATTATTGCTTTCAATTAATTTTGTTTGATAACTATGAGACATGATATGATGATGTAGAATAAGCATGGGATATAGATTTGGAAGGCCAGTATTGGAGTACTCTGAATTTTTTTCTTTTTAAGTATATATCTGTAAAATGGCCACAACACTGCCTGATTCAGAGTTCTTGTGGGTATTGGGTAAGGTAGTTACCTAAAATGCTTGATAAAGTGCAAAATGCTTTTTAAATTTTTGAAAATCAAATTACTAAAAACTAGTATGTAGCATTCTTGGCAGGTACAGGTTTAATAATCACTTCATTCTAATTTCTCTGCAGCTCTCTGTCCAGTCATGTGCTTATAAACAAAGTAGGAAATGTATCAGTTAGATTTGTTTTGGGCTACAAGTAACAGAATACCCATCCCACTAAAAGTAGCCTAAATAATAAGGAATATATTATTTCACAAAATGAGGAGCCAGAGCCAGAGAGTTACAGGGTGGTTCCCTAGTTCATCAGTTTCATTAAGAGCATAGGTCTGGTTTGCTTTAAAGCCCTACATGTCAGGAGAGGGCCGCCATGGTTTCAGGTACCAATAATCTGGCTGAGGAGGAGCAGGGAGCACTTCCTCAAGTGTCTTCTTTTTATTAGAGAGGAAAAATTTTATTGCAAGTCTCATAGCAGGTTTTTTTTCTTAGGTCCCATTGTATCTGCCTGTTTCGTGCATACCAGAAAAAGACCAAATTCCTTGCTCTGGCAGTTTTTTTTTTTTTTCCTTCTAGTTTTATTGAGAGATAATTGACATACATCAGTATAAGTTTAAGGCGTATAGCATGATGGTTTGATTTACATATATTGTGAGATGATGACCACATAGGTTCAGCTAACACCCATCATCTCATATAGATACAATACAAAGAAAAGAAAGAAAAAAAGAAAAAAAAATTCTCCTTGTGATAAGAATTCTTAGGATTTACTCTTTTAACAACTTTCCTACATATCCTGCGGCAGAGTTAACTGTAGTCGTCATGTTGTACGTTACATCTCTAGTACTTAATTTATCTTATAATTGGAAGTTCATACCTTTTGACCCTCTTCCTCCAAGGCAGTTAAAGTTCTTATCAACTGGCCTTAGCTTACCTTCCACAACCAGAGGCTAGACCTTTAATGGTGAAAACAACCTCATCAATATTTTATTTGGTGCTCTGAACAAAAGTCACAGATTACTGATTGTATTGTAGGCAGTGAAAATTATATCTGGCTCCTGATGTTATACTGTACTTTTTCCCTATCACCCCATGTTGTCAGCCTCTTCACAAAAATATTTTCTGTACCTAGTTAGCATAACCAAAATTCTCCTTCCTTCTAAAGGATATCATGTGCTTTGCAGCCCCTACAGGTGAAGGCAGGCTGTTCATTTTAAATTAAGGGTGGGTGGGAGTTGTTGGCATTGTGTTTGATCAGGAGTTGGAAAACTTTTTCTGTAAAAGGCCAGGCAGTAAATGTTTTAAGCTTTGTGGGCCATACAGTCTTTTGCAACTATTCAGCCATTGTAGTGTGAAGCAGCTATAGATAATACCTAAACAAATGAGCATGGCTATGTTCCAATAAAACTTAATTTACAAACACAGGTGATGAATTGTTTCTGAAAGCACAGACAACAAAAGAAAAAAGATAAATTGAATATCATTAAATTAACAACTTTTATGCTTTAAAGGACATCAAGAAAATGAAAAGACAACCCACAGAATGAGAGAAAATTTTTGCAAATCATAGATCTGGTAAGACTTCTACCCAGAATATATGAGGAATTCTTAAAATTCAACAGTAAAAAGACAACTAAAAAAGATGGGCAAAGAATCTGAGTAGACATTTCTCTAGAGAAGATAAACAAATGTCCAATAAGCACATGAAAAGATGCTCTGACATTATTAGTCATTAGGAAAATGCAAATCAGACCCACAGTCAGGTACCACTTGACACCCAGTAGCATGGCTGTAATCAAAAAGACCAGGTAAGTGGTAGTGATGATGTGGAGAAATTGGAACCTTCATAACACTGTTGGTGGGAATGTAAGTGCTGTAGCTGCTTTAGAAAACGGTACCTCAAAGTGTTAAACGGAGAGTTACCATATAACCTAGTATTCTATTCCAAAGTATATACCCACAATATATGAAGTAAAAAACTTATACATGAATGTTCATAACAACATTATTCATAATAGCCAAAAAATGGGAGCAGTCTAAATGTCCATTAACTGATGAACATGGATAAATAAAATGTAGTATATCCATAACATGAAATATTATTTGGCAGTAAAAAAAATAAAGTATTAATTCTTGCTACTACATGGATGAAAATATTCTGCTAAGAAGCCAGTTAGAAAGGAACACATACTGTGTGATTTCATTTATATGTAATATCTAGAATAGATTCATATGTAGAGACAGAAGGTAGATTAGGGGTTGTCTAGAGGTGGGGTGAGGCAGGGAGATGGGGAGTGACTGCCAAAGGATATGGGCTTTCTTTTCGGGGTGATGAAAATGCTCTAAATTTGATTGTGGTAATGGCTGCACAACTCTGTGAAAGGACTAAAGACCACTGAATTGTACACTTCAGATGGATGGATTGTATGGTACGTGAATTATATCTTAATAAAGCTATTATTAAGAAAAACCCTTACAAAGCTACAGTAAACAAAACAGTATGGTATTGGCATAAAAACAGACACATAGGTCAATGGAACAGAATAGAGAGCCCAGAAATAAGTCCATACACATATGGTCAATTAATTTACGACAAAGGAACCAAGACTATACAATGGAGAGAGGGCAGTCTCTTGAGTAGTGTTGGGAAATCTGGACCACTGTCCTACACCATACACAAAAATCAACTCAAAGATGGATTAAAGACTTGAGTGTAAGACCTGAAACTGTAAAACTCCTAGAAGAAAACAGAGGCTGTAAGCTCCTTGATATTGGTCTTGGTGATGATTTTTTTGATTTGACACTAAAAACAAAGGCAACACAAGCAAAAACAAACAAATGGGACTACATCAGACTAAAAGCTTCTGCACAGCAAAGGGAAACATCAACAAAATGAAAAGGAAACCTACTGAATGGGAGAAAATATATTCAAATCATATATCTGATAAGGGTTTAATATCCAAAATACATAAAGAACTCATACAACTCAATAACAACAAAAATCCAATTAAAAAATGAGCAGAGAATCTGAATAGACATTTTTCCAAAGAAGACAGCAGGTACATGGAAAGGTGCTCACCATCACTAATCATCAGGGAAATGCAAATGAAAACCACAATGAAATATCACCTCACACGTGTTTGTAGAATGGCTATTAGCAGAAAGACAAGAAATAGTAAGTGTTGGTGAGGATGTAGAGAAAAGAAAATCCTTGTGCACTGTTGGTGGAGATGTAAATTGGTACAGGCACTATAGACAACAGTATGGGAGGTTCCTCAAAAAATTAGAACTACTACTATATGATCCAGCAGTTCGGTTTCTGAGTATTCAAAGGAGATGAAAACACTAACTCAAGAAGATAGATGCACCCGTGTGGTCATTATAGCATTATTTACGGTTGCCAAGACATGGAAACAACCTGTGTCCATCAGTGGATGGATAAAGAAAATGTGTGTGTATGTGTCTGCAGATAATGGAATGTTATTCAGCCATAAAAAAGGAGGAAATCTTGCTGTCTGCAACAATGCGGATGGACCTTGAGGGTATTACGCTAAGTGAAATAAGTCAGACAGAGAAAGACAAATACTGTATGATCTCACTTATGTGTGGAATCTTAAAAAAAAAAAAGCCAAAAAACCGCAAAACTGATCCCATAAGTACAGAGAATAGATGGGTGGTTGCCAGACGTGGGAGGTGGGGGGGGGGGGGCGTGAAGTAGGTGAAGGTGGTTAAAAGGTCAAATTTCCAGTTAGAAAATAAGTCACGGGATGTAACGTACAGCATGGTGACTGTAGTTAATAATACTGTATTGCTTATTTGAAAGTTGCTAAGAGAGTAGATTGTAAAAGTTCTCATCACAAAAAAGTTTTTTTTAACTGGATGGTGATGGGTGTTAACTAGGCTTCTTGTGGTGATCATATTGCAATATATACAAATACTGAGTCATTTTATTGTATACCTGAAACTAATATAATGTTATGTGTCAGTTATATCTCAATTAAAAAAAGATATCACTAAAAAAAAAACAACCCGTGAGGTGTAGGCCTTATTTGGCCTGGGGCCATAGTTTGCTGACCCCTAGTAGATTATTGCTTCGGAATTCTCCTGCAAAGTCATTTCCTTCTGTCTGACTCTACCTTCCTTTATTTCTTCTCATTGCTGTCATCGAACATCTTTCTACTCCAGGTTTTCCTTCAGAATTAGGGTGCCTGTGTCACATTTTCCCCGTAGTTTCTGCCGTCGCTGTAAGTCTTTGTGTGCATCCTTGCTGTAGTGTTGCTCGATCTCCATTGTACTAACTTCTACTTTGGCTGTTTCCTGTGGCCATAGTCAAGGTAGTCTCTTACCATCATCCAGAACAGTTCACTGCTGGGACTGTAGATCTTCTGTTTTGAGATTATTTTCTCAGTTATAATTATTGAAAATGCTGTGTCCCTAGAGTTTTCTGTTTTGTTTTGGGCTTATATGTGTTTTTAAATTAAATATAGTACCAAATTAGTATTGCTCCTTACAAGTTGTTGTTGGACAATTTCCATATAATAGTGTCTTATATTTTCCATCCCTTTACTTCTCCTCTCAGCTGTCTCCACCTATCTCACACCCTCTTGTTGTCATGTTTCTATGATTGTGACTGCTGTGTTAGATATATGAATAACACATTTTAAGTTACTATGCCAGTGTGAGTCGGCATTGACAAGCCACTTGAATTTAAGTGTTCTAAGATGAGGAAAAAAGGGCTTCAATAACTTAACGGCTTCTTTTGTGTAATACAGAAAAGGTGTGGCCTTATGATATGTTAGTAAGAATACTATGGGAATTTTATTAGCTTGAGTTAAAATTTGATTTCTACCACTACCAGCTGTGCGACCTTGTGCAAGCTGCTTAACCTTGACACCCAGAAGATCGTTTGGAGAATAAATGAGAAAATGTTTGTAAAATCTCTAACATAGTGCCCAGCACATGAATGTTATTTCAGTTTCTTTGTATTCAGTAAACTGTCCTTTTTTCCAATCCATGTTTATATTCACAAAGCTTTTTTTTTGGTGAATAAGATTGGCCCTGAGTTAGCATCCGTGCCAGTCTTCCTCTATTTTGTATGTGGGACACTGCTACAGCATGGCTTGATGAGCAGTGTGTAGGTCTGGACCCAGGATCCGAACCCATGAACCCTGAGCTGCTACAGTAGAGAGCATGACCTTAATTACTACACCACTGAGCCGGCCCTACACAAAGCTAATTTTTAAAGATTCCTGTCTAGATCCATCAGTTTTTACCTTTAAAAAAGTCCATTAGAACTTGACAAAGTAACAACATTTATTGTATTGCATGTTTAATTTGAACTAAAGTAGTTAATGAAATTTAAATTAGTACATCTGAAGTGTCTGAAGGATTTTAGGACCTTATGTAAAGAATTGTCTTAATTTGAAGAAAAGTAGTTTCATTGTTAGATTAAAACCAGATGAAAAGAGCCAGTGGTTTTTGTTTTTTTTTTTTTGAGGAAGATTAGCCCTGAGCTAACATCTGCTGCCAATCCTCCTCTTTTTGCTGAGGAGGACTGGCCCTGAGCTAACATCTGTGCCCATCTTCCTCTACTTTATATGTGGGACACCTGCCACAGCATGGCTTGTAAAGTGGTGCCATGTCTGCACGTGGGATCTGAACCGGCAAACCCTGGGCTGTTGATGCAGAATGTGCGAACTTAACCACTGTGCCATCAGGCCAGCCCTGAGCCAGTAGTTTTTTTGTTTTTGCAAATGTAGACTTTCAAAAAGATTTCTGATTTAATAAAGCTTTTGTCATGTGTCTGTTGTTATTTGAGAGGTTCCTTATATCTTTGGGAATGAAATCTTATTCATAAATCCTTGTTTTTATTAACAGCTTACAGTGTATTAAGTAAGCGCTTTGTAAGATATCTTTCTTACCTTTTTGGACAAATACTCATTCTTTTGACAGTTTGCTTGAATGTTGGGAGCCTCATTCCTGGAAAAACTGAGTCTGGTATAAAGAGGAAAATTAATTGGCAAATGGATTATGTTTAAAATTCATATACTAGTTGTTTGGGTCTCAATACATTTTTCCAAAGAAATAGCAAAAAAATTACTTAATGAAGATTTACAAAAGCGTATTTCAGTGATAATTCAAAAATATGTATTACTTTCTGTGTATCAGGCACTGAAGGGTAACTGTAGGGGAAAAAAACAAATAGATAAATGTGTATAGAAATGGAGGGGAAAAGAAAGCCTTTCCCTACAGGAGAAAGCTAAGTAATAAATGTTGAAAGAATGATGGCATTAGGAAACTGCCATATGGCAATTATATCACTTAGCTCTTGCTCTGTAATAAATTACTTCAAAGTCTACTTGCTTAAAATAATGCACGTTAATTATTTCACAGTTTGTGTGGGCTTGGCTGAGTTCTCTGCTTCATGGTGTCTCAGATGGCTGAAATCAAAGTATCAACCTGGGGTCTTTGGTCTCATCTGAAGGTTTGATTGGGGAAGGATCCATTTCCACATTCACGCATTGGTTGTTGGCAGCATTTGGTTCCTTGTGGGTTGTTGGCTGGGGGCCACCCTCAGTTTCTTGCTGTGTGAGCTTCTTTAAAGCAGGCAAGCTGAGAAAGTTATAGAAAGAGACTGTCGTTAAAATATATGTCACAATCTTTTGTAACCTAACTACAGAAGTGATATGCTCTGAATATTGTCATAGTCAGTTGGTTAAAAGCAAGTTACACAAGGGAAGGGGGTTATACAAGGCTGTGAATACCTGGAGGTGGGGGTCATCTTAGAGGATGACTGTCCCAGGAGTCATAATATAGTTGACTCAGACAAGAATCATCAATGGATGTCAAAATGAGTGGGTGAAGTTTGAGGAATAACTTGTATATTTACATAGTCTAAAAATAACTTCCCACAAGATGCTTATTAAATACAAGGGGGAAAATGTAACTGTATAATGGACGAATTTGGCAGACCTTAACTAAGTAATCAAAGTTACTTTGAGACCTAAAATCATAAAACCCCTAGAAGCAGGGGGTGCTAAGCTTCTTTACATTGGTCTTGGTGAAAACAGTGCTTTGCTGTCATGGAGCTTGCAGTGTAGTAAGGTAATCATAATGGGAAACTGATTCCATATTTGGAAACAACAACTCTTTGTGTTTAATTTAGGTCTTAGTTAAGATAGAATCTTAATGCATTCCACAGCCCCAGTAGTTGTGTGACCACTCAGAAAATATTTTTATCTGAGAGAGAGACCCAGAATGGTGTCGTGCATCTTTGTGTGTTCATTAAATAAGGAAGAATTTAGAATTGTATGTTTTAGTAAACAGGCAGATCATTTAAACAGTTTCACCCCTTAAGGTAATTTTAAAGATAGTTTTGTAGGGCTGGTGTTGGTAATTACTCTTAGTATAGCAATCTTTGTAACTTAGAGTTGTTATCGATCAAATTAAAGTTATACCTTGCCTTTAATAATAATGACTTATATAAAGTCTGAACCTACCCCAAAAAATGGGAGTTGGGAGTAATTACTGTTTGTCCACTTTGTGACTCGTAACTCCTTCCTACTTAAACTTTTTACTTAAATATTTTCTAGAACTGTATTAGAGTATGAACCATTATAGAACCAAAATAATATATATGTTTTATTATAGTATAAGAAAACATTATATAATAATATAGATTATGGTAAAGTCCTAAGAGAGTATTAAACTATTAGAACAGAACCATATCCTTGTGATTCCCTTCTTGTATTTAATCATTTGCTTTGTTTGTGGTGAATTTCTCTTCTTCCAATTCTTTAAATGTTAGTATTCCTACTATTTTTTATTTCATTTTCCAATTTTTATGAGCTGTCCCTTGAGTGGGGAAGTCTGCTATCTCTATGCTGATAATTTCCGAAATTGCATCTTTAATCATAATCTTTTCCCTGAGCCCAGGTTCTACACTTGCTGGATAGGTCTACTTGGATGTCTATAGACCACTACAATTTCAAAATTGTTTGTTTGGGGACCTGAGAATAGCAGTGTCTATGCTTTGATCATGCCTAGCATATTGCATTGGATATGGGTGGCTGTTTCACTCTCTCCACCTCACTAATCTTCTGTAAAAGGATATGAATAGTAGGCTCTTGCCTTCTTTACAGGTAGGAAAATACTTTAGAATATTAATAAAGCAATATAAACAGAAAAATTCATGTAAGAGTTTCATTCAAACAGCTCAGTGAAAGAGTAATCAGGTGTGTTAGGAATTAATCATAGTGTAAAATAAGAGATGAATAAATGAGACAACATTAAAATTAAGAACTTTTCTTCATCAAATGATACCATTAACCATTCTCCATTAAAAGGAACTACGGGCTCCTCAGGGAAATAGCTGATTTCAGGACTGGAGTAGGGAAAGTACAATGTATGTTTGGAACACAGAAGGTAAGGAGGACCCAGAGAATGATGGGGATGTTCTAAAAGGATGCGGGAGGCAGCCTGGAGGGGAAGGACTCCCACTGGCCAAATGTGGGACAATTTAAGCCATCATTAGATGATGATGATAAAAGATTATAACTCCTTGAAATAAAATCCATGAATCCACATACCCATAATAACATTAAATATAAATTTTCTAAATATACCAGTTAAAATACAGATATTTGCAGAGGATTAAAAACATGACCAACTCTATAATGTCTACAAGAAACTTCCTTCAAACATAATGATATAGACAAATTGAAAGTAAAAGGCAGGAAGAAGAGATATATTATGCAAACATTAATCCTAAGAAAGCAGGAATGACTATATTGATAATCAGATAAAGTAGATTTCAGGGCAAAGAAAATTATCAGAGACAGTAAATGGCCATTATACGATGATGAAAGGATAAGTCCATCAAGAAGACATAGAAGTCTTAAATGTGTTTGCATGCAACAGTAAAGCTGCAAAATTTATGAAGCAAAAATTGATAGAACTGAATGGAGAAACAACAAATTCAAAATTGTAGTTAGAGACTTAAACACCTGTTTCTCAACGAGTGATGGAACAACTAAGCAGAAAATCAACAAGGCTATAGAAGCACGTAACAACACAATCAACCAATAGTATCTAGTTGACTTTTATAGGGCACTCCACCAAACAAGTCTGGAATATACTGCCTCTTCTACAGAACACATAGCAAGATAGGCTATATCCTGGGCCATAAAAACAAACCTCAACAAATTTAAAAGAATTGAAATCATACAAAATGTGTTCTCTGACTACAATGCAATAAACCTGAAGTCAAAGAAAGATAACTGGAAAATCTCTGAACACTTGAAAAGTAAAGAGCACACATCTAAATAACCCATGGGTCAAAGAGGAAGTCTCAAGGGAAATAAAAATACTTTGAGCTGAATGAAAATAAGAATACAACCTATTGAAATTTGTGGGACATAGCTAAAGCAGTGTTGAGAGGGAAATTTGTAGCATTAAATGTACACTTTAGAAAAGGAAAAAAATGTCTAATAATGTTGAGTTCACATTTCAAGAGCCTAAAAAAAAAAAGCAAAATCTACCTGAAGCAAAGAGAAGGAAGGAAATAAAGATAAAAGCAGAAATCACTGAAATTGAAAACAAAAACAATAGACAAAATCAATGAAGTAAGGAGCTGATTTTTCAAAAAGATCAATAAGTTAAACCTCTAGCAAGACTGAGAGGAGTAAAAGCAGAAACAAATTATCAGGATCAGGAGTGAAATAGACCATAGACCCTGCAGACATGTAAAAGGTAATAAGGGAATACTATGAACAACTCTATACACGTAAATTTGACAACTTTGATGTAATGGACCAATTCCTTGAACAAATGCAAACTACCACATCTCATCCAATGTGAGAAAATTTGAATAGGTTCATTGCCTTGATACCAAAATCAAAAAAAGACAATACAATAAAACTATAGATCAGTAACCCATATCAGTGTAGATAAAAATCCTTAACAAAATATAAGCAAATAGAATTAAGCAATATGTATTAAAAATTGTATACCATGACCAACTATGGTTCATTACAGGGATGCAGGGCTGGTTCACTACTTGAAACTCAATATAAATAATCCACCGTATTCACATACTAAAGAAGAAATATCACATGATCACATCAGTTGATGTAAAAAAAGCTTTTGATGAAATTCAGGACTCATTCATGATTTAAAAGAAAATAATACAGAAGGGGAACTAAGTCATTTGGATAAGGAACATCTATAAAAACCTACACCTAACAATGTACTTATGGCAAAGACTGAATACTCTCCCCATAAGATCAGTAACAAGGCAGAAATATCTGCTCTCACCACTCTTTCAATATAGTGCTGAAAGTTCTAACCAGTGCAATAAGGCAAGAAAAGAATATAAAAGGTAATAGCTTGGAAAGAAAGAGAAACTGGCCCTATTTGCAGGTGACATGATTGTCTACATAGAAAATCCCGAGAAATCTACAGAAAAAGCTATAACTAATAAATGAATTCAGGAAGATTGCAGGATATGAGATAAACATACAAACATCCTGGTTTATATTGGGTAGTAAAGAAAAATAGGATTGGTTGGGTTAGGTATTATTTAATATGAGATAAGTTTTAAATTGTGAAGTTGAATAATAGATATGATTATTCCAGGTCCCATTATACAGTAGGATCTTTAAAATAGTTAACATACGTACCTTCAAACATTTGCTAGATGAATTCAAGCAAGCTATAGAGTGTAATTTTGGCATTTATCAGGCTGGAAATGTTTAGTGTTTTTTTCCTCCTAAAATCATTTGACAAGTACAGATATGTTATGTTATTGACTTCTATTGGAAAACGAGTCCCTGTTTAACAGTGGTATACTGTCTTAATGAATATTCCTGCCATGTGATGGCATCATAACTAAGTTTTACAGAGTGTTCACAAAATCCCTGGTGCCAGATTTGTTGCTATTAACTAAGGTCATGTTTGATTTATATTGCTAACAACTTGTACTTCTGAGATTTATTGCGTTTTCCTTTCTTATATGACTGTTGAACTGGCCTACAAAAGCAAATAATAAAAAGTTAAGCATACTCTATGTGGGAAACTTTTTGTCTCTTGGAGCAACAGGATACTTTAAGAAGTTTCTTGACCTCCTGTGTTTGCTTTCCCTTTCGTCCTCCCTCCCTTTCTCTGTCCTGTATTTAAGTATGTCCACCATCTTCATTAGCAGTCAAAAAATTTAACACAGCTAGGAGGACCCCTTGAACTAATCTGGCCTAACTTTCTTATTTCCTCCACGGAGAAGACACTGCCTAGAGGGACGGGTACTTGTGGACTCTCAGCTTGATAGAGACAGACTTGTCCCTGGCAGTCTACTCATAGTAACGATTTTTGTCTCTTGCTTCTGTCCTTTGTTCTTTTCACTTCCTTTTCCCCATGTTCACCTATGCACAGTTTCACACCTTGTTTTGTACTTCTAGGAATGAGGACTGTCTGTTATAGAACAGTGATTAAGATGGTCAGTGATTTTTACTCTAGAAAAAAATTGATGTCATTATCATAATTATCATCAACTGTTGGAAGTTGGCAAGCTTTGTCTTTCAGCAGATAAAGACATTTGGATTGATTCTTTTTCTTCAAGTCCATATTATTCAGTATTGTTTTAAAAATTTACGATTATCAATTTTGGTACACATTAAATCAGTAGGAATAGGAAAATATTTTCTAAAGAAGTTTTCTGGCAAAGAAATGACAAAAATACTTTTGGATCTCTTTTATCTCATTTTGTTTAGTTACTTTGATCTTAAAATGTCAAGATGTGAGAGAATAAAAATAATTTTGTGGATGCATACTGTAAAGTTTAGAATATTTTCAAAGGGCATGCTGTCAGAATATTTAGACATTTATCTTTTTCTGGTAGACTTTAAGAGGTGACAACATGGTCTTATTTGGTTATAAGCTCTTCTTGCGAACTATAAATATTACTCAGTATTAGAGTACTGAGTAATACTTAAAGTGTGCGTAGATCCAAATTTAATAGACACTCGTTATGAAAAGTCAATAAAATACTCATTATTCAGCATCAAGGAAAGCGAAAATCTAAAGGTTTTTCTTTTCTTTTTAAAGATTGTCACCTGAGCTAATAACTGTTGCCAATCTTTTTTTTTTTTTTTTCCCCTTCCTCCTCCTTCTCCCCAAAGCCCCCCAGTAGATGGTTGTATATTCTAGTTGTAAGCCCTTTTGGTTCTGCTATGTGGGACACTGCCTCAGAATGGCCTGATGAGCGGTGCCAGGTCCATGCCCAGGATCTGAACTGATGAAACCCTGGGTCACCGAAGTGGAGTGTATGAACTCAACAACTCGGCCATGGGGCCGGCCCCTAAAGTTTTTTAATAACTAGGCTTTTAAGAATTTATTGTCTCTCCTAATATGTCCTTAATCTTTATGTTCTTTAGTACATTCACACTTAAAATGCCACTTAAACCAAGTTTCTTATCTATATTTTTACATGTACCTATATAATTCTTCCTTGAATAAATTTAGGACAGTGTTAAATCTGGCAAGGGGTATCAAAAGATAGTGAGACACTTGCTGCCTTCGTGGAGTTTAAAATCTGAGGAGACTAAGTAAAGGATGAAAGAATTATAAAGGTTAAGATTACTGTTAAACTAGGTAGTTTCTGGTTTTTCATGATACTGCAAGATTAATCTGAAAAACAAGTAATTTGCTACCTTGAAATGCCTATGTATCTTATAAAAATAAAAATTCATACAGTTTTTAGATTTTAAATAATAGTATGAAACTTACTATTTTAAAGAAAACGATGGATTGTTAGCTTTCTTAACTAGAAACTTAAATCTATGTTTTGAAGCAATTCCATTATACTTGGGACTCCTTTGTGACTAAGTTTTAAAAATCAACTTTGTTGAGGTAAAACTTACATATAATAAAACTAACCAGTTTTAAGTGTACAGTTAATGTGTTTTGACAAACATATATAGTTTTGTAAACACCACCAAAATCAAGGTGTAGAACATTGCTGTCACTGTAAAATGTTACCTGGTAACCTTAGCATTCTCCCTTCACTCCAGCGACCCCTGATCTTTCAAGAACTATAGTTGGCCTTTTCTGGCATGTATAAATGGAATTATGGGGTCCAGCCCCGTGGCCAAGTGGTTAAGTTCATGTGCTCCACTTCAGTGGCCCAGGGTTTCACCAGTTCAGATCCTGGGTGTGGACCTGGCATCACTCATCAGGCCATGCTGTGGCGGTGTCCCACATAGCACAACCAGAAGGACCTACAACTAGAATGAGCAACTATGTACTGAGGGGCTTTAGGGAGAAAGAAAAAATAAAAATGATGATTGGCAACAGATGTTAGCTCAGGTGCCAATCTTTAAAAAATAAATAAATAAATAAATTAAGTAAATGGAATCATGCAGCATGTAACCTTGTGTATCCGGCTTCTTTGTTTTAGCATATTGCTTTTGAGATTCATGTATGTTGTTGTGTGTATCAGTAGTCTTTTCCTGTTTGATCCTGAGTAGCACTCCGTTGTTTGGATACACCACAGTTTGTTTATCCATTGGACAGTGGATAAACATTTAGATTGTTTCTTGTTTGGCCTATTAACAATAAAGCTTCTGTGGACATATGTATACAAATCTTTGTGTAGACAGTTTTTCATTTCTGAATATTATGTTAAACTTAATGTTAAGAGTCTACCGAAACTGTTTTCCAAAATGGCTGTACCATTTTGAGTTCCCACCAGCAATGTATAAAAATTTCAGATGCTCCACATCTTTTAGCCACATATGCCGTATGTCTGGGTGTTAGTTTTCTATTGCTCTCTAACGAATTACCATAAACTTAGTGGCTTAAAGCAGCACCTGTTTATTATTTCATAGTTCTGTGGGTCAGGAGTTCAGCACAGGGTCTCTTTAGGGTATCAAAGGCTGAAATCAGGTGTCAGCCAGACTGACTTCTTGTCTGGAGATTCGGGGTAAGATTCTGTTTCCAAGTTCATTTAGGTTTTTGGCAGAACTCAGTTCATTGCTGTTTTAGGATTGTGGTCTCTGCTTGCTCACCGTCACCTAGAGGCCACTCTCAGCTCCTTGAGGCTGCCTGCATTCAGTGGCGTGTGGCCTACTCCATCTCCCTCGTGCTGAATTCTTCTCATTCTTTGAATCTCTGACTTCTCCTCTCTGCTTTTAAAAGGCTCTTATGATTATTCACACCCACCTGAATAATCTTATCCTGAGGTCAACTGATTGGGAACCTTAATTACAAATACAAAATCTCTGTGCAGCGGTACATAGATTAGTGTTGGAACAACTGGGAGAAGATGTTGTATACCAAGGGCTGGGGTTTTGGAGGGCTGTCCTAGAATTCTGCCCAGCACCCAACCATTTGTTCCACATTTTCAGCAACACTTGGAATGTCAGTTTTTAAATTGTAGCCATCTATATACTAGTTACATGTATAGTGGTATCTCATAGTTTTAATTTGCATTCCTCTAATGTCTAATGATGTGAAACATCTCTTCATGTGCTTACTTGCTGTGTGTATGTTTTTTGTTGTAAAATGTCTATTCAAATCTTTTCTCTTTTTTTTTGCATATTGATATCCATTTGTTTTAGGATCATTTGTTGCAAAGATTTTTCCCCATTGAGTTACCTGAACAGAACACCTTTGTCAAAAATCACTTGACTTTGTGTATGTGTGTGTATTTCTTTCATTCTATTTTTGTTCCATTGATTCTTATGTCTATTCTAACAGCAATATCACTCTATTGATGACTATCTTAAGTGAGATTGTATAAGTACTTCAACATTGTTCTTCTTTTTCAAATTGTTTGGCTACTTAGGTCTGTTGCATTTCCATATAAATTTTAGCATCAGTTTATTGACTGACTTACATAAAATATTTCACTGGGATTTTGATTGGGATTCTTTTCTATCTGTAGATCAGTATGTGGAGAATTGTCATCTTAATGAGTCTTCTGATCTATGAACGTAATATAACTCTTTTTTTTTGAGTGTGTTTAACATCTCTCAGCTGTGTTTCATAGTCCTCATTTTGCAGTCCTTGCATATTTTATTAACTTTATCACTAAGTATTTGTATTTTTGATGATTTTCTAAATGGAAGTGTTTTCTTAATTTCATTTTTCAGTTGTTGCCAGAATATAGGCATACATCTGATTTTTGTATATTAACCTTGTATCCTCTGACCTTGTTTCATTCATTTATTAGTTCTGATAGCTTTTTTGTAGTTTTTTAGGATTTGTGTATATACGCAATCATGTCGTCTGTGAGTAAAGGGGGTTTAACTTCCTCTTTCCTGTCTATATACCTTTTATTTCCTCGGTCTTGCCTTACTGCGCTGGTGCAGATAGCTTTATCTTGTTCCTGATCTTAGGGAGAAGGCATTTAGTCTTTCACCTTATTAAGTGTGATGTTAACTGTAGGCTTTTTGTAGATAAGCTTTATAGATTGAGGAAGATCCTTACTTTGCTGAGTTGTTGTTCTTGTTTACCATGAATAGGGGTTGAAACTTGTCAGATGCTTTTATTCTATCTGTTGAGATGACCATATGATGTTTTTTTCTTTTTTACTCTGTTGGTGTAGTGAATCACATTGATTTTGAATATTAAACCAACCTTATATTGCTGGGATAAGCCTCACTTGGTCATGATGTTTTATTCTTTTAAAATTTTTTCCAGATTTAATTTGCTCCAACATTGTTAAGGATTTTTCTATCCACGGTCATGAACAAATATTGGAGTACAGTTTTCTTTTTTGTAATGTCATTGTCTGATTTTGGTATCAGGGTAATGCTGGCCTCATAAAATGAGTCAAGAACTATTCTCTTCTGCTTTCTGAAGGAATTTGTGTAGGGTTGGTATGTTTCTGGACTTTGAATGTATGATAGAATTGACCAGTGAAGCCATCTGGGTCTGTAGTTTTCTTTGTAGGAAGATTTTTAACTCAAATTCAATTTCTTATAACAGCCATAGAGCTGTTTAGCTTTTCTCTTCTTGAGTCATTTTTGGTTGGTTTCAAGAAACTTGTCCATTTCATCTAAGTTAAATTTATTTTCATACACTGTTTAGAATATTCCTTTATTTTTCTTTGAATGACTGTAGGATTTGTAATGATTTGCCTGGGGGTTTATTTATTGACCTTTTCCAAGAAATGAGTTTTTGGTTTTATTTTTCTTTGTCCTCTTTAAATTTCATTAATTTCTGCTTTTTTCTTTTTCTCCCCTTGCTTTGGGTTTAATTTATTCTTTTTCTAGCTTCTTAAGGTGGAAACAGATCAAATAATGTCTGTCTTTGTGAATGTTCCATGTGCACTGGAAAAGATTGTTCTGCTGTTTAGACATGTTGGTATATAGTGTGTTCTTCAGATCTTCTCTATAACATTACTTGTTTTTTTGCTCTACTTGTTTTCTGTCAGTTGCTGTGAGAAATGTTAAAATCTCCAAATATGATTGTCTGTTTTCTTTTCAGTTCTATAAATGTTTGTTTTCATTTGTTTTGAAACTCTGTTATTCAGCGTACATGTATAAAAGAGTTCTGGTACCCAATTACAATGTGTGTGTGGAGTTTTTCCCCACACATCTGCACAATTCTTGGACACCAGGTGGGTGTCCTACAGTTCGACTAGATTCTGACACTACCTGGAGATAGCATCAGATTCCACAGGTTAAGGACTCAGTCCTACAAGACCTGTCCCCATTCTCCCCTTCAGATGCAAATTGCGGTTCCAGGTTGTCACCTGGAGTTCTGACCAACTGGCTATAGATTGAAGAATCCTATGACCCCCCCCCCCCACCCCCTTTAGGTTTGATTAATTTTCCAGAGTAACTGACAGAACTCAGAGGAACATTTTGTTTACTAGATCACTGGTTTATTATAAAAGGATATAACTCAGGAACAGCCAAATGGAAGAGATACACGGGGCAAGGTATGTGGGAAGGAGCACAGAGCTTTCATGCCCTCTCCAGGTGCTTCGCTCTCCTGAATCTCCACGTGTTCACCAACCCAGAAGCTTTCTGAACCCTTTCCTTTGGGTTTTTATGGAGGCTTCATTACAAAGCCTTGACTGATTAAATCATTGGCCATTGGTGATTGTGTCAACCTCCAGCCCCTCTCTGCTCTCCGGAGGTTAGGGTTGAAAGTCCCTGTAGTCACGTGGTCTGTTCTCTTGGCACCCAGGGCCCATCTTTAGGGGCTTTCTCAGTCACCTCATTAACATAACAAAAGATAGATTTATGGTTGTCTGCATTTGGGAGATTCCCAGAGGTTTGAGAACTTGTGCTAAAAACAGAGAAAGACCAAATCTATGTTTCTTATTGTAAATCACAGTATTACAATATATTGAGAATTGTTACATCTTCCTAATAAATCTACTCTTAACATTATGAAATAGCCCTCTTTAGCCCTGGCAATATTCCTTGTTCTGAACTCTAAGTTGTCCAGTGTTACTAGTCATTGTATCTTTCTTTTGATTAGTATTCGTGTGTTTTCTATCTTTTCACTTTTAACCTGTATGTAACCTCTTTTTAAAGTAGGCTTCTTGGAGATAGCATATGGTTGCCTCTTCTTTTAATTGAAGTTATTAGACTCTTTACACTTAACATAAGTAATACAGTTCTCAAAATGTTTGAATTTAAATCTACCGTCTTGCTATTTACCTTCTATTCTCATTTGATTTTTGTTCCTTTTTTCCTATTTGCTTTCCTTTGGCTTGAATGTTCTTTGTGATATCATTTTATCTTTTTTTAGAAGGTGGTTGCTGTAGAGTTTATACATTTTTTTAACATCATGCTCCACTTTCAAATAATGTTAGAATGTTTTCCTTGTAATGTAAAATCTTGACAGTATACATACATTTTTCTCTCACATTTGTGCTATTATACGTTTTCCTTCTACTCATTATGTACCCCACAATGCATTGTTATGTTTGTGCTAAATAGTTAATTATATTTTAAAGTCATTTAAAAACGAGAAAAATTTTTATATTTACCTACATATTTACTATTTTTGGTAATCTTTATTCCTCAGTCTAGATGTAAATTTCCATCTAGTATCATGTTTCTTCTGCTTGAATTTTCTTTTGACATTTCTTGTAGTACGTGTGTATTGGAGCCTAATTCTTTTATTTTTTGATTATCTGGAAAAAGCATTTTGCCTTAATATTTGAAAGATAGTTTTGCTGGGTATAAAATTAGATGGGTTGAAGTTGAAGTAACTTTTTGGATATGTGGATTCTAAGTTTAGGAGAGAGATGAGGCATTCACTGTTGGTGGAAAAGCCCTGCGGAGCCCTAGTCAAGGCTGGTCCCTGGGTCTTGTGGACACTGGCTAGCAGGGAGTGATACAGGTAGAGGATGGATGGTATCATTTGTAAAGAATTAGTAACACTGGAAAGGTCAGTGGGCTGGAGAAAGAAGGGCCTGGTTTCAGAGTCCTTCCTGAAACTACCTCATATCCCTTTACCCATATTTATAAAACAGTTATAATGTTAATCACTTAAAAAAAATACAGAGTCACAATGACAATCCAAAGCGTCATTATACTCTTTTGAGAGCCTCACAAGAAACATATTTAATTTTAAGGTAGAGTGGAATAAGATTTTTTAAAAAGCATATTTTAGGGGCCAGGCTGGTGGTGTAGCACTTCAGTTTGCATGTTCCACTTTGGCAGCCTAGGGTTTGCTGGTTTGGATCCCAGGTGAGAACTTACACACTGCTTGTCAAGCCATGCTGTGGCAGACGTCCCACATGAAATAGAGGAAGATGGGCACAGATGTCAGCTCAGGGCCAGTCTTCTTCAGCAAAAAGAGGAGGATTGGTGGCGAATGTTAGCTCAGGGCTAATCTTCCTCAGGAAAAAAAAGGATATTTTAAAAAATTTAGTTGTGAAAGAATATGTGAGGCAGTAAAAGATAGGAATCATGGTGGCTATTAATAATAGATTAATGTCTATTAATTAAAGTGCAAAATAAGCAGAATAAGAACTCCATCTCTGCTTATTAATAAGGTCAAGCTTTATTAATGTTTGATATTTAAAGTTACCTAAAATTAAATTTACCAGTTCTGGAAAATTGCAGTTAATAATTTTCAAGAAAGAGACTAATTCTTGGCAGCATCATGAGAATTGAAGATACTAATTTACTGATAAGCTTTTATTAGACCTTAAGTTTACACAGAATAAAAGATACTTTTAGGAGTTTAAAAGCTAGCTAGCCAGACTAAAATGATTTTTCAGGCTGTATTCAATAACTTCTTAGGATACATAAATACATTCAAATATTTAAAGGTTAATCCTGTTATACACTTACTGCTAGACAGGGTTCAAGATTAGATAAATGGAATAATATAGGATGTGTGGTACTCAGTTTTATTGCTGAACTTTAAAAACTCAATTTACATTACTTTAAGTTCTGTAGCCTTTTTAAAAGATCTTCATGATTTTTACCTTACGTAAGTCTGTTATACTTGGAACTTTTACTGTTTTAGATTTACAACTACTCGCGGTTCCATTACTTATCAAATAGTGTGATCTTCCACCATGTCTGTAGTTTTTCTGGAGCATCTTTTTCCTTAAATTTCACATGGAATCCTAGTATGGAAAACAGATTTTACATTTTTTATAAATTAGAAGTTCAGATAAATTATATTAACTTAGAGTCTGTCCATGAAATAAGACTTTTCATGAAAATAAAAATTTGAATTGGAGTTCAAGTGGCTGGTTGTCTTACATTGAACCTATCTTCCTATTAATGTTTTTCTAATTTTAGTTGCACAGTGTATGGAAAATTCTTTCAGTGCAGGTATAAATGATAAGAGATTTTTGTTGTTTTCTTTTTGACAGCTGTGCAGTCTCAGGATGCTGTTCAATTAAATACAGATGGCAGGGGTAGCTTTATTCTGAGCTCTATCCCAAAATGAGTTTACCCAGCAAGACAAGTTAAAGCATTGATAGTCTCCAGTGGGTTAAAATTTGATAGACAACATATTTAGGGTATTTATAATATTTAAAGTAAATTTTAATCAGATGTGTGCATAAGTTTTAAGTGGCAGAGCCGCAAATCAGGCCTGTTGGATTCAAGAGCTCTTGTAGTTTATAGATCTAGATATATTAGTTTATGGCTTATTTCCCTGTGTTTCGTGACTCAGAATACTTAAGTTCAACCTTTTAAAGAAGTTTGTGCCAATTTTGTGACTAATTATTATTATTATTTTTTTCTCCAGGGAAATGAGGCAAGTTATCCTTTGGAAATGTGCTCACACTGTAAGTGAAATATTCTTGTTATCAAGAATTTCTTTTATTTACACATCTCTATGTATGTATATATATCACACACCTCTCTCTGTATGTAGCAGTTAGCCCTTAACTATTTAAAATAGGTAGTGAATTGACTTATAGTCTTTTTAAGTTATCAAGAGTAGGGAAATTTTTTTTATAGACCTCTTTATTGTTAGTATCTGCACCACGATGTAGTTAGAAATGAACCCTCAAATCTCAGTGGCTTAACGCAATATAAGTTTTTAACATTAACAGAGTTTCAAGTAAACAGTTAACTTATTTATCTTGCGGTTACATAAAATAAAGTGCTTATTGAAGGCAAAACTTTGGAAGACCAAGTAGCTATTGCAAAAGATCTTTCTGGGGAGACTGAGGAGTATAAGAAGTGTCGGTGGGCTGGTTATTTCTGACTGTACGGTGGAGAACACAAAGAAAGAAAATGACAGTCTTAGAAGTTCTTGCTTCAAGGATCAATCAGAGGACCATGGGGCTTAAATAAAATCATAAGGTCTGTTGTGTGGAAAGGCAATGGTTGGGAAAGAGGGTGATCCAGAGAATTGGAATGGGGACCTCTAGTAAGTTTAGATATCATCATGAGATCCCAGAACTCCCACACCATTCTGAACTTCCTTATCCTTTCCATCCCTGTTTGGTAAAGTTGGTCCTGCCTTGTTTGGAGTCATCTTACCTTGCAATGAAGTGTCTGTTCCTTTTTGCCTCATTACAACCCCTTTTCCCATTGCTCATTTTGTTTCATTAGTCTTCTTTCTTTTCCTAAAACCCTTGCCCGTTTTTTTCATTCTCATCAACACCTTTGCTTGATTACGAGCTCCTGGGTAGAATGCTGTTCCATCAGCTCTTTACTTGACTAACTTCGTCTTTCTACTCTCGGCATAAATGTCACCTCTTTGGAGATGTTCTGTATCTCTCTCCACTTCAGACTCTCTGTATCATGGGTAGTACCATGTTTATTTTCTTTATAGCCATTACCATAAGCTAAAACTTGTTAATCCATTTTACCTTCCATTTTGTAACTTCTACAGTTTTTTAAACTTATTTTTTAAATGGTGATACTCTATGACCAATTACCCATTATTCTGCCATCCCAATTTACTATTTACATTTTATTTAACTATTTCCTCCCAGGCTTTCCTTTATGAATTTCTTACATAATTATGATCAGATATAGGTTGTATGTTTCTGTTTTAAACATGAAGATAAAATATTGCATCCAGCATATTGTTAGAATTGACCAAAACCAAACCTAATTATGACTCTAGACCAGGGTTGGTAAACTACCACCTGCTGATAGTTTTTGTTCATAAAATTTTATTGGAACACAGCCATCCCATTTGGTTGCATATTGTCTATGGCTCTTTCATGCTACAACGGCAGAGTTGAGTAGTTGTGACAGAGATCACGTAGTCCACGAAGGCTAAAATATTTACTGTCTGGCCTCTTAGAGAAAAAGTTTGCTGAACCCTCTTATGGACTGTAGCAGTCTTCTGGATTTGAGAACTCTCCCTTCTGTGACTGCTTCACCTATTTTTGAAATATGGTCAAGATAGATTAGTTACAGACTAGTGCTCTGGGTGTTGTCCAGATCTATAATTCTTGTCTCTGGTAAAGTTAATGTGTCAGTTTTATAGTTTCCTTAGAATTGAAAGTGTTCTGCTCTGAATTGTGCCTTGCCACTTCCTATTCAGTTTGAGCCTGTTACGTAATTATTCTCCCAGTTGCTAGTGTGCAAGAAGGAAGTGTGGCAATCTTTAAGTAGCTGGGCGTCAGGCCACAGACAGAGTTGGGATTAGCCATTGGAGTTCTACTCGGATAGGAATGAGGTCTAGGAAGTTAGTTTTTGTTTCTTGGTCAAGGAACAGGAGTCCTAAGGGGACAGTACTTCCCAGGTTTTTATCTTCTGCTCTCTCTTTACATCTGGGCCTGAGGGTCATTTACCTGGTTGCAAAGAAAAATGTAACAGGGCAAAAGGCAAGGTGGCCTCCCTTCTGCACATCCAGGATGGCAAAAGCCAAGTCTTAAAATGTGTGGTGGGTACGTAAGGAGATTCCATACCCTCTTAAAGCCGTCCCTTTTCATTTTATCCTCAGAACTTAGCAAGTGTTCTTTCTTGCGACTTCGTCTATGCTTCCGTGAAAGTGTTGGGCCTTGTCTCTAAAGATCCAGACTTGTCACTGGTTGTTCAGCCAGCTGTGAATCCATCTGAGTTCTTCTGTTATCTAGCATATGGTTTTTTCTCTGTTCCTTACTTGGGTCACTAGAATATAATGTATTTTTATCATATTTTTTACATGATTTGGATGTATTTCCCCAAAATGAACTTGTCTACGTTAAAACTACCACTCTTTTCTCCATCAACACATTGCAGTAATTTATTTTTTTTGCTTATTTGCAAAATCTCTTTTGTATTGAAAGAGCTTAGTGTTATCTGTAAACAGCTACTATCATATATAAGAATGTTAAAACCAGTCCTTGAGGGGCCGGCCCCGTGGTGAAGTTCATGCGCTTCCCTTTGGCAGCATCCCACATAGCAGAACCAGGAGGATCTACAGCTAGAATACACAACTGTGTACTCGGGGGGGGGGGGGGTTTGGGGAGAAGAAGTAAAAAAACAGAAAAAAGAAGAAGATTGGCAACAGATACTAGCTCAGGTGCCAATCTAAAAAAAACCAAAACCATCTTTTAGGCACTTCACTCTTTATACTTCCCTGTTCATGTTAAATCTTGTGATGCCTTCTTCCCCCTTCAAGAGCCTGCTCACTGCTGTACTCTTGATGAGGCTTTATATAATCGTCTCAGCCTTCAGTGGTCCTCTCAACTCTTCAAGTGGTTACTGTCTGCTTTGTTCTTTTTTTTTTTTTTTGAGGAAGATTAGCCCTGAGCTATCATCTACCTCCAATCCTTCTCTTTTTTGCTGAGGAAGACTGGCCCTGAGCTAACGTCTGTGCCCATCTTCCTCTACTTTATATGTGGGACGCCTGCCACAGCATGGCTTGACAAGCAGTGTGTAGGTCTGCACCTGGGATCCGGGCTGGCGAACCCTGGGCCACCAAAACAGAAGGTGTGAACTTACCTGCTGCACCACTGGGCCAGCCCCTGTTTTGTTCTTTTGTATTTAAATTGTGCTACTTTTTAAAAAGGTAATAAAATTCTAAATTATTTGCTGTAAGGTACTGTCTTCGGCCCTGTGACATACACAGATAAATAAGTACTCACAAAGTGCTTACAGCCTAGCTATTGGGAAAAAGAGAAATGCATAAATTATTAGAGTTTCGTTATGAGAAATGAAAACAAAGGTTCCAAGGAGGTAAAATTACCTTTAATTAAGGAAATTAAGAGAAGCTTCATCACAGAAGGGATGATATTTGAAATTGTTTTTGAAAGCTGTGTAAGATTTGAATGCTGATTAATTCTTTCACCTATCTGGTTGTTTTTCAGTCTCCTTCAATTCCATTCAGATCTTCAGTCTTCTGTCTATACCCCTCCATGATCCTTTCCGGTACCCTGCTTTTAATCTGATTTTGTCTCCTAATTCTTAAGAAAACTGGGAGCATTTTAAGTGTTAACCTCATTACATTCTCACCCCTCCACCCCTACCCCTTCCACCCCTGCCTGCCACACTCACACAGCTTCCCAGTCCCACACTTGAGCTCAGCTGACTCCTCCTCGTCAGTGCAGAGGTTGGGTTATCCCGCCCCATTCAAGGTCAGCCTCTTCATTCGTGCTTTTCATCTCATCCTCTGTCGCCTCCAGGACCTTATTTTGTTAGCTTCTCTCTGTTGTTTTCCTGTGTCTTCACCTTCTCCATCTCTTCAGTTTACCAACATAATCAACTACTCTGATCCTCATCCTGCATGTTCCTCTCAGTTTTTCTCCATTCTTTCTCATATTTGAGCTTCTCAGAAAAAGAGCGTATACAGTTTTCTCTATTCCCTATTTCTGCTAATTTCTTGGCCTACTGCAGACTGGCTTTCATCTCCTACAATATACTGTAACTGTTACTATTAAGGTCACCTTCATTTTATTGACACATTGCCTAATTGCCTAATCTGATAGATTGAAAAAACGTGTAAAATCATTGGTGACATTTGGGGGAAACTTGAGCACTGATTATTTAATATCAAAGAATTAATTATTAATAATTTTTTAGGTATAATAATGTGATTTTTTTTAAAAGAGTTACCTTTTAGAGATAAATACTGAACAGTTGTAAGGAAATGATATGTTTGGAATTTGCTCTGAAATAAAGCAGATGTGTAAATAAAATTTCTCGTGTTAATGACTGAAGCTGGATGATAGGTATATGGGATTCATCTACTAGTCTTTCAACCTTTGTATGTGTTTGAAATTTTCCTATATAAAAAGTTATTTTAAAATGAATAGAAAATGAAAGGGAAGTAACTAAGAGTAATATCAAGGAGAAATAATTATTTAATTATAGTTAAATATGGCTTGTGACACAGCAAGCTTCAATAATAAGAGACTGTTTAAGTTAATTTTCACCAACAAAAGAATTGAGGCATTGTCAGTGGAAGCCTAAGTGCAGTGCCTGCATACAGGTGATGCTGAATAAATGTCTGTTGACTGAATAAGTTAGTAAGAGCTTGGAGCTTGTCTGTAGAGACTAGTTGGATAGTTTTAAAGGCTGTACCTTTAGGAAAACCAGTCACCCCATTTGTTTTCATAAATAGTATTAAGTACTTATATGGCATTTAAAATGTGCCAGGCGCTATTTTAAGCACTTCACGTACATTAACGTTTTTAATCCTCACAACAGCCTCTTGAGAGAAGTATTATTACTTTCCTCCATTGTATAGATGAGAAAAAAGAGGCAGAGAGACCTTCAATACTTGGCCTAATGTCACACAGCAGTAGGTAAAATAATAAAGCCATGGTTGGAGCCCAGGCAGTCATGCCTCCAGAGTCATATTTTTAATCACAGTACTCTACAGCCTCTTCTAGTAACTCTTACAGGATTAATGTTATGTTTGTCTACATCAACGATTTAGGCAAAACTGGGCTTGTCAAAGACATAGGTAGGTATTCTTTGATTTTTCGTTTGTTTCTCAATTCAATGTTCACTTTTTTTTGTTTCGTGAGGAAGATTGGCCCTGAGCTAACATCTGTTGCCAATCTTCCCTTTTTCTTTTCTTGCTTGAGGAAGATTGTCCATGAGCTAGTATCTGTGCCTGTCTTCCTCTGTTTTATATGTGGGATGCTGCCACAACATGGCTCTATGAGTGGTGTGTAGGTCTGCGCCCAGGATCCAAACCCATGAACCCTGGGCCGCTGAAGCAGAGAGCGTGATCTTAACCACTATGCCACCGGGCTGGCCGCAATGCTTGCTTTTTATCTAGTTAATTTTTTCTAGGCCACTGTGACTGTTTCTGTTTGTTGGCCAGCCTGTCTGGGCTGGGAAATGTGTACTCTTTGGTGTGATTTGCTCAAAGTTGAGACCTTAATTGTAACTTGGCATCATAGCTTGGAAGAGTGAGTGCAAGATACCACTTTAGATCGTTTAAGCAGAGGACTAGATTGGGGCACAGTTGAAAGGGTGAGTGGAAAATCAGATTCAGTTTATTTTTACTGTTGATAAAACCAATATTCTGAAAGGTTTTGACAGAATTTGTAAACACAGGGCCTATTTTGTAGACTGAATGTATATGAAAGACTAATAAGTCTTTTATCTAAAAAGATTTCTCGGGTCTCTTTCATTGGAAAGTGACCCCAAGAAGATCTTGGCAGATTCTGTAGGAGTGTTTCCTTTTGTGTAATGTCCTATCTCCGGAAATCTTGAAGACATCTTTAGCCATTAGGAAACTGCACTCAGTTTGAGCAGATAGTCTCATATGCAAGCAGTTTTTTGTTTCTGGTTTGAATATTTACAAGTGACTTGACAGTGTAGAGATACTGACTTGACTTTGTGCTGTTAATTTCTGCTCACAATCAGGTTGTCTCAGGCTGGTTTACGTGTCATATTCTTAACTTAGTCTAGGGTTTTTCTTTGTTGTGAAGCAGAAAACTTTTTCAGAGAAAAAGTTAATCTAAAGTTAATTTGACTTCCTCCTTCATTTCTGCATTCCTTTATGTTTCCTTTCTTATATGGACCAGCTTAACTCACTTCAATTTTTAAATAATGTATGTTTTAAAGAGTAATTTCTGGTTTACTCCCAAACCTTTATTCATCATTTCAGAAATCTTTGGAAGAGAGCTTTTTAATGTCAGTAAAAATTCAATTTTGAATATGAACAGGTAAAAATATTTTAAAACACTTTTCCTAAAATGCTATTTATTATAAGAAAAGTTTTATGCTATTCTTTGAAATTGACTTGTACATTTGTTACTTTAGATTAAAATCTTCGTAAATTTATTACATAAGTCATGCTTCTTAAACAATCTACCAGCCATAGTTTATCATTTACTTAGTAACTTAGTGATCCTGAATTCTAATTTATTTTACCATGTCCACTGATAATTACTTATGTTCTGCTTTCTTTCAGTAAAGCTTTAGAGCTGAGTTATGCAGAGAGAGATGAAACGTTTTCTAAAGTCTAATGCATGAACTCGAATGCTTAGACTTTGAGTTGTTACCTTGTTTTGCTGTTACAGTACCTTTTTCTTTTTAATCCCTGGATTGTCTACTGTATTCTAAGTATTTCAAGTTTTTTAGGCAAGTAGTCTTAAGAAAAGTGTGAAGAGCTAGCTTTCTTTTCATTATCCATACTGTTAGATTTTGATATTGTGGCAGTGCTTAAAAATTTGTAGTTTCAGCGATGAACCATGACAGTAATTTGAAAGTTGCCACAAATTTGAATAATTTTGTAGCTAGTATGTAGAAGTCAGTTACTTTAGCTGGTGAAAGGCTTAGTTAACCATTTAGCAAAAGTGTAAATTCTTGGATCTCACTCAGAATGTTAGAGCAAAAGATATGGAAAAGTATGCAAGAGAAGAAGGGTTTGGGGAGCAAATATGGAGGATGGTAGCATCTGTCTAAAAGAAATTTCAGGAGATGTGTTAGATAAAGTAGAAGCGAAAATAATCAGTGAAATAGTAGGAGAAAATTTCTCTCACCTGAAAAATCAAATCTTCTGATTGAAAGAGCATTCTGATAGCCAGGAAGCTTTGATGGAAAAAGATGTGCATTTGAGGCCAGCCCCGTGGCCGAGTGGTTAAGTTCATGTGCTCTGCTTCCGTGGCCCAGGGTTTCACCCGGTTCAAATCCTGGGCACGGACATGGCACTGCTTGTCAGGCTACAGTGAGGCGGCGTCCCACATGCCACAACTAGAAGAACCCACAACTAAAATAGGCAACTGTGTACTGGGGGAATTTGGGGAGAAAAAGCAGAAAAAAAAATCTGCATTTAGTCTCAACTTCTTCTGTAGTTCCAAGAATAAAAAGAAAATCCTATAAGCTGCCAGATGGGGAAAAAAGTTGCCTAAAAAGAGGAGGAATTTACTGGCAGTGTATTTCTTAGCAGCAGCAGTAGATACTATAAAGCAATAGAGCAGTTCGTTCAAAGTTCTGAGTTCCTAAATCCAGAATTTGATACCAACCAAATGATTACTCAGGTGTGAGATCAAATTAAAGATTTTTCCAGAAATTTAAGGACTTGGAAAATTTACCTTTCATAATTTCTTGAATATGTACCCAGAAAAATGAAATAGAAGTTAAAGAAGAAGATGAGATGAGATCCAAGGAACTAAATCTCTTAAGATCCCAGTGACAGTCTCAGGATAACAACTGCATACAGGCTTAGAAAGCAGTTGGTTCAAATTAGAGCAAGAAGCAAGAATTGTCTGTGAAGAATGTCTTCAAGAAGAAAGCAAAAAGTGTTCTATAAATTCTGTGCTGGAGTTTCTTAATGTGAAGATAAAAGGCAAGTCAATAAGAAAAAAACACAGACTGGGGATGCAGTATGACATTCTTGGCGATGAACCAGATTGAGCTCTGGAGCAGCCATAAATAAGTCTTGAATAAGTGGTGCTGAAAGTAAAAGAAGACTCTTGAATATGCATTCTTTTGTGAAAATACCATATTATTTCTGGAGTTGGGGGTGGGGAGTGGTACAAAGCTAAAGAAAAGTACAACTAACATGTTTAAATACTGCATATCATAGGAACAGATAAGAGGAAAACCTGGAGAATGTGATGGAATGGGCTGGCGTTGGATTTGGCTTAAAGAACAATAGAAACCTTTGAGAGCCACATCTTTTGAATAAGATGTTACTGACCAACACAATCTACACTTAGGTTTAAAAAAAAAAAAAAGTGTGTGACTTTTAAGCCAGGGTTAGGGTTATTAATAACAGTGAGAAAACTTGAAGATGTGTTTGTATGATCTTACAAATATATGTTTTTTCAATAATGTATTGCCATTTGATTTTAACTACGATGTAGATAAACCAAAAGGAGAAAAACAACAGCAATACAAACACTTTCAGCAGGAAAACCAGTAATGCACAAGTTGGAGAACGTGTTAGAAATACATGGTTCGATTGTTATGTACCTGGAGTGGGAACATTCTTATTGTTCCCTTTTCTACACATTTGCCAAGAAATGCAGGTTGAGGAACAGCAGTGTTGAGTCTCTCTTAGCCCAAGCTGTCTTCAGATGGAACTAACATAGGAAAATAAATTAGAAAGCATTTGAAGAAATCCTGATACCAGCTTTGCCATCAAGCTTTACAACATTGAGCCACTTAGTTAACTCTCTGGGTCTGTTTCTTTATCTTGAATTTTTCGTCTCCCAGGTTTCTTGTAACCCTTGATGTTACATGGCTTTTCTGCGACAGATTTTCTTCTTAAGCTCAGTGAGCTCTGAAAACAGTTCTAAGAATGTATTTTTAGGATCATTATAAGTGTGCCCCTTCTTTTGTGACATCTTTGGGTAACATTCATTTGCCTGAGTGAGTTCTGGTATGGCGGTTCATTTTTGGTTTTATCTTTTATATGAGGTAGGAGGAAGTTGCACATAGCTTTCTCACTTTGAAGGAGCATTCTAGAAGAAAGAAAGAAGACACAGTTGCCATTATCAGTAACGGGAGAACTGAAATCATTACAGATCCTACAGATGTTAAAAGGATAACAAGGGAATATTATGAACAATTTTATGCCAATAAATTCTATCCCTTAGATTAAATGGACAAATTCCCTGAAAAACAAGTATCTAAAAGTGACACAAAAAGAAATAGAAAATCTTAATAGCATTATATCTATTAGTGAAATTGACTTCTTATTTAAAAATCTTCCCACAGAGAACTCCAGGGCTAGGTGGCTTTGTTGGTCAATTCTAGCAAACTTTTAATGAAAAAAAAAATACCAGTCATAATCCAGATTCCTTCAGAAAATAGAAGCTAACATTACACCAATAGCAATACCAAAGACATTGTAGAAAACTATAACCAATATTCACCATGAACATATGTACAAAAATCCTTAAATATTTGTAAGTCAAATCCAGCAATATGTAAAAAGGACAGTAAATCATGACCAAGTATAGTTTGTCCCAGGAGTATGATTTTAACTGGAAAAATCAGTTGTAATTCACTGTATTGACAGAATAAAAGAAAAAAACATGATCTTCTCAATAGATGTAGCAAAATGTTTGACAAAGTTCCGTACCCATTCATGATAAATACTCATAGCAAATTAGGAATAGAAGGGAAGTTCCTCAACCCTAAAGAGCACCTACAAAAATGCTGACAAACATCGTACTTACTTAACGATGAAAGACTGCTTTCCACTGGGAAAAAAGCATAGCTTTTCATTCTAACCAATTGTACTCAAAATTGTACAAGAAGTTCTAGTCAGTACATTAAGTCCAAAAAAAAGAAATAAAATGCATATAGATTGGAAAGAAGGAGTAAAGTTATCTTTATTCTCAGATGACATGGATGTGTATACAGCAAATCCTAATTTACTAGAAATAATAAGTTAATCTGGCAAGGGTTAGGATGATACAAGGACAATACGCAAAAATCAGTAGAATTTCTGTGTAATGGCTGTGAACAATTGAAAAGTGAAATTGACAAAAATACCATTTAAAATAAAATAAAAAATGAAATATTCAGGTATAAATTTAACCAAATGTATGTAAGATCTGTACACTGAATTTCATCACATCACTGAGAGAAACTTAGAAAGACCTGAGTAAACGGGGAGAGGTCCAGTGGAAGACCTGATGCTGTTAAGGTGTCCGTTGTGCTCAGTGACCTGTAGATCCCAGACAATCCCAACCGAATTCTCAGAGTGACCTGTAGATTCCAGACAATCCCAACCGAATTCTCAGCAGGCTTTTTGTAAAAATTACTATACAGATTGTTAAGTCCGTATGGAAATTTGCAGGTCTTAGAAGAGTCAGAACAGTTTTGAAACAAAAACAAAGTATGAGGACAGTGCTCCCTGATGGAAAGATTTATTATAAAACATAAGACTGTGGTATTGGCATAAGATAGACAAACCGATGGAAGAGAATAGAGGGTATATAGACACATATATACGTATACACATGTATATAAAGTCAGTTTTCTTTAATGGAAGTGTATTTGATACATAACATTATGTAAATTTAAGGTGTACAACATGTTCATTTGTATAGTTGATTGATTTTTGACAAAACCGTCAAAGATACCAGTGTAAGGCAAGCCTTTTCAACGAAATAGCTGCATTTCTGTATGGAATAAAAATTTACCTTTACCCTTTCTTATACCATGTATGAAAATTAACATGGGTCATAGATTTAAGCATAAAAGCTAAAACTATAGATCTTCTAGAAGAAAACATGGGAGAAAATCTTCACGACCAGGATAGGCAGAGATTTTTAGTACACATAAAATGTGAAACATAAAAGAAAAAAAACAGATTTTGTCAAAATTGGAAGTTTTCGCTCTTTAAAAAAACACCTTGAAGAGGCAGCTTACAGACTGGGAGAAAACACTTTCAATACCTCTTCCTGACAGGGCTCACGCCAGTCAATGTGCAGAGAGTATCACAACTCTTTAAGACAACCCGATTTTGAAGAGCAAAACATTTCAGCAGTCACTTCACACATGAAGATACATGAATTGCCAATAATCACGTGAAAAAGATGCTCCAGATCATTAGTCTCAGAGAAATACAGATTAAAACCATAATCACATACTGCTTCCACCCACTAGAATGCTGAACTTAAAAAGACTGACAGTACCACATGTTGACAAGGATGTGGAGCTCCTGGAATTCTTGTATTGCTGGTGGGAGTGTAAAAGGGTAGACAACTTTGGAAAAACTTTTTGACAGTTTCTGAAAGTTAAACATATGCTCACCCTACGGCCCAGCAATTCTAGGAAAACGTTTGTTTACAGAAAGGCTTATATATGAATATTCTTAGCAGCTTTATTCCTAATAGTCCCAAACGGGAAACAGCAGGAATGTCTATTAACGGATGAATGCATAAACAAATTGTGATATGTCCGTACAATGGACTGCGCTACTCTGCAATAAAAAGGAACAAACTACTGACTTATGAAGCAATTGGATTAATGTCAAAAACTTGATGAGAAAAAGAAGTAGACATAAGAGTAAATATGATCCTGTTCATATGAAATTCTAGACGGAATTTAGTTACAGAAAGCAGAACAATGGTTGCCTGGAGTCCGTGGGGATGGAGGGGGGTGGGGTGAGTGTGATTGACTGCAAAGGGCCCAAGGGAACATTTTGGGATGATGGAAATGTGCTTTTATCTTGACTGTAGTGATGCTTACATACGTGGATACAAAACCATTGGAACTGTGTGTTTAATAATGCATTTTTGGAATGTCAGTTATTGCTCAAAGTTGGTTTAAAATTTTTTTTTTTTTAGCATTTTGGTTACGACTTGATAATTCTTTTGTTGGTGGTGATGTCTGGCTTTTGTGTATTTGACAATTACCTAATAATTTTTAAAGTATATGAGAATTATAATCTAGCAACACCAAAAGCAGGCGTTGCCTCTTGCATTAGAAAGTTATGATATACTCTTAAAATCTAGATCTTTTGAGTGGGTGAAAGTTCTTCGTTTGTAAGAAAGGGCACAGCATAAATGTCTGTGTCCATATTTTGTAATACACTTTTTCGATTCTCTCATAATATTGATAGGGTGCTTTCTTTGTTTTGTTCTGTTGTCAAACTATTCTGTCAGCATATAAATATTAAACTGACAGTCTATACGTAAAGTCGTTATAAAATGTTGGGGTTTTTGGAGCTGCTTATGGTTTTTGTCTGTGATTATCTATTGCGCCCCCTGGTGGGTTTTAGTAATGTGAAAATAATTGTCATTACCTTTGTAGGAAATGAATTTTACAAAAGACTTTAAAACTTTTAAGTATAACCTTTATGTAGAAAAACTACCCAGTATCTTCTGTTGACAACACTATAAAGCTTTATTTTTGTGGTAGCCGTTATAAGAGTTATTCAATACATGTTTCTCCATAGATAATTTTGTCGTGTCTGATGGCTCTTTCCAGAATGTCTTGAAGATGGAGATTCTGAGATTGCTTATTAGAGTGATCTTTCCTTATAGTTTTCATTTTATAGTACAGTTCTAAATATCCTGCTATACAAAAGAGATGGAAGAATCTCTTCTTAGAAATTTTATGTGTATTCAGGATGAGGCTGGAAGGTTTTATGCTGCCACAAATTAAGGAAGTGCTCAAAATGGAGATTGTTGAAAGGTCACACAGGAGCCAATCTAAAATAGTACCAACAGACCAAAGTTGGAACAAGCTGACTAGCAAATAATGACATTATTGAATTTTAACCCATAGAATAAAATAAATACCAATGAACCCATGCTGATGTGACTAATTGAATAGAGAAAGGACTTTTTGTTGTTGAGGAAGATTGGCCCTGAGCTAACATCTGTTGCCAGTCTTCCTCTTTTTACTTGAAAATTTGCTCTGAGCTAACATCTGTGGTAGTATTTTGTATGTGGGACACTGCCACAGCATGGCTTGAGGAGTGGTGTATAGGTCTATACCTGGGATCCAAACCTGTGAACCCTGGGCCGCTGAAGCTGACTGCATGAACCTTAACCATTATGCCACCAGGCTGGCCCCATGTTTTGCTTTGTTTTTAACAGGAACATTCCAATTAATGTAGAAGGAAAGAGGGAAAGAGAAAATCATCATTAGGCAAATACCACAGTAACAGGGGCTGGCTCCATGGCTGAGTGATTGTTTGTGTGCTCTGCTTTGGTGGCCCAGGCTTTGCAGGTTTGGATCCTGGGCGCGGACCTACAGATTGCTCATCAAGCCGTGTTGTGGCAGCATCCCACATAGAACAGCTAGAATGACCTACAACTAAGATGTACAACTGTATACTGGGGCTTTGGAGAGAAAAGAAAAACAAAGAGGAAGATTGGCAACAGATGTTGGCTCAGGGCCAATGTGAGAGTTCCCAAATATCCCTCACCCAGCTTTCTCCACTGTTAACATCTCACAGAATCACAGTGCAGTTATCCAAATCAAAAAATGACATTGGTATAAGACTGTTAAACTACGTATTTTAGTGAAAAAACTGGTGACGTTTGAAAAGTTTCCTTTTTCTTTTTCAGATTTCCAAACAGGAATCCCACATTACATTTAGTTGTTTTGTTCAAAATAGTGTTGCTAGGAGGATTTGAAAGGGCTTGCTTTATTTTGTTTCTGTTGTTAATCATATATAGACTAATAGGTAACAAAGTTATTTATAAACTGACTATTAGAATTTTCTGAAAGAGCAATAATCTTACTGCCATTAACTGCTACACAGTTGCTGGAAATTGGCTAAAACTTGAGGAGAGTTCATTTTCCTATCATTCTGCTTATTTCTTTTCCCTTTCATTCTGAGAAGCCTCAAAATCACTTAAAAGAGCTTATTATACCTCAGGTTGCTTTTACTTTTAACGCTAACAGTGGAGTAGCAGCTTGGTGTGTATGTAGTAGAAACACTGCTTTAAGAGCGAGAGCCCTAGATCTCTTCTCTGCTGTTTGGGAATCCCTTACGTTCCTTTTTTCTAAATGAGAAAAAAAAATCTGATAAAGGGAGATGGTTATATTTCTTCATGTGAGAGAGTGATGAATCAATATGCAACCTTCCATCTCTATTAATATTATAGTGCTCTAGTATTAACATGTCCAGTTGAAAATATTCATTAAAATTTACTATGGGAACATGAGCTCTCTAAAAGCAAATTTTTAATTATTTTATGTGGTAATATTAATAAGATATGTGACATCACTTGTTAAAATAAGTAACCACCTAGATTTTAGGTTTATCCTTGAGTGCACTCAAGGTGCATTGATCTGGGTGAGGTCTCAACAGCTAAATCTGGTGTTTTCCTTGTAAGCAATTCATCAATTCCATATTAGTAACTGTTTAAAACTCAGGCTAAAATATCTGCTTTTTAGGGAACTATGTATATAACTTTATAAGATTCTTTATTTTAATACTTTGTATAATATAATTTAAATTGAGTATGTAGGCATTTTCAACTATTAAAAAAAGACAGTCCTCTCAAAGGTATGCTTACAAAAAGTGGAAAAATAACATGTTTCAACTTGGCAGAACATATGAAAAAGAGTATCTCTGAGTCACAAGATGAGTCAAGAGGGTGAGGTTTGTTTTTTTTCCCTTGTCCATCTGTTTTAAGAGTGTGATCCTAAGCACTAGAAAAAATCTTTGATGAAAGTTGGTGCCAAAAGTTGGAATTTGTTCTTTAATAAACTAAGCACAGATCTGAAACATTTAATGCTGCTGTCAAGATGGATTTGATCTGTTTCAGAGATCTGTGCCTGATTTGTAGGAGATTGGTAAGTGCTGATGTTTCAAGGATTGAGACCCTGTTTTATACTTTAGGTTGTGGTTGATCCTGCAACATATCTAGTCGGCAGTGCTGGCAAGTGAAAGTACTGAATAACTGCTTCTCTGGTGACAGTAATGACCAAATAAGTCACTTTGTTCCATACCTAACAGAACTGTTTTTATCATTTGTTTTTGAAAGCTAGTTATCTTAGATCTTGGCTTTAAGAAATATTCATGGCATTGTCTTCCAAGCTAGCTGTCTTGAAACATAATTATTTAGGTACAGATTCCTCCAGTTGCTCAGCTAGCCTCAACAAGATAATAAGTACTGAGTAATCTAGTCTTGTGTCTTACTCATCATTGTCATCCAAGCAGGAAGGACAGGACAGAAAGGAGGAAATAAATGGGTGGTTGGAGAATAGATACTGCCTTCTTTCAAAGCATACTGCCTTCCTAAAGAAGCTCAGGGGGAGTTTTGGCTCCGTGGGCTTTGTGAGAATGTTGATGAAGAGAAGATGAGATGGAGCTCTTTTCCTCTAAGTCATACTTCAGGGGCTTTTTAAAAAGCCAGTTACTGTCAGGTTAAAGCGTGATCACTGGCACACTGCTTTGCCTTTGAAGAAAGTTTTAACTACTCAACCAGAATAAGTATCAACTATTACATAATATTTCATAAGATGCGTAAAGCAAAAGAAAGCAAATGGATTTTAAATGTTGCTTTAAGGGCTTTTGCCAGAAAGTGAGTTAATGATACTAATAACTACAGTATATAAAGTTAACATCCTCCCCCACTTTTTTAATCACAGAAAAATTGATAGGAGTCTCATAAATGGAGAGTTCAGGGAAGGACATTGTAGCAGAGGGTTTATAAGGAAATAGACGCATGAAATTTATGCTGTAGAAGATTTGTGCCAAGAGCATTGTAGCTAAAATAAAGATAATGGGGGAAGAGAAAGATGGAAATTCAAATTGATGCTAAATATTGTCAAGAGCTTTAGACTTTTTATCCTGTTTGCGTTAGGAAGCCACTAAAAACTTTTAAGCAAAGAGCTAGCAATTTGGTTGAATATGCCTTTTAGAAAGATTACTATTGGCAGTGTAAAGAAGAATGGATTGAACCAAATATATTTATTTGATTTATGATTCATCTTTATTATTCTTAATATGTCTTATTCATCAAGACTGTAGCATGCTGTCTTCTGGATTAGTGGGGTTTAAGCCTTCAAGCACCTCAGTTTCAGTTTCATAATGGAACTTTCTAAGCTGTTATTCATGTCCCAGCCTCAATAAATGGACTCTAACAGGTAGTGTCCATAAATATTATGGCACTCTGTTTCTCCCTTCCCTCTTTTCCATTAATGACACACTCTATAGCTGTTGCTAAATGAAATGATCCTGATTCGTCCAGGTACTGTTTGTGGAGACACTGTCTTTCCTTTTCCACTCGTAGTCTACCTTAGTGATCTATTATATTTAATTTCCTCATCACCTTCTTGGTCTGTGATTGTAAACTAAGGCAAAACTCAAGATTGCCAGAAAAAACTAGTTAACTGATCCTTGGTAGGTATGTAAGATTAAGGCAAGCATGGAGAGGGTAAGCCTTCAGCAAAATCTGAACTTTGAGAAACTGTTCTGGTTAGATAAGTAGAGTTTTACTTTACTGATGGCATTTTGATCAATAAGTTTTAAATCTGAAACACTTAAAATTAGTACTTTTTTAAAAGATATATTGAGCACCTGTTGTATGCAGTGTACAGAACACCAATGAAAAAGTCACAGACTCTGCTCTGAGGTGGGAGAGACGTGTAAATAAGTAAATGAAAAGCATTTGTGGGACTTAATTTATTAAGTTTTTCCTTCCAAGAGTAAGAGTATCTAATTTCATCATGGAAAATTGGAAAATAATGTTTATTTGAACAGCTTGCTTTTACCATCTGTTCCATTAAAGAAGGAATATTCTTTAATGTAAAATGCTCTATGCAGTTGATGTGTTCATGAAGTGTATGTTTTGAAAAAAATATATATGGGTATTTTGCTGTTTGAAGTGGTGTTTAGATGAATCATTACATTAATATAAAGACACTTTTGCTATAATACAATATATGCATTCCTGGAAGACCTCACATGCTGCAAAATCACGTCTAGGAAAAATATCTGTAGGGTACAGCACTCATGATGCAGCTTTGTAACAAGTACTAACAGAAACAATAATGGCACAGATTACCTCTGGCATTTATACTAAGCACATAGCCGTTTACTTATTAGGCTTAAACTGGGGCTCGTGCTTCCTGTTTTGAGGTACGGAGTCTTGAGGGCATCTGCTTCACTAGAAAGTGATTTTGTGAAAAATAATGAGCCAGGGTGTATAGTCACCTTTTGCTTTTTTAGGGAGCAGTGGGAGGGAGAGGTGATAGGCAGGAGAAATTTTCTTTGCAGCTTATTCCTTTGCACCCTTAGTTTTCACCAGGTGACAGTATTGGAAAGCCTCGGGGTTCTTGAAGCCACTGAACTTGCTGTTATTTTCTCTGAAGGAAGGCATTTGTTGTTTTCACCTTTTTTTTTTTTTTTTGAGGTTTTCTTATTTTATTAAGACTTTTCTCTTTAGTTTGAGAAAATTTGCCCCTGATGTCTTCATAACATACCAGGAAAAATCCCTGTGAAGCAGTGACATTTCTTGGCTCTCCTTACATTGCTCCCTTTTATCAGTTGCATATGAACTATTTCATATTAGAGCAACATCTTGTAGTTGTGCAGTCTCTACTTTAGTAGTGCAGATAATTATATTTCTTATTCCATTTTAACGTAATTTTATATTTTAAAAATATATACTTTAAGCTGTTATAATGAGGATGCCATATATTTGGACTTTCAAAACAGTTTGCAGTCTCAGTCTCTAATATTGTGGGCAATAATACATGTATACTCATGGGCACTATAACATTTGACTTGTTAATTTTCTTTTAAAAAGTTGATGATTGTATTTAATTTTTTTATATATTTGTGTTATTTCTATTAATCCATGATCAGAAGTTTTTATATGAATTAGTCTGATTTTTTAAAGGAATGAAAGCAGTAATGTAATTTAGAAGAAAATAAAGAAAAACCTTTTTCAAGAATGCATACTGTAAGAGGCCTGACACTGCATTATTTTTATTGAGTAACTACAAACTAATGCAAACATTTCTTAAGTTGTTTAGTTATTTTTTTGTCTTTAAAACATTGAAAAGTGAATTTTGTTAGCTGGACTCTTTTGTTTAAAGAAAGTAAAAGCTGTGTTTTATTTGCTCGTACATGCAAAGACTATCTCTGGAAGAATATCCAAGAAACTGGCAACATTGCTTCCACCGAGGGGAGTTGGTTCTCTACAGGGTAGCGTGGGAGAGAGGCTTTGAACCTCGAACCATGTTCAAACTTCGAACCATGAACTATTAGAAATAAAGTAAATTAAAATTTAAGAATATAAGTGAAAGTCAAGGTGCTTTGGTTCAGAACAGAGAGTGATTTAGCCTGCCTAGGAGGAACCACCTGACTTCCTTGATCAGCTTAGCATTGGCAATCCTGTAATTTCTTGGTACTCAGCATACAGTTGATTGTGTGTAATGGCAGGTGCTGGCAAACAAAAAGGTAACCAAATAAAAATATTTATGATGTACTTTCTCGGTTATAAACAGTTAGTTAACAGTATGTATACTCTTTTAATTAAATTGGAAATTAAACCATTGGCGAACTGCTGGATTCTTTCCCTATAATTACCATAAAATCATTTTGTAAATCTTGCTGTCTGTTTTTGTTTGCTTTTAGTTGATGCTGATGAAATTAAAAGGCTAGGAAAGAGGTTTAAGAAGCTTGATTTGGACAATTCTGGTTCTTTGAGTGTGGAAGAATTCATGTCTCTGCCTGAGTTACAACAGAATCCTTTAGTACAACGAGTAATAGATATATTCGACACAGACGGGAATGGAGAAGTAGACTTTAAAGGTAAGAAAGTAGTTTTTTGACATCATGGGTTAGGTAATTTATGAGTACTCTTACAGATCTTTGTATGAAAATGTCTGAAAAATTTAGTTTTTCTTACACGTCTTTATTTTATTGGTGATCTTATAATAATAGATTGTTAAAATCTCAAAATCTGTGGTATATGAACCTTAATGAACTAGGATCTTCTACTTTTTGGTTCATAAATGATCAGATTGTCCTTGAATGTAATCTAAAAAGAGATTTAGTAACTTTGTTTTTAGAATATTAGTCTCACTTTAGGGAAACTTAGAAACTGCATTTTTGAAAACCGTTTTTTAAAGAATGAGACTTAATACTAAGTCAGCAATAAAAAATAAGCTGTAGTAATAAGGATGAGCGTTATCGTGGAAAGGATTAGTTTATTTTAGTTAATCGAGATTTTGCAAAGACAGTAGTGCTTTTGCTAATATTAACATGATAATTTTATATTTGATTCTCTACTTCAAATATTTCGTTTCACTGGGGAATCATAAAAAAATTTTGTTATTTTAGTTTTAGGAACTGAATTATAAGTGAAGGGAGCTAAAACTGATTATGATTTAGTGTTTAGAATGCAGTGAAGAAAAATCATTTTCATGAAACTTTCAAGAGTTTATTTAAATGATTCTGAATTTCGGAACCAAATATCCAAAATTATTTTTATTCTGGCAAAACAATGTATTGTCTTTTTTGTAAGGCCCCCCTTTTTTAGTCATAGTTCAAGAAGAAAGAGTTAAATATCTTAAAGCATATATTTTTGAGTGTTATGCTCTGTGGTACTTAATAAATATTCAAATTGATTTGACCTTAGAGAACTCCAAGTTCAAATCAAAAAATATATGTATAAAACCTTGTTTGTTGGAAGTTTCAAATTTGGCACTTTCAGTTTTAAATACTGCTAGTAATATTTTGTTTTGCAGCAAGAAAATATCCTTTTGTGGGTAAGATTTTTGCGTGTGTTGGGTATATATTTTTTTCTGTGTAAAAAGTGAAAACTTCTGATTTGTAAACATTTTCTATTCTTATTCAGAATTCATTGAGGGGGTCTCTCAGTTCAGTGTCAAAGGAGATAAGGAACAGAAGTTGAGGTGTAAGTATTTTTCTTCATTGAGTTCATTTTCCCTCTTATGCCACCCTACCCCATACTGCATTATAACCTCTTTTTAACATATTTTAAAAGATATCTTTTATTCTAGATCCTTAATACACATCACAGAAGTTTTACATTCTGGAGAAAATCCTTTTAGGACATTTGCAACTAGTATTTTTTAACAGTGTGTCTTTCTTGCTTTTTAGTTGGATAGAGAGAAAATAGACTTTCCTTCTACTGAAAACAGCCGTATAAACCTCATGTCTTGAATAAGAGATTTTTTGATGAAAGTGGGAAGAAATGTTCTAATGTTCTAGGTTGACTTAGTTTGTACACATTGTATTCAGAAATATTTAGCTGGAAGTCCACCCCTTTGGTCTATATAGGCAGCCTCTATTACAGGGAATATCTGATACCTTTTAAAATTATTTAACTCTTAACTAGAGAGACATTTTATTCAACAAGAGTTCTCTGAGGCACAGAACATATGCAAACATCCTTTACAGAGGAGAGTAATATTAATAGCAATCGCTCTTTTATTGAGTTTTTGCCGTGCATCAGACACTGTTCTAAGCAATTCACATGTGTTATCTCATTCAGTACTCTGAAGAACCTGGGAGGTTGGAACTGTTATTAGCCCCAGTTTTTTTTTTAAATCTTTGTTTTTTAATTTTTTTTTTTTTTGAGGAAGATTAGCCCTCAGCTAATATCTGCTGCCAATCCTCTTTTTGCTGAGAAAGACTAGCCCTGAGCTAACATCTGTGCCCATCTTCCTCTACTTTATGTGTGGGACGCCTGTCACAGCATGGCTTGATAAGCAGTGCAGAGATCCACACCCAGGATCCGAACCGGCGGAGCCCAGGCCACCGAAGTGGAACGTGGGCACTTAACTGCTGTGCCACTGGGCCGGCCCCTAGCCCCACTTTTATACTGCAGAAACTGAAGCCTAGCAGGGTTAAGTAACTTGTCCTAGACTACACTAATTGGCCCCGGCACGCTTAACAAACCATGTTAGACTGCACCTAAAGGCAACATCTATATGTAGAAAGGAGCCATCCTCATAGTTACAAGTTTAGATGCTTGGCAACTTAATTGTTTTCTTTCTCGTTGAAAGTATTCACTTGTGATTGCCTTATAATTGCCATTGATTTTCCTTACTCTTTTTTTAGTTGCTTTCCGTATCTATGACATGGATAAAGATGGCTATATTTCCAATGGGGAACTCTTCCAGGTGCTGAAGATGATGGTGGGGAACAATCTGAAAGATACACAGTTACAGCAAATTGTAGACAAAACCATAATAAATGCAGATAAAGATGGAGATGGAAGAATATCCTTTGAAGAATTCTGTGCTGTAAGTACAAAAGAGCTCTGTTCTTCATTAATTATATTTTTAAAACATTTAAAAAAACCACATAATAGAATTCCTTATAGTTATTTTGCACTAGAAATTTATATATTTGATTTTGCCTAATTGCCCTATATTCCAAGTTTTGAAATGTTAATTGTTAATAATTAACAATTAGTTATTATTCTCAAAAATTAATATTTTTAGTGATTGATAAAATGCTGCAAGAATTGTACTAGTCACTTTCACTTATTGTTAGTAGCCCTCCAAATTACAACTAGGTTACATTCTTAAGGTTCATTTAAAAATAAATGTTTGAGGGGTCGGCCTGGTGGTGAAGTGGTAAGTTTGCACGCTCTGCTTTGGTGGCCTGGGGTTTGCAGGTTTGGATCCCAGGTGCAGACCTAGACACTGCTCATCAAGCCATGCTTTGGAGGCATCCCACATGCAAAATAGAGGAAGGTTGGCACAGAGGTTAGGTCAGGCAAAAAGAGGAAGATTGGCAATGGATGTTAGCTCAGGGCCAATTTTCCTCACCAAAAAAAAAAAAAAAAAAAAAGTTTGAAAATACATCTGTGGGAAATATGTGTTCATGAGTTTCAGCTAGGTATCCAGAAGGTTGGTTTCATAAGGAAAACAGAATCGAGTCCCTGTCCGTCTTAAACTCACCAGCTAGGCAGTGTAAATGGTAGGTTTTTTTCTTTTTTTTAATCCCCTCATTTTCCAAACTATTTATGGGTAGTTTGTGTGTTTTGGGGCAAGGGCTCTGCAGAGGCGGGAGGACTACGGTTATGAGGATCCCCAGAAAACTAACTCTAGGTGGAAACTGGGGCAACAGCTTAGCCTCCAGTTTACTCCCCTTCTACACTAGATTCAGGGATTTGCTACCGCTCGTTGCTTCCAAACAGGAACACAGCCACTCAGCTTCTCCTCTCTCCTTCTGCCCCTAACGCGGAGACGTGAACTTTTTGATGTGCTGTAAGGAGTTTAACTGCAAGCTAGAGATAGTGGAGGATCCAGAGGAGAGGCAAAGATAACAAAGAAAAGTTTGGAAGTTTTTCAGTTATGACTGGATGCTTCTATAGGAAGAGTTCCCTCCTCCCTTTGTTTTCGTTTTTTATTTAGACCACAGAAGGAAAAGCAAATGGCCCTGGCTGTGCATTATCTAAGGACTGAGTGTGGCTCCTTGGCATTTTCAGTAGAAGTTCACGTTCTCCTAAGTATCTTCCTTCATCTCAAGGGAATTATTGTCTTTGCATTTTGTTTTGAAAAGTTGGGTGGTGCTCTAGTTTAAAGAACAGGCTGGGTCTTCTGGAAGGGCGTTAGGCTGGGTCTTCTGGAAGGGCGTTAGGCTGGGTCTTCTGGAAAGGCGGTAGTTAGGCTGGTTCTTCTGGAAGGGGTGGTTTGGAGGCTGGTTCTTCTGGAAGGGAGTTAGGCTGGTTCTTCTGGAAGGGCGTTAGGCTGGTTCTTCTGGAAGGGCGTTAGGGTGGTTCTTCTGGAAGGGCGTTAGGCTGGGTCTTCTGGAAGGGACTTAGGCTGGTTCTTCTGGAAGGGTGTTAGGCTGGTTCTTCTGGAAGGGAGTTAGGCTGGTTCTTCTGGAAGGGCGTTAGGCTGGTTCTTCTGGAAGGGCGTTAGGCTGGTTCTTCTGGAAGGGCGTTAGGCTGGTTCTTCTGGAAGGGCGTTAGGCTGGTTCTTCTGGAAGGGCGTTAGGCTGGGTCTTCTGGAAGGGCGTTAGGCTGGGTCTTCTGGAAGGGCGTTAGGCTTGAGACTTGAAACTTTGATCTGTTGTCAGTTGGTGCTGCTTCAGGTGTTTGTTCTCCCTTCCGTTCCTCCTTCACCATTGCCAAAGATCACTGACGGACTCCTGTGGAGTGGCATTGGTCATAGATAGCAGCCAGTTTTCAAAAGGAAAGAAAAGAAGAAAGCCTAACACATGAGGGAACAAAACAAAATGGAAAACTCTTGGCTGGAGTGATGTGGAAAGGAGGTGTATAAAAGAAGACCATTTGTATTTAGTAAATATAAAATGTAACTTAAAATTACATATAGATCACCTGTCAGTAGAAGGAAATTAAAATACATCTTTGGGTATAGAAATAATGCTATTTACACTGAACACATATGCTAAGCTTTGGGTCCATTTTCCAATATTTGTGATAAATTACTTTTACTTGTATTTTTGAGGGGCGTCGTCCAGTAATTAAAGAAAAATGTTTATTTTGTGTTTTAAACCAACTTTCCTAAACATTGATCAAACCCATAACTTGGGCTTCATTGACTTCTTTTTATTCTGATTTCTTGAGCCGTAACAGTGAACGAGATGGGAAAAGTTATTTTAAAAGATCACATACTATATGTACCTACTTTAAAATTTTCAGAATAGTTAACATATACAAATAAAACTTACAAATGATGAGTGACAGGATTAAAGTTGGTGAATTGAACACACGTATTTATTTTTGCTTCCTCCCAAAATGCTGATGAAATTTAACATATTAAAAAGAAAAAGTTATGGGGGCTGGCCCCGTGGCCGAGCGGTTAAGTTCGCGCGCTCCGCTGCAGGCGGCCCAGTGTTTCGTTGGTTCAAATCCTGGGCGCGGACACGATAGTGCTCATCAAACCACGCTGAGGCAGCGTCCCACATGCCACAACTAGAAGGACCCACAACGAAGAATATACAACTATGTGCCGGGGGGCTTTGGGGAGAAAAAGGAAAAAATCTTTAAAAAAAAAAAAAAAAGTTATGAACCACCAAGGACAAAAGTAAACAGCAGAGAGGATAGCAGCTCACTTTGGCAACTTATAAGTAACTAAAGCGACTTAGCTGACAGGAGGAAGAATGAAATCTCAGCTGTCAGCTTGGAAAGCTGAGAAGCAAACTAGTTTTTGATTGCAGAATCCTGAAAGGCTCAGAAATTGGTGGCACAAGATAACCGAAAGTAGGGGTGAAGGTGAGGCCTAAAACAGGAGACTTGCTTCAAGTCTGTCGAAGAAGCAGAACACTGGCTCTCCTTCCCCACTCTGTTCAGACTCTGCGGCACGTCAGTGGGAGGTTGGAGAGAGTGAAGCAGAGTCTCTAGGCTGGGAAACATGAGGCATAGACGGGGCTGCATAGACGGGGCTGCGTGTGTGTTGGGGAATTAAGTGAAGATAACCATATTTGCATTTTGACGCCTCCAGCCTTCTTCGCTGATCTGGCTTTCTGGCAGCTAGGTTTATATACCGTCCAGTCAGGAGACGGGAAGAGAGCCCTCTCTGGGAAATCGGATACCTCCAAAGCAGTGGTCTTAGCACGTCGCTCAAAAGTATAGCCCACAGTCAACAGCCCCACCATGTGCAGTGCCCTTTCCACAGAAGCAGAGCACCAAGGATCAGCAGACATGAGAGGAAAACTTGTAAGATTTCGGAATGTAAAGATGAAGCCAACCCCAGAAAAGAAGTGCAGAGACACAGGTTTTATACATGGCTAGTAAAAACTTTAAAAGTAAAACAAAATTCTGTCATTATTATCCTCAGGGATGTAATATATTGAATCCTTGAAACAAAAATTGGATAATATATAAAAGAGCTTTTGGAAATTTAGAGATCCATTCTAGGAGGTCTAACACCTGAATGCCGGGCCTTCCAGAAAGCACATAGAAGGAAGGAAATCATCAAAAATGAATCAGAAAGTAATAAATCAAAAGTAACGTGTTTCCTGACTGGAAGGACTTATTCAGCAGCCTAGTGTAGTATATAAAAATGATGTAGACCTAGTCACGTTGTCGTGAAATTTTTAAACAGTGGGAACAAAGTGATGGTTCCGCAGACTCCAAACAGCTGAGGTGGAAGGGCGGGGAGAGGGGTTTCATGCAGAGACTCAAGAGTCAGAATGGCAGCAGATTGCCCAGTCGAAGAGCCGGAAACTACAAGACAGTGGAGCGTTGCCTTCACTATGAGAGAGAGTTATTTCCAAACTAGAATTCTGTACCAACTCAGTTAAACTAGATGGAAGAATAAAGACATTTTCAGGTATGCAAGACCCTCCTCTTTTGGAAACTACAGGAGGATGTGTTCCCACTGTAATAAGGTTGTAAATGAAATAGGAAGATAAAGTGGGATCCAGGAAGCCGATCCAACATGAGAGAGAAGATCTCCAGGATGATGGTTAAGGGAGATCCAGAGATGACAGGCCTCGATTGGAGCAGGTGGGAAAGCTCTGGGAGTGATTTCAAGACAATAAAATTGATAGCGTTACATAATATGTTTTGTATTTAGAACAAAAGTTTGGGTTTGAATTAGTGATAAATGTATAGAACACCCAGCAAAGGAAAAAATCAGATAATTATTAACTGGCAAAACAAATGTGCAGGAAAGAAAAAATAATCATAGTATGTGATTCTGTGCTGCTGTAAGTAGTATTTTATATAAGTCATAGTTAAATAGCTGAATTTTTGTCTAATCAAAATAAAGCTATGACTCAACTTGGAAAGGGTGGCAGTGGAAGTACATGGGGCTGCTGATAGTTGGGAGAGGTGTATGTGAAAGAGCTGAATCTTCAGGTCCGTGGTGTCAAGTCAGTGGGTACTGCTCTCGACTTTAAATCCAAGAAAAGGCGGTGTAGGAATGTTGCTTGGAGACCTGTAGGTAAATACCGACAATCAGCTGAAAGTTGTAAGTGATGGCCTCTAGGTGAAAGGAAATAGAGAATGAGACAGGGTAGCGTAGTGCTGTTTCTGTGGCAGAAGTTGTAGAACTAATTGGCTGGTGAAGCTTTATGTTTCAAATAATAAAAAAAAAGTCTAAATTAAAAAATAATGCAGATGCACCTATACCAAACAACATGGATTAATCTCACAGACAGTATTGAGTGAAACAAGCCAGACACAAAAGGTTTTATTTATAAAATGTATAAAAACAAACTGAACTAATCTATGATGTTAAAGGCACGGTAGTGGTTACCTCTCTGTGTGTGGTGGGGCCGGAGGAGGAGGATGGCTGGCGCTGGAGGCGGGCGGAAGAGGCCTGCTGATGGTCTGGGTGCTGGTTGCTTGGGTATTCACTCAAAATTCACCAGGCTCTGAACACTTAGGACATGGGCACTTTCTCTATGTAGGTTATACTTAGTAAAATTTATCCCTCAAATAATAATACAGATAATTACACTTTTAAATTACCATGTCAGTTCACTGAGATGTCTGTAACAACTCTACATGTGTTCGACTCCAGGAAAATAATGTGCCGAAAATTTTATTTGTTTGGTACTTTTTAATACCTTCTAGAATAGACTGACAGTGAAGCGGATATTTGGTTTTTGAGGACGATTTTTATGGCAACATCTAGTTATCATTTAATATTAAACTACTAAAGTAGGGGTTGGCAAACCACAGAGGGGGCCAGATCCTGCCCACGGCCTGTTTGTATGTCTTTGAGCTAAGAACAGTTTTTTACATTTTCAGTGTTAAAAAAAAGTGGAAGAAGAAAATGCAAGAGAAATTATATGTGGCCTGCAAAGCCTAAAATATTGACTGTTTGGCCCTTTACAGAATAAGTTTACCAACCCTTGTGCTAGAACACAAAAAAATGCCTGTTATCCTGGGAGAAAGAAGCAGTGAAAATTCTAACCAGAGGCAACACAACTTTAAAAAAAAAACAGCTTCTGAAAATGGTTAAAATAGTTTGTTTTTTAAATTGTGGTTTTGATAGTGCAGTTAGACTAGTAAAAAGGAGTTTCTCGAACTTGGTTAAGCTTGATTTGTTCCGGTCTCTTGCAGGTTGTAGGTGGCCTAGATATCCACAAAAAGATGGTGGTAGATGTGTGACTCTTTTTAAAGAGTACCACCCAACACTTTTGCTTTCTTCTCCATCTCTGAAGATCTGCTCAAGACGTCCAGCAATGCTCTCTGTGTATTTAAATGGAAGTATTTTTCTCTGTGAAGCCACATTTTCCAACACGAGCCTCATGAAGCCAACTAAGTGTTATTGAACTCTGATTCTCTCAATAACTCGGTGTAGCACTTTAAAGTCTGAAGGACAGCAGCAGGAAAAGAGCATATCAATGTGGTGAAGAAAGGGAAGGGGTTGGCTTTTTAATTTATTTTTCTTCATCTTTTATAACAAGAAAGTATCTATATATACATATGTAAATATTTATATATAGATATATGTAGCTTTCTGTATGTGTAGTAGGTTGGCTTTAATTTAATATACTTGATTCAGAAACAAAATGATAGAGTACAAAAGTGCCAAGCAGAACATAAAGCATCCTTACTTTTATTTCACACAGTTTTATATATAGATAGAAGATTGTACGATTTGAGCCGGGTATTAGGCCAGCTATTTTCCTTTTCCTGTGCTTTCTCCTTTGAGAGATCGACAAAGCATTTGTTAATGTCCTATTATTTCCCTTAATTACATTTTTGTAACAAAGGAGTTTGTAGCTTTATTTATACCTATCAATATATTTCCAGGGACTGCGTCTCATTGCTGAGCAGCTCTCACTACATCTCTGCTTGAGGAGAAAGTATAGTTCAGTGCTACTGCCAAGAGCTCATTCTCGTGTTCGTATCGTAACTGCACAAAGCTTATGGCTGCTTCATTGTTACTTGGTAACTAGGAGCCATTACATTTATTAAATGTCCCTGAATAAATGTAAGTTATCAGTTGTGATTTTATACATAAAGGCCAGAAGCTATATAAAGCAATCATGATTTATCTTAGACATTACTTAATGAAGAGTACCTGAAGTAATCATGTAACTGCTTAGGATATCCGTTTGTCTTATTACATGGGTAAATAATTTGTCATTAAACTTATGTTTAAATCATAAATTTCCCTTCTGTGTTTCAAAAGACTTGCAGCTAATCTAAAAAACTGGTGATATTTAATGTGCATGTATCTGAACACCCACATATATTTGTGATTTAAATGGGAGAAATCTCACTAATCTGTATATGCCACAGAAGAGCAAAATTTTATCTTAAATTTCTTTACCACAAGGCATAGAGAGTGCATGATGGTTTTCTTCCTTGATTTGCCCATATTTGTAATGGATGACAACTTAATAAATTTGTGTGATATAAAAGTAGTGTATCATGTTCCACCACTTGCTGTTATCCCTTCCCTTCTCTGCAAAGGTACTGTTGGCTGGAAGAAGACATTTTGGTTAGCTTTCTAGGACAGTAGTCTTTCCCTATATAGTTTTTCTACGAAAACTGGTTTTATAATCATGAGTGGGAAGGGCAGGTGGAATCCAGGTGAATGAGTCTGGAATTGGGCGCACCTGCCTCCATCGCTGTTCCTTCAACTAAGTGCTGCACATCATGGGCTCTGTCTGTGAGAGAAAAGTCCCGGTGCTTGGTGTCCTTGCATGACGTGGAGTTTGCATGTAGATCGATTTAAAATGTACCTCTTGTTTACATAATTTGCATAATTTAAAAAGATAATGTTGCCAAACTTTGGAAATGTTAATGTTCAAACTGAAAATCTCCACTACATGTAACTTTCTTCCTCTGGATCAGTACGTGGCTTATAATCCCAGCCAGTGGTTTGATCTGCTCCAGTGTCAACTGCCATGTGCTCCGCTTCAAGGGGGAACTAGTCTTTTGTGAATTTTTGTACATAAGTATTTGTTACGAATATTTTAGCAAATGCTTTCTATTTCTCTTGCTTGTGCATATCTTGGCTGGCGTTACAGAAAAATAGTGCAAACATTATTTCCTTACTGGGGAATGAGGGTTTTTTCCTTTTCCTTTTTTTTTTTTAGTGTGTGGGTGGGGGAGGGGGTGGTTTATGTTGAATGTTTAGTTTTTCTTCTGCATGAAACATCATGTTGTGGGATCTTTAGAAAACTTCATACTGTATGAATAAGAAAATAAAATATTTGAAACTTGCTTGACTGTATTCACAGCGGTCTTTGGGCTTTCACAGCCATTAGATATTTTCATTCTTTTGGATGTTTTAAAAAACTCTTATAAATTGATGTTTGATTATAAGCCATAAGTAAAAATAAATCTGCTTTATCACTGGGTAAAAACACGAGTCATTACAACGACCTGCAAAGCCCTATCTCATTCCTTTACCACTCACCCCTCCGCTTCCAGCCCCCTTGGCCTCCCTGTGGTTCCTGGAGCCTGTGGCTGGCTGCTGCTCCAGGCCTTTGCACTCTCTCTTCCCGCGCCAGATGTCCCCCAGCTAATGCCTCCAAGTCTTTGTTCAGGTCTGTCCTAGCCCAACAGGAACTCGCCTGGCCACCCTGTTTAAACATACGAATACACTGGGTCTCCTTTACCCGACTCTCTTCTCTTCTTCCAGAGCATTTAACCTCTTTTGACATAATGTATGTATTTTATATTATTTGGTTCCCCAGTTATTGAAATAAAATGAATGAAAAAGCTCCACAAGGGCAATGATTTCTGTCCCTTGGTCACCGATATCCTCAGTTTTCCATTATTCTGCCTAACTCTGTTTGCTCAATAAATGAATTAGGTAATAGGAGACACCCTGTCTATACAGGTGGTGATTCTATAATAAATTCTATTCAGTACTTTGTCACTCTTCATAAAAGGTAAAAGTATTTTTTTTAGACATTCAACCACTTGACTTTCATTCAACTTTGTAGAGTTCCTACTACATATGCCTAGCACTGTAATAAGAAGCACTTGACATACTTGTGGCAGGTAAATGACATACATGGCCCAGATAAGTTATGGGCTGTTAGGGGCGTTTGGTACCCAGAACACTCATATTGTCAGGTATGCACTGGTTATAAGATACCATCCACTGGACTCTGGCTCCTTGGACTATCCTAGGAGTGGACATTCGTTAAGCCTAAACCAACAGATCCCTTTAAGCTCCAGGTCTCCCTTTCTTTACCTAGTTGTAATGCTCTCAAGAGCAGAAAAGATGACTCAGTAGAGAGAAAAGGCAACCCACAGAATGGAAGATAACATTTGTAAATCATGTATCTGATAAGAGTTCTATCCAGAATATATAACTACAATCAACAAAAAAAAAAACCTGATTAAAAATGGGCAAAGGACTTGAATAGACATTTCTCCAAACAGCATGTGAAATGGCCGATAGCACATGAAAAGTTGCTCAACAGTACTAGTCATTATGGAAATGCAAATCAAAGCCACCAGATAGCATTTCATACTTATTAGCATGGCTGTTACCAAAAAAAGGTCTTGGCGAGGATGTGGAGAAATTGGAACCCTAGTGCATTGCTAGTGGGAATGTCAAATGGTGTACTCACTGTGGAAAATGGCATAGTGATTCCTCAAAAAAATTAAACTGAATTATCGTGATCCAGCAATTCCACTTCTGGGTATGTACCCAAGAGAAGTGAAAGCAGGAACTCAAATAGATATTTGTACACTCATGTTCATAGCAGCATTATTCACAATAGCCAAAAGGTAGAAGCAATCTAAGTGTCTGTGACAGATGAATAGTCAAAATGTGGTGTTACAATGGAATATTACTCATCCACAAAAGGAAGGAAATTCTGACACATGCTACAACATGCATGAACCTTGAAGATACTTTGCTGAGTAAAGTAAGCCAGTTAGAAAAGGACAATATTGTATCATTCTACTTATATGAGTTCCTGGAGTTGTCAAATTCATAGAGACAAAGTAGAATGGAGGTTGCTAAGGGCCGGGAGGGGGAAATAGGGAGTTAGTGTTTAATGGGTACAGTTCCAACTAGGAAAGATAAAGTTCTGGAGATGGATGGTGTTGTTATGTAACAATGGGAATGTACTTAATGCCACTTAACTGTGTACTCCAAAATGGTGAAAATGATAAATTATATAACCACAATTTAAAAGAGGAGAAAAAGATTGTAAGAAAAAGAACCTCAGTCTTTCTGGATAGTTTCCAGCACTTGCCCACAAAGAAAGAAATGGCGTTCAAGGTCATATATGTCTTGAATTATTAATGCTTATTCTTCAAAAATTCCCACATGGTCAGAAATCTCTCCCTGCATTAGCAAACATTTAAGCCAAAGTCCATTGCTACTTCAACCTTTTAATTCCCTTGGGCATTAGAAATCGATCTGCTAACCAGATCAAGTTAGCAAGTCTTTGCTCTCTCAAATCTCAAGATTTACTAGTTTCTTTGACCAAGTAACAAACATTTGTACAATACAAGCATTTTGCAAGTTGTAGGATGGTTATGTACACTGTCACTGTATACTTTCAGTAATCTAACCTTAAGCATGATGTCCCAATCTTAACATGGCTTTGGGAGCAGGAAAACTAGGTCTCTTTCCCAGATGCTCAATGAGCATGAGCTTTCTTCTGTGCCATCCTAGTTCTAGGTAGCATTAGAGTTGGAGCCCAAATCTTCTGGAATGTCTAGGAGGAAACTACCAAGGTGGTCTCCTTTATCAGCCATTGAGTATCCAAAAAGTGCTTGTCTCTCAGGCTCATCCCCCAGTCGATGGATCAGTAAATACATACACTGTTACACGTCAGAAATTGTACTAGGTAGTGAGTACCCAAAGATCAGAGGCTTTACTGTGGGAGGCAGACACTATAATAACCACAGTATAGCAAGACAATGGCCATAGAAACATGGATAAGCATGGCTGAGGTTGAGGTATTAATTTAGTGTCCAGGCCTTAGAGAAGGCTTTCAAGAAGTGATTTGATCCAGGTGTTAAGATTAACTACCATTGTGAAATAGATGTATTACCTCAACTCCTCCTCCATCATTCCCATTCCAAGAATTACTTTGGTTTCCTCTAACATTGTGTCTCACTTTCAAAGCGCAAGTAGTGATACTCTCCCAGGGGAGGGGAGAGATGCCTGACCAGGGAGGGGCCCAAAACTCAAGTCGCTAAACCAAATTTCAGCAACTACCAGAGAAATATATTTCCTCTCTTGTATTACTGACAGTTCTGACTACCTAAGAAATCTTGAAAAGGAAGTCAGTTCAAACCATACCAAACATTACTGCACTTTCCATAGAAAACCCGTTTTCCCCGTTTTCCCCATCAAAATTATGCTCCTTCCTTAAAAACCCAAAAGATTAATGGTTACCTAGCAATGGTTCATTCCAGTGCAAGTACTTTGATAACCTGATTAAAATTGTAGACTCATTCCCCAGAAAAGTACACCCCCAGTGGTCACACTTTTGAATATAACTTCCTGGGCAAAGCAAGAGGGTGGGCAAGTACCTCTGAAGCCTGTGCAGACTCCAGAGCAAGAAAATCCTAACAAATTCCTCCTCTTCAGAAAGATGTGAGTAAAGAGATTTGATAGTCACTCACATACTCCATGTTGCTGTGTGGCCAAAGGATAAAAAAAACGATTGCTGAGACATTTCCAGCAATTTCCCATTGGATTCCCACCACAATATGTAAGTATATGTAATCCCACGCAATATACAAACTAGTTTGGGACAGTGGCAATGTAACTGATAGGAAGCAGAAGCTAATAATAGTTTTTCCTGTTCTTACATGAACTTTCTAATGCTCCCATCATTAAAGTTAAAAAGTTTTGATCAAGAGTTTGAGAGATGTACAAAAGAAAGTATCACAATCATGTTTAATAAGGGAGTTCCTTTCATTTAAAAAATGTGTAAAATCAATCAGATAATATTTAAATAGGCAGACACTAGTTAACACAATCTATTACATCTGCAGAACACAGTAGTTTTCTTAGGGTTGTAAAATCATTCTTTCACCATATTTTACAACTTAGAGGAAATATACCCAACATTGGTAATGTCTGACTACTTTCATTAAATACTTATTTGAAAAATAAAACTCTCTCCTCACATCCGCCGTGTGATGTAGGTCTTTAATTTTAACTTTACAAACTGCAAACAGGTGCAAGGTTAGCCTTTCTTGGTTCCCACAGTACAGTAAACTGCTGCTCTGACCTGACTCTGAAATAGTCACAGGCCACTCAGTTTAAGGGTCATGATGCAGAGAGGCTTTCTAAGAGAATTCTTCAATTACAATTTAAAGAAGAAATGTGTATAGAGTTATAAATTTATAAATAAAAAACTTATAAATTCATACAGAACTGTTTAAACAAGAAGTTTCCCTCCGAATGAGAGAATTATAAACTGAAAATCTGCACGTGATTTAAAATTAAAAAATGATAAATTATAATTACTATGTAAGTATAATAATGGTAGTAAATTTCGACATTTAAATTATCCTCAGAACTGTTGAGTGTGAATACCATCAAACTTTTCCTTTATGCTTCTGGCTGAGAATGGAAGATGGGACCAAGGCTTAAAGTGACTGAGAAATTCTTCACGTGGTTTCTTGTGACCACTTGTAGAGGGGAAGGTCTTTTTCTCTAGAGTCCAAAGACAAGATAAAAAATGTCTGATTTGAAATCAGAATCGATCTGCTGCTCTGCTAGCCACGGCTCGAATATTGCCATAAACCTTTGATGGAGGATTTCCTGTAGAGGAAAGAAAAATGTTTACCTATATGAATATACTCACATATATGGAGGCTACATAGAAAACAGTCTACAACTCTAAAAAGAACAGAGACATTTTTTCCATTGGATCTTAAATCAATGAAAGAACCATAAAGGAATCCATACCCAAATATTCTTCAGAAAACATTGGAAATCCTAAGAACCAAAGGCACTGAGTTGTCAAAATATTTCAAAAAGAAGCTAGTCAGTCAGACGTGGGCACTGAGGGAGAATCTCAAGTGTTTTCTGAGCAGGCTGCTACAATCCTGTCTCTCTTATCGGAAGTTACTGACTTTGCCACACAGTTTGAAAATGGGACTAACTGGATTAAGTTGACCGGTGCTGATAGCAGCTTCCTTCTTGTTGAACCTAAAACACGGTGTTGCCTGCTACTCTGGAATGGCTTTTCTGTGCACCTTATCAGGGGAAAGCCACAAAGATTTAAGCAATAGAACCCAATAAACCCTTGCTCTTCTCTAGCAGGCAGACAGATGGAATCCTAGCAAAAATATTCCTACTTTTTTTTCTAGGCCCACATTTGTGAACCCTTGAGTTTCTACCTGCCATCTTCAACATGACCCTTATCCTAAATGCATGTGCAAATCTAGTCTGAGTTCCTAGATTCCTATTCTTTTCTTTCCAGAGAAAACACCAAAGAAAGAAACTGCTGTTACCCAGGATGAGGTTACAAATGGCAGTTCTTGCCATCTTGATGTTTTGGAAAGAGCCAAGGATGTGAACTTTCCTGCAAGAGAAAAAGTGAGAGAAGTTAACAACAAAAAGCATTTAACTAAATCCTGTAATCCAGAACCTCTGGAAAATCAGGATAGATACGGATTCCCAAATGCAGGTGGTGGGAATGGTTGCACAACTTGGTAAATATACTAAAAACGACTTTGAAAGGGGAAATTTTATGGTGTGTGAATTATATCCCCCCAAAATTAACAAATGACATAAACAAAAAAATTTTTTTAAAAACTAAGTTAAGATTCTTGGTTAATAATGGCTGCCATGCAGTGATGTTCCCTCCGTGCCAGGGCTTCATATACATCTTCTCATTTAATTCTCACGTGAGCTTTATTAGGTAGATGCTATTCCCATTTACAGATGAGGAAAGAAGTTTAAAAGAAATCAAGAAACCTGTCCAAGATTACACCCTGGCCGAGCTAGGATGATTGAGTACCCAGAAATGCAAGAAATACTGTACTTAATTAAAACGTCTTTGGATTTCAACTGCAAAGCTTTCCGCAGTTTAACTAAATCTCTTCTGTACTCACTGAGGATCCTCTAGACCCTTTTAATATTCCTTGCTGAATGACTCAAATGAGATTGACAATAGAGCATTTTGCCTTTTCAAACTCATCTTCCAAAATGTCAGTAAACTGACACTGAATCGGCAGTGGGAACATCAAGCAGAACCCTCTCCCTGCCATAGGCTCAGATATTTCTGAAACGGGTAAAAGTGAGGCTAAAAACAAGAGAATCAGTTAAAGTCTGTTCAAGATGATCCCCAGATTTTCTTCCCCACCCTGTGCAAACAGGCAGCCACCCCTCTGTAACTCTGCAAAACTGTGAGGGCGCTGCTTACTGGAGAAGGCGAAAATCATGGTGTCTGGTCCTGGGGTATCAGGCACGGCTGAAGGAGGAGTCCCATGCTAACAAGAGGGGGAACGTCAAGCAAACATTTGCACCCTGAATGTTGAGACCTCCAGCTGCCTTCCATAACTGGGCTCCAAACATCTGGCAGCAAAGAGACTGGAGAATACTTATCTGGGGAACCTGACCTGCTCAATAAGAAAGACTAAAGAAACTGAAATCAGGGCTTCCCCAAAGAAATAGCCTGGCCAGTCCCCCGCACCGAGTGAAGCCTACAGTCAATGCCCTCACCATGCACCCTGAGGTCAGGGCTTCTACTGCTCGTTACCGTCCCACTCTCACGTATGGCATACGCTGAAGATCACCAGAATGTGAGGAAGCCTCTACTGCCAGAGAGTGAAGGCCACAACCGGCAAAGTGAAGAAAGCATCCCAGAAACAGAGACTGCAGGGAGAGGAGAATAAAAACAACAAAAACAGAACAAAACCAGCCAGACGAGAAAAGCTCCCTTCATGCACCCACGAACCAAGGACAGCATGTTAGGAAAACTAAATAGCAGGATTAGAAGGTACTTAGAGAAAGGATTCCAAATAGGATGGGAAAAGAGAAGGAAAATCAAAGAAGTAATTCAAGAAAATTTCTAAGAACAGTAGAAAACGGAGCTTCTAGTTTAAAAGGACCCAGTAAGATGAATAAAAATAGACCCACACCAACGCACATCCCTGTGAAACTTCGGAACACGGGATGAAGACCATAGTATAACTGCCAGGAAGGAGCTAAAAGAATCAGGAATCAAAATGGCTTTGGACTTCTCAGTAGCAACACTGAAAGCCAGAAGGTAATGTAGCAATGCCTTCAAAATTCTGAATGAAAATGATTTGTAACAGAACTGTATACTTGGCCAGGCTGGAAGACATCTTCAGAACCAGAAGGTCTCAAAAAATGTACTTCCTCTGCTCAGCTAGCTCCTGGACTGTGTACAGCACCAAAACAAGTAGTCAAGCGGGTGAGTGAAATGGGGCAAGTCAAAAGGTACAAACTTCCTGCTGTAGAATAAATAAGTCCGGGGGATGTAACATCCCGCTTGGTGACTATAGTTAATAATACTGTATTGCATATCAGAAAGTTGCTAACAGATTAGCTCTTAAAAGTTCTCATCACAAGAAAAAAACATTCTGTAACTATGTATGGTGACGGGTGTTAACCAGACTTATTGTGGTGATCATTTTGCAATATAAACAACTATCAAATCAAAAAAACCCAAATAAAATACAAAATCAATGAGTATTCAGGAAAAAGAATCCAAGAACCAAGGGATGCAAACAGCCAGGGGCAAAGGTGAGCGGAGAACCCAGGACGGCAGCTGGGCCCCAGGCAGGGAGGGTGGCAGTGCTGCTAGAATAGAAGGCTCCAGGAGACTTCTAAAGTGTTTGACACATCTGGATACACCAAGAGGGGAAAGAGACAACATACAGATTTTTGTTGAATCAGTACACTGAAAATTCAGAAAGCACACAGACAGCTAAGAATTATTTGTTCAAAGGAAAACAAAGTTGCAAAGAACAGATAAATAATCACCATTTATCAACTGGCTCAGCTCTTAACTATGCTGAGCAGCAGTTCTGTACTTGGGTAATACTGAACACTGGTCTATTAAAACCCACAATGTATGGGGAGGAGGGGGAGGACCCAGTAAACTGGATTTCCAGAAAGGAGGAGTGTGGGCTGGAGGTGGGGGAGGGGTGAAAGCAAGCTAAATCTTCATCTTTCATGGTAGAAAGCCAACAGTGAATCCGAAACAAAAATCCACAAGCTGGTATATAAACAAGATATTTGGAAATATGGAGATGAATGATTTTTAAAAATTAGCCAAAAGAGTGGAAATTGATTCCTCTGAGGAGGGGGAAATTTAGGTAGGCAGTAGTAATTTTTGGCTTTTTAAAGTATGTGAATGTCTAACTTTGATAAAAATAAAATTCTTTAAAATAGAGCATGAAAGATGAGGAAATAGAAATAGCAAGAATATATAAAGCGTGAGTAGTCTTCCTACACAGAACAACCCAAATAATGGGGCAGTAGTTGCAAGAGAATATACGTCTCAGGACACAGGGGCAATATTTCCTGTCTGATATACTGAATATATGTGGAACACAGTTTTTAGTTTTATGTCTTGCTCACATTATATTGCATTTTGCCAAGTTATTAGCAACTCATTAAAAATAACATTTACAGGTACATAATAGTCCATCTTATGGCTATATCATAAATTGTTGCACATGTGGATTTCCAATTAGCCTATTTATAGCAAAAACAAGTAGATAGTACTTTACTTTCGAGTAGTGTCTAATTCAGTTTGTACAAAAGACATAAAAAGTAATTCAATAGCAACATTATTCATAATAGCCCCAAACTGAAAACAACGCAAATGTCCATCCACTGTAAATGGATAAACAAGCGCAGCATGGCCATACAATGGACGAGGACTTGGCAGTAAGAAGGAATTACTGAGACACCCAACAAAATGGAGAAGCTCGAAACAACATGCTAATTAAAGGAAGCCATACACCAAAGACAGCATACTGTGTATTTCCATTTATATGAATTTCTACAAAAGGCAAAACCACAGTGACAGAAAGTGGATCAGTGACTGCCCGGGAACTGGATGGGGCTGCAAAGATGTACAAGGAACTCCTGGAGCGATGGAGCTGTGTGAGTGCGGTAGGATGAGAGGACTAGAGAACATCTGGCAAAACCTCGCTGGACGGTGTACTTAACACGGGTGGATTTTACTGTATGTAAATCACACTGCAATACAGTTGAAAAAAAGTAGTTCCACTAGTAAATTTTAAGTTAACACTTATAAATATATTTATAAATGTATATGACAGACTGCCCAAAATTTGATGAGCAAATCAGTTACATTTTTAGATTTCTAAATTCACAAAAGTTTTTAGGGCTATATGTGATATTTTTTAAACGTGGTATACAAAAATTTCTAATTCAAAAAAGCTTTTCCCATGACTCCATATTCCCAGCTCTGGGCTCGATTCATAATAAAAGATCAGAATTAGAAGACGCCTGTCTTCAGGGAAAGAGGGCTACCAACGTAGTATTATGGTTATCTTTAGAGTATAAAAAATAGTCTACAATTTAGATTCTAAATAATGGTGAGCCCTGCAGTTTAGAGCAAAGATAATATGATTTTAAATAAAATTATTTCTGGGTTTAGTAGCAGGCAGATCCCTTCTCCTCTCAGTCAACCACTTCATTTCCCAACTTCACGGCATTACATAATCTCTGAGCCATCTGCCAGGAACCCCAACCTGGCAACGGAGCAGCTCCAACCTCAGACAGGGGTAATCCCAGCTTGACTTCCTACATCCTTTTTATAAGCCTGTATCATCTTATTTATGTTCGCATAGAACTGCTCTCACCCAACATGCAATAATCATCTTCCTTTTATGAAAGGCTTTTATAAATAAATGAATATTTATGTATATATATATATTTTTTTTAAAAGGAAAGTTTCACAATGGCATTTAAAACACCTACTCCCTGCTCTCTCCTCTCTGATTTAATAGATTCCTCAGATACTATTTAAATCTTCACATGTCATGTAATTTCTTTTAATAGGGATTCTAAACATTTCCTTCATTGCTAATGGAGAAAAAAGCTATAATTTCTACGATTTTCTCAACTAACTTAATCTACTTTCAAAGTAGGTATCCATTCATCCAGAACCACACACTGACAAAGATTTAGCGATGACATTATGCATAAAATACAATCTTTATGACTTTTTGAAACCAGCAGAAGATCAAATATAAATGATGACAGTAATTTTCTCAAGATCACATACTTACACATCAGCCAAAACTATCCGTGTGCGTGTCACATTCTCTATGGTGAATTTGGTTTTTCCTCCTTTACCAGCGATTCTTCCTATTGCCCTTGACAGGTGGTCTCCCTTTAAGGGCTTAACTAAATAAGAAAAGCAAGATGTCGAGAGGTAAGCAGTTCCTTCCAGTGCACCACCCACTTCCACATAAAGTTTAATCATTAAATTTCCTTACTAAAATACACAAAATAGATATTTTAAAAAATGCTGCTAATAATACAGTTCAATTGATGTTATGAGAAAGCTGAGAGTCACACAGTACAAAACTACAGTATTTCATAAGAAAGAACACCATACGCTCACCATCTGTAATTTCAAAAGACTCTAGGAAGAGGTCATCCAACCTAATGAGGGCAAGTGCGTCCTAAAATATAAAAACAAACACCTGAGAATGAGTGTTAAGCTAAAATTCACAAATTAAAGAACCAGAAAACTCAAAAAAAAAAAAACCCAACTCAAATCCATTGAAACATTCATACTGAGTATTTTTCAAGCCCCCATTTCAGACGTCATGAAATCACTCACCTCTACCTGAAACCCGAGAATAAAGGCTTTCACAAAATCAGCTGCTTTTGTCAGAGCACTAACATCCTTGGTTTCTTTACATGTCTGTTAAAGAAAAAAGCAGCACAAATTATAGCTGGGGATGAAAAAGATAATATTTCCCATTTTCTTAATTGCCTTCACCATCACCTTTCCCCAACATATTCTCTGCGACCCAGTTTTTAGTGATGTAAGTACTGTGTTTACTTTGCAAAATAAAACATTCCCAGCTCCAGAGCTGGGCAGTTCCACCCAAAGACCATCAAATGACCGACTGCACTCCACGCCTGATCTGGCTCGGGGATTATCAGCAAGATCCCTCTGGCACAGCTCAACGGCTCACACTCCGAAGGGGCCCAGGCTGGTTCATCCCGTCAATGCCCAAGCTGGTCCTCCTCCCCTTCAGTGCAGTCAGTCTCCTAGGAGTCCCACTCTACCTCCTGACTTCAATCATCATTGATAAGCTGATGTTTCCCAGAGCAACCGCTCCAGGACTGACCACCTAGAATGGGTTAAGGACGGATCCTGCCCTCAAGGAGTTTATTCACGAATCACAGAAATAGCCGCTATTCCTAAAATGCCCACCACTCACTATAAAAGACAGGCACTCCCAAGGTGCTTTGCACACTGCAGCTCTGATCTTCACGACAACTCTGAATATTAAGTAATACAAAGGGGAAACTAAAGTACTAAAAAGTGAAAAAGTAAGATTCGAATACAGGTCTGATTCCAAAACTGTTATTTCCACTCTTCCACTCTCACAATCTAGTTGAAGAGACCACATATTTGGCAAATTTAAAACCACACGGGGTTGTGTAATGGCACATTTAAAACTAGCACCCAGGCCTAATCCTATATGTGACCTTGGGCAAGTCCCATAGATACCCTAGATCTTAAGTTTTCTCACCTGTAAAACAAGGAGGTCAGAGCAGGAGACCCTGAGAGGTCCCTACTAGCATCAAGATTCACTTACTAGCTTGATGACTTTGGCCAAGACACTCCTTCACCCCTCGGTTTCCTCACATCTATAAGCTGGGCGTATGTATGTCATCTACCTCATAGGGCTGTCCTAAAGACCAAAATGATGTAGCGCATGCCAAAGCCCCACGGTGTGTCTGGCATAGAGCAGTAGCAACAAACGTTAGTGGAATCCACATTGATAATGCTGCAATACATGAGACAGCTAAGCACAATAAAAGTCCAGGCACTGAAGACATGACTGAAGAGGGGACCGATCATAAAAGACAAAGAATGTGAGCTAGACCCTCAAAGATGACTGGAACTGAGGTAGGAAGAGAAAGTGGGTAGGGAGGAGAGGGCCTTCTTCAGACAGCAAAGCCACCTGTGTGAAGATAAAAATATTCAAAGAAGATGGTGAGACGAACTTAGGACTGAGACTCCTACTTAAAAGGCAGGTTCAGTCCCCAACTTAACTTTTACCCTTCAGAGACACTGCCGATACCAGGATATCATAACAAAAGCAGCGTGTTATGGGAAAATTAATCAGGCCCTGGCAGGGAGGGTGGAGTGGGGAAAGGAGATTTAAAGCAATGAAGCAAGAAAAACCTATAAAGAAACAAGTTTTGGCAGGAAACCATAAAACCTGAATGAAAGTGGCAATGGGAAGAGAGAGGAGTTCTCCTATCAAGTTCTACTTTACACTCTACCAGCTATTTAGAGAAGAGCCTCTCTGGGTTACTCTGTTATTTTAGTCCCTCAACAGAGATGAGTGTACATCAGTCCCAATGACAGCATAACAATCCTCAAAAAGGAAGACATGATTAATTTTGGTCATTGATTCTGATACAAAATTGGCACCCAGAAAAAAGAAGCCCAAAGTCAATTAATTTTAATCATCTACCTCCCGGACTGACACCATGGAATGAATATGTATGTGTGTGTGTGTGTGTAAATATAGATATAAAACTTATTCTCAAAATAATACATTTTTTACCCAAAAGAATACCCTTAAAATACATAGGACCTGTACTGCAGCAAGTACTTCGGTTTGTTATTTACATATTTCTGTTAACGACATCATCTTTACTCGACCTCTTCTCAATTCAACACAGAACATCATTATAAAAAGATGCACAGGCACAGCCAGTACTTTGATATGATCTCAGAACCAACTTATGAACTCAACTAATATTTGTGTTAAATGCCGACTTTGAAGGCATTTGAGAAGTTCAAATTCACTAAATCAGAAAAACATTTAACTAAATAAGTCCCATTAAGGAAAGTCTATTCAGGCATTTTCATTCCCGCAGGAGAAACCCTAGTATATCTGGAAATGGCTGACATTCTCCTTACCCTGATTTCTACATTCCTCGATTTCAAGTTAAAGCGTATCTGAAGTCCCAAATGTTCCACAATAGGAGTAAATATCTTCAACCAGTTTTCTTTCAATGGCGTGTATCTGTTAGCTGGGACTGAGATTTTCCTTGTTTCTTCTTTTCCACCCTACAATAAAAGAACACAAAACTCAGGAGACGTCTGGAGGAATTGGTGTAGAGTTGTAAAGTGACAGCTGATCCACAAAAAACCTCCTTTAACTGAACGAATTAAACTTCAGCAGAGTTACTTCTCTACTAGAACTTCACGCCAGAAGAGCCCCCGTAGCTTCAACATCACCCAGAGGCCACCAGCTCGACCCGCCTCGGGCCCCTGCCCGGTTCCTGTCCCAGAGTCCCGCCAGTACCAGGAACGCATCCCCGGAGAGGGGCGGGAAGACGGGCCTCTTCGCGGGTCGGGCCTCTTCCGTGTCCATGCGACCCGCGTCCTCGCCCTCCCCCGCCGGGGACAGCTGCTCAGCCTGCCGTTTCTTCGCCCGCCGGCCACCCTTGCGGGTGACCTGGGTGAAGCCGTCCTCGGCCCCCACGCTCTGTGCCTCCATCTCGGTTGCCATCCCCAGGAATCTCCAGTTCCACCGGGCTCTTCCGGCTCGAACACGTGCGCTGCTGCACCGCGCATGCGCAGCGCACAGGCTCCAGCGCTCGCCAATGGGCCCCGGGGCTCCGCCTCCTTTCCTAAGAAGTCCCACGCAGGGGACCTGAAGCACGATTTTGTGCGTGTTTGTTGGAAAGCAAATAGGGCTGTCCTAAAATATGCCTGACCCTTCAAGTCTCCCTCTTGCCCCGCTATTCACAGCCAAAGCATTTTATGACCTCTAATCTGTATATGTGCGAAAGGCAGTAAGTAAAGGCGATAAACAAGTTTGCGCCGTCATCAAGAAAAACCTTGTGAGACGTCAGTAGCCCATCTGGCATTACCTGAGATAACTAAGTCCAACTTGCTAGGGCAAGGGGGCGAGTACGGCAAAGGGGAGGGACAAACTGTCGTTAATAGCTGGAGTCTGGTTGCCAGGTTAGTGTTTTGTCGGGGTGTGGGTGTGCTGCTTAGTAGAGGCGTTTTGGCTGGACCATGTCGGCCTTCGAGAAGCCTCAGATTATCACTCACATCCAGAAAGGCCTCAACTATACGGTGTTTGACTGTAAGTGGGTGCCCTGCAGCGCCAAATTTGTGACCATGGGCAACTTCGCACGGGGCACCGGCGTCATTCAGCTGTACGAGATCCAGCATGGGGACGTAAAGCTGCTTCGGGAGGTGGGTGCCGGGTCGAGACTGCCCAGTTGCGGCATCTGGGACTGCAACGGTGGTGGGCGAGTGCGGGTCCTGGGGGGCGGGGGTTCGTCTCTATTCCTTTTTTTGGACGAGCCTTCGTCCGGTGTCCCCCAGAAGCACTCTTCGAGCTGCACGGGACTAGCGAAGCTGATCGCAGGTTGGAGGAGTAGTCCCGACGTGAAACGCTTTCGTTCGAGTCCTGAGTTCTTCTGGGCGGGCTAGTTCGTCGCGCCCTGCCCGCCCTTCCTCCAGCCGTCCCCAGCTACCCTCGCAGACGAGCGCGAGGTCTCTGGAAGTGACGTTACGACTTCGTGTCTAACTTTGAGGCTCTTCTGGGCAGTGCGCAGTTCTTTGTGGAGAGTCTGTTAATAGGCCCGTTAGTAAAATGCTTTTTCCATACAAGCAGAGCCAAAGCAGGCGCCAGAATGCGTGCTGTGTAATTGGGGGAGACAACCTAACACATTCATTCTTTAAACAAGTATCAGTTGGTTGCCTGGTACTCCCAGGCATGTGAATGACGATGTCCCCGATTTCATGGAGTTTATTTTCTAGTGGGAGAGAGAATCAGTTAAATAAGTCAACAGTGCACAAATACAAACCGAGATGAATTCTCTAACATAAAAGAGCGCGGTTCTATGAGAGTAAAAACAGATTTGGGATGCGTAGAAGCTAACCAGGCCAAACTAATGGAAGAGGTTTCCAGAGGAAACAACATGTGGAAGCTCAGCGATGGGAGAGAGGTTTTCTCTGTAAGAGCAAGAGTGGCAAGCAGGGACCAGTTGTTGCAAGATTTGTAGGTCATTTAAAAGATTTAAGTCTTTTTTTCTAAGAAAAATGGGACGCCATTGAAGGGATTTTAGCAGGACATGGCAAGATCAGGTTTAAAAGTTTTGTAAAGATCACTAGTGAAAGAATTAGAAAATAATGATATTAGCGCTTTTATGCCTTTTTACAGTTTTAAAAATGCCTTGACTTGGGTTACCTGCAAAAAAAAATCAGTCACTTTAAGGTGTTGAGAGTTGTAACAGACTACAGGGAAGGTTGAGAACTCCAGGGATCAAAAGCTATGGAGAGAATAGGGGTTAACCTGGTAGGTCGAGGATGAGTACAATTTTGATGGAAAAGCTTAGGATAGAACGTGCATAGAGCCCATCCCACTTTAGATTTCTGTGAGTGCCAGTTTTCTCCTTCACTTTGTCTTCTCTAGCCAGGTACTCTACTCAGGGATTTCCACCCCCCTTTTCTTTTCCTGAGGAAGATTGGCCCTGAGCTAACATCCGTGCCCATCTTCCTCTATTTTTTTAATTTTTAAATTTTTTTTATTGGGACGCCTGCCACAGCTTGGCTTGATAGGTAGTACCTAGGTCTTCACCCAGGATCCGAACCGGCAAACTCCAGGCTGCCGAAGCAGAGCGTGCAAACTTAACTGCTGCGCCACCGGGCCAGCCCCTTAGGAATCCTAAACGTGGCTTGTTCTTCTCCACCTTTCCTTATGTTGTTCACCACTTAGCCCTCGGTCACCATTGCTTTTCTGAGGTCCAGTTCAGATGATCTGATTTATGAAGTCCCTTCCTGATCCCCACACGAGATAACTTTTCTTTACATTGCTTTCCTGTGGTACTTACTATCTCTACCAGAGCTGCGTCGTTCTGTCCCATTTCTCTCTAATTACATTGTAAACTCTTGGAGAGTAAGGATAGTGTCTTTCTTTAGTGGAATGTAAGGAGCAGCCACTCAATAAATTACTTAATAAAAGAATGAGTGAATGTATGTCTGTGAAAGGATATAACTTGAGAAATTTAAGTATTGGTTTATTGATCATTAATAGATTGGGGTCGGGGGGGTTGAACAAATGGGGAACTTTGGAATAGGAGAAAGAAACTTAAAGGTGAAGCATTAGGAACAAATCAAAGCTTAACCAGAGAGCATCTACAGACTTGTGACTTTTTTTATAAGACTATGTGACTTGTTTACATTTCAGGAATATACTTGTTCCATAAAGTGAAATAGTGCTCTTTGTCCTTTCTAGAGATTCTGGAGGATTCTAGCAAGTTTTTTGAAAAAATAATTTTGCTTTTTAACAAAAGCTATGTGTGTTCATGATAGAACATTTTAAAAATATAGATGGGAGAAAGAAGAAAATTAATATCACCCGTAATCTCGACCCTAGGAGTAACCACTTTTTATATTTTCACCTGTACCTTTGGGTCTTTTTTTCTTCTTTCCTGCCTTAAAGTATCTCATGAGACACTGTTATTTCAAGGTACTTTGCTAAAGAAGGACCACAGGTATTTGAAAGATGAGTCCCTTCTACAGAGCCTACCATCTAAAGAGAGAGGGTAAAACACGTGCAGAAACACATTTAAGAACTTGTGTTTGGCTGTGATGACGCAGTGGAAAAGAATATAGGTTAAGTACAAGTTCACTGATTCTCTTACTGTGTATCAGGATCACCTGAATGTGTATGGTTGCTGTTTGTGTGTGTGTTTTTTTAAATATCCAAGCCTTGGTCCCACCCCTAGAAATTCTGATACGCTGGATCTCTTGCATCTAAACTAGAGTGAGACTTGGACATCAGTATGTTTTACACTTCTGCCAGGTGATGCTAATGAGTGCTGGGGTTGACTACCACTGGGCTGGATGAATGATTTATTAAAGTGTTGGGAAACATTCTTGCTTCTATCCTTGTGGAACTACCTCAAGTCGTGCGCTCCAAAGGCCGTGCTTTTTATGTAAGATAAAAAGGAAGGAAGCAGATGGGTCTTTGCTAATGCCTTCCTTGTCTCGGTACTAAGAGGGTAGATAGGGAATGAGGGCAGGGCCTCCACATAGAGTTGAACAGTTTCTTGCACCGCATGTGGTGTCTGGCCAAGAGTTCAAGTGAGGGCTGAAATCCATCTGTTTCTCTCTCATCAAGACTCACACGTGTGAGACTTCATCAGCCTGTGAAGGGCACCTTTTTTCTAGTTGGCACAGAGTACTAGGGGTGGCCTCGAAAAATGGAATCATAGTTGGGGATGTTTACACTTTAAAAATTAGTAATAAGCTAATAAAGTTCTGCTTTTTTAGCCCCTGTGCCACTGAATTCACTGCTTGTTAGCATTTGGTTGGCTAAGCCCTTTAATGTTAATTAAGTAGTGCCAGGATGTGGAGGAGGAAACACTGACAAGCTGTGCTAGACCCACCCACAGATAGAACAAAAATAGCTCTCATGGGAATTCTCCATCGTGGGCTTCTTTAGTCGTGTTAACTTATTGTAGCAAAGAATCAGCAGCTAGGGCAAATGCGACCATCACTGATGGTCATTTTCATTATCCTATAGCAAAAGGTAATAGATACTAATTTGTGGAACAAATTTCACAAAATAGATCTTCATTTTTCTTTTCATCAGTTTGCTAGCAAGAAAAATTTTAAGTAACCACTGAATACTTTTTATCTTTACTTTTCCAAAGATAAAATATGTACCAGGAGGAGGGAGGGAACCCTTTTATGAACTATAAAAAATTAGCTTCATTCCAATGTCCTCTCTTAATTTAGCTACTATTAATGATTTCTAAGAATGTCCTCAGAAAGGGAAAACACCCTTGCTTTTTTGTTTTTTTTGAGGAAGATTAGCCCTGAGCTAACATCTGCTGCCAGTCCTCCTCTTTTTGCTGAGGAAGACTGGCCCTGAGGTAACATCCCTGCCCATCTCCCTCTCCTTTGTATGTGGGACGCCTCCCACAGCATGGCTTGCCAAGCGGTGCCATGTCTGCACCTGGGATCCAAACTGGCAAACCCTGGGCCACCTAAGCGGAACCTGCACACCTAACTGCTGTGCCACTGGCTTGGCCCTCACCCCTGCTTTTATAAACCCACTTGACAGCATAGCTCAGCCCTTCTGAGCAAAGTACTCTCTTTGCTGGGGTGCAGATAAGATGTTTAAACATTTGAGTTTATTTTTAATATGTTTATGTATTTTGAGTTTAATTTCATTCTTGTACAACAGACCACCAGCCTCTGCAAATCTCTGTGTTTCTTTGACATAAAGAGAAAAGGAAACATGAGGGAAACAGAAATGCTGTATATTTATATCTTTAAAGATTTGAAGGAAGGTAAAAACAAAGGATACAAATCTGAAAAGTTTCCTTCGTGCCTGTACCATTTACCTCCACAATCTGTTTCAGCATTGGAACCTTTCTTTGGTAATTCTCATGACTCTCAAGTTTACCGAATGGGGGCTACATAATAAAGCGTGTATGTAACTGATTTACAGATAGACCTAGAGGCAGCCTAGTTTAGCAGAAAGAGCTTGGAGTCTAGCTGGTTCTAGGGACCCCGGGCAAGTCTCTCACTCCTCTGAGCCTGTTTTCTCATCAGGAAAGGGGTTTCCAAACACTCAGTGTGCAGTTGTGTCGGAATAAGGGATGGTCTAGTCTCGAAGAACATCTGGAACAGTATCTGCTATACAGATGTTCAGTATATGGATGCTGTTTTCATCATTGCATGTAAATCACTCCCGAAACTGTATGGTGTGTCACGTGGAAACATGGTGAGAAATGGGAGTGGGAGCTGCAGCAGTGGTGTCTCTCCCCCCAGCTCGAGGACTGAGAGATTAATAGATGTTCATTTATACTCTCATTCAACAAATATTGAACACCGACCAGATGTTGAACGAATTGGACAAGGCTTCATTCTCGTGGGACTCATTCTAGAAAGGGAGGAGATAGATATTGAATGACTAAAATAATTTTGTTGATAAGTGAAATAAAAAAGATTAAACAGGGCAAGTGATAGTGATTTTGGGGTTCCACTTCAGATTAGAAGGGCAGGGAAGGCCTCTTAGAGGAGGTGACATTTAAACTGAATTGGGAGAAGGAAGACGTGATGATCTGAGGGAAGAGCAGTCCAGGCAGTGGGAACACTAAATGCAAGTGCCCTGAGGTAGACATGAGTTTGGTGTGTCTGAAGAACAAGAAAGCCGCAGGTGTGGCTGGAGTCGCAGGGAGAAGAGGAGACGCAGGCGATGAGATCAGAGAGGCAGCCAAGGCCAGACTTCAAAGGGCTTCATACATTTTGTGTACCACAGGCCTTGGTGCCACTCCTGTGAGTCTGTGCCTTTAAATGTAGAGACATTTTATTTCGTTCCATTATATTTGTAGTCAAGACCCACTTTTAGAATCTATGCAGTAACAAATGTGCAACTATGTAGTATAGGCCCTATCATGTAAAAGAGTGGTTCCTGGTTTGGTTTCTTCTAAGGGAGGAATTCTCGGATGTGTTCAGGTATCAGAACATCTGGACACTGTACTGCTGTTTTTGGAAAACTGAAATATTGGAATGGTCGGTTCCGTCTCTGCACAAGGAAGGGTCTTTCCAGTAGGAAAATCTGACTACATTATACATATTCTGATCTTTACATCACAAGAAGTAACCATACACAAAATTTTTTTGTCCTAGTTTCCAGGTTTTCTTATTGGTGTTCATTTGCTAGTATTTTTTTAATAGACAAGCTAAAAAAATTATTGATGAAGACTTAAATTTGAGGAAAACATATCCATTAACTTTGTTTTGGTGAATTCATGTTGGTACCAGAAGGTTAGTGTGTTCCAGGAGCGTGGGTTCTCTATCCAAGGGTCTAAAGGCGGAAGTTAAGTAAGGGAATAACATCAGGAGAGAAGTTTGTGCCTCCCAGTGTTTTATTACCAGCAGTCAAATCTCAGAAGAACTGGATACTTACTGTGGGGACTGAAAAGCAGGGGTTAGCTTTTACCTCTTCCATGGCCTGGGAGGGAGAGAGACCCCATTCAGAGGCTCCAGGTGATAGCAGTGGAGTTATGGGAAGCAGAATACCTCAGCCGGTGGAAGAGAAGGAAATGGTGGCCAGTCTTCCCAGGGCTTCTCTGAGAAGAATTTTCCCAGAGAGTTAGTTAGACCAATGTATGATGCAAGCTCCGCTGCAGCCCCTGATTCCCCAAGTCCCTGGAACCATCTTCCTGTCCATCCAGGCCCCGCTGCTTCTTGGCTGAGAGGCCTGTCTTCACCCTCTGCCTTAGACCATGGGAGCCCTTACCAGGGACTTGGAGCTGCGGGAGACTGAGGCCCATTGCGGGGAATGAGTGGGTACCTGTTTCATCCATTGGCATATGTCGGAAATCTGGATTAGTTTACTCATAGAAATTGTGTCCTAACACTGATTAGGTGATTAGTTATAGTGACTGATTAATTAATTACTGGTGATTAGCCACATCACTATTAATATATTATTTCAGGTACTTTTATTGGGGAAGGGGATGGTGGGGAGGACCTAAGTGATTTGAAGTTGGAACTGTCTACTTTACTAAATTGACAAGATTTTGATCCTCCATGTTATCCCATTTTGAGATACTTTTTCATAAAATTGGAAAAATAACTGAAATAATATCAATTTTCTGATGCAGTGAGTAAGATGACTGAATTTGTTTACTGGACAGTTCCAAGGAGGCTGTACATGCTTTATTTTAGATCTGGCTATGTAGTGACTACTAATTTATCCAGATCACAAGCAGGGAGAAAGCTCAACAAGCTTGGCGTTTCCAAAGCTGTATACCATAGGATGAGTACTTTTGAATCATGACAGAAAAGTTTAGTTATAGTTTGTGTTAAGTGAGTTTTGTTTTCTTCTTTGAAAATTGCTGTGTATACCCTATATGGAAGTGCCCAACCAAACATTGAAAGTGGTGGGGAAATTATTTTTTAAAGTGTGTGAAACAGGCTGACCGTAGTGGGAGGGATGAAGATTGGCCCAGGAACTGCAGTTCACAAGGAGAGAGGCCCTAGGAACTGGGGAACTCTGCAGAGGGAAAAAAAGTTTATCCAGATATATTGTTAAGTGAAAAAAATCAAGTCAAAGGACAATGTGTTACGATCCTACTCATATTAAAACAAACCTATGTGTGTTTGCAAATGTGTAGAAAGAGGTCTAGGATGACAGTTACTTTGGGGGAATGTCAAAGCGAGACTCACTTTTTACCCTTCAGTCTTTTGTTTGAATTTTTGAACATGTATTACTTTTGGAAATGTTAAGAATAAAAAAATTTAAAGATTGTAAGAGACTAAATAAGAGGAATAGTTTTGCCCTGTTGAGGCTGACAGTAAATCGAAGGTGACATTATGGGACCAGAGTGTGGTGTGGGGCAGACATCAAGCAGTGGCCTCATCTGATTCCAGGCTGTCCAGAGTTTCCAGGGGCAAGACAAGCAGACTCTAGGAGGGACTTCAGTGACCTGGGCAGGTGGGGTTGGGATGGGTGGGGGCAGCAGAGAAATTGGAGTCATCTGAAAGTAAAAGGTTAATGGAGGATCCACAGAAGTGTGGGAGTAGGTGAGAGTAGCATATTGAATATGCACATGTGGGAGGAGTCAGACAGAAACTGATCCATATTTGGGTTGTGAACTCCTTGAGAGCATGGCCAATCGCAGTCATTTTTGTATCTCTTCTGCATAGTTCATTGACGGGCGTTTAGTAGGAGCTCAGTGAGTTGTTGAGTGCCTGAGTTGGGTGAATCTGTAGAGCTCTAGGCTTCAGTCTCTTCATCTCTGACAGGAGGCTGTCGTACAGGATCATTTCCAAGGACTCTGTTGGTGATGTGGTCTTCTTCACATGAGCTCCATGAGCCACAGACCTTAAATAGTGCATTGCATGGGGCTGTTTTACCCATGTGATTATACACAATACTTGGTGCAATAGTCTTTTAAATTAAAGAAACCTTAAAGGATTGGCTCATCCATACTGATGGCAGTGCCTTTGGTACACACAGGGAACTGCATTCAAAGGGTCCCAGAGAGAGGAGGACATAAACATTCTCAGTTGATAGGGTTCTGCAGGGAAAACTGTAAGAGACACGTAAACATTTTTGTTCCCATAGCCATCAGGAAAGAATAATATCTTCATTATGCTCTCGTTTCTACTGAGGACCTTAAAGAAGAATACCACATTAAATGCTGAAATTTTCATAGTTTCAAACCAATGGAGACTGTAGAGTTGTCAGCATTTGAATGTCTCATTGGTGAGATGAGAGGAAAGGCAAAACTCATTCTTTTTGACTTAAAAGTTACATACTTTGAAGCTATACAGAAGTGACTAAAGGGAAAGCATGATCATTTTTATCAGAAAATGTTGTAATTGGCTTTTATATTATGTGCCTTATTTAAATCCGATAATAGAGCCATAAATATCGTGGATTATAAATAGCTGCTTACATAAATAATATATCCTCTCTCCCTCCCTTCTCTCAAGATTGAAAAGGCCAAACCCATTAAATGTGGAACATTTGGGGCAACATCTTTACAGCAGAGGTATTTAGCTACTGGAGATTTTGCTGGAAACCTTCATATATGGTAAGATTGTTTCATCAGTATTAAGACACGAGATCAGCAATTTCTTTGATAGTCTTGTTACCCTTCCTCTGAAAGAGAGAATTCTAATTTTAAAATGTTCCTTTCCTTGTTCAATTTTAACTGTTTATGAAAATGTGAGAATTATCTTTTAATGTATATTTCTAGATTTCATGTTCAAAATCCATTTAAAAATACTAACCTGCTTTTCTTTATATGTTTCAAATAGTGTTATCAATATTTATTTCCACATGTGCTGTTTGGTGCTAGCATTTAATACCCTGTATTTATAAAGGGCTGTTCCCTTCCACCTTGAAGGATACAATATGTAAAAATGCACACGTATAACACTGACAAATTAGATATTAGTTGTTTACATTTCACTAAGATCTTTGGCATTACAGAATGGTACACTGAGTTTTTGTTTGGTTTAATTTTTTGATGTAGCACTCCCAATTCATGTAAATTTTTTTTTTTTAATGCTGTAGCTAACATCTAAGCACAACTTTTTAGGAACATGTCTGTTGAGCAAATCAAGATAAACTTGTTTTAAATGAACAAAATCAAAATGGTGCCAAATGCTTTTAATTTTCCTGTTTTACCTAGAGTTATTTCCTCAAATTTAAGTTAGAATTGAGTGAATTGAAATTCCTCTGTGATTACTTTTCAGGAATGTTGCATAATCCTTTAAAGTGTGCAGTGATGTTCTAGAGAGACCATCTTCCCTACCTCTTACTTTCTAGGTGACCTTTCCTGATCCTCATTTAGAATCTGCTACTTCGTAGTCAGATTACTTTGACATATTTGTCTGTCTTAGAATCATATAAATATATATGATATATATAATCATAAATTATATAAATCATATAAATATAAAACAGAATGAAGCTATTTTAATTTCCCCTTGCATTAGCTACTTAATAATTGTTAGCATTTATTAGAATGCATCAGTGCTTATATCCTCTGTCATATAGTTTCAAAAAAATTGGGAGAGAGACCAGTCTGAATGTTATTTTTTAAAATAAATATATTTCAACACCACTAAGAATATGCAACAAATATGACTGTTGACTCTCTTCCTAATAAAGTTTCCTAATATAGTACAGATATTTCTAATTTATTTTCACTGGTGAGTCTTATAATTTCATGTTAAAGAAGGTAGTGTTTCAAAGTCTGTAAAAATAGTGAAACAGTTCTTTTAAGTAGAACTTAAGTCCTATTTAATCTCTTGATTCTTTCACAATAGTGCTACAAAGGTAAACATCATCTCTAAACTAGATTGAACTATTTCAAATTTTGATTAGCGAGATTTTACTAATAAATCTTGGTGTGGTAATAAATTTGGATTGTATGTCGTGAGTAGCTTCGTTCATTAAAAAGAAAAAGTGTGGGTTGTTGAAAGCTGACTTGTTAAAGAGAAATGTGGATAGAGGCCACAAGAGAAAAGCAAAAGAAGGGGAGAAATGGAGAGAGGCAAGAAAAGGGAGGTATTAGCGTAACCTACTTGAACGTTCATCACCCAGCCGTCCAGTGTAGGCGCAAACACTGTGATAGGTACTTTCGTGTGTTCCTATCTCTTAACTAACCTAGGATTAGACGAACTTCAGCCAAACCGTAATATTTATTGTGACCAGCATGGTAATAAATTGAAAAATACAATATAACTAGATGAAAATCAGTATGAAATTCAGTGAGAAAATAATGCATTATAAAGGAAGAAATGTATACAAAGTAAACACAACTCATATTTTGTCCTGCAAAAGAGCTCAAGATCAAATACCAAGGCCTACTTTGGAAACCTTCTCAATCACTTTGGATTTACTGTCTATTTATTTATTTTTTGAGGAAGATCAGACCTGAGCTAAGAGACAGTCCTCCTCTTTTTGCTGAGGAAGACTGGCCGTGAGCTAACATCCGTGCCCACCTTCCTCTACTTTATACGTGGGATGCCTACCATAGCATGGCTTACCAAGCGGTGCCATGTCTGCACCCAGGATCCGAACCGGCGAACCCGGTGCTGTGGAGAAGCGGAACGTGCAAACTTAACCGCTGCGCCACTGGGCGGGCCCTTGATTTACTGTCTATTTAAACCAGTGATTATCAGACTGCAGTATAGTAGAGAGTCATCGGGTTTGGGGCCCCATCCCAGAGATCCTCATTCATTGTGTCTGGGGCGAGCCTGTGAACCTGCATTGTCAGCAAGCACACCTGGTAATTCATGTGCAGAGGGCCTAGATGCGTCATCTTTGAGGACCACTAAATAAAGTTGCTCTGGGGCTAGACTTCCAAATTGAATGATGACAGTTCTCATTGAGGGCTTGAAAGAAGCTAAAGTGGAGAGAAAAATTGGGAAGTAAATGTATAAATTACCTTAATAGCAAAACCCTTATTTTTAAACAAAAATCTACAAGTGGTCTGCGTTCTTAAGTTTTAGTAGTGTGCTAAACATTCGGGATGGTAGTGTAAGTAAGAAGCTGTGTTCTGTTGTGTAGGAATTTGGAAGCTCCGGAGACCCCAGTATATTCTGTCAAGGGCCATAAGGAAATTATAAATACTATAGACGGTGTAGGTGGGCTCGGAATCGGGGAAGGAGCACCTGAAATTGTGACTGGCAGCCGAGACGGTAAGTCAGAATATTCTATATATTCTAATTTTTTTTTTTTAAGATAAATCTCTATGCAACAGTATGTTCTCTCTGTGTGGAAGTCTTCCTTGGTAGCCTTGAGCCCCTAAATCTATCGTTCTACTTTTTTAAGGTAGGGCAAGTTTGAGTGTGTACCCCTCAGTTGTTTCAGACTTTGGGGAATTTTGAAATAGAGGGCTAGCATTTACTATTTTAGTGTGAGCTAATTCAACTGCTAGCACGTATAGTTTCCTATGAACCTTGAAGGATTTAAAATTTCTTTACAGGTTTTTTAGGCAGCTGACGATATAATGTGGGTGGCAGCCTTTCATTTTCCTTTTTTAAAAAGCAGAATTAGTACTTGTGAAAATTGTCATATCGACAGCTGGTTGAACACTGGCGTTCTGTGTTGCTTCCGCTGAGCACTGTAGAAAGCGCCTAGGACAGCAGCTCTGCTTTTCCGCCCTGCGGGGACTAACAGGGGACAGGTCCTTTGATGTCCAAAGCTATTCTGAATGACTAGTGGAGTGAGAATTTTTGTTACTCTACGAGGGGTACATAAAAGATTTGGTACCTTTGTTGGCTTGGCTAGTTTTTAGTGGCTGCTCAAGACCATGAGGAAATTGTTCTAAAGGAAAAGTGAAATGAAATTTTCTAATAGTTACTGAAGAGCAGCTGTGTTTTAGAAATCAGATCTTTTTTGCGATCGCATAAACAATATGGAATATAGAAGGAAAAATAATATTCAATCTACCACACTAGCATAACTATTGTTTTCCTTTCCAGTCTTATGTACAATTTTGTATAGTTATGAGTGTGCGTATGATTTTGTAGCTTACTTTTGTTTATTTAATGTTTTGTCATATATAAATGTTGCTGTTTCCATATAGTTTTGATAATTATCATTTTAATGACTATATAATATTCTATCCTATGGATGTGTCACACTGTCCTTAACCATGCCCCTGTTAATAAGCGTTTAATTTGACTTAAATTTTTCGTTTATTGTTTGGGGATAGTGACTTAAAAAGAATGAAGAAATGAGTATCATCATGTAATATTTGGAATAAATGTATGTTACAATTTTTAAAATTTATTGTCAAACTTTCCAGAGTACCTATTACCTTATCAGCTACAATAGATAAGGTAGATTTCCAGTCTACCCTCCTACCATTGATTTTCTTTTTTCACCTAATTTTATAGTTAAAAATGGCACTCCATTCCACCTGTGTTAATGTCTTTCTGTATTTGTTTACTAGTATATTTTGCTTTGTGAATTGTCTGTATTCTTTGCTCAGTGAATTATTACAAACTTAATATGAATCATCAATTTGTATGAACCCTGTAGAGTAATGCAGTCACCTCTTGTCACATTTGTGGGAAATTTTTTTTCTCCTTAAAGCAGCCTTTTTAATGACCAGATTTATCCTTGGCGATAAATCTAGTGGGATAGCTCCCTTTTCCTGAGTTTATTATCCCTTTTAAGAATTTGTTTGCCTTTTCCTATTCTTTCTCAAGTCCTTGCCTTTTAGCTGTTTTGTTACATGCATTTGTATTTCTCATTGCCAACGCCATTTAGTTAGTATTCTTGTAATTTGCATTCCAATGAGGGCATTGAAATTAAATTGAGAAGAATTATTTGTTAATTTTATTTAATATTTCCCTCTTCACTATTGCCACAGGGAAATTAAGCTTAATTGTGTATGACCTAGTATTCTAAAACCTCATCTAAGAAATCATAGATGTAAAAATTAGTTTATTCATCTGTATAATAAAAATGGCAATGATTACATGAGTAGTAAGGAAAAAAAATGATGCTAGTATTATTGTAAATAAATAATATATTAGTTTTAGGCTCAAAGAAAATAAGGCATGATTTGAATTACATACTATTGTGTTTGCTTTGTCCATCATACGTTGTTGATAACTTAGGAACAGTTATTGGCTTTTCTGGCTATCTATTAATTTGGAAATTGAGTCAGACAGTAATGTAGGGGTTATATCTCTGATATTAAATACAACTTGCCCAATTAGAAGTCAGAAAAATGTGAATATTTTTCAGATGTTATAACATCTGTAATATCGCCACGTACACAGGAAGCCACAGGGAGAGAATGCAGAAAAGAAATGTCGTCAGTCACTATTGAATTTTCCCAACTCACTTTTATTCACGGCAGGAACTGTGAAGGTGTGGGACCCAAGGCAAAAAGATGATCCTGTTGCAAATATGGAACCTGTACAAGGAGAAAACAAGAGAGACTGTTGGACTGTGGCGTTTGGTAAATTGTTGAAGAACTCTTGCATTTGAAGTATCGGAAAAAAAGCGCAGTGCTTCAGGAAAGATCTGATAGGGGCCGGCTCTGTGACTGAGTGGTTAAGTTTGCGCGCTCCGTATGGCAGCCCACGGTTTCTCTGGTTCGGATCCTGGGTGTGGACATGGCACCACTCATCAGGACACCTTGAGGCGGCGTCCCACATGCCACAACTAGAAGGACTCACAACTGAAATATACAATTATATGCTGGGTGGATTTGGGGAGAAAAAGCAGAAAGAAAGAAAGAAAAAAAAGAAGATTGGCAACAGTTGTTAGCTCAGCTGCCGATCTTTAAAAAAAAAAAAGAAAGATCTGATAGTCTCTTTATTGTCTGTTTAGTGGATTATTCTGACAGTTTACTGGAGCAAATAGACATAGTGGTTAATATCAGCCTCTGGGGCCTGGTTTGAATCCTCACTGTGCTACTTAGTGGCTGTTTGACCTGGGGCAAGTTACCAAGCTTCTCTGTTCCTTGACTGCTTCGTTTATAAAGTGGAACTAACAATAGAATTTACCTAATAGTGTTGTTATGAGGATTAAATGAGTTAATACATGTGAAATGCTTAGAATTGTGCTTAGATTCTAAGTGCTCAAAAATAGTCATTATTATTATATACTTCTGTTTAACTAGATAATATTGACCTAGTTTGGAATCAGATGCTGATGGAGCTAAACAGAGCCTCAAATGCAAATGGTAACCTGACGCATCTTACGTTATACTCTACACAGAGTATGTTTATTTTCTAGAAAAAAGTTATGCCATTACAAAATTATTTCTTATAAATTCAATAGCTGTGTCCCTCTACTAATATACTTAAAGTAAGTATTGATTTATTTTTTATTTATTTATTTTTTTTGCTGAGGAAGATTAGCGCTAAGCTAACATCTGTGCCAGTCTTCCTCTATTTTATATGTGGGTCGCTGCCACAGGGTGGCTGATGAGTGGTTTAGGTTCATGCCTGGGATCTGAAACCATGAACCCAAGCCACTGAAGCAGAGTGTGCCAAACTTAACCACTACCCGTGGGCCTGCCCCTGAATATTGATTTTGTAGGACTAACCAATGTTTGTTCTTATATCTCTTGCTGAACACCAAAATTAAAATAATTTTTGCTAGTGAAGGATATGGACTATGTTTAGTTTAAACCTTTATTTTCTTAGTATAATCCTGTGTAGATAACAGACATTAAAATTGGGGTTTGACAATATATGTGAACTGTTTAACTTTTTATGTTGTTTTAAAATTGGATTGTTATGTAATCAGAGGAAAGTTTTAGATTTCCAATTTTAAAAATAAATTATTGCATGGGAATTACAATGTATGTGTATGTTATGAGCAGTATATGTAAACTTAAGACATGGATGCTTTGAGGAGAAATTTGAGGATTAGTATTTAGAATCATCATCTAAAAATTGATATAGAAATTAAAAAGTAATTATCTGGGGTCCATCAAAGCCTTTTTATCACTGGTCTAAGGGACATAAACACAATTTTAAATATAGACATTAAGTTTAAAAAAGAAAACATTTCTCCACTGATGTGACAATTTTTTCTGAATGGCAAGTATGTGCAAGGTACTGTGAGTGTACAAAGGTGAAACAGACTCATATATTCTAGCCTCAAGAGGCTTACAGTTTAATAAAGAGGGCATGATAGCTACATTAATTATCGTACAGAGAAGGAGTGATGAAAGGTCATGAGAGACATAGGTGAATGCAGGAGGAATCCCCAGGGAAAGGTGGCTGGGGAGGAAGAACATTTTGATCTCAGACCAAGGATATATAGCATTTGAACCAGTGAAATTGGGAGGAAATTTCAAGCATAAGGAATAGCTTCAGAAGTGCCCAGGAAAGTATGTAGAAGGAAATGGTGGTAAGAATAGCCTTAAAGATGGCTCAGGGCCACCACTGGAGGTGTTCAGATGCTGCGGAGCTAGTGGTCAACCTCTGAAGGTTTTTACAAGAATGAGATGTGATCACAGCTTTAGGAGGATTAACCTGGCGTGCAGTGGGGAGAGATGAGAGGCAGAGGGAATATGAGTTCCGAAACTCTTCCTAATATTCCAGGAAAGACATAGGTTGGAAGCAATGAGAATGGAGCAGAGGGGATTGATTCGGAAGATAGGATTGTGGCAAAATAAATTGGATTTGGCAGTTTTTTGGAGATGAGGAACAAGGGGAAGGATTGTGTCCGAGGAGACTGAATTTTGAGGCTGCTTGTCGGGTGAATGATGGTACTGATTGAAAATGTTCCATGGGGGTGTGACAGTTTGTGAAGGAAGACGGTGAGGTCAGTCTTGGCCATCATGAGTTTAAGATGCTCTTGTATCATCTAGGTGGAACCCACAGTGGAAATGCAGGGCCGGAGTTTGTGAGAAAGAGGAAGTTGGAGGCAGCAGAGAACAAAGGCATTGGGATAAGATGCCCAGATAGCTGAGTGCACTCACAGGGGCCTCCACCTTCCACGGCAAGAGGTAGTCCAGAAAACGTTCCTGGATCTGAGCACGATGGATTTAACTATGGATTGTAAACTTCTGGTGTGATCATCCAGCTAAAATATAGATCATCCAACTAAAAATATATCACAGCATGCTCTGACTTATTTCAGGTTTCCTGGCAAAGACGAGATAACACCAGAACAACATTTTGCAAAATAAATAGGTTTAAAGTAGTTTCTGTTTGTATTCAAATATAGTTACTGCCAAAGAAAGCCATAGAAGCATAGCTGTTTTCTACCAAACCTGCTATGTTAGAGCTGTCGTTGGCCTGTTACTCTTTGCAGATGGAGTGTCAAGAGAACCTCTGCTTTCAACTTAGAATCCGGTAAACACTTTCATGTAACTCTTCAGTGTAGATTCTCAGTGAATGAGCTTTTTTTTGTACTACAGTATTAGTTATCAAATTCATAACCTTGAGGTCAGCATTGGTTAAATGAGATTCTACCCACTGGGATTTTTTTTATCTGATGTGGTATAAGTTGCGTGTGTAGTTTCATAAGATTTTTTAACAACCGTCAAGTTAGGATTTATAAAGATCTGAAATATTGTTTCTTGATTTCTAGGCAATGCTTACAATCAAGAGGAACGTGTTGTTTGTGCTGGCTATGACAACGGAGATATCAAACTGTTTGATCTCAGAAATATGTCATTGCGGTGGGAGACAAACATAAAAAATGGGGTAATGTACATTCGGATGCTGCGTAGTTTCTCTGAGCATGTTTTCGTCTGCCTCTGAACTACCGCAAAAGGAAATCGCCTCTAATGATTCCTCTCAGTACCATCCCTCCCCCAACGGTTCTTACCTCCTGGGGCTGTGGAGTCCTTTGAGAATCTAATGAAAATCATAGATCTTGTCTTCAGAAAGTGAACACGCGCCCAGATGTGGCATGACAGTGCTGAGTGAGTCACCAGCCCCTGCGGCCCATCCATGGACCCCTGTGGGCCATGCAGGACAATATCAAAATGAGCTAGGAAGAGGCCTTTTGTGTGCTGATGTGAGAAAGCCTGAGGTGCTCAGAGGCTCTCCAAGTACTTTCAGGGTTTTGGTTCCTGAGTTGTATACCTTTAGTGAAGAATGTGGTCGTCCGTCCCCCCATTCCCCCCCCCCCCGTTCTCTAACTCAGCCTTGACTTAACTGTATAAAATAGTTACAAAATAACTGTAAAAAATTAAATTATGGCTTTCCAAATGCTTCCCCTGGACAGGACAACTCAGGATGGTTTTGTTGACCTTATTAACCAAGAAGAAATTTTTTTACCTTCAAAGGTATTTCATGTATTGAATCAAAAGATAGAATGTTTGTTTAAAATGCTTTCACATGAGCCCAGGTTGTTTCACTTAGTTTGTAAGAACCTCCTCAATAATAATCATTAGACCATCAGTAATAAATATTCTCTGTTTTCAGGTATGTAGCTTGGAGTTTGACAGAAAAGACATAAGTATGAATAAATTAGTAGCTACGTCCCTGGAAGGAAAGTTTCATGTTTTTGACATGAGAACACAGCATCCAACCAAAGGTTTTGCCTCTGTTTCTGAAAAGGTAAATGGGATGGAAATGTCTTTCTATGAAGAAGAATGTTCATAGCTTGTTTGAGACTAATAAATAGAATTAGTCACAGGTTCCTTCCAGGTCTTTATATGAAGGGAGCTATTTTTAATATGTTCTTGTGGGATCTTGACAAGTTTTTCTGTGCAAAGAGTACTTTCCCAAAGTTTAGCAATTTTAGACTTCTTAATTATAATACAAGCCTCACTTGGCTAGGAATCTTCTTTTGTAATTTAGGAGCAACACAAGAACACTAACTGACGTTAGGAATTTGATCAACAAGACCTAGCCTGGTCTTTTCTAATAAATATATAATATATGATATTAGTATTATCACTGAGGCCCAGGTTTGTTTCCCATTTAGGGAACCACACCACCCATCTGTCAGTTGTCATACTGTGGCGGCTGCATGTTGCTGTGATGCTGAAAGCTATGCCACTGATGTTTCAGATACCAGCAGGGTACCCATGGTGGACAGGTTTCAGCAGAGCTTCTAGACTAGAACAGACTAGGAAGAAGGACTTGAGTGGCGCCAGAAGGTGAGAAGATGGCGTAGAAAGACTGGGCAGGTTCCACTCTGCTGTACATGGGGTCACTAGGAGTCCGAATAGACTCGTTGGCACTAGCAACAAAATGAAGGAAACATATGGTATTACAACATTAGAAAAATAGATGAAGAAAGCAGGGCAAAGGGAAAATACTGGTAAAAAGAAAAAAAAAAGATGACTGGAATAAGGGGATTGCATAAAATTCCTGTTGTAAGATCCTGTCATTTACAAAAGGTGGGTTGGAAATGTGACTCTGAGCTTCCTTGAGTATGAAAATAAAGATCTGTTATAGGTGAGTAGTTTCTGTAGGATTAAAATATATAAATTGCTCGGGAAATAAAAATTTACTCCCTTCCTCCCTCTCCCTCCACTGTAGATCAGTAGTAATTCTCAAACCTTCCGATTTTGTCTTATTTTATTATTACAATAATTATTGTATCTAATTTATTGTCACTGCCTAGTGAAGTAAACTCTTAACGAGGTAGTTGTAAATTGTAATATTGTCTTGCCTGTGTCATTTTGGGATATATTAAGTATCTGTCAACAACATGAAGCACTTTACTACATTGTTCCATATACAATTGCAATGCATTTCTCATTGTCTGAAAATAATAGTGTCATCTCCAGAAATTTTTATTATATTTAATTAATCCAGTAATTGCTAAATCTGTCAAACAAATGACTCTGGTGTATTTTAAAAGGTCATTTCCCTTCTTGCTTTTTATATTTTTATCAACTTCCAGAAGAAAAAGAGAAAATTAAGGTACAAAACAAATTAAAATACATTGTGACATCTTGAACCTAATCACTTGAGGGCCCTCACACACTTAAAGGGTGTGTTTTGAGATAGGTGTTTTTATCTGCTAATGGTGATTCTCATAAAAGATTATTAAAATCAAATGTCATGACTCATCCGTCACTGAAATGTGAATGTGGCTTAGGTGGGGTTGGCCAGTCTCACTGCTTCTGTACAGCTCAGTCTTTCTCCTCCCTCCCTCCCTCTATCTCTCTCACTTTCCCTCTCTCTCCTGGAGTTCCCCACAGTGAATACAGTACTATTAGGATTGATTTACTGGCTGTTGTTAAGGTGCTAACAAGGTGCTCACCTTCCTCCAGCTGCCATTTTTATCTTTTAGTTTAATGTGACTGATAAAGGCCTTGGTTTGTTATGACCCTAAACACTGCCGCTAAGTCCTCATGGTCCTTATTTTGAAGACTAGACAAGTCAAATGGTGTACACTGAAAATGAGGCTTTTGGAGCTTTAAGTTAAAATTCATTCTCTATGTGGGAACCCTCGGTACTTTCCACTCAGTTTTACTGTGAACCTAAAACTGCTCTAAAAAAATCTATTTTAAAGAAGACTCAATATATCCTTTTTTTCCCTTAGGAAGAAGTGTGTGTTTTTGTATTTTGAGCTTTTTTTTTTCCTCCTCAGAGTGTGTTAGAGATATTTAAATGTATAAAGTCTATTTGCATAATTTATATGGCACTATAAACTTAAATGGACTTTTAATCTTATAACATCTTTTGTTTTTAATCCAGTAGAACTTCGTTTCGTAAAGCAATAAAGAAAAATAGTGCTTTTCCTGATTTCTGATGGGCTCCTGTAAATCTCTATGGCCATAATAAAGAAAAGTGCCAGAAAATATTTTAATTGCTTTTATAAATTGGTTGAAATTATAGAAGTGAAAATTCTTTATTTACAGATTTCTCTTCTAGGGCCGTCTTTATTTATCATAACAACTTACAAACCAGTCGTATGCCTCTCCTCCTGTTTAGGCTCATAAATCTACCGTGTGGCAGGTCCGACACCTGCCACAGAACAGAGAGCTCTTCCTGACAGCTGGCGGCGCTGGCGGCCTCCACCTCTGGAAGTAGTAAGTCTGCGCCAGTGCACGCTGCTTTTTTTTAAGTTAGTTGTGGGCGTCAAGTAGGATAAGATTGAACTTTTTGGTCTGTTTTTCCTCATTTTGACTTACTTCATTTTGATAGGATCTTAAATTTCATGGTATTATGTAAGTATTATCTTCTAAGCATTTTTTTACTAGTGTACTTATTTCACACTTAGTAAATATTGACCTTCTTTTGACACACTAAATATGTTTCTTATTTTAGTTGGGTCTTCCATGTATTGGAGTAGCTCAGATCTTTTCATAGATCTGAAATCATGGTTTTTGCTGATTTTTTTAAAAAAATCGGGAAACTGACCAAAGGCTTTTGTGAAATGTTATCTGTTCATTAGAACACTAATTCTAGAAGATAGGAAAGGGTCGGAATTCTTAGTTTTAGATTTGGATAATTCACCGGCCCAAGTTCAACTGACAGCATTGTGATAGAAACCAACGCAGAGCCCGAGGCCCTGGGGCTCCCTGAGTTGGCTTTCTGCATGCCATCGGCAGGAGAGTTAGAGTGAGAGCCGTGCACTGGGCCCTGTGCTCTGAATTCCAAGGGCCCTGTGGCAGCAGGTACTAGGTCAGCTGCTCGTTTAAAATGCCTGATAAAAACTAGGAGTTAATGGTAATTCTTTCGCTAAACGTCACTCAAAAAAAAGAAAAGAAAAAAAAAAATACAAGTCTACAAATGAAAGATATTTCCAAAATAAAGTTTGAAAAAAAGAAATAGGAGAAAAATACCATCTTCAGTATGTCTGGGACTTTCACTTTTACAAACAACTTTTCTATGTATTAGCTCCTTTTAGAAGCTGGAAGAGGTTCTGGAAAACAGGACCACAACTGGAAAGTGCTTGTTCAAGTATCTAGGGATAAAGCTGACAACAAACCGAGAGCGGATGCCGTAGATGAAAATTACAGTTTCTATGAGTAAGAAGCAGAGGAAAAGCCTTCAGGCTTCTGGGAGAATGCCTAGTAGATAGATCGTTTGGAAGTTTCCCTTTCCCTAGCACCTTTGCCCATTGTCCTTCCCTGATTCTTCCACCCCAGGCTCCCCTCCACTCGAGGCTCTGCAGCCCCCTTAAGCCCTGCAGCAGCACGTCACCATTGTGTTGGTGACCACTCTTGAGGGTGTGTCCTTGAAGCACTAGTCCCAGTTTTCTACGTGATCCACAAAGAGAGTTGTAGCCCACGTGACATGCAAACATGTTGGCGGGTAGAATTTTTGACTATAGTGGATTTAGCCGATATCAGTAAAGTTGAGTCTTTACGTATTTAGAAATTGGAAGTTTATCTCTATGTGAACTTTAATCCTTACCCTCACAGATTTCTGGTCTAATCTTCAAATTGGTCTAGAGCTTTGCTGGAGATCTGGTTTAAGTAAAATGATATTTAGCTTTATTTCCATTTGCAGTCTCCCTTGGTAGTCATGCAATTAAATTATAACATTCATTGAGCACCTAAGCCAAGAGTTGCTAGAGGAACTCATCTGATTATTCAGAAATTGTGTATTGCATGACCACATGATAAGGATTTTTTTTTGCATATTTGAAACACACATATACACTCTTAAAACTTTAATAGACAATATGGAAGGTTTAAAAAAAATGTTATCTTTTAAATAGTAAACCTTTTTGGTTGGAGACTAGTGTTGGGGTTTTTATCTGGAAATAGGAGATAGATTTTGAAAAGATCCTTAAATAACTATCTTTTGCCAAAAGACATATGAAAAAAATTCTGTAAACTGTTTATTCATCTGAATGTTTTATTCCTTTTAATCAAAAGAAGCTGTGGGATCTGAGAGAAGGAACGAGTAGTAGGTTATCTGCATTTCACTTCTTTTGTTTCTGCTCTGCTTCTGCGTTGCTTTGTGCCTCTTGCACTCATGGCCCTTCTTAGCACTTAGGAGCTGAAGTTGGTACCATGGTTGATGTCTGAGAGGCTCTGAGAGGCCTTCCGAGGGGTAGCCCCCTGTATTTCACTAGGAACACGTCTCCACGGGGGCAGGGGTGTTTCTTTTCTCTCTCTCCAGTCTAGACCCAACAGTATTTATGAGTTGTTAACCTTCACCTCTTCTTACTTTATAAATTTATGTTTTCAGCTGAAAGACAATCAAATGGGGGGCCAGCCCAGTGACCGAGTGGTTAAGTTTGTGAACTCCGCTGCAGGCAGCCCAGTGTTTCGTCAATTCGAATCCTGGGCACGGACATGGCACCGCTCATGGAGTCACACTGAGGCGGCATCCCACATACTACAACTAGAAGGACCCACAGCTGGGAATATGCAACTATGTGCCAGGGAGCTTTGGGGAGAAAAAGGAAAAAAATAAAATCTTTAAAAAAAAAAAAAAGAAAGACAATCGAATGTTCTCAGAATTGCTTTATTCTTTTTTGAAGCAACGTTATCTAGGTCTAAAATCTCCTCCCAGCGGTGCCTTCCTATAGAAATGGTACCTGAAAGGTCCTTAGGCTTGGATCTACGTAATGGAGCTCTGGGCTTAGAATGCAGCGTCTGTTCTCCATTTTGGAAGTGCTTAGACGAAGTTCTATGGTGTGACTTGCAGCTTTTGCCTCTGCACCTGCTGTTTGCCTGCAGCATCTGGCAATCTGAACCTAGAGGAGAATTGCAAACAAAGACTATCGAGAGCACCAAGTAAATTTATTAAGGAATGCTAGATCAACATAGAACTTTCATATTAAAAGAGAAAATACAAACTCATGCTGAACAGAAATGATGTTTAAAAGTTTTTAATAGAATCCACCCTTTTTTATGAGATTTTTTTGGGTATGAGGTTGAAATAGTGTCTCTTTATTTGCATACAACTCAACATTAGAAAGATTCTTTAAGTGTTTCTCAGTGCCAGTAGTCAACTGAGAAATAAAAATAGAGTTACTGGAGTACATGTTTAAAAATACTATGGAGAATGCTAAGATTTACCTCCTCTCCCCACTTTGATCTTGTTTTCAGCGAATACCCTATCCAGCGGTCAAAGAAAGATTCCGAGGGAGTGGAGATGGGGGTCGCGGGCTCGGTCAGCCTCCTGCAGAACGTGACGTTGTCTACTCAGCCCGTTTCCAGTTTGGACTGGAGTCCAGATAAAAGGGGTCTCTGCATCTGTAGTTCATTTGATCAAATGGTAAGAGTACTGATTGTTACAAAACTCCATAAAATTTGATCTGAAGATTTGGGACTTGCAACCTTCCAGAGGAGCACTCATGGGACTTAGAGTGTGCTCTGGGATCCTCTGAGCCTCAGTGAACGAAGGTGGATTTGGCTGATGAAAAAAGGACCCAGAGGCAAACCTCCAGCTGGCCTGTCTGTGGCTGTGATACGCCAAGCGGGGTGTCCGGGCGACGTGGCTGGACGCTGGTTTGCTCCTGCGTGTGGGGCCACCACTGTCTCTGGCTCCTGCTCTGTTCTTTTCCTGGCCACTTCTAATAAAAAGTTGATACTTGCCTATATTTAAACATATTTTAAGTTTGTTCAGCATCCCCAGAGTTCCATTTTTATCATAACACTTGTGTTGCGTTTTAGGGTTTACACTGTTGTGGTAGGATCACTTGATTTGGTTTAAAATAGTTTGCTTTGATGAAGCTACTATGAATTAACCTTCATAAATACACTCTAAGAGATTTCAGTGTCAGTTTCTATACAGAATATTCCTTTATAAAATACCCAAATGACTCAGACTAGATTTGAGTAACTGTTTTCAGCAGTATAACTCATAAAATGAAATACAGACCTCTTTTTTACTTAAAAAACAGGAGTTGATTTAGTGAGACTTTTGGTTGTTGACAGGGGTTAGTGATGTTGAGATGTACAAGATGGTGGGGGTTTTGTAGCCTTGTTTTTTGTCAAACTTTTTAATATATTTTATGAATAAATTTCTGGTTTTGAATTCTATAAACGTTTTGATTCTTTTAACTTAACAGTAGTAATAAAGCCAACGTCATTACGTCTTCTGCTTTATAAATGCTTAAGAAGTACCTGTGACATCACTTTGTTTCTTGAGTGCTCACATGGCTTTAGCTCAGCTCAGAGGCGTTCGCTTTGTCGCAGTTTCCTTAAGCTTCCCCTGCCCTCCGTTCAGGACACAGAGCCACCTAAAGCGTTCATAATCCGTAAAATTCCCGTGATGTCAGGGGTCTTGGAAAGCCACTTATCTGGTCTTAAAGTCAGAAAATTAACTTTTTAAAAAATCTCCAAAGTGTTTTCTAGAACAATGCTATGGACGTAATTATGAAAGTAAAAGTTAAATTGAACTTAAAAAAATAACTCTATCCCTGCTGGGTTTTGTTGTGTTTGTTTTTTTCAATTTTCAGGGAAAAAAGGAAAGATTTGTGAAATTCTTAGAACACTTGTATTTGGTGGGATAATTAGAAAGATTTAAGTTAAGAACAATAAATACTTGGATTTCGTGCAGTCTAAGATGGCATGGATTGTAAGATTGTCTTCTGGCTCTGAGAGAGGAAAAGTCTGCCGCTGAGGCTGATAGAATGCTTTCCTATCACTTAGCGTGTCTTTACTATTCATTGAGTGTTCTTTTAAACTTATTTAGGTATAGGTGTTTCCTTATTTATCACTCTCAGGTACCCTTAAAAAGGAAAATGTATTCAAAATAAATTTGGTAAGCTATTCCTCAGAGTTTCAGCCTCCTGAAGCACTTTTTTAACTGAGTCATCAGTGTTCATATTTTCTTTGCAGTGTTATTCTTTGTTCCATAAAAAGTGTTGGTGATGCAGCGTTTCTTTAAAACATGCTTCTCTGTTGTCCTCAGGGTTTTCTTTCAGTTAACTGGCACCTATTCCAGGTTTTGGTGTACACGTGCTGGTCATGATGGCCGCCATGATGGCTGCCTGGCTTACCGCGATTGTTTGGGTCGTCTGCTGCTGTTGTAGAACAAACCACTGCAACACTTAGTATCTTCCAACAGGAACGGTCATTTGCTTTGCTTATGAATCTGCGATGTGGGCAGGGCTCAGCAGGGAAGGTTCATCTGTGCCCCATGCGGCGTCACTTGGCAGCCCTGCTTGGGGCTGGAGGGTCTGCCTCCAAGATGGCACTCACATGGCTCGTAAGCTGATGCTGGCTGTCAGCTGGGACCCCAGCTGAGCCTGAGAACCAGGGGCCTCTCCACAAGGCGTGGGCTTCCTCAGAGCATGGTGGCTAGGTTCCAAGATGAGCATCCCAAAGAGAAGGCCAGGTAGAAGCAATATCATTTTTCAATGGCCTAGCTTCATAATTTGCTGAGCGTCACTTTTGCCACACACTATTATTTGAGGCAGTCAAAGCCCCCCTGCCCCCGCCCAGTTCAAGGGAAGGGAACATGAATTCCACTTTTTGTTGGGGGCTTGGGTAGGTTCTGGAGAAAACGTGAGACTTGAAATACTGTGTCCTTTTATGGAAAATACAATCTGGTATGTTGATTACAAGATGCATCTCAATTTCAAAGATGTAAAAGTAGAGGGGTGGGTGATGGGCTTGTTAGAATTGGTGAAATACGTTACTTAGAATGCAGACCTCCTATGCCGCCTCGCATCTGCCCACACCCCTCCCTGCCCCTAATCTGTTGCAGACATTACTACTCAATCTTGGTTCTTGTTTTCTCTGAGCCTCTCAGACTTTATCACCCTGCTGGGAGCTGCTACCAGCTGTTGGCGATGCTCTGAGGAGGCCAGCTAGCCTCTTGGACCAGGCCTCATTTCCTCCATGTGGACCCCCTCAATCCTTGGCCTTGTTTTTTTTTTTTTTAAGGGGAAAAAGTGTTATTTTTTTTTTATTATTAATGTTATGATAGATTACAACCTTGTGAGATTTCAGTTGTACATTTTTGTTAGTCATGTTGTGGGTACACCCCTTCCCCCTTTGTGCCCTCCCCCCACCCCCCCTTTTCCCTGGTAACCACCGATCAGATCTCCTTATCAATATACTAACTTCCACCTATGAGTGGAGTCATATAGAGTTCGTCTTTCTCTGACTGGCTTATTTCGCTTAACATAATACCCTCGAGGTCCATCCACGTTGTTGTGAATGGGCCAATTTTGTCTTTTTTTATGGCTGAGTAGTATTCCATTGTGTATATATACCACATCTTCTTTATCCAGTCATCAGTTTCTGGGCATGTAGGTTGGTTCCACGTCTTGGCTATTGTAAATAATGCTGCAATGAACATAGGGGTGCAACGGACTCTTGAGATTTCTGATTTCAGGTTCTTAGGATAGATACCCAGTAATGGGATGGCTGGGTCATAGGGTATTTCTATTTTTAACTTTTTGAGAAATCTCCATACTGTTTTCCATAGTGGCTGTACCAGTTTGCATTCCCACCAACAGTGTATGAGGGTTCCTTTTTCTCCACAACCTCTCCAACATTTGTCGCTCTTGGTTTTGGATGTTTTTGCCAATCTAACGGGTGTAAGGTGATTTCTTAGTGTAGTTTTGATTTGCATTTCCCTGATGATTAGCGATGATGAACATCTTTTCATGTGTCTATTGGCCATATTCATATCTTCTTTTGAGAAATGTCTGTTCATGTCCTCTGCCCATTTTTTGATCGGGTTGTTTGTTTTTTTGTTGTTAAGCAGTGTGAGTTCTTTGTATATTATGGAGATTAACCCTTTGTTGGATAAGTGGCTTGTAAATATTTTTTCCCAATTAGTGAGCTGTTTTTTTGTTTCAATCCTGTTTTCCCTTGCCTTGAAGAAGCTCTTTAGTCTGATGAAGTCCCATTTGTTTATTCTTTCTATTGTTTCCCTCAACTGAGGAGTTATAGTGTCCGAAAAGATTCTTTTGAAACTGATGTCAAAGAGTGTACTGCCTATATTCTCTTCCAAAAGACGTATTGTCTCAGGCCTAATCTTTAGGTCTTTGATCCATTTCTAGTTCATTTTGGTGTGTGGTGAAAAAGAATGGTCAATTTTCAATCTTTTGCATGTGGCTGTCCAGTTTTCCCAGCACCATTTGTTGAAGAGACTTTCTTTTCTCCATTGTAGGCCCTCTGCTCCTTTGTCGAAGATTAGCTGTCCATAGATGTGTGGTTTTATCTCTGGGCTTTCAATTCTGTTCCATTGATCTGTGGACCTGTTTTTGTACCAGTACCATGCTGTTTTGATCACTGTAGCTTTGTAGTATGTTTTGAAATCGGGGATTGTGATTCCGCCGGCTTTGTTTTTCTTGCTCAGGATTGCTTTAGCAATTCGCGGTCTTTTGTTGCCCCATATGAATTTTAGGATTGTTTGTTCAATTTCTGTGAAGAATGTTCTTGGGATTCTGATTGGAATAGCGTTGAATCTGTAGATTGCTTTAGGTAGTATGGACATTTTAACTATGTTTATTCTTCCAATCCATGTGCATGGAATGTCTTTCCATCTCTTTATGTCATCGTCAATTTCTTTCAAGAAAGTCTTGTAGTTTTCATTGTATAGATCCTTCACTTCCTTGGTTAAGTTTATCCCAAGGTATTTTATTCTTTTCGTTGCGATTGTGAATGGGATTGAGTTCTTGAGTTCTTTTTCTGTTAGTTCATTGTTAGTGTATAGAAATGCTACTGATTTATGCACGTTAATTTTATACCCTGCTACTTTGCTGTAGTTGTTGATTATTTCTAATAGTTTTTCTGTGGATTCTTCGGGGTTTTCTATATATAAGATCATGTCGTCTGCAAACAGCGAGAGTTTTACTTCTTCGTTACCTATTTGGATTCCTTTTATTTCTTTTTCCTGCCGAATTGCTCTGGCCAGCACTTCCAGTACTATGTTGAATAGGAGTGGTGAAAGTGGGCACCCTTGTCTTGTTCCTGTCCTCAAAGGGATGGCTTTCAGTTTTTGTCCATTGAGTATGATGTTGGCTGTGGGTCTGTCATATATGGCCTTTATTATGTTGAGGTACTTTCCTTCTATACCCATTTTATTGAGGGTTTTTATCATAAATGGTTGTTGGATCTTGTCGAATGCTTTCTCTGCATCTATTGAGATGATCCTGTGGTTTTTGTTTTTCATTTAGTTGATGTAGTGTATCACGTTGATTGACTTGCGGATGTTGAACCATCCCTGTGTCCCTGGTATAAATCCCACTTGATCATGGTGTATAATCTTTTTGATGTATTGCTGTATTCGGTTTGCCAAAATTTTTTTTTTTTTTTTTTAAAGATTTTATTTTTTTCCTTTTTCTCCCCAAAGCTCCCCGGTACATAGTTGTGTATTCTTCGTTGTGGGTTCCTCTAGTTGTGGCATGTGGGACGCTGCCTCAGCGTGGTCTGACGAGCAGTGCCATGTCCGCGCCCAGGATTCGAACCGACGAAACACTGGGCCGCCTGCAGCGGAGCGCGCGAACTTAACCACTCGGCCACGGGGCCAGCCCCCGGTTTGCCAAAATTTTGTTGAGGATTTTTGCATCTATGTTCATCAGTGATATCGGCCTGTAGTTCTCCTTCTTTGTGTTGTCCTTGTCGGGTTTGGGGATCAGAGTGATGTTGGCTTCATAGAATGTGTTAGGGAGTACTCCATCTTTCTCAATTTTCTGGAACAGTTTGAGAAGAATAGGTATTAAGTCTTCTTTGAATGTTTGGTAGAATTCTCCAGAGAAGCCGTCTGGTCCTGGACTCTTATTTTTGGGGAGGTTTTTGATTACCGTTTCTATTTCCTTACATGTGATTGGCCTATTCAGATTCTCCATTTCTTCCTGATTCAGTTTGGGGAGATTGTAGGAGTCTAGGAATTTGTCCATTTCTTCCAGGTTGTTCAATTTGTTGGCATATAGTTTTTCATAGTATTCTCTTATGATCTCTTGTATTTCATTAGTATCTGTTGTGATTTCTCCTCTCTCATTCCTAATTTTATTTATTTGCGATTTCTCTCTTCTTTTCTTGGTGAGTCTGGCTAAGGGTTTGTCAATTTTGTTAATTCTTTTGAAGAACCAACTCTTTGTTTCATTGATCCTTTCTATTGTCTTTTTTGTTTCAATATCATTTATTTCTGCTCTTATTTTTATTATTTCCCTCCTTCTACTGACTCTGGGCTTTGTTCTTCTTTTTCTAGTTCTGTTAGGTGTCGTTTGAGGTTGCTTATGTGAGCTTTTTCTTGTTTAGTGAGGTGAGCCTGTATTGCGATGAATTTCCCTCTTAGGACTGCTTTTGCTGCATCCCAAATGGTTTGGTATGTCGTGTTCTCATTTTCATTTGTCTCCAGATAATATTTGATTTCTTCTTTAATTTCTTCAATGATCCATTGTTTGTTCAGAAGCGTGTTGTTTAGTCTCCACATTTTTGCACCTTTCTCTGCTTTTTTCTTGTAGTTGATTTCTAGTTTAATAGCATTATGATCAGAAAAGATGCTTGATATTATTTCAACTCTCTTGTATTTATTGATGTTTGCTTTGTTTCCCAAAATATGGTCAATCCTTGAGAATGTTCCATGTGCACTTGAGAAGAATGTGTAACCTGCTGTTTTTGGATAAGTGTTCTATATATATCTATTAAGTCCATCTGGTCAAATTTTTCATTTAATTCTATTATTTCCTTGTTGATTTTCTGTCTGGATGTTCTGTCCATTGGTGTTAATGGTGTGTTGAGGTCCCCTACTATTATTGTATTGTTGTTGATGTCTTCTTTTAGTTCTATTAAGAGTTGCTTTACAAATTTTGGTGCTCCTGTGTTGGGTGCGTATATATTTATAAGTGTTATGTCTTCTTGGTGGAGAGTCCCTTTTATCATTATATACTGTCCCTCTTTGTCTTTCTTTATCTGTTTTGCTTTGAAAGCTACCTTGTCTGATATTAGTATAGCGACACCTGCTTTCTTTTGTTCATTATTAGCTTGGAGTATTGTTCTCCATCCCTTCACTCTGAGTCTGTGTTTGTCTTTGGGGCTGAGGTGTGTTTCCTGGAGGCAGCATATTCTTGGGTCTTGTTCTTTGATCCATCCTGCCACTCTGTGTCTTTTGATTGGGGAGTTCAATCCATTTACATTTAGAGTGATTATTGAGATGTGGGGGCCTACCACTACCATTTTGTGTCTTGTTTTCCGGTTTTCTTCAATTTCCTTTGTTTCTCGTCCCATGGTTTAATCTGTTCTGATGAAGAGCTGCTGCTCTCTGTTGTTGTCCTTCTACTTATCTCCTCTGCTCTTGGTTTTGTAGCCCCTTTCCTTTTTTGGATTTTTCAGGAATGAGGGTTTTCCTGAGGATTTCCTGAAGAGGAGGTTTTGTGGCAATGAACTCCCTTAATTTTTGTTTATCTGGGAAAGTTTTTATTTCTCCATCGTATTTGAAGGATATTTTCGCTGGGTAGAGAATTCTCGGCTGTAGATTTTTGTCCTTCAGATTTTTGAATATCTCATTCCACTCTCTTCTAGCCTGTAAAGTTTCTGCTGAGAAATCTGCTGATAGCCTGATGGGGGTTCCTTTGTAGGTTAGTTTCTTTTGCCTGGCTGTCCTTAGTGTTTTCTCATTGTCGTTGACTTTTGCTAGCTTCACTACTATATGCCGTGGAGTTGGTCTTCTTGCATTGATAAAGTTTGGAGATCTATTGGCTTCTGTCACCTGAAGATCCATCTCTCTCACCAGATTTGGGAAGTTCTCAGCCATTATTTCTTTGAATAGGCTTTCTGCCCCTTTCTCCTTCTCTTCTCCCTCTGGTATACCTATAATCCTTACGTTGCATCTCCTAATTGTGTCTGATAATTCTCGGAGAGTTTCTTCATTTCCTTTTAGTCTTGCTTCTCTCTCCTCCTCTGCCTGCAGCAATTCTATATTGCCGTCTTCCAAATTGCTAATTCTTTCCTCCATATTATCAGCTCTACTGTTCAGAGCATCTAGATTTTTCTTAATCTCCTCTATTGTGTTCTTCATTTCCAATATTTCTGTTTGGTTCTTCTTTATCGTATCAAACTCTTTTGTGACATAGCTCCTGAACTCGTTGAGTTGTTGGTCAGAATTCTCTCTTAACTCATTGAGTATTTTAATGATGGCTGTTTTGAAGTCATCATCATTTAGGTTATATATCTCATTTTCTTTGGGATTGTTTTCTGTGTATTTGTTATTTTCTTTCTGTTCTGGAGATTTAATGTATTTTTTCATATTGCTTGATGTTGTTGATTTGTGCCTCCACATAGAGATAGAGTTTAGTTGCTCCTTTCACTTGTTTCAGCTGCTGCGGTGGGGGAGCCGCTGTTTATACTGCACCAACCAGGAACCCTGTCCGCAGTTGCTAGCTGGGCCTGGGCCCCTCCTCGTAGTCACAGTGCTCCTTTGGATTCCCTCCTCTGCCGTGGGGGCCGTCACAGGGGGGCTTCAGGCTGCTGGTGCCTACTGTTGCAGCCCACCTAGACGTGCTCCCTCCTTGGGGTCTGCAACGGTGTTATGGGCTTTTCCAGCGGCCAGGGGTGGGATCACTTATATTTGTCGCTCCATCGCTGTCGGCACCCACAAAATCTCACTTGTCCACTGTGGGTCCCAGGAGAGCTATTGGCATCTTCTACAGTCTGTGGTTAGTTCACCTAGCTATGCTACTTTTGTCCCGGGGTCTTCCAGCCTTGTGGCTGCCGGATGGGTGCTTTCTACTAGTGCTGTGCAGAGGCTTTCCCTGAGGCTGCTGTGAGCCTGTAGGGTTTCCCCCTAGGCTACGGAGCTGGGTCGCTGGAACTCCCCCCAGCCCCAGTCCTGTTCCCCAGGAACTCGGGGAGCCCTTTGCCCTGTCTTGGGGGATAGCCAGAGATCCTGATTTCAGTGGTAGCTGGTCAGCTGCTGCCCTGACTGATATTCTCCTCTCCGGGACCCTCCCGGTATTGTGGATGCTGGGCGTGGCCCCTCCGCTAAAGGCAGACAGAGAGTTTTGTCTACTGCCCAGGCAGAACTCTGGAGCTTCCCATCCGGGGCGCAGAGCCGGCCTCTGGAGCTTCCCCCAGCCCCAGTCCTCTCCAAGATCTCCGGCAATCCTTAGTCCCACAGGGCGGGCAACGGCAGCTGGGGGTCGCCCCGCCCTCTGGGATTCTCTCCGGGGCTTTCCCGGAGCCGTGAATGCTGGGCGTAGCCCCTCCGCTAATGGCAGACAGAGTTTTCTCTGCTGCTCGGGCAGAACTCCGGAGCTTCCCCTCTGGGGCGCAGAGCCGGCCTCTGGAGCTTCCCCCAGCCCCAGTCCGCTCGGAGATCTCCGGCAATCCCTAGCCCCACCGTGCAGGCAGTGGCAGCCGGGGGACCTCCGTACTCTCAGCGACTCTCTCTGGGACCCTCCGGGCGCCGCGAACACCAGGCAGAATCTCCCCGCCAATGGCGGGGAGAGACTCTCCCCGCGGGCCCAGGTGTGCAACTCCAAAGTTTCCCTCTGCGTTTAGGAGTAATTGCAGGGGGTTTAGGTAGGGTTCTGGTCACCTGTTTCCACTGTCGCTCCTCTGTTGTGTGCTCGCTCCTGCTCTAGATGTGTGTTGATCTTCTGGGGGCGTCCGTTGGAAGAAAGCCGCTTGCGGGTACTAGGCTGTTCGGTCGGGGTCAGAGAGTTTTCACCTGTTTCCACATCCTCCCGGAGGAAAGTCCGTCCACCTTCCAATGTATAGTCGCGTGGGTCTCTCAGACGTCCTGAGATGCTGTCTGGATATCCTTTGTTAAGCGATAAGTGTCCAAATAATTGTAGACTCGAAGGGGGAGAGACAAAGAGGACTACTCATGGCGCCATCTTGGATCTGAGCTCTCCTTGGCCTTGTTTTTTAGTATCCCAAGAAATGATGAGGCTCTCCTGCACTTGACCATGAGAACCAAACATGCGAAAACCAAAATGGCACTTCACATGCTGCACTGGATGAGTCTCTTAGGTACCACAAGGCCTAGTGTTGCCAGTTGGTGCACCCTCTTCTTCGTGTCAACTATCTGAGGGGCTGTGTTGCTGTGAAGGCTTCCTGTGAGTGTGGAATTCGAGACAGACATTGATGGCGTTTAGAAATAATTCATCCGGGCCTTAGTGAGGCCTAAAAAACGCACCTCAGAGCAGTGAGGCCCTCGGCTATTGCGCATGTTTTTGCTGCGCTCGTTTCCATTCTTCTCTGGCAGTGACACGTGGCCCTGTGCTGGGTGTGGTGGTCAGTCACGGAGGGTTTTTGTGAGGGATCCCTGGAGTAGTTCTCATCATGGCGCCTGGGCCCTTCCAGGTAAGTGCTCCTTGTAGACATGCTTTTCCTTTGGTCACCAGACTGTCCCCTAAAGTAGGGGAAGCAAGCAGGCTTGGTATGTAAAGCTGGTTTGTGCCACCTGGGCATGATATCGAAGCCGCATTCAGGTGCTAGGGCTGGTTTGGAAGCTAAGTGGGCAGTTGGCTTTTAGCTGTGTTTCTCAGAAGGGCTGGTTGGTTATATTTGCCTAGGAAGCCCCCATCCTGGGATGTCTGGCCACCTTGTGTTGTGGGCCCCACCTCATTGCTTTGTATGGTGTCAGGCTGCCAGGCCCGTTTGCCTGGCCTCTCCCTGAGAGCTGGGCTGTACCCCACAGTCCCTATAAGCTGGGGGGCCTGATGCTGCGCTCAGCCCTGTTGGGACCTGCTGACCGAAGTCCTGTCTCTCATCTAGCCAACTGAGGACTCAGGGCCGCTGGAACAATGTCCCCTACTCCATGCCACTCCCACCCCTGAATGCTGCCTGGCGTGGTGAGAAATTCTTTGGCTAGTGGACTCCCTGCTCCATCTTCCCTGTGGAGGGTGGACAAGTGGCAGCACGAAAACTGTTTCATCCAGATGCTGTCAACCTGTGTCACTGTGGAGGGACCAAAAGGAAAAAAACCCGCCTTTCCTCAGCCTGGAACCAGAAAAGCGGATGGTTCTTGACCAACAACACAGAGGGAGCAGATGCAGATCGGCTCCCCAGTGCCGTTGCCGTCAACACTGCTTCCACAGGTTGTGTATATTTTGTATCAAACGTCAACTTTGAAGGCAGGAATGGAATTTTGACTTTGTGTTCTTAAGGCCTAAAGGGAGATTCAGGATAAACACAACCTCTGCTCCCAGGGAAAACATGTCAGAAACAGCTATGGCTGTGACCCAGGACAGCGGCACTGAGCAATTTTCATGAAGGATTTTTTAACAATTGAATTTTTTAACAATTGAACTTTGCTCAGTGTCCCAATCCCACTCTATCCTTAAGCCAGCTTAAAACCAGATCACCCAACAGTGCCCTTCACACAGCATTCAATAAATGTTGATTGGTGATAAAAATTGTGAAATAATGACAAAAGAAGTAATTAGAAAAAAATTACCTCTGACCTGTTTTCTTAACGTATCTCTATTGATCAGGACTAGGTTCAGCTATAGGTAACTGAAAGCCCCAAAATATTTTTATTTCTCTCTCTTGTAAAAGTCTAGATAGGCAGTCCAGGCTGCTGTGGTGGCTCCACAATGACGAGAGACCTGATTCTGTCTATCTTGTTTTTCCACCATTCTCTTAATTAATATCTTTTATCTCATCATCCGGAGTGGCTACTCCAGCTCCAACCATCACATCCACATTCCAACCATCAGGAGAGAAGGAAAAGTAAGAAAAAGGATTACCCTGCCACTTTAAAGAACACCACTTCTGCTTTCATCCTGTTGGCCATGGTTTTGGTCATGTGGCCACACCTACCATAGTAAGGCTGAGAAAGATAGACTATTCTGTGTAATGATAACTCACAGCCAGGAGTTCTGGTACTGAGGAAAACAGAAAGGCGTGTGAGGAGACTAAGTGGATTCTGCCACAGTGTCATGGAATAATCAAGCGTGAAGTCTCCCTGCTAAGTTCTCCCAGGAGGTGAAAACTAGGGAGTGATCATCCTTTTTGGGGCTGGATCTGGGACCCAGTACACACTTTGGTGACTATCTTCTCTCTCACTGGGTACAGCCACGACACAGTGGAACCACTTGTTTACCTGACCCGTTGAGTCACTTTTATGCTTGAGGTACATTCAGTCAAAACATGGCCCAGTACAAAAATATGAGAGGGAATTTCTCCCTAAAAGCTCAACTTTATTTTCTATCCTAAATTTTTTTCCTTGGGAATTTATTTTTACTTAGTAATACTTTGTTTCAAATCCTACACACTATTTCCATCCACTGGCAGTCCACACATGCAGTAGAACGTGACCGGAACATTTTACCTCATGCATTTCTATAAACTCACAAAAGAAACTGGAAAGGAAAACAATATCCCTTTGATTCAGTGTGTATTCATACCTGCCCCAGATCACTTTTGCTGGTGATTTAGGTTGATAAATTTTGTATCGATACAGAAAAAATAATTTGTTTCCGTTCATGTCTAAGAATTGTCCATCGTACAAAATGGTTTCATCCTTTTTCTGCAGGAGAGCAGCCAAAAAGTTTCTGGCAAATACTTAGGGCTTTCAATGATGTGAAAGCACTGTCACCTCTCCTCTGAGCAGCCTTCTAGAAAATTGTCCCCCTGGGAAGGAGGCTGGCTCTCCCAGGCTGTGCATTCTGAACCCCAGGACTTTGTTGTAACTAAAGACCCTGTGGTGCGCTGCCCCCTCGTGGGAAAATGTGGGAACTGCAGATCATTCATCCCAGAAGAAAACCAGTTTTACCTTTCCAATGCAACTGGAAAAATCTTCACTGTTCAGGCACACAAGTCAAACTGGACCTCAAGAAAGACATTATTTTCCAGAAATTTCTTCCCAAAATGTGTGTTTATGAAAAGAAACATTTTGTTTGTGATAACACTGCGTAGCACGGCTATGCTTGTTTTACACAACGGGTTTATTAGTCAGAAGTTGTATAATTAGCTTTGTTCTAGACTCAATCTTATTTATAGTACACCAGGAGAGCTGACTTCCAAGAGGAAACATTTGGCTTTTTATAAAGTGAGAAATTGTTTTGTAAGGTCAAAAATTGTATATGCCACCAATTCATTCTGTAAGTTCTGGTTTTAATATGAAGTGTATTCTCAAAGTAAGGACTTTTTATACCAGCACTTATCTTCCTGCAGAAATTCTAGGCTGCCTCCCCACCTTCCTTGCTCCGGATTTGCATGGGATGTAGTCATGGTTTTTGAAACCTATTTCTGCAGGAACGAGCCAATGAGCAGGAGCCCTCCTCTGCCCACATTTGGCCGCACGGTGGACCACACGGCTAAAACGAGAAACCCCAGATAAACAATGTGGTCAAAGAGACGCCCAATTCCCCCTCACACAGGAGCCTGAGGATACTGACACTTCCTCTTCCTCATTTTAAGCCTTCAAGTTTTCTTCCTTATAAGAATGCTCCCTGGAGAGGCCTTCGAGTCCGCTGCACCCTGTGTCTCCCTATGGAGACAGACAGGGTGCTGCGTCTCCTGACCCCCTTGTCTAGTGCCCTTCCCCCTGCACCTCCCGAGGAGGCCACTCCAGCTCCATCCCCCTGAGAAGCGGGGCACCTCTCACTCTCCTGAGCCAGAAACTGAGATCAGGTGAGCAAACCACACCACAGGCAGAGGTGATAAGGGTAAGCAAATAACGACTGACTGGGGAGGAACAGAAGCAGAGGTTTGGCCCTCGCCACCCTGCAGATAAACAAGCGTTTGATCCGGGCTGCGCACATCCATAACGTTCACAGTCAGAGGGAGCCTGTGCTTGCAATCGATGCGTTTGGAACCCTACTGAGAGCTGGCCTGGTCCTCATACCGACTGAACCAGGGCTCAGGATCAATGGAAGGGGAAACCCTCTTACCCTCATTGCAGGGGTCCCTGAACTCCTGGGAGATTCAGGCTCAAGAGCCCTGAGAAGACAAACCCAGAAGTCTCGGCAGGGGAGTCCTGGAGGCTGCAGTTTCTACTCACCCACTAAGGGCCATTGGGACATGCTGTGGATTTTCCAAATCGGCTCAGTAAAGCTTCTTAGAAGAAACATCAGAAGCCTCATTCTCTTTCTCCCTGTTTGGGCTATTGAAGCTGAGGAAGGCAGTAAAGAGTGAATCCAGAGGGAAAACCATTAGCCTCTGTCTAGCGAGACTTGGCCAGGAGCACTTTTATAAAGATAATATTATTGACAGTAAGAGCTGCCAAAATTTATTGAACTCTTACTATGTGGCAGGCACTCTACTGGGTGTTTGTCCTGCACTATATTCTTCAATCAAAATTTCAACCGCAAAACTTTGAGGTCAGTACTGTTGTTGACAATCACAATTGAGGAACAGGCTTCAAGAGGTTGAGAGTTGCCCCAATTCCCACAGCCAGTAAGCAGGAGATACAGAAGTAGAAACATGGTTTGTCCATCTCTGGAACCCAAACTCTTAACCTCATCTTTTTTACATATAGCTGGAAGATGCCTGATGCATTTTTTCCCATCCATTTCACGACTTTCACTTAAGGATGTAAGTCCTATTAAAAAGTGTTATCACAGTGAATGGAGACTTTGGGAGGGATTCTGATGAAATCAGGAGAGCAAGGGAGCACTGCAAGAGGAGGAAGGGAGGAAGAAAACGAACCCTCATTGGTGGCCTGGCATGGACTGGGCACTGGTGCCATCCATCATCACCACAGCCCCATTATTGTCTCCTGCTGCAGCAGGTGGCAGGCAGCCGCCCATGTCCACTCTCTCTTCAATAACCTGAGCACAATAAAGATCACATTTGCCAGCCTCCCTTTTAGCTAGGCGTGGCCACCATGGACCGTGAGGATGGGCCTCGCCTCCCGGGATGCTGGAAACTAGAGCATAAGCTGCCTGGGGCCTGGTGATTCGGGAGCCGCCAGACCTGCCCAAGGCTGTTTACCTTGATTGTTTCTACCTGATAGAAAAATGAACCTGATTCTTGTTTAAGCTAATAACTTGGGATTTTCTCTTGTATGCATGGATATCTACTCCTAACTACTCTCTTGTTTTTTTCTTTTCATAGGAAAACAGGCTCAAAAAGAGTAAGTAACTTTATCCAAAGTCATATAAGTATTACCTGGCACAATTCAGATTTGAATCTCTGTCTCACCCCAGAGTTCTTCCTTTTTCCAGCACAGTCTACACTAGTAAAAGGAATAGGAACATGCATGTATTTAGTGCTTTGTAATTTGAAAACATTTTCTTATGCATTATACAATGTGTATGGTTTGGGATTTGGCGGCTGCAAGCAACAGAAGTTCAACAAAAGAAGCCAGACCTCTAGAGAAGCAAAATCACTAGGGATTTATTACATGGATTTGACCTTACGCAGTCGTGGGAGCTGGTTAAGCAGTCTCTGTAAGGCCGCATCCTCAGCTCTGATGCTGGAGCTTGTGGTCCACAGGGCAGACAGCTGGGAAGGGGAGATGGATGTAAAGTGAGGGAGAGCAAAAACAAGCTGGAACCCAGGTGCACCAGCTGGAGGCCGCAAGGATGGATTGAAATCCAAGCCTCTGACCTTGGTGACATGGATATCCTGCAGAAATGAGGACCCCTCATCACATTGCTGAACACACACGCCTGACCCAGGAATCGAAAAAGCTGGAGGAGGCTCCTGGGAAGGGCAGAGAGTTGCAGGCCAGGCCACTGCCTCATGCTAACAAGGTGAACTGGCCAATAAATGACAACGGGTGTGAGCAGCAAAAATGGCTGCTTCACTTCCGCCCTCCAAATCTCACACTGGAATCTCTCATGACCCACCCTAACCGGAAGTATCTAGCAAAGGGAATTCTGGGAAGTGTAAAGTATTGTCAGGTTGGCATATTGTAAAGCCACCTCCAGTAGCTTGTGGAACTGAAGGAAGAGCTGGAGAATTGGACTGTGGATAAGAAGGAGAGCAAGGCAGCTCTGGGGATCTGGGTAGCAGATGACACTCATCATCTCTAAGTCTCAGAATCACCTCCAACTGTATTCCATCCTTGTACTGCTCAACTTCCCATGACAGTCTTGTTGGCTGGTGTGGGTCATGTGCTCACTCCTCAGCCAGAGGAGGGTGGACACCTTGGTTGATTGTCCACATAATACTGCATGCGATGGGGGGTGGTTCTGCAAAGGGGAATCAAAGTGCTGTTACGGGTATAGGGGAGTGCATGGTGGGAAGGCAGACACGATGGGTGCCCCCTGCGCCTGGGAGTGCTGCAGACAGGGAGGCAAGAGGCCCTGAAGACAAGCTGCTCTCCTGCTCAGGTCGGCTCCACCTTGCTCATTCTGAGGCTGAGCTCTTGGAGAACAGAGAACATCCTTCTCATATTCTGTGACATCCCTTCCCAGGACCCAGCTGTAGCAAAGGACTGAAATGTAGAGTGAAAATGGCAAAGCAGCCCCAGAATCAGGGCTCAGGGTTGCCACCCTTCTTGTGTCGGGGATATGTGTGTGTGCATTTTCTAGGAGGGTACACAGCTCAGATTATCGGAGAAGTACGTGACTCCCTTAAAGGTAACAACTGCTGCTGTAGGTTTGGTGAACTCTGCAATTCCATGTGTTCCAGCGGTTGATACTTATCACGGATTCACTAAGAGGCCGTGTAGTGTAGTCACCAAACCTGTGGGCTCCAGCCCAGAATTCCCGGGAGAAAACCCTAATTCCACCACTTCCTACCCAGTTGACCTCGGGTGAGTTCCTTAACCTTTCTGAGCCTTGCTTTCCTCAACTGCACAATAGGGGCAACAATAATAGTTACCTCATAGGTTTGTTGTGAGGATTTAATGGGTTAGTGTGTGTGGAGAGCTTAGAACTGTGTCTGGCACGCGGCATGTGCTCACACAAATGTAGTCGTCATTATTTCCCAACGCTGCTTCAGGATCTGTGGATGTGTCAGACGTAATTCCGAACTTAAAGAACTTAAAATTTAGTTGAAGAGATAAGATCAACATATGGAAACAAGAGCCAACGACCTTGGTGTTAATTCTTTAATTATATAGTGCCAATTTGTGTAAGAATCAAGAAGAAGGGCAGAGCAGTGAAGGAAGCTGAGGTTAAGAAGTCTTGGCAGAAGGGAGAGGTCAAGACCTGGGCTTGAAGGATAGTGGGACAGGCCAGGGGAGTTTGCTCGGAGTGAAGATGCTGATGATGGGAATGTGTGTGGCATTTTGGGGAGAAAGAGACAGCACAGTAGGACAGAAAGAACGCTGATCACAGAGCAGAAAGCTGAAGTGTGTTAGCATGCCTTCTTGGGTTAAAGATATAGGAACTCAACTCACAGAGGGTTAACAAAAAAAGGGAGGTGTCCAAGGATAATTACCTTCTGCCATGGCTGAACCAAAGATGCAAAGCTCACACTTCGCTGCTGGGGCGGTGTCTCTCTGAGTCTTGGCCCTCTTTCGTCTGGGTGACTGCATTCTCAGGCAAACTCTCCCCACCTGGTAGCCAAAGTGACCAAGTGTATGTCATCCCAGCTGAGCAACCCCATTGGGCAGAGGGCACATTCTCCCGACAGTTCCAGCAGAAGCCTTGTGATTGAGGCTCTCTGGCCAGGCTGGGCCCGTGTCCTCCCTGAGCTCATCGTGATGGTCAGAGAGAACGGGTGCTCTCCTTATTCAGGCCCAATCATGTGCCCACAAATTCCGAACAACGTGGAGAAGGTTGGGGTGGTTCTCCCAGCAGAGTGAGGCTACCATGGTCATGAGAAGCAGGGAAACCAGAAACTGGGCAGCCAAAACAGAGATGCATCTGGAAGCCTCAGTCCCAGTCCTGCTCTTCAGGAGCTCTGGGTCCAGCTTGAGGCAGGTGCCTGTAACCCGTAAAATGGACCCATCCAACGGGAGAAGGCAGGCATGAGCCCTCTGGAAACAGTCAGCCCCCCTCAGATCTCAAAGGCTATTGTTAGGAGGAGACCATCCTGGTCAGACGAGAGAGAAGACACCTAGAGCGAGAATATGGGGAACAGAGTCACCGAAATGGGTGTGGGCAAGCTCTGAAAGGATATAGAAATGAAAATGGCAAACTTGCTAAAGGAGGGGGAACATGCTCCATGGTGCCACATGTGGATGCTGAGTAAATCTGGTGCTGGAGACAAGGGCAGACACTCCCAGAGGATAAATGACTTGCACAAGAGTCAACACAGTAACAATAGAGGCCTCAGCCCACTGAGACTCTCATTAGCAGCCAGCAGGGGAGACTGGGCTGTCGTTCTGGGCCCTGGGGCCTCCCCCACCTCACAGTTCTGTCAGGGCCAACCTGGGAGAGCAAGAAGAAAATGGGACCTGTTAATTAGTGTAGCTCATTTCTAACTGCCTACCTGCCCTAGGGAAAGGGCACCTGAGAGGGGCTGGTCCCTCGGGCTGGGCTGTTATACCAGGCCCAGTGATGCCAGAGGCAGGAGTTCTCAGATGATCCTGGGGCTGGTCCCAGGGCGGAGACATTTCTGAAGTCAAGATGGAAGGCAGTGCAAACCCGGTGAGTCAGGCATCCAGTGGCAGCCACGAGGCCAGCTCAGCGCACAATAGGCAAAGGCCTCCAAGAGAAGCCATTCAAATCCACATGACCCCCACCTGTCCTGGAAGCTGCTGGACTTTTAGTGAGAAAACCAGAAAAGTCTCAGGTAGACCAGGATGAGTTGGTCACACTACCTCACCTTTATGAGACTGAGTTGTCCTCTGACCTCTGAGGAGCTGACAGGAGGAGCACGAGTGTGTGTGAGGGGAGGCAGTGCTAACAGGGCCAATGGAGACCTTCCTTGCCCAAGCTTTGGGGGCCTTAAAACAAGGAGAGAAGCCAAGTTGTCTGCCCTGTGGTGGCTTGTCATTCACTTCATGGCAGGTAACACTATCTTTGCGATCAAACATGGAAGACTTGCAAGCTAAGAGAGGTGTCCCATGGCAAATTCAGAGGGGAAGGAAAAATGCTGCCCACTGATCATTCATGGGCCAAAAAGCAGCTCCTCCCACTCAGGATAAGGGGGAAAAGCAACTATAAAATCTTTGTCGTGGAAGGAGAGGTGAGGCTCCTGCCCCTTCCTTGAGCTGCAGGGCTTGTCCTGTCAACACACTCCGTGGGTTTCCGAGTATCTGCCATGTGCTGGAGGAGTTAACATACAGTTGTGTTATGTAATTATTCCAACTCTAGAAAGTAGAGATTATTCTCCCCATTCTACTGATGAGGAAACTGAGGCTCAGAGCAGTTAAGTGAATTGCCTAAGGTAATGCTGCAAGAATGTAGTAGAGCCAGGAGTTTCCTCCATTCTTCTGGCTCCGCATCCCGCGTTCTTTCCCCTACAGCAGGCTGAGTAACTCAGCTGGCAGTGATGCGTTACTCATAACAGAGATCCCTTGGGTTTGATCGAGGTGACTGCGGACTTTTGCTGCACTTGATTCTCATTTGACAAATTCTACAGGACCTCACATAGATTGAAAAGGAATTTTATTTTCTGTCTTTATTTACCAGGAAAAGGGGGATTTGGTTTGGGACTCAGGACTTACTTGTCAGGCACTGTCTGTAGTACCTGTCACCGGCAGGGTGGGTGTTCCTGATGTGGAGTGGGAGAGGACCCTGGGGACGGAGGTGACGGGCCATTATAACCGTCAGGAAGGATCCATCTGGGAAATGTGAGGAAGTCACTCCTGCTCGATCCTCACCAGGGGCAGGAGCAGGCTCAGCTGCCGATAAAGGCCCATCAGTCTTTGGAAGGCTACAGCCATCACGTTTACTCAATAGCAAATATGGATTGTTAGGCGCAACCAACCATAGCTTAGAACAGTAGTCTCTAAATCGTGCCATTGGAATTCACTGCAATAAAATTGTCTAATTGAAAAAGTCCGTACTGACAAACCAACAGGAAGTACATTGAGTTAATAGTGGTTTTGAATTATTAATTCTGCAGTTTTGTATTCCATAGTGCTATTACATTTTTCATCAGATAGGCCTTCTCTTAAAGGGGGCTGAAGGGTTATTCTGGAAAATTCCTGAGCTGAAGTAAGAACTGCTTCAAGTACAGGAAGTTTTGTAAATGCTGTAAGAAGCTATCTGGTTTTCTGTATGCACTGGGGAGGGGGGGGGGTGTGTGTGTGTGTGCATGTGTGTGTGTCTATAGACTGATTTCCTTAGGTCATCTGAGCCAAAGATGGGGATGTAAAGTTTGCTCAATTAATTCCATGGACTGAGACCATGATTTGGGGAACCAGGAATGGGGGGTCAACATACAAGCTCACATCACATCCCAGGTTGTAGTGACCCCTCCAAGAAAGACAGCCCATTATGGGCATGGGCAAGTGCACTGTGGTAATAATCCATAGCACGTGACTGGGATCACAGCAAGTACTCAGCAAAGACTGGCTTGTTGGTTAAGTGATTGAAAGGAACCCTGTGTCATTTAGGAACTGCTTTCAGCTGCATGTAACAAAGACTCAGAAAATGGTGAGTTTATTCGCTCATATAATGGAAGCCAAGATGTAGACAGTATTGTATGTAGACGGAGATATAGGCAGGTTGTATGGTGGCTCAGCCTCCTTTCTTTCTCTCCACAACCCCTAGTGCATGGTTTCCTTCCTCGAGATCACGTCATGGTCCAAGATGGCTACTGGAATGCCAGTCATCAAGCCACTAGCAGGATTGAAGAAGGAATAAAGGCAGAAGGGCAGAGAGGGGCATAACTTGCAGTAAGCACTATTCCAGGATGTTCGTGTGGTCACACTTAGCTGAAAGCGAGGCCATGAAATGCAGTCTTTAGTTAGGCACACCACTACTCTGAAACAAAACAGGGAATCCCCTACCAAGGAATTAGGGAAAATGGACGCTGGGTTGGCATTTGTAGTTTCTGTCACAAACACCATTACATTACCATGGCTTTTGGGGGAGACAAATCAGCAACATCCATCAAATGTTAAATATTCATACCTTTAAACCCAAGATTTTGTTTTTAGAAATCCTTTATATATATTTACTCACACATTTGTACACATACAAATTTGTATATATGTGCTTATTACAGCACAGCACTATTTATAATATCAAAAAATTGGAAACAACCTAAATGTCTATCCATAGTCAAATTGTTCAAAAACTGTGATATGGGGCTGGCCCCGTGGCCGAGTGGTTAAGTTCGCGTGCTCCACTGCAGGTGGCCCAGTGTTTCGTTGGTTCGAATCCTGGGCGCAGACATGGCACTGCTCATCAAACCACACTGAGGCAGCGTCCCACATGCCACAACTAGAAGGACCCACAATGAAGAATATACAACTATGTACCGGGGGGCTTTGGGGAGAACAAGGAAAAAATAAAATCTTTAAAAAAAAACAAAACGAAAACTGTGATACATACCGTGGAATACTATGCAGCTATGAAAGAAGAATGAAGGGACTGTAAGAACTGAGATGGAATATGATGTACTATTAAAAAAGGAAGTTGCAGAATATTATACATATTATAATAAGTATAATATGATCCCACTAATAGAATTTTATTATGCATATTCCTGGAGATGTTCAGAATCTTTGTGGACAGGAATAAGCCTGTGTAATTTGAAAGAGCTGCGAGGAACTCTAAAAGAGAAAATCATAGTTAATGAGTGTGAGCTGAATCCCCAATACAAATAAATGAGTAGAGTCTATGGTCAGAGAAAGTGGTGTCAATCTAGTTTCCAGAAGAGTTCTGTTTGTACCAAATTTTCACTAAAATGTCGGATGGACGGATAGATGTAAAGCCTTTGTAGCATATGTTAATGGTGAAACTGGGGCACTTCCAGTGGAGTGGTGAACAAGATACCCTGGGGTAATATGCTACTACAATGGCATTAGATCCAGATTATAGTATGCTTTTTAATACGTTGAGCTCTCACAAGAAACAAAGGAAACTTTCCAATGATAACAAAACAAAATAAATAGCAACATACAAACACACATAGTGAGATAAAACTGGAATCGAGAGACGAGAGCTAACTCTGAAGCTTGGAGGATAAATCCCAATGCTGGCCACCAATGCAGGGATCAGAAGCTAACCTCTGAGCCTGCTGCCAGGGCGCATACCCTATTAAGAGAGTTAAAGCCATTCCCTGCTGGTAGCACACACAGCTCCAGGAATAAGTACATGCAAATCCCTTTTGGAGAAAGGTGTCATTAATTCAGGTTTTCAGGATTCCCACAGATTACGTATAACCAAATAGAAGATCACAATAAAAAATTACCAAACACACAAGGAAACAAGACACAATGATTCAATCAGGACTAAATCTAGCCTCACATGGCAGAAAACCTAAATAATGGTGGTTTAAACATGCATTTGTTTGTTTTCATGTAAAAGAAGTCAGGAAGTAGGTATCCTGTGCAGGTTCCCCACAAATTCGTCGGGGACTGGTTTCCTTACAGTTCACGAATCCTCCGAGGTCTCAGTTATGAGCCTTGTTCTGTGATCCCAGGTGGCTGCTGGAGCTGCAGATATCTACGTTCCAGGGGACCCGGAAAGGAAGGCCGTGAAGAGCATGCCTGTTCTCTTTAAAAACATATTCTGGAAGTTGCACATGGCACTACCACCTACGACTCATTGGCAAAATTTTAAGCCCAATGACCACATCCAGATGTCAAAACAACAACAGCTAGGGAGTTTTAATAGGCCAGCAATAAGCCTGGCTAAAAACTAGTGTTTTCATTACTAGGAAGGGATGGGAGAATGGATATTTATTGATAAGCAGCCAATAAGTCTCTGACCCAAGGAGTATGTGGTTGGCTGGAAAATGGGCCCCCAAAATATCCACGTCCTAATCTCTTGTGAATGTTACCTTACATGGCAAGAGGGATTTTGCAGCTGTGACTAAGGATCTTGATATGGGGAGAGGATCCTGGATTACCCAGGTGACCTTAAACATAATCAAGTGTCCCTATAAGAGAAAAGAAGAAGGACATTCAACTACAAAAGTAGGAGATGTGATGATGGAACAAGAGGTTGGAGTGATGCAAAAAAGGGGCCACGAGCCAAGGAATGAGGGCAGCATCTCGAAGGCTCTAGATGTGGCTTTTGCTTCAGAATGTGTTTGGATAGTTCTCTTCAGCCTTTTACGAAACTGAATGAGTAACATCTAAGTGATGCATCCTGAGGGCTCTGACCAGGACATCCAACTCTGATGAGATGAAATCAAAAGACATCCCTCTAGGAAGATTTGGATGCTGACGGAGTGTGAATGGGTTGTGGAAAATGCCCACAGAACTGGGATTCCCAAGGAATAATGAATGCACAGCTGGTTAGGGCATTTCGACAATCCTGCTGGAATCCTGGCAGCAGAATTCTTGAGCTGAAAGTGTCTGTTTTCATTGGGCAGTTGGGGCTGGAGAAGAATAAGCACAAAGTCACCCTCTTCCCCCGCTGTCTTCTTTTTTTAGCTCTAGTACAGCACAGACTGACTGCATCTGGCTCAGGAACTAAGCGTTTTGCAGCCTGTGTTGGAGTGCTTCCCTTTGTGTTCTCCGGAATTGCACTTGGTTTCCTTGGCTGGAAACAGAGATGGAGAGAGAAGCTCATATCGAGCTGCCTTCACTCTCCTCCAAACGCCTAACTCTGCCGTCCACAGTGTGATGCCTAACGTGGGTCTGCCGTCCACGGCTGCTAGTTCCCAACTCTTTCTCAGCTTTTTGTCTTCCTGCTGCTGCCATTGTATCATGTAATGGGTTGATTTGTGTCCCCCTAAAAAGATATGGTGAAGTCTGTATTAGTCAGTGTTTTCCAGAGAAACAGAACCAATAGGATATATAGAGATACACGGAAAGAGATTTATTGTGAGGGATTGGCTCACATGCTTGTGGAGGCTGACAAGTCTCACAATTTGCAGTCAGCAAGCTGGAGGCCCCAGAAAGCCCGTGGTGTAGTTCTAGTCCAAACCCAAAGGCCTGAGGACCAGGGGGGCCAATAGTGTAAATCCCAGTCTGAGTCACTGAAGGCCTGACAACCGGGATCCCTGATGTCTGAGGACAGGAGAAGACGGATGTCCCAGCTCAAGCACAGAGCAAATTTGCCCTTCCTCCACCTTTGTGTTCTATTCGGGCCCTCAACAGATTGGATGATGCCCACCTGCACTGGAGAGGGTGATCTCTACTAGCCCTATTGATTCAAGTACTAATATCTTCCAGAAACATTCTCACAGACACACCCAGAAATAATGTTTTACCAGCTGTCTGGGCATCCTGTGGCACAGTCAAGTTGACATAAAATTAACCATCGCACTGCCTCAGAGAAACCTTATAACCCTGCAAGCTAGGTGCAATCATTAACTTATTTCGAACGTGAGGAAACAAAAGCTAAGGGTTTCCATAGCTTGCCTGCAGTCACCCAGCTATAAAGTGGTGGAGCCAGGATTCAAGCCAGCAAATCCGACTTCAGAGCTGGTGCTCTTGGCCCACCATGCTGTGAGGCCCATCAGAGGTGCTGGACTGCAGTTGGCCTTCCGAATCTGTCTTAGCTGACAGCTGTGCAGTAGCCTGCGCAGCCAGCCCCTCCGGAGTGGTCCTTTCTCAAACTTTGGCGTATGTAAGACTCACCAGAGGGAGAGGGGCAGCTACTGATGCAAATTTCTACCTTCCCAGAAAGTCTCTCCCAGTGGGTCTGGAGTGGGGCCCAGGAGTCTGCATTTTTAACCAAGTGGTTCTATAGAATATCTGCAAAGTTGGGAATTATAGGATAAATTTACTTTTAAACAGTATGTTAGTTACCTTTTCAAATAATAGGCTAAAAATATTTTTAGGTGAAACAACCTTTCGATTAAAACAAAAGATCCAACTATTAATCTGAAAAAAATACAATAAATACATTCCAGAAAGTCCAAAGGGTGTTTAAAAGCTCTGAGAAGCACAGGGATGATAGACTACTTATTGTACCTTTTGCAAATTAAAAATTGGACTCATTGCTTTAAATTTAGAGGTATTTCACCTGAAAACATACTGAGCCTATTCTTTGAAAAGGTAACTAGCATATTCTTTAAAAATTTATAATATTGTACCAGGGGCCGACCTGGTGGCTCAGCGGTTAAGTTCGCACATTCTGCTTCGGTGGCCCGGGATTCGCCGGTTCGGATCCTGGGTGCAGATATGGCACCGCTTGTCAAACCATGCTGCGGCCGGCATCCCACATATAAAGTAGAGGAAGATGGGCGCGGATGTTAGCTCAGGGCCAGTCTTCCTTGGCAAAAAGAGGAGGATTGGTGGCAGATGTTAGCTCAGGGCTAATCTTCCTCAAAAAAAAAAAAAAAACCCAAATTTATAGTATTACACCAAATTCATTCCAATTTTCAAACACCTTTCATTTTGTGTGGTCTTGGACCACACCCTTTGAAAAATGTGTTTATTTCCATGCCCTAACAGCTCGGTCCACAGGCGGAGTCTCTACAGTGAGGTTACTCCACATGCGGGGCCATTGTGATGCGGACGGGGAAGACCCAGTGGGAAGACTCCAGAAATAGATGTAATGTCGCACTGTGTTGCCAAACAGAATCAAGAGCTGTTCAATTACTCTTTCTGTGGGAGATTTCAGTACTGTCCTATCCAGATTTCATTTCTCCTGGGCTGGTGACTAGGAAGTTTCTTTGTCCAAACACTTGGTGGTTCTACACTGCTCTCCTTGACCGTCTCACCCCATTGGCTTGACCTCTTCCTTCCTTCCTTCCGCTGACAAGCCTAGCCTTTGTCACACCGATGTAGCATACGGTTCTGATACAGATCTCCAGGCTGGGTGCCCAATTGATGACAAAGGAGCTCCACTGAGGAAGAGGAGGAGAAAACAAGATGGAGAAGAGCACAGCACGGGTCTAGGCAATGTTAAAACATTTTTAGCGTATCCCTTTTGGCTTCCCTAAGTGAGGGTGAGATTTTCCTTACGTAGTTCTTGTCCGTATTTTAAGCCCATGTACAGAGCGGATTAATCTACAAATTGGCAGACTTCCCCCACCCAAATATGGAATGAAGGAAAACACTTCACCAAGCGTGGCCTGTCTAACAAGTGGCTGAGTGGGACTCCAGCCCAGCCCTACCTTCCCGCCAGCTTCCCTTCTCCCACCCCATCACGCTCCTTCTGAAGGAAAGTGTTACTGCAGTTGGAAAATCATAGATTTAAACCAATTCGTTATTGAAATTGTGTCTCTTAAACTTTAATGAGGGTGGCTGTAATTTTTATTATTTTGATTCAAAGCTGCGTACGATTTCTTTCATAGCTACTATGTCAGGCTGTGCAGGGTATCCTCATGAACGATCTTATTGGATCTTTACAACTAACCTGTAAGGCCGACAATTTTAATGTTTGGAAATTTTTATTCTGAATTAGTTTGTTCTTAATCTCACTTAAAAAATAATCATTTAAATTTTATTTTCGTATAGATAATATACACAAAATTTAAAGCTAGAAAAAGGTAGACAGGAAGAGGAATAGTCAATCTTGCCCTCTCTCCTATCACTTAGGCACCCAGTTCCCCTCCCCAGAGGCACCCACTGCTCATAGTGATCAGTTTCTTTTGCAACCTTCTGGAAGTGCTCGATGCGTTTGCAACATGTATGTGTATATTCTTTTCCCCTCACAGATGATAGTACACACTGTGCTGGATCTAGCTGTTTCCATTTTATAAAATTTCTTGGAGATCTTTCCACTTCATTCTAGAACTGCCTCACTCATTATAATTATATTTTTTTAATAGTTGCTTTGGGTGGATGGGTGTTTACTTAATATTTGTGTGGATGTACAATTAAATTTCACACATACGTGGGTAAAGCTCGTTGCTTTTAAACTAAATAGGAAATGGCTTTAAAATTAATTTAGTTATCTTAAAGCCATGAACCAAACTATTTTCTTCTCGTGGCCTAGTCTTGTTTCCCGATTTGCAGATGGAAAACTCACGTTGTGTGTGTGTGTTTATGCCAGCTTTATTGAGATATAATTCACATCCCACACAGTTCACCCACTTACAGAGAACAGTTCAGTGGTTTTAGTATATTTACAGAGTTGTGCATCTATTACCATAATCCTTTGTAGAATACTGTCATCACCCAAAAAGAGACCTTGTAACCCCTTAGCAGTCACTCTCCACTTCCTCCTAACCTCCCCAGCCCCTGACAACCACTAATCTATTTTATGTCTTTGTAGATTTGCCTATTTTGGACTTTTCCTATACATGGAGCCACACAATATGTGTCCTTCTGTGTCTGACTGCTTTCACTTAGCTTAATGTTTGCAAGGTCCATCCATGTTGTAGCATGTATCAGTACTGTGTTCCTTTTTACTGTTGAATGTATTGTGTGGGTAAACCACATTGTATTTATCCATTCACTGATTGATGGACATTTGGGTTGTTTCCATTTTTTGGCTATTATGAGTAATTCCACTATGAACATTCACGTGCTTTTTCTTTTTAAATTTCATTTCACACATTTCATTTCTTTTGGGTAAATACCTAAGAGTGGAATTGCTGGGTCACATGGTGACTCTGTGTTTAGCTTTTGAGGAATTGCCAGGCTGTGTTCCAAAGCAACTGTACCATTTTACATTCCCACAAGCAATGCCTAAGGGTTCCGATTTCTCCACATCCTCTCCAGCATTTGTTATTATCTGCCTTTTTGACTCTAGCCATCCTAGAGCGTACTCAGTGGTATCTCATTGCGGTCTTGATTTGCATTTCCTTGATGGCTATACTTTTGTGTTTCTGACACATTTTATCTAGCTCTGGAAACCCACTCACCAGGCTGGTCATTAATATTAACGTCAAGGCTCACTTCCCTCGGTCATTAGATCATACGTTAATTCTAGGTAACAATGGGGAAGGGGCTACATCATTAGCACTGTTCCTTCTGCTTCATGATAGTCCTGTCAACAGCTCGTCTACCATTAGTCAGGTATTCTGCCTTCACACCCATGGCACTCACTGTTCTGATCTCCCAGCCCCCCTCAGCCAGCCCTCTCCTCTGGGCATTTGCAGAGACTCACACTCAGTCACAATCTTGGGGGATTTAAAAATACTTCCTTGTGTTCCCAGAACCCTTTTCCCTTCATGAAAGCCGGGCCCATTGACCCTATGGGCCTATGCTTTAGAAAACAAGCATGCATGAGCATCTTTTAGGGTGAGGAAACCTAAGCCTTCATATATAAGTGAGCCTAGAGTTTAAAGCAATATAGAGGGTGTCTTGGGTTGAATTTCCTAGAAGCAGAGCCTGAGACAAGGATTTGGGTGCATACGATTTATTGAGGGAGTGCTCTTCAGAAAACAAGTAAATCAATAAAAGGGAGGAAGAGAAGCAAGATAGGGAAGGGGGAAGAATGAGCAAGGACATGGCCTCAGAGGAACCCTAGCCTTGGCCTGATCCATAGCGAGTAGCCTCTGGAGCAGTACCAGCCCACAGAAGCTACTGCAATGATGGAAACGTTTTATGTAATTGGCAACGTCTAGTACAGTTGCTACTAGCTATACGGGGCCATTGAGCTTTGAAACATGGCTAGCATAACTGACAAACTGAATTTTAAATTTAAATAGTTACATGTGGCTAATAGCTACCATATCGACCAGTGTAGTTCTGGAGTATAAACTGCAAGACAGAATTGCGGTGAGGAGGCAGGCCTCTTGAGCTCTCGTTGGCTGTGGGCTGCCCTTGGCCTTGGTGGGAGGGTGGGCGGGGCATAGTTTCCCAGGTGAGGCTGTTAGCAGTGGATGTTCGCACAGCCAAGGGATGAGTGTACTGGCCAAGTAAAGGGATGAGGTGCACCACAGCGCACTCTACAGGTTAGTTCTTAACTGGGTTATCCTGACATCCTGTTTTCATCCCACCTTATGGATTCTCCCAAACTAGAAATATAGCCATAGAATAAGCTGAAGACAACAACGGGCCATGTGCTTCATGCAGCAGAGCAATCTTCCCGGCCCTCCGAGCTGTTGGTTCCTCTCCCACCCCATTCTCAAATCTTCAGACGGAATGTTTCTGTGGGCTTCTGATTATCAGCTATTTGAGCCATAGAGAGGAAATCTATTTGATGTTACAATATCTACTACAATCTTTGAGATGGCTAGCTCAACAGCTCCCAAAAAGAAGAAAGAGCAAAAACAGCTTTGCCCTTTCATGCTGAAGTGTCATAGATTTGAAGTTATAAATGAGGAAACCAGGTTCATGTTTTATTTATACCTATTACGCTTGATTTATGGTGTTGAAAAACACATTCAGCTTAATTTATGCAGGAATTAACTTTGGTGGAGATTAATTTTGGATCTATAGCCCCTTCCTGAGGTATATCATCTCTATTCATAATCTTGGCTGGCAGACAGAGACGATAGTGAGGTAAAAAAAAAAAACAGAAAAAGGAAAACAAAACCAAAGGCAAAAAAAAAAACTTCAAAAGGGAAATACTTTGTCCTTAGAATGAGGCTAACAAGATGCTTTTAAAATTAGGATACCATTAGAGTTTACTGACAGAACCAGAATTCAGAATTAATCTAATAGTTCTTTATAATGAGTTTAAACATTCAAAAGAATTTTATATGAAAATATATAAAACAGAAGAAAATTAAGAAGCAGGACTTTGGCACATATTAAAACTTAACATGAAGGAATTAAAAACCTCTGAAATATTTAACCAGTATTATACTTATGTTATCTATGTCACATCTTTCTAGACTACCAGGCAAACCATGTGTGTGTGTGTGTGTGTGTATGTGTCCGAGAGAGAGAGTTTCAAAGGGTTAAAATGGGCTCTGAATCCTGCTAATTTGGATCTTTTTCACCCAAGAATGGACAGAGCCCTGTAAGTTTTGTCCTCAGCACCACTCTAGGAAACAGAGGATAATTTCTAGGTTGTCTGAATTCCTTGTCATCTAATGATGTGGCATTCTACTTAAAGAATTGGAGGGGCCAGCCAAGTGGTGCAATGGTTAAGTTCACACGTTCTGCTTCAGCGGCCTGGGGTTGACCAGTTCAGAGCCCAGGTGTGGACCTATGCACCACGTGTCAAGCCATGCTGTGGCAGGCGTCCCACATATAAAGTAGAGGAAGATGGGCACAGATGTTAGCTCAGGGCCAGTCTTCCTCAGCAAATAGAGGAGGATTGGCAGCAGATGTTAGCTCAGGGCTAATCTTCCTAAAAAAAAAAAGGATTGGAAAAATTGGCCTCGAGTGTAGAAACCATTCATTTTATTAATTTATTTTTTACTCTGCATACTTGTGAAAAGGATTTGTAACAAAACTTACAATGAAAGAGACAAATGCAGTAAAGCCAGAGGTAACAATATAAGGGCCAATAACTATCACATATGTGTATGTGTGTACATGCACATGTATCTGTTTACACATTGGGAGAAGAAAGGGATGGGAGAGAGAGAAAGATAATTGTGTCAAAAAAATCAAAAAGGAACACAAAATCTAGCTCTGAGCCTCCTGACAGTCGAGGGAAAAAGGGAACAATAGATCTCATGCTGAATACAAGAAAGTATATTAGTTTGCCAAGAGGATCTAATTTTGTTTTTATTTCTGAATGTAATGTTTACTTTTTTTAAAGAAAGATATCTTTATTAAAAAACAACGATGTAGTAGATGATGTCTTTTTTTCTTTCTTTTCTTAGACCCCAACCATCTTATTGCCGTACACCTGGTCCACCTCACTCACTGACATTGCCTGCCTGGCCCTGGCTGACACTTGTGTTTGTGACCCCTGGTCTTAAGGATGCTATTCAGAGCTCTCGTGCCTGCCTTTCCTGTATAAGCCCCAGACAGTCAAAGTGCCACCAGGCAGGTGGAGGAGGAGACAAAGTGAGTTGTCCCCACTCTTCACATGGCACCCTCTGGCCACAGCTATTATGGTTTCCATGACTCTTCTTTCCCGAGCCCATGGCACTGTCGTCACCCTGGCAGCCAGCCGCCACCCAGAACTCCAGGCCGTCTCTGGGGATGGAACGGGGGTGCCAAAGGAGAATGTCAGGGGAGAGGGCGCCAAAAAGCCCTCCCTCATAGAAGGGGTCTTGTCCGTTAGTTTTTATTTGAAAAAAATCCGGGGATGTTCTGCCTGGCTGTGTGATTTACCGGACAAAAGCAGAGAGTATAATATTAAGTCATCGTTCTGCAGATTATCTGACCAAGGGAGTGATCCTGGTTTGCTGCTAGACTGTGTTCTTGGCAGGTGCCTGATTTAGTTCTGAAAAGGAGAACAAATCCGCCTCCTTCCTAGCGCTGCCCAGACAGCAGCACAGGGGGCTTAGTCAAGTGCGCAAATCCCTGCTATGAACTTTTCTGCCACCTATGGGGGAATTACTGGCCCTTGAAAGCCCTCGCAAACAGATAAGAAGCAAGGTTATAACATGATTTGACACGGAGTTTTGAAGGCCCCCACTCAGAAATGTGGAAAGTGTGGCTTTCAAGGCACCACTTCAGGAGATTAAGATTTGAAATTGTGTTGCTTTATCTTGCCGTTTTCTTTTCGCAGCCTTTTCCTTAGGCCTTATGGTGGAGTTCTTTTTTTTCTTCCTTTCTTTCCCCAGTGTACATATGAAAGTTTGCAACGCTTCATGCTTGAAGACTTGAGAAAAACTGAGTAAATTCAATATGACCGACTTCATAGTCCCTGACTCCACATGCGTTTGCTTGCTGTGAAGAGAAAAGCATGTGAGGAAAATATGTTGCCACTGAAGGAATGGATCTGTCTCAAGTGTAATTGCTCCTTTTCGTCCATCCCTTGTGTCTCACCAGAGTAGATTGCTAAAGAGGCTGGCCCTGCAGCACGAAGCCCCCTCAGCCACAGCCCTTGGGATGGGCGGGTCTCCAGGCCTCCTCGCCCTCCATCCCAGGCACACCAGCAGCAGCTCGGCCGACACCAACGCCTGGGGTCTCTTCTCGATTCCCTGACACCCCTTGAGCTTCTCACAAGGGTTGAGGCCCTAGGCTCTTGGCAGCTGAAACAAAACAAAGAAATCCACTTAGCTCTGCTATCAGTGTGCTAACATCCGTCCTCAGCGAGCAGCCGGACCCTCCATTTCCCATCATGTGGATGCTGGAGCCACTGGGCTCAGACCCCTGGGTCAGTGGTCCTGGAGAAGTTGAGACCAAACTCCAGGTCCAGAAGGGAACAGCAGATTCGGTCCGCAGCCCAAAGCCGCTTCTGTTTCCCGAGATGCGGCGAGGAAGCAACCTCTCACCTCAGACTTTCTGGAGTAATCCTGTTTTGAACATGCTGATTTTGTGGTCTGTAAAAGTTCTTCTGTCCTTATTAGAGCACATGTTCTAGCTGTGTCACGGGTGAGGGGTGTAGGGGTGGGGGGTGTAGGAGTGGGGGGTGTAGGGGTGGGGGTGCAGGGGTGAGGGGTGTAGGGGTGGGGGGTGTAGGGGTGGGGGGTGCAGGGGTGGGGGAATGTAGTTCTAGGAGCTAACAGCACTTGAGGCTGCAGCACTGTTCATGTTGTTTCTGGGGAGTCCTCTAGAGCTATTAGGGTGATGTGTCACTCAGAAGGGCCGCAGACTAGGCCCGCCGCTGAGACTGGTTTCTCTGTGTAGCCTATTCTCAGTCTTGTCAGTTAAGCAGAAATCGGGGTTCTGAGGAGTGGGGGAGGAAGACGAATAGCAGGTGTGGAGCTGGGAGCACGGGGGAGGGCGGGAAGCCTCTGGCAGCATTGCCCTGGGTTGACGTGCAGGCCCTGGGACCTGGGATAGAGGGTAAGAGGGAAAGGGAGACAACAGAAGGAAGGACTGGGACGGCTCTGCCTGTTCTACTGTTTTGCTTAATCTAACCTTGATCCCTGGCGTTGAACTTCCTAAGAATGAATTAGAAATCTTACCAGGAATAAATAATGACCTAAGATTGATTCCAACGATGTGACATTACTAGGGCCATTGGTCAGATCTCAGCAGTCTTACTGGCGTGTGTGTTAGCGGAGGACAAAACCCCACTCTGGTGCGACCCCTGAGGGTTTTGACAATCTGGCCGCAGTCTAACGTTCCCACTTCATCTGTTTCCACCTTCCCACCAGTCCCTTGCTCTTGTCCTTTGGAACTCTTCCCCACACCAAGACACACTTGCCCTTACCCAGCTGGGCTGACAGTCTGCTCACTGCCCGGGAGAATTCCCTCTCTCTCCTCTCTGGAAAAATCTTACTATCAGCTCTTCATGTTCCCTGTGAAGTTCCTTCTATAATGATTTTTGTAGCTCCCCAGACAAAATTAATCCTGCCCCTCTCTGAATTTCCCTTTTTATGCTACTATAGCATATGTTGAATTTAATTATTTCTTCATTGTTGTCGCTCAATGAGATTACGTATGCTTTAACGGGGGAGACCAAAGTTAAACTGAGTTGCCCTGTCCTGCATTAAACTAAATGAAAAGTCTGAGATACGCAAGTGCTGTCTTGTATTTGGTAGATGTTTACAAAAGGGGAAAGAGAATTAGGGTAGAGAAGCTCTATCTCCACTATCAGCGTCGCATGCTGGCATACATATGTACTCATTTCTACATATGTGTATAGATACACACTCGTATATAGATATATGGAAGTCCTTACTATGTACCATATTCAGTGCTAGGCAGTTTTACATGGGTGTTTTTATTTAATCCTTACAAGGGCCTGTTTTGGAGATGAGGAAATAGAAACAATGAAGGAATTAAGTAATTTGCCCAAGGTCGCATAATAAAGCAGAGATTCAAATTCAGATAGTCTGGCTCCGGAGCCCAAGACTTCATCTCTTGTTATGAATTACCTCCCTTTCTCACACCTGTAATGGACAGCTGTCATTTTATTGGCTGCCTGCCTCCCACTTTAGCAGCTGAAAAGTCCAGATACCGTCCCGGCCACCCTTGCAGCTAGGATGCAGGCACGTGACCCAGGCTTGACTAAACAGATGCACCTGCTAGTGACTTTGAACTGGGAGCTGTTGACAGAATGAGGCAGAGACAGTGGAGACTCCAGAGGCACTGAAGTGGTGGTAGCAGGAGCAGCTCTATGCAAAGGCCAGTGTCTGTGGCTTCCGGGCAGCCTGCAGCATCTACTGTTCAGTGGTGTGGGCAGTGGTGGTGGTTTCCTCATTTGATGGGTTAGGTGGTGTGGGGTCCACCTGCTGCTCAGCTTCCCTCGTCTAGTCTCCTTTTCCAGCCTGGTTCCCATCATGTTGGAAGCTTCTTGAACTATTTAACAACTAAGCAACAAGTGGTTTTTTTCTGCTTAATCAGCCAGAGTTACTTTCTGTTGCTTACAGCCAACGACCCTAATAGGCATAATATTCCAGACCCATTATTTTGAACATAGGTTGATTTCCACATACATCATACCTCTCTGGAAGGAAAAATACATGTGTACCCAGAATTTTATGAAATTTCAACAGAGTGGAGGGCGAAGGTGGCAGATTGTGTATCATTGGGAACAATTTCCAGCTCATCTATCTGATTACCTATTTATGGTTCATATTGCAGTTTGCATGGATGATTATGAGACTTTTCAGTATGTTTTTACAAAACGACCATCCAGAAATGGATTTTTACCTTGCAAGTGTAATGTTATTTCCAAGTCTAACTCAGGGCTTCAAAAATTTTGCAATAAATTTGGCCTTTGAATAATAAGAAAGAAAAATACTAAGTATATTTCCTGCTCATTATAGGAAAAATGGCTTCCCAAAGTTGTAGTACTTACAAAACTAAGATCACAGAGGAACTTGAATTGCTGAATTATTTAACACAATCTGACTTCTTAGAGCCTTAGCTGTGAGACGGAGGAAGACATGATAGCTCACATAAAGGTTATTGATAAATGCCAAGATGAAATTCACTTTGAAGAGAGTGCGATGTGGTAGGTGGGGGAGCTAATCTCTCCGGCCTGATGCGACGAGGGAGTGGAGTTGCAGTTTGACAAAGGGGTTATAATTACAAGGCATCTTTGAACTTCTGGAAGAAGCTACTGCTTCAGATGGCCACGTGGTCTGCTGAGATGTCAGATATTGGACAGGAATAAGCCTTACAGAGGCCAGGGGTCTGACCTTGGTAAGTCTAGACATGCTAACGTGATTGTCATCACTCTAATCAGATTGTAAAGTAAACACACACTCTACAAAGCAAGGAATCTCGTGGGCTTGTTATTTAGAGGTTGATGAAAAGCTGCTTTCTATTTCTTCTGAGGATACAACGGGAAGAAATGGGGTGGTTTGCAGCATGAGGGACTTTGGTTAGGTCAGTGGCCCTTAACTGAGGGGTGATTTGGTAACGTCTGCAGACATTTTTGTTGGAAGGGGGAGGGAGGGCGCTCCTGGCATCTAGTGGGTAGAGGCCAGGGATGCTGCTAAACACCCGACAGTGTGTGGGACAGCCCCACAACCAAGAATTACCTGGCCTCAAAACGTCCAATAGTGCCACGCTTGACAAACCCTGGGTTAGATGTACCGAAGACGTTTCTGAATCTGAAGTTATGTAAAGATTGGAATGGGTTTACTGGTCCAAGACTACCTGAGTGAATGAAGCACTTGCCTCATAGTGCAAAATTTAAACAAAGCCTCAGCAATCAAGATAAATAATATTTTAAAAAAATCCAAATCAACGCAAAAAATCCGTGAGGAACAATATATCAAAATTTTAAATTAAGAGAGAATTCAGTAGAGATGGGATTTGGGTAGAGGAAGTTAAAATATTATCTTCATTACTGAGGTTTGGGGCACTTCCTGCTCCCTTAAATTTTGTGCTGAAGCCGGTGCCTCCATCCCCTCATCCTGGTGGCCTGTTGGATTATCAAGAGAATGGAATTGTTTCAGCTAAAAGGTGACTTGATTTGATTATTACTAAACCGAGGTTAGTTAAGCCTGGGGAAAGTAAATGCGAAGGTCTTTTCCAGCTCTTGAGTTTTTAGATTCCAGTGACTATGTGAAGTAAGGAAGCAGCCCCCATGTTAAGCTGCATAGCATTTCCCTAACGCAGATTTTAAATGTCTCTGATTTATAGCCTGGCCTCAGTTAGCCAAGATCATCTTCACTGTGAACGGTAATGTATGAACGGCGTCCCCAAGAAATATGGCATCCACTGTGGTCTTTAGCAACACTCTTCTGCTGCAACATACCCTTCCAGAAAAATAACCATTGTACCATTGTATGCCTTTTCCATTTCTCTTAGCAAGTCAACTATTCTTCCTTCTCATCCTCTCCTTTCCCAATCCCACTTCACCTCAAAACCAACTTAATATTCTTTACTGGGCTCCATTGATATTGACATTATTCTACATTACTTGCCCCTTTTGTCCCCCAAAATGCCTTAGATGAAATTTTTTTTGGGAGGAGGAGGATTTTAAATATATTTCCTTCTAATAGGCTTTGGAAAATAGTCTGTCTATATCTAATTACTAGGTTTATGTATGTGGGATATAGAGTACTTACAACATAATGCTGACCCCTCAGAAATGCTAGATGAAAGTTTGAAAGATAATTTACTATCCTGGGCAGGGCAAGATAGTTATAAAAATTACAGTAATATTACTAATTAGGAGAAATGTGGTCTTGGATCCATATCAGCACCAACACTCTAACCATTATGGGTTGCCTTCCATTAATTTCCCTGGTTTCCGTCCATGTGCGGCTAGCCCTTTAGAGTGCTCAGCAAATGGGCTTGTGCATCAAGTAACTGGATATGGGACCCACCCCTTCCCCACATCCTGCCGCTTAATCTAGCTGACAGATGTACAATTCCTTTTGATCTATGCTAACCGTCTTTATCTCAATGCAGATCTCAGCTTCCTATCTGCTATTTTAAAAAATGCTTTAATCAGAGGGAAGTGACAAGTTGGGTTGAATTATAGGGTTTGGGTTTAGGTTTTTTTTTATTCTGTTAAAAACAAAGCAACATCAAACTTGGGCTCCTTCTTCCCAACCACTTAGTCATTGCTATTTTAATGAGCTATTTTGTGTTTATTTCTTAAAGAAAAGAAAGAAACAAAAGAAAGAGAAAGAAATAAAAAAAGAAAGAAAGAAAGCAGAGAAAAAGGAACTAAGGAATTAAGTAGTAAATGGGTAGATGACGAATAATTCTGATTTAATTTGAATTACCAAAGCTAGATACATCCAAATGTTTTATTCTTTTTTCCTTATTTTTCTCTCTTTTTTTTTCTTTTTGGTCCAGAGATGAGTAGAAGTTCATGTACGTCTGCCCACTGCTTTAAGTAAAGGATGCATTTAATTGTCTAGGATTTGGGCCTCAGCGGCCTAGATGTGCACTTTGCTACAGAAAATCCACCACGAGAGGGCGGTGTTGAGCTCTGAGTGGAAAGGGCGTTGCCCAGGGAAGAGGTCCCACAGAGGATTTAGTTGTGCATTTTGACCAAGGACGGGTCATAGGATGTACGTTGTGTGTGCCGAGGTTTTCTAAATCACAAAATGGTGGTGCAAATACTTAAAAGTTCTTTTATAACAAACTGTCTACGTGAATATTAGGTTTGTGGGCTACCTCTTGTTCTGTAGCAGAAAAGAAACTATGACCCCTGGAGAATTTTAGTTAAATCTTCAGAAACAAGATCAAATGAGACAAATGGGGTATTTGTTCTTCTTTCTATATTTCTGTCCTCTGAACAGATATTAGTCCATCTCTGTTTATAATCATATAAATATGTACCGAACAAGTGAAGGAGAAAGCGAATAAAGCTGAGTTCATTGCAAATACTACTAAGGATTCTTTCATGAACCTTTGGTCTTGGTTGTCCATAAAGTATGGGTCACGATGTAAAGTGTGTTTCTTACTGTGGTTTGTGCTAATCATTGCTGATAAGTGAGTATCATTAACACTTTGAACAGACTCCTACAACTACGTAAGTTGTCACGTCATCACTGAAGGCATAAACTTCATGGTTCAAATATTTTCCTCTTATCACTCTGCTGCCTGCATTTTAATATAACTTTAGCTATTTAAAAACAACTTCCTCCATTGTACTATTCTGTTTGCTTTTGTGTATGTTTAAAACTTTTCATAATAAAAAATGTTTTAAAAACCTCCCACCCCTTAGCACCAATTTTTTGTCCATGTAAATACTTCAGGGAGAGTCTCTTCCTTTTGTCTAACTCTTTGAGGCAAACCCTTTAAACAGAATCTGGACCATCTCAGTGCTCCCAGGGGTTCTGTGCCTGAGGTTGCATCTTCTGTTCAGGTCTCTGATTCAGATTATGTCTACAGGATAGAAAACAATCTATTAACATAGTAAACCAGCACCTTCTGAATATACAATTTCAGTTGCAGTATTTGCACAGAATACTTGCATTTAAAGTGGCTGACAAAAATAAATATTAGGCTCTAGGAAATGATCATTTAGAGGTTGCCTCTTTTTTTTTTTTGGAAGATTGGCCCTGAGCTAACATCTGTTGCCAGTCTTCCTCCTTTTCTTCTTCTCCCCAAAGCCCCAGTACATAGTTGTATATCCTAGTTGTAAGTCCTTCTAGTTCTTCTATGTGGGATGCCACCTCAGCATGGCTTGATGAGCACTGTGTAGGTCTGTGCCCAGGATCCCAACCAGCAAACTGTGGGCCACCAAAGCAGAGTGCACAAACTTAACCACTTGGCCACAGGGCCGGCCCCTAGAGGTTGCCTCTTATAATGAACTCACTTCCTTCTCCTCTGTAGTTATCAGTAGAAATGCAGAGGAGAGTGAAACTCACATTTGCAGAACACGAGTGCACCAGGCATGATTCTGGGTGCTTCCATTACTCTACACAGCAACCTCGGGTAGATGGTATTATTAGCCTCAGCTGACAAGAGAGAACTGAGGCAGCTAAAGTTCTGACCCCATCAGTTCTGGTGAGGAGCACCAATGGGAGACCAAAATATGGTTAAAATCTTTTTGAGGAAGTGGAGGGCTGTGTACCTACAACAGGTGACAGGATGACAGGAGTCACCTGCTCTGAGAGGACATTTGTGATGCTGGAGTCCTCTGGTTGGTCCGCCCTGGGGGTAGAAGGTACCCTTGTTATTCAAATGCTCTGGGTTTCACACCAATGGAATCTCCTTTGGTGGGTCCTAAGAGTGCTGTCAAAAAGGATCTTTACCTTCAGAAAGGATGCCTCAGATACCTCAGCATCCACATGTGTTAGATATTAGGATGGCCAACTTGCCCCAGTTTGCCAGGGACTGTCCCATTTTAAAGTGAAAGTCCTGCCTCCTGACGACTCCTTTAGTCTCCAGCAAACTGAGATGGTTGGGTTCAAGTTCAAGCATGGCTCTGTAAAAGTTAATTGTTTGGAATCTGACAAATCACATTGATGTGAGTTTCATAAATTACACCATGTCGTTGTACAGACATCAAATACACAAGGGAAAGAAAGCATTGTATTTTCAGTGACTCCTCTCCCACAGCATAAGCTAAGCTTCCCTAACTTTGCTTTGATAGTGGTAGAAGACAGCCCCAGAGCTCAGGCTGGCAAATCAACATAATTTCTGGGCTCCCTTAAACATGAGGCATTGATATTTCTTTCCATAGCTCAGCCCTGCTCTGATGACTTTACTATTCCTATTTGAATGAGGGGGAAAGCTAAGCACATACAACTTAACTTTGTGTTCTATACTCTATCAGATAAGGGCAGAGGGTGGTAATTTCATAAGATGGGCTGCAGTAGGGGGAGCCATTTCCACTTGACGTCATAACAGCATTAGCTTGGAAAAATTATCCAGAGCCACGTAAAGAATACACTGGGCTTCGTTCAAACCCACTAAGTCCAGCTGTTTATCACAGATTCCTTTAAGCAGCCTATCCCACTTGTAACACTTGATGTGAAGTACTTAGCAGCCCTAGGAAAAAAGAGAAAAATATTTGGAAGTATTTAGTAAAGTGGAGTCATTGAATTGAGAAAAAAGAGAAAGGGTAGAAAAAGAAAGATGCATCAGGCTGACAAAGGAAAAAACAAGGGACAGAAAGGATGGGGAAATAAAATAATTTTCAGTTTACATTTGTTAATTCATCTTTTTTAACCTATTTCAGGCCTGAGTTATGTTGTAGTCCAGGAATATTTAGTCCAGACCAGGCTAAGCGGGAAAGATAGACTTATATTTATAGTAACTTACTCAGCATTAGGTGTGTGTGTCATTTTCATCACAACTGCTTATACTACACCCTGTGTGTCCCCAAATAGTAGACTGATATTCAAGCCTTACAACCGGTTTTAAATAATTTTTCAGACAGGCAAAAAGATTGGTCATTCTGAAGACATCCCTCCCATTATTTTTAATAGTAATCAATATCAGGGAGAGAAGTTATCCACATCCTAAAACCAAAAACAACTAATATCTGTTAAAATTTGCTTGCACAGATCGCCACAGTGCACACAAATAACATTAGTTCTGTGAATCTCAAAGTGTGGCCCCGAACCAGCAATATCCGTGTCACCTGGGAACCGGTCAGAAATGAAAATTCTCAGGCCCCCACTCAGGACCTGCTGAATCATAAACTCTGGGGGAGGGAGGAGAGAGCAGCAGCCTGTACTGTGGCAGGCTCTCTGGGTGATTCTGATGCAAGCTCAAGTTTGAGAACCACCGCACTCGTGTACCCACAGTGGTGGTTTTATTTCCTGAGCCTGTTGTTTTATCACGTGGACAGGCTATACCAACCAGGCCAGCTGTGTTCTAAGAAGTTCACCCATTCTGCGGAGACCGCTCACCCCTTGCCTGATGCTGTCCCTGGTGGCAGTGGCTGTCTGCAACCTGCAGAATAGTTCTAGCAGATGCGTCATATTTTCAATCATTATTAAAATCCTTACGTACGAAGGATTATTTTCTTTGTTTTCATTGAGATATAATTGACATATAACATTGCGTTAGTTTCAGATATGCAACATGATTTGATATACGTGTATGTTACAAGATGATTACCACAACGAGTTTAGTTAACATCCATCACTTCACATAGTTACAATTTTTTTCTTGTGATAACTTTGAAGATTTGCTCCTTAGCAACTTTCAAATATACAATAAAGTATTGTTAACGATAGTCACCATGCTGTACGTGGATTATTTTCTTTAAAATAGATCTGAGGGGCCAGCCTGGTGGCGCATCGGTTAAGTTTGCACGTTCTGCTTCTTGGCGGCCCGGGGTTCGCCTGTTTAGATCCCGGGTGTAGACATGGCACCGCTTGGCGAGCCATGCTGTGGTAGGTGTCCCACATATAAAGTAGAGAAAGATGGGCATGGATGTTACTTAGGGCCAGTCTTCCTCAGCTAAAAAGAGGAGGATTGGCAGTAGTTAGCTTAGGGCTAATCTTCCTCAAAAAATAAATAAATAAATAAATAATAGATCTGGACCCACTCTTTCTTGGGCTGTTAGATCCATTTTAAAGTCTGTATATGATATTGCTGACAACACTTAAAAGTACTGGTGTCACCTGACTAAAATATATGTGATTTCCTGAAGCTGAATCATTTGTGTGTGTGTGTGAGGAAGATTGTCGCTGAGCTAACATCTATGCCAATCTTCCTTTATTTTATGTGGGATGCTGCCACAGCATGGCTTGATGAGTGGTGCTAGGTCTGTGCCTGGGATCTGAACCTACAAACGCCAGGTCGCTGAAGTGGAGTGCGTGAACTCAACCACTACACCACTGGGCTGGTCTCCTGAATCATTTATTTTTAATGAACTAAATCTCTTCTTAGAATTACTGACTAGTGCAGAATAAAAAATTTAAAAAGATCTTTATTATGTCCTCAATCTTGAATGACAGAGTAGAATAGAGACATTTTCAAATAAATGTTTTGAGAGTGTACCATTCATAAACCCTTACTGAAAGAACTTCTAAAGGATGTAGTTCAGGCAGACAGAAATTGAACCCATAAGGAAAGAATGGATAAAAGAAGCATAGAAGATAAAACAGCAATGATAACAACAATAAATGTGTACTAAGATTGCTAGAGCATGTCCGGGGAGAGACTTCCCCTTCTCAAGCATCTCTCTCACAATCTCAGTGGTGGAAATTTCAATTTTATACACATAAAAATGTGCTACAATTGACTGAGCATGTACTCTGTGCCAGACTATAAAAGGCTGTTGTATATACCATTTCGTATACTTTATAACACTCCTATGGGGTAGGTTATGTGTTACATATTGGAAGCTGAAGCTGAGAGAGGTTAAGGAACTGGCCCAAGACTGCACAGCTAGGAGACGGCAGAGTCAGAGTTTAGCCCAGGCCTACCTGACAGCGTTGCTCAGTTGCTTAGCCATTAGCATAGCAGCCTGAAAGTCTGTCAGCTTCTTAGAACCAACCTATTACATGATGATGATGGTAGCACCTAGTGTTGCATAGCTCCATAGAGTCTACGAGGCATTTCTAAAATGTTATCATATGAAATCTTCATAAATAGTTCCTGTTATCAGCCCCATTTTAGAAATGAGATAACAGAGGCTCTGAGTGCTAAATAGCTTTTCAAAGCAAGTTGTAAAACTATTCTTGACCTTATATTGCTTTATTTAAAAAAAGAACTTTAAAATCTGATAACCTATGAATGGCCAATGGCAGATGAAAAGATGCTCAGCATCATTAGTCATCAAGGAAGAGCAAATTAAAGCCACAGTGGGATATTATGTTAGACTCCCTAGAATGGCTAAAAGTAGAAATAAGGACTATACCAAGTGTCAGCGAAGACGTGGACAAAGGCCCCGGCTTCTGTGGGATACGCACAGCCCCAAGGTCAGAGGCAACAAGAACTGACGTGGGTTTCAGTCCATCCTTATGGTCTCCAGTTTATGCATGTGGTGTCTAGCATACTCTTAACTTCCCCCACTTTACATCCGTCTTCCCTCCTGACTTCCTGTTCTGTGGACTTGAAGCTCCAGGACCAGGTGCAGAGACAACCACCTTACAAAACAGCAGTACGTTCAGCTGGCTTCTGACCATCACGTAAGGCACAGTCCCTAATGACGTACTTATGTCCCAGGAGTTCTGTTTTTCTGGCTGGATCCTGCCAGATACAGAATTGGCATTGGGGCCAAATCCAACCCAAGGCCTGCTTTTGTATGGCCCTTGAGCCAAGAATGGTTTTTACGTTTTTAGGGGGTTGTAAAATAAAGAAGAAGATGTGACAGAGACCAGATGTGTCCCCAAAGGCCTAAAATGTTTATTCTCTGGCCCTTTACAGAAGGTTTGCTCACCCTTGATGTTGGAAAAGTAGCAGTGTAAAATGGTATGGCCACTTTTTAACAGTTTGACAGTTTCTTACAAACATAAATATAAATTTTATCATATGGCCCAGAAATCCTCTTCCTAGGTATTTACTGAAGAGAAACGAAAATATGAGTCTACACAAAGACTTGTACCTGAATGTTCATAGCTTCTTAATTCATAATAATCCAAAACTTAACACAAAGACCCATCAGCAGATGAATGGATAAACAAACTGTGGTATATCCATATCATGGGATAATGCTGGGCAATAAAAGGCAGTCAAAATAAAACCACTGATCCACCCAACAATGTGGATAAATCTCAAAAAACATTATGCTGAGTGAAAGAAAGCAGATAAGAAAGAGTACATATTGTATGACTCCATTTATATGAAGTTCTAGAACCGGCAATATCGACCTGCAGTGATAGAAAAGTAGTGGTTGCCTGACATGCCCGGGGGGGACTAACTGGAAAGGGGCATGAGTGAACTGTCCAAGGAATGTTTCATAGGTTGATTGGGGTGGCCTCACATTTGTCAGAACGCATTGAATTGTACAGTTAAAATGTATGCATTTGATTATATGTAAGTTATACCTCAATAAAGTTGATTAAAAAAACTCTTATGACTTAAACTACTTTCCTCCTTAGTTCTTCATAATACATTCTCAGATTTTGCTACATTTTGTGTGTGGGCAGACACACAATGATTTTAAGCCTAAACTTCCTATTTAGGCCACCTGTGTGGCCTACAAAGTAAAGGTTATTGCATTAGGTCCCTAGGGCTATCCTAACAAAATACCACAAACAGGGTGGGGGGGGGGGGGGCTTAAACAACAGGTATTTGTCTCACAGTTCTGGAGGCCAGAAGCCCAAGATCAAGATGTCGGCAGGGTTAGTTCCTTCTGAAGGCTGTTCCATGCCTCTCCTCCCCTCTGGTAGTTTGCTGGCAATCTTGGGTGTTTCTTGGTTTTAGATGCATCACTCTGATTTCTGCCTTCATCTTCATAGGGTTTTCTCCCTGTGTATGCATCTGTCTTTGTGTCCACTTTTCCCCTTTTTATAAGGAAATGAGTCATGTTGGATTAGGGCCCACCCTAATGACCTCATCTTAACTTGATCAAATGCAAAGACCTTATTATCAAATAAAGCCACATTCACAGGTACTGAGGGTTAGCACTTCAACATCCTTTAGGGGGACACAATTCAACCTATAACAGTTGTTTACAAATTAATGTCAAAGTATGGGATTTGGCCTTAGGTATGTGGTCATGAAACAAGTTCTGCCCCGCCTTAAGCCACAAGTCTTTGGAATCTTTGCCTGTCTTTCCTACCTATTATGTTATCTTGATCTAGGCCAAGTCCTACCATGTAAGCATAATTGATTTGGTTTGAGGCAAACATTTAGACAGAAAAAAGATAAACACATGTACACAAGTTCAGCTATACTGTTCGTTCATTCATTGATTTATATGAAGGGTTTAAAGTAAATACCACCTCTTTAGAAAGGTTGCTTTAACTAAAATAGTATGGCCGTAGCTGCAGTTGCCTTTACAAAGTTTATTTTTGAGAATTTTGAAGCTGTAATAGCCATAAGCTCTGCCAATAAACTAATGGTAAAAATTATTTTTATCAATATAATTTTACTTTCCTTTTCAGAGTGGAAAGTTTCTAACGGCTGACATTTTTTTCCATTTGTTTTTAAGTGGAATACTTTATTTATTCCAAAATTGTCTAATGAAAGGGCCAAAACATTTTTTTTTTAAAGATTTTGTTTTTCCTTTTTCTCCCCAAAGCCCCTCGGTACATAGTTGTGTATTTTCAGTTGTGGGTCCTTCTAGTTGTGGCATGTGGATTGCCGCCTCAACATGGCCTGAGGAGCGGTGCCGTGTCCGAGCCTAGGATTTGAACCTGTGAAATCCTGGGCTGCTGAAGCAGAGTGAGCGAACTTTACCACTCTGCCACGGGGCCCATCCCAGAGCCAAAACATTTTTAATGGACAAAACCAAATCTGCTTTATGTTTTTCTTTGTATTTCTTAATTTCAAAGTAATATAAAATTTTCACAGAATATTTGGAAAATACATTAAAAAATTCATCCAAACACCTTTATCTTACATAACTGTACATTTTTCTGAAGTTCCATACACATTACATTCAGATGTAACGATTGAACAGAATATATTTTTTCCTTCATAATATATATGTACTTCTTCCTGCTAACAACTTCGTTAGTAGAATACTTCCACTATACTTTTGTTTGCGATGAGGAAAATGATGCCAGATTTCTTTTTTTATACTAGCCAGTTTACACATTTCCTAGCCTTTTCCTTGAATAATAACTAATGATGAATCTAATCAACAACTAGATAGGATTAAGTCACTGAAAAAGATTAGAGAGGTAGAAAAGAGGTCACTGTCTTTAAGAACTTGAAATCCAGTTGAGGGGTTTACAAAAGAAGGACCTGATCTGAACTCAGGTCGAATTCCCTACTGTGTTTATCTGCACATTATACTCTTACGCCACCTCCTCTGAACTGCTGTTAGATGATTGCAGCTACGGCCCCAGGCACTGATGAAAGGAGGGTGTAACGGAAGCCAGAGAAGAGTCAGCCTGAGGAAGGGGCCCCAGGCCAGTTGTGTGTTGGTCAACATAGGAGAGATTCACAATAATTTGATCTTTTCAAGATTTTTTCTTCTGAGGTTAACAGGTACTTGGGGAATGTAGTGAAAATAATACTAATAAGGTAGTGAGATAACATTCATGACTTGATATGAAAGGAACAAATATGCTATTGACAAAAGACGTGAACACAGAGATTCCTCCCTCATTTGGAATTAAAGAAACACCCATCAAGGATGGTTGGTAATGAAAGTAAGATATTTCCACTATTTGCCCTGTAAAACAAAGCAAAACAAGCAAATAAGACCACACAACACCCTGTCTTTCTTTCACATTAAATACTTTATTTCTGAATGTGGAGAATTAATTATGTTGTTGATGAGATTAAGCCACTTTTTTAATGCAGATTTTCAGGCCTGTTATTTCTTGTAACCAGATGCAAATATTTTATTCTAGGAACAGGGGTTTTACAGAAGATCTACCAAAGAATGGAGCCTTCATCATGGATAGCTATTTATTTATTAGCCAAAGCCACAGCATAGAGCAAGCCCAAAATAGCACAAATTACTGCAAATGCCTCTACTCAAACATTTCGAGTCTTGTTTTTTATCAGGATAATAATTTCCACATTTTAGTTTATTTTGTTAGCATAGACAGGTTTTTGAATTTGTCTGGATGATGTTTCCACCTTCAAAGTTCCTTTTGCCTGTATGGCCCCAGCCTTTCTTTGGGAAACGGCAGGACTCAGCACTTCTTCAAATGTTCATTGCGATTTATGATCATAAATTAATCAGCCTGATAAAGGCTATTGGGGCTTGAGTTCCTAGCATGGGCACCCCAAGTTCCCATCATACTGAACACCTATATTGAGGGGCCAGCCCCATGGTGCAGCGGTTAAGTTCCCGTGCTCTGCTTCGGTGGCTAGGGGTTCACTAGTTTGCATCCCAGCGTGGACCTATACACTGCTTATTAAGCCATGCTGTGGCAGGCGTCCCACATATAAAGTAGAGGAAGATGAGCATGGATGTTAGCTCAGAGCCAATCTTCCTCGGCAAAAAAAGTGGAAGATTGGTGGTGGATGTTAGCTCAGGGCTAATCTTCCTCAAAAAAAAAAAAAAAAAAAAAGACACCTATATTGACTTGCAGTCTTTACTCAGTTATTCCCAAGCCCAAGTTATGGGGTGTGGGAGCTTTGCATCTCTACCGGCTTTCCTCTGAATTCATCCTTTTTGTGGAAACTGTCAAATAACCCAACCCTCCCTTCTAAATTAGCCCAGTTAGTGAATGACAATCATGTTAGTAGTGTACTCATTTTTCCATTTACTTTGGGAACCAAAAGCACTTTCTAATCATGAGTTACTTAACCAGGCCAGGTCTTGCTATTGCTGTCCTATCACTGTTGCTAAAAGTAGCCATACCAAGTCAACTGAAAAGAGCTTCAATACAGAATTCCAGCCTTGCTTGAAATTTGGATTCCAAATGCCATTTAAAATGTTTATTAGTTTTTTTTTTGTAAAGATTGGCACCTGAGATAACAACTGTTGCCAATCTTCTTCTTTTTTTTCTTTCTGTTTTTTCTCTCCAACCCCTGCCCCCCGACCTCGCCCCAGTGCATAGTTGTATATTTTAGTTGTGGGTCCTTCTAGTTGTGGCAGATGAGATGCCACCTCAGCATGGCCTGACGAACGGTGGTGCCATGTCTGAGCCCAGGATCCAGGATCCGAACCAGCGAAACCCTGGGCCTGTGAAGTGGAGTGTGTGAACTTAACCACTCGGCCACGGGGCCAGCCCCTGTTTACTGGTTTTTATTAATGTTACATAGCACAGAATTTGGCCGGCCGCTGTCCCTGGTTCCTGTGAGGGAGGCTCTAAATAGCTGGAATTTCCAGAGTAGTAGGAGTGCGCTGTTATTCGTGGTGGGCCCCTCAGACCCCGCCTGAGTTTATGCTAATTTGGTGACTCATGGTGGCCCCTAGATAGTCTCAGGATGGGGGTTGGCCATGCTGGAAAGATCAACCTTGTGAAATGAAGGTTGGGGCTTTGAGCCATGCCGTATCAGCCCAGCTTCCAGCGAGGGGAGGAGAACTGGAGGTTGAGTTCAGTCCTGTGGCCAATGATTCAATCAGTCATGTCTGTCTAATGAAAGCCCAATAAAAACTCTGGACACCTGGAGCTCTGGCGAGCCTCTTTGTTGGTGACACACAATGATGTGCTGAGGACATGGAAGTTTTGTGTTTGAGACCCTCCTGAATCTTGCCCTTTATGTCTCTTCATTTGGCTAGTACTGATTTAGATCCTTTATAATAAAACTAATCACAAGTATAACACTTTCCTGAGTTCTGTCAGTTGTTCTAGTGAATTATTGAGCCTGAATGGGTGGTGGAAATCTCCAAATCTGCCCCCGGTTGGTCAGAAGTGCAGTAGCCCAAGAACCCTGGAGCTTGGGCTGGTGTCTGAAGTGAGGGGAGCCTTCTGGAGGACTGTGTCCTTAGCCTTGAAATCTGACCTAACTCTGGGTAGTTAGTGTCAGAATTGCATTGCAACGAGGAACTTACTTTTTAATTTTTTAACAGAAATGGAAGAATTTATTATGTACACATGAGAACACATAGCCTGGTCAATTGTCCAATTAATTTTCTTCTTGAGGTTATTTTTTTACAGTAGACTTCCAAGGCCAAACAAAAGAAAACAGATTTTTGTTTGTTTTTTTCATATATTGAAATGCATCATGATATTCTATTTAATCCAGCCCCTGTCTCAACAGGTTCGGGTTTATAACTAGCCAGGTGATTTTTAGTTCTTAAGTGGAGATGAAATGATTAGGTCTTTTAAGCAACCACTTGCAGGGCTTGGATACTAAAGCTCTAAGAGGTGGGAACTCAACAGAAGCACTGAGAAAAAGAGGACATGTTGCTGAAGGGCCTGGAGACAAGATGCAAAGGTGGTACCAAAATGGATACATCAACTTGTTTTGGGAACCTCGGAAGAGGAGAGAGAAACTTCGCAAAGCATTTCCATGCCTCTCACCACGTGGAGTCTTATAACAGAAGACTCTGCTTCCAGCAGGTGCTCAATCAATGAGACGCCACCAAGAAGGCCCTTAGAGGTTACGTGAAGGCTTGAGGTGAGCCCACGTGGGAGATTCTGGTTCTGTGATGTAGCTTGTAGGTTTTCTATGTAGTTTACCAAGCTTCAAGGACTGGTGACTTGGAGACAGGAACTAGAAGTAGAGTGAGGAGTCATGGCTTCTAAATTATGTTTCTGAATCGTCTATTTACATTTTGTTCAAATTAGTGCTTTGAATACTGACACTTCCAACATGGCCCCCATCTGGAGGGGTGGAGGATGTAGGGCAAAGTCAAGCAGTCTTTTCGACTGAGGCTGTCCCTTCTTGCCCCGTGAAGAACGGTGAAGAATCCTGAGTAGAGGGCGTGATGCTGGGGTTAATACCGAGCAACTATCATATAAGATAGGTAAAAAAAGTTTCCAAACCCAAATACTTATTAAATGGTGAACACCATGTTTTAAGGTCACAAGGACCTTACACAGTTCTTTCCTTTTTTTCTCCTTAAGAATGACATTTCAATTTGATTATGTAACTAATAATTTAAAAAAGAAGCTGATACTGGAAATGTTAACCTGGAAATGTACTTTTCTGTTGTTTTACATTAATACAACAAAAAAAGAATAGTATGCTGAATCTTCATGTACTCATCACGTACTTGTGTGAAGTTCAGGCATGAGCCCTGAACCGGCAAGGCTCTAGGAAGCAAAGAAAAACGGAAAAATGTTCACTTAAATAGTAAAGACGGGATCCTTTGTGAAGAAATGAGACACCCCGGCACTTCTTCAAGCGTGTGTGTTGTGTCGGAATCAGGTACGAGGCTGGAGAGCCCTCTGGACTGGTGGCGCTCCTTCACTAACGGCCCTGCCTCCGGGCAGTTCTGGGAGGCAAGGCCACAGACCACAGTGGAAGCTTTTCCAGACACTCCTCCCCCTGAGGGGGTGAGCAGGAGGAACCATGGACAGGTTTGGAAACTTTAGAATTTCTTCAGCCTCAGAGGACCTGCTCCGGGGCAAAATCCCCAAAGAAAACAAATGATTAAACACCCAGGATGGAACAAGGAGAAACTCTCCTGTAAGTTACGTTTAATTGAGCCATTAACACATAGCAGCTCGAAACTCTTGCATTTCCACCTTGTGGATCTCTCACTGGGCACACCGGGCCTGTCACAACTGCCTCGTAAAACACACCCAGTTGTCTCTTATTCCTTACTTAATGTCTCGTAAAGTTGCCAATACGATTATGATTGAATCGAACCAGAAATGAATTGGCGCTTTCATCAGCTCACACCACAGCTTCCTCATGGGGACTTAAGGAATTGGGCTGACAGGAAGGGAGCGTTTCCCCACCACAGGAAGAAAAAGCAAAAATAGTATTTTCAGAGCTCATCAAAATCTTTAAAGAAGAAAATAACAACGTAAATGCATACGTATGCTGTCAAGTGGGAAGGAATCTTAGCTCTGTGACTTTTTCATCAGCTTCCCCTCCTTAGCATAAGACTGGCTGTATATGGAGCACTAAGGCAGAGTACCAAATGCCAGGCACAACTTTACCTTCTTTTCTTGGATTATCTCCTTTAATCCTGCCAACAACCTCTGAGGAAAATACTATTACCATCCCCTTTTACAGAAGAGGGAACTGAAACACACAGAGAGAAAGTAACTTGCAGAAGGTCACACAGGCAATAAATTTGGTGGCGAGGTTTCAAGCCTGGAATTCTGACTTTATAGCTGTTCTCTGCACCACTATACAATGCTTCCTTTTTCTCTGGTAACTCTTACAGCAATGCTTCTCAACTTGGGGTCCAAAGACAAACTATCAGGGGCCTTGGAATTCTATGAGAATTAGCATTTTTTTTGTGATCTTACTTTTTGTGATAATCTGAAAAAAATTAACATAAGCATGTTTGGGGGATCACATTATAAGTGGGTAGGGGCCTCTCTGGAGCTTCTGTCTGCCTACGTGAATTCCCGCCTCCTGTGGTGCCATGGCCTTGGGGAGACAGGGACTTAGACATTCTTGTCATATGCTTCTGAGAGTCTTTCTTATGACGTAACGCTCCATGGAAGGAAAATAAGCACTGAATATAGTTTGTACCCCTCTTGGGCCCTTTTTCTTTTTCATTGGCTGCCAATTCTCATTGGCTGCCAATTCTCATTGGCTGTTTAATTTCCTCAGTTGTTTCTGTATGTGCAGTATAGGAAAAGTGGAGGCAGAGTTCTCTGCCTTCCTAACATTAATCATCTGCATTCCTAGTTATGAGCTTGTATAGGCCATTTTATAAGAAACTGACCACTCATAAAATTAGTCTCCCCTCAAACACGCCTCCCCCCTAACTCTAGAAGCTGTCACCTTTCACCAGGCATCTTCCTTCCCAAAGCCCAGGAGTACAAATCAAACCATTTCTTACACAACTTACTATCAAATTTTACTTCCTATTTGCAGAAAGTTAACCTAAAGCAGTATTTTTTTTTTTTTTTTTTTTTGCAGGAACAGAGTCACCCTGAGCTAACATCTGTTGCCAATCTTCCTCTTTTTTTTTTCTTTTTTCCTCCCCAAAGCCCCAGTGCGTGGCTGTGGATCTAGTTGTAAGTCCTGCTAGTTCTATATGGGCTGCTGCCACAGCATGGCTCCTGACAGACGGGTGGTGTGGTTCCAAGATCCAGAAATGAACCTGGGCTGCCGAAGTGGAGCATGCCTAACTTTAACCTCCAGGCCATCAGGGCCGGCTCAAACCAGTCTTTTGATCCTCCTAACCATGCTTAGATAACTGCAATAGATAGAAGAGCTTCCTTAAAATATGCAAAAACATGTAACTAGGATCTATGGATGGGAAGATCAAGTTTAGTGTCTATATAATCAGCAGAACTATGTGTAATATGCATGTGCATTCTTTGAGCTACACAAAATAAATTAATAAAGCAAAATAGTTTTGGATGTATTATAGAACCCTCAGATGAATCCCCTGACAGTCACGCATTGTCAGATGTTCATTCCTTTCTTCCTCTTGTTGCACAAATGTATACCTTCAAACAGATATGCAGCATAATAATAAAAAAATAAGGAGTTTTTCATTCATTTCAGGAGTATTATATTTCACCAGTTTCACTTTTATAATGTTATGAAATGAGCTCCATTGGATATGTAGCTTATATATCGGGGGTAAGGCATTTTCACATTTTTTAGTTCTATAAGTAACTCAATATCTAGGAGAAGCCAAACTCCTCTTCTCTTTCATATAATTTTTACCATATTGTGGCAGTTAGCTAATGCCACAAAATTGCTAGCTGGCATCAATACTTTACATTTATTTTGCAGGTGCTTGAAGGGTTCGGATAAGTTGGCCTACCTCTGATCTAGACTGGGCTCACTCATGCGTCTGGGGGATGGGCTGTGAGTCAACTGGTCTAGGCTGGCCTTGGCTGGATGAGTTGGCTTTGCTCCATGAGACTCTCATCCTCCTCCTGGGACAATGGGCCAGTCATCATGATGGCAGAAGCCCAACAGAGCAAGTCCAGATTTTCAAGCCTCCTCTTGCATCACACCCACTATTATCCCAATGGCCAAACTCAGAGTCAAAGGGTGGGAAAACATACTCTGTGTCCTGATGAGAGGAAGAGCAAAGTCACAAGGCACAAGGCACAAAGCACAGATACAGAGAGGGCTGAAAACTCATTGATCAACCCCCTGTTTGTTTCAACTATTTAGCCGTCTCACATCAGGGGTCTCTTACAATGCCGAAAATTCAGTAAAACCTGGTCTTATAAGGAATAAATACGGAAGCATTCTTAAAGCCTTAAATTGAAAATATAGCAATTAATTTCTGTCATAAAATTTAGAAAAAATAATTAGTAGTTTGGGAATCATAATTTTACATATTTTACAGATCAGGTTGCAAGCACTTAACAGAATCACGTATGCCCACACCATTGATGAAGAATGATCTTTGAGTCCTGGACTAAGGTCTTTTCCCTGACATCTTTGAAAGTCAGTCCAGAAAATTCAGGTTATCTAGAATGGCAGGAGGCAGTTCTAAAATTAGATCACAGAGTTACATGGAATTCATAGGAAGGGTTCATTCTGAGTAATAAATAAATATATACATTTTCATTACGCCTATAAACATTGATTTTTTTTTGAAGGATGTTATTGTGTGTCAAGTTTCAGGGGATTTTAAAGGAGTATGACAGGAATCAATTTCTTAAACGAGCATTGCCTTATCACAATTATGTTTTCAAGTGGCTAATTCTAGGAAGGTTTTAAAATCCTGCCCTTATTCCGTTTCTGTCGTGTAAATCATGTAGGACAATCAAGCACATTGAGGTGAACACAAGTGCTATACTCTGAATGCTTGTGTCTCCCCCCAAACCCAGATGCTGAAATCTGAACGTCCACGTCCACGCTGATGTCAGAAGTCGGGATCTTTGGGAGGTGATTAGGTCTCAGGAGTGGAGCCCTCATGATGAGATTAGTGCCCTCATAAAAGAGGCCTTCGAGGTCCCTTGTGCCTTCCCAGTGAGAATACAACAAGTCTGCCACCGGCAGAGGGCCCTCACCTGGCCATGCGGGCGCTCTGATCTGATTCACAGCCTCCAGAACAGTGAGCAACAGCTGTCTGTTGTTTATAAGGCACCCAATCTGTGGTATTCTGTCATAGCAGCCTGAAGGGACTGAGACAATGAGGGAGCAACTATAACTTCTGTTAACAAACGAAACAAAACAAAAACAAAAAGAAAGACAAAGAAATAGAAAAAGAGGAAGTAGCCTATTTACTGAGGTTATTTAGACAAATCGCAGAGATGGTGTTGGCATCAATTGCTCATCCTCTAAAAACTCCTACCCTTTGTCTCCAAATAGAAAATTCTCCCCTTCTGGGCATTCTTCCTCAGGGTATCATGAAATATTAATAACCTCCCTTGAACTAAGACTAATTTGCTGCTAAATTCTCATTCTTGGGAACTTTGCTGATTCTCACAGGAGGAGCCAAATCAGGTGGAGTTAGATAGCGGGTTGTCTCTGATCAAGAAAGTCCGGGCCCCACGGGGGGCTGGGCATACAGGCAGGGGTTTCCATCATCAGTTCCTGCTTGTTTGAGCAAAGCTTGCTCTCCCTCAGTGTCTCTCCTTCAAGGCTGGAAGATGGAGTGGGGTGTGGTGGGGACGAGTAGTCAACCAGCCCGTACTTGCTTATTTACTCCTAATATCCAGCCAGAGAAGGGAGGAGAGACCGTGATTCAGACACTCTTGGCTCAACGATTAATAAATGAGATTAATGAATGAGAACATGCTTCCACCTGGTGACTTGGACCGGCTCAGAGTTATCTTTTAATTCACGACATATTTAGAAACAAAACTTGCTATTGGAATTCTTAATCTTAGTATGACTTGCGCTTTTCTTTTCAAAATTGGGGAAAGGGATGGGGTAACAATGTGCAATATTCTGCAAAGTAATATTTTGTATACATAGATTGTAACCTGTGGTAATTTTTTCATCCCAGGTCCTCAGGGTCATAAACAAGACCAGAAGTCTTATATGCAAACCACCTATAGAGCTAGATAACTGCACGTCAGAGAAGGTTCTCTCTTCTTCTCTGACCTACCCACTCCTCGTGCTTTATTTTTTTGTATTTCAGATTTATAAACAAGTAGCAAGAATAATACAATGAAGTCTTCATACACTTCCTCTAGATTCACCAATTATGAACCAAACACTTTGTACTTTAATCTCTCTCCACATATAATTACTATCATTAATATTACTGTTAATATTTTTCCTGAACTATTTGTGAGTAAATTGCAGACAACACAGTCCTTTACCCCTAACCTAAATACTTCAGCATGCATCTCCTAGGCAAGAACATTCTCTAACCTAACCACAGTATGATTATCAAATTCAGGAAATTTAACATTGATTTAATACTATTATTCAATATACAATCTATACACAATTTCACGAATTGCCCCAATAATATTTTTTCTTTTTTAAGGAAGATTAGCCCTGAGCTAACATCTGCTGTCAATCCTCCTCTTTTTGCTGAGGAAGACTGGCCCTGAGCTAACATCTGTGCCCATTTTCCTCTACTTTGTATGTGGGACGCCTGCCATAGCATGGCTGGACAAGCAGTGAGGACGCAGGTCCTCACCCGGGATCTGAACTGGTGAACCCCAGGCGGCCGAAGCGGAATGTCCGAACTTAACCTCTGCACCACAGGGCCAGGCCCTAGTTTTTTTTTGAATGTCTGTTAATTTGGGTGTGTCTGATAATTCCTGAGGATCAGATTCAGGCAATACATTTTTGGCAGGAATAATGCCAAAGTAAGCTATGGTGTTATCTTTAGTGCATCACCAAAGGAGGCACATGAGGTCAGTTTGCCCCATTAATGATGCTAACATGGAAAATTTGATTCTATGTCTACAGATTTAGCTATTGTAAAATTACCATTTTTAACTTTGTAATTCAAAAATAATCTGTGATGAGATGATTTAAGGTGGTGTAAATGTCCTGTTCTCCATCAAACTTTCACCCAATAGTTTTAGCATCTACTGATGCATCTCACCTGAGTCAATTTTATTACTGTGGCTGTAAAACGGTGATTTTCTTACGTTATCATTCAGAAGAGAGAAAAAATTCTAATATTTTACTCTGATATTAATTGGGAGCCCGATTTTGTTTTCCATAGCTTGAACACTAAGATTTAAGCAACTTTCTAAATTCAACATCAAAATTTTCTTTTTTTACCAACACCAGACTTTTCTAATTTCCTCCTTTTTAAGTGATAATATTATATAGTGATAATTACTGTTACTAATATTAATGTTTATTAAATGCTTACTCTGTGCAAGGCACTGTGGTAGGCACTTACAGTGTCTCATCTGGTCGTCATAGTACCTAAGAAATAGGTACTATTATTGGCTCTATTTTCCAGGCGAGAAAAGTGAGGATCAGAGAGGTTAAATAACTTGCCTAGGGTCACACAGCTACTTTGCCCTCAAGAGCTGCTGTTGCACCACCCACCAGCACTTGTAAGTAATCAAATGGGAAGGAACTGATCTGCACTGGAAATGTGATCAGTGCCTTTCTCTTCCATTTCCAAGGCCAGCTATACGGTTATATATTGACTGTCTTTCATTGCAGTCAAGGGCTGGAGTATTCACTAGCACTTTGAGGGGAATTCAGCCTTCTGATATGAAAGGGAGTAACAAAAACTCTGAGGTAGGATAATGCAGTGGTTTTCAAACGCTATCAGGAGGCATCTTTTTCCTGTGACCTGAGGTTTTGGATATCTTTCCTCCCCCCCCACCTCCAGTTTTATTAAGATAAAATTGACATACATCATTATATTAGTTTAAGGTGTACAACATAATGATTCAATATATGTATATCGTGCAAACTGATTATCACACTAAATTTAGTTAACATCCATCACTTCACAATTACAATTGTTTTCCTTGTGATGAGAACTTTCAAGATCTACTCTCTTAGCAACTTTCAAATATACAATATAGCACTGTTAACTGTAGTCACCATGCTGTACGTGACATCTCCAGAACTTATAACTGGAATTTTGTACCTCACCCATTTTGCCTGCTCCCCAGGCCCTTGCCTCTGGTCACCATCAATCTGTTCTCTGTATCTATGAGGTGGTTTTTTTTCCAATTCCACTAGATTACTTCTCTTTTCCCATTGTCCTTAGGGGGCTGAGCAATACTCAGGCATGCACCAGGAAAGTTTAAATGTTGAAATCAGGGATTATAGGAGAAAAAAGTGCGGTGAAGGAAAAGAATAGGAGAGTAAAGCGGAGCCAAGGGAAGGAAAATGAAGAGGGAGAGGTATTCCCAGCGGTAAATTTAAATCGAAGCTTCACAAGAGGAGGCACTTCTTTACTGCTTTACCTATAACATGTAGAGTAGAGTTGGGCACATAGCGAGGATGCAGGAAATATCTGTTGAACAAATTATGAGATTGTGGTGCTATTGTGGTGTGGATCCTCGGTGTATGGCAGCTGAGGAGGCGCGCCCCTTAGATCTCCCTTTAAAAAATTGACCATTCAGTCGTAGAAGTGCAGTCAGCTGACAGCCTCCAGCTGGTAGAGATACGGGCCTGAAGCAAGGTTGACATGAGGGAAGCCATGTTGTAACTTAGAACCACCTCTGACTAACTCACCCAAGCTATATACGTTTTACCTTGCACATAGCCTAGGAGATAAATATCTACCCTCTGGGAAACAATCCTGGCTGACACAGGTACCTCCCAATAGTGATAGATGATAACTTTGTTCTTTTGAGTTTCTTAGTAATGTGGCGGCCTCCTCAGAGAAGAATATTTATGCTGGCATCCATCACTGATGACAGCTGCAAGACCTGATACCGTGTCTCCAGGCACTGATGCCAGATGGTCCATGTTCCTGAGCCCCTCCTTCATAGCCCACTAGTCCCTTTACAACTGCCTCAAGATTACATGCTTGTTAAGATGGTCTTTGGGACATGAGTCCACTATCTTCTGATTTTGCCGGCTAATCGAATAAATCCCTTTCTCCATCACCAACTCGTTTGCAATTGATTGGCTTCAGGGTTGCAGTGAGCAGAACGAGCCCTTGCTCCGTTACAGTAGCACCTCTAGGCTCAGCCTCAGCTTTTACATTGAAGCCACAATCTTGCCAGTGACTGAACACAGAGCAGGGTACTAGTGCCTGGCGTTTCTGCCCAATGTGGTCTCTTCTAAGGGCACTCTTTGCTCTGGAGCTCACTTCTGGGTTGGCTGAGACCCTGTCAAATCTCCATCATAGCCTGAGGCTTTCTGCTCAATCCTGCTTCCTCCCTCTTTATCTTTCAGAGACATCCCCACCTGCCTCAAACCTCTTGTACTCCTAACTCCATTTCAGTGTTTGCTTCCTGAGGACCCAAATGACACAAAGGTGTGACAATTTGCCTTGAAACCTCATTATCACCTTAGTGTAGAGCAAAGGTCAGGTTCTGAGTTATTCTAGGTGATGTTTCAGTCCTCTCGATCTCAATCATCTTCGTGGTAAGATTATGCACCCAACTCTCAAGGACAGTGCTACTCAAAGTACGGTCTGTGGACTGGTGCCAGTCCATGAACTATTTGTTATTACCTGTCCACAATGAGATGAGTGAAGAAATTGAGAAGAATCATTTAGAAACTTTTATGGCAATTCGGCATTGCTGCAACAACCAAGATGAGTGAACTGGTTTTCTTGAATAGGGTGTAAATTAATTTGGATGTTGTTGAACTCACATGGTGAGTCCCAGATCGTGTGAATTGTATACTAGTCATGTGCAGTATGACCACATTGCAACTTGTAGTATTTTAAGGTTAGTTTGGTAACTGTGACTCTAACAATGTATAAATCTAACAATGCAGAAAAATGAAAGGAATCCATTTCTTTCATCAAAAGATAATTTAATTTTAAAAATAACGTAAACGATAAATTGTTGGAACTGGCAACTGAGAATGATTGAAATGAATTTTGAAAATGTCATCATTTGTTTCATTTTAGACACTAGTTAAAAATGAATATTCTTAGCTTACTGAAATTCCTTTGAAAACTCTTCTTCCATTCCCTTCAACTTATGTTTGTGAGAATGGTTTCTCTACTATGAATGTAAAAGCAAAACAGAGGAACGGTTTAGCTATACACCACCCTCAACCAGAACCATTGTCTTTAATTCCACTAGATTAGAAAAACAAACCGGAAGTTCACTTGCCACTTAAAAAACTTTAGATATTGACGTAAAAGGTGTTTGTTCAAAGTACTTTTATAGGTATTTAATATCAGAATCGCTATTTCATGCATACTTTTTTGCCAAATGATGATTGTGGAATAATAAAAAGTTAGGAATGTGAAAACGATGTTCTTAATCACTTATACTACACTTTCAATGAACACTAGGCACAGTTTTTAATTTTTTTCCTCATATGTGTTCTGATTGTATTTATTGAAATGTAGTTTTACGTTTATTGAAACTGATCATTAAAAATCTGGGCTTGAATTTTGCCGTTTTTTCATTTCCCAAGTAATTCATTTTTGCTGTAGTTTACAAAAAGTCACCCTTAGCGTTAGAGCGGAAAAATAAAGAACCGTCCTTCACTACGGATAATCTGGGACGCTGTTCTAGAAGGCTCATTTAGAGGCCGACAAGGTGAGTGTAGGAAGAACCAGGGCCTGGAACGAGCTTCGGGGGAAGTAAAAATCTGAACGAAGCTTTAGTAACTGACACTTTTTTCTGGTTAAATACGCTCAACTCGTATTTGAGGTGGGTGCCGGCTAAATATAAATCTAAAAAAAGGTGTCCAGCATCTCGCCCCACACTCCTTCCAAGGTATCGGCCTGAAGCACTGCTAAAACGGCCTTTCAGCGCGGAGGGGGAGGGAAGCAAGGGACGGGCTGAGCGCGTGAGGTCATCACAGAGCGCCGTTCGCGCCGCGGCCAGAGCCGGCGCGTCACTGACGTCACCGTCGCCCGACTGCTTTCCTGGAGACAGACGTGGAAGGCTAGCGAGGTACTATTGAAAGCCGGGGTTTGCGTTTTCTCGTGCTTCCGCACAAACCGTCTTCTCCCGTGCTGGGATCCCCCTTTCATCGCCGGGCTGACTGTGAGGGGCGGTGTCGGGCAGCGTGGCCTTCCGCGAATTCGGTGCCTCACACGCGAGCGTGGGGGGCAGCCTTGTCGCGGGACCCCTACTGCCGCATGTCCTGTGGCCGGCCGCTCGACGGCTTGGCTTCCCTGGGCCGCTGACGTCTCTCTCTTGGTTCAGCCTTTCGCTTTGTCTTCGCTTCTTAGCTCCGCCTCCCAAGTATTGGAAGGCGGAGAAATGAAAAACACATGACTTCACGGTTAATTTTCATCTGCTTTCAAACCTTGTTTGGGGAGGAAGGTAAAGTGGAAGGTGTAGGGGAGTGACTTCCTTTGTCATCCACGTTTGTCATTCTCGTACAAGATGACAGCCTGCCTGCCGCTGCAGTAGAAGTCCACCCGAGATGGCAGGCTGAGTTCGATGTTCAGTTGAAATCTGTAGCGAATAATCTCAAGAAAGTAATTTCTCTTTCTGGCCCAGGAAAGTTCAGTGTTACTAAAACTTCTGTTTGAAAATACCTTCGTCTTCCTGTTTGTTGGCTGCAATTCAGTTTTGGCTTGATAAAGATGTCTCTGTCCCAGTGAAATGTTTGCTACCCGTTGATTAACCCTTTTGAATTGTCTGATAGTAGACTGAACCTAGTCTTAATCATATGTCCACGGTGGATCCGAAAATAACCAGATAACCCCTGTTTAAGTTCAGAGAACTGTTTGCGATTGGTGGAAATGATAGAACTCATTGTTTTGTTGAAATATAAAATAATGACAAAGTGTGAACAATGGTTTTTCACACTAAAACAAAGTTCTGAGTCGAAAGTTGTTATAGCTGTTAAAATAGCTATATTGTCTGTATCACAGTTCTGAAGTGATAAGATTTTTTCGTATTTGCTTTTAATTTTTCAAATGGCTCTTCATATCTGTTATCTCAGCTACTGTTTCCAAGCGTTTGACCCTTCAAGTATGGCTCCAAATAGTCCACATTGGATTAGGGTATTTGATCTTTTTCATTTTAGTAAAATACTAACGAATATTACTAGCTAATGTATTGAGTGCTGAGGCAGCCACTGTTCTTGGAGCTTTGCCTCTGTTATTTATTTAATCAGCACAATAGCCCTTTATGTTGTTACAATTATTTTAGGCGTGAGAAAATTGTAATAAGTAAATTCCATGGTTTTGGAAGGTAATTTTGCAGCCTCATATCTGTAATTTTGAAAACACTTTGAATTAAACAATAGAAGTAAATTTGTTGTAATCTGATGTAATTATTCACCTCAGCCTTGAGCAACCTCTTTGTAATTTATGTCTTTTTCTACTGTTAGATATTGGGATAAATTTGTTGTTAGAGGTTAACATCTTTGAAAGGAAGAAGTCTGTCTTTTCTCAGGATTTTACTCTAAGTCTGAAGGAGAATTTTAGGCGACAGTAATGTAGACTGTCTGTCAAAAGACAGCAGTGTGTATTGAGAGATTGTTGTGTGTATGTTTCACTATTATTTTCTAGGATAATGCAGTGCAAAAAAGTCTTTTCAGTAATCGAATTCTGGTGCAATATCTGCAGATGTTTCTCTAGTTCCCCAAAAAATTATACCTTGGATTTATTCTCTGGTTTAGTTCATAATTATGTGTAACTCTACTTGGCATGGAGATGGAAATAGCCCAGAATGTACATTATCATATACTTTTCTTTTGCATCCATGTGGTGTCCTCCTATTGTCTCTAAGTCCAAACTCTAATCTGATATTAAGATTCTTCAAAATTTGGTTCCAGTTTACTTTCATTAGTTTTATTCAGTTAACAAATAGTTACTAAGTACCTAATATGTGGCAAGACATTGTGTTAGTCATGTGGAGATGCAAATTTCACAAAACATGAATCCTGACTTGAAGGAATAGCCTAGTGGGTAGATAACCAATGGAAAATTCTGAGCAGAGGAGTGACGTGATCTAATTTAGATTTCTAACAGGATTACTCTGGCTGCTGTGTTAAGAATACCATCATGCTCTGCTTAATGGCTGGGGTTGTTCTGAGAAATATCTTGTTAGGCGATTTCATCATTGTGCAAACATCATAGAGTGTACTTACACAAGCCTAGATGGTATAGCCTACTATACTCCTAGGCTATATGGTACTAACCTTATGGGACCACCATGGCATATGTAGTCCGTCAGTAATTGAAATGTCATTATGTAGTGCATGACTGTAGATTGTTGGAGAATGGGATGGGTGAAAGCTAGGAGACTAATTAGGAAGGTGTAATAATTCAGATGAGATGATGGTGGTTTAACAGGGTAGAAAGAATTGAATGTGATGAGTGGCAGTTCAGTTTTGGATATATTTTGTAGGCAAGTCCAGTAGATTTTGTTTGTGGACTGAATGTGGGTTGTGAGAGTAAGATGATTGTCAAGGTTTTGGGCTTGAGCAACTAGAAGAGTGGAATTGCCATGAACTGAGAAGTGGGAAACTGGGAGGAGCAGGTTTGCTGGGGAGGATTAGGAGTTCTGTTACCGTTACGACCTGTTAAGTTTGAGATGCCTGTTAATCATCCAGGTGGAGATGTTGAATAGGCAGCTGAGTCTACCAAGTCTAGAGTTCAAGGGGAAGGTCGTTGCTGGAAAAGAACATTTGGGAGTTGTCAGTAAACAGATGGTATTTAAAATTGTGAAGCTGGAGACAGTCACCAAAGGAGTGAGTGTGAACAGTAAAGGGAAGCAGTGCAAGATCTAAGTCCTTAGGTATTTTAGCAGTTAGAGGTTTGTGGACAGGAGGAAGAACCAGCAAATGGGAATGAACAGCCAGCGAGGGACAAGGACAGGTTTGAGAGTCTAGTGTTTGTGGAATTCAGAGTGGAGTAGTGTGTTCAGTTTTGTCAAATGCATAGCTGTGGATCAAGTAAAATGAGGATTGACACCTTTGGATTTATTAAGATACACGAGGATTATTATTGATGGATATATGATAACTAAGCCTGGAGAACCTTGGGAGCAAAGAGGAAGAAGAGAATACTTTTGTTTGGGAGATTTGAAAGCCTTTATAGAGGAGGAGGGCATTTGATGTGGGTTTTAAAGGATTGATAGGTTTCACCAAGCTGAGAATATAGGGAAGAGGTGCAGGGAGGGGGTATTCCGAGCAGAGGAAAAAGCCTCGCTTCTCTCCCTTCAAGGCCATACCTCCCAGTCAGCAGTTTTAAAGATGCTTTTGTAAGTCCTTCTTTCCTGTGTCCACTAGCCTTGTTCTGGGTAACCATTCTTGCGCCAGGCCTACTGAACACTGCTAAAGAAATTCACAAAAGACACAAATTAATGCTTCCCAACCTCAACTGGGTCCTCTCTCGGTTACCTGACAATTCCTTTATTTGTTCCTGACTCTCTTCACAGCATTTCCTCCACAATGCCATGTAAACAAATAAATTTAATGAGCGTTTACTACATGCCAGGCACTAAGGATTCATTTATGTAATAGATATTTGTTTAGTATATTTGACATGTTGCCCTGATACTTGGAATATAATAGTGAGCCAAGGCTTGCTTGCACCAGGCTTACAGTGTCGTGTGGATGATGCACATTAATCAAATAATCACAGAAAAAAAATTACAACAATGATTTGGAGAAATACATGGTGCTATGAGACTATGTAACTATAAGATGTGGCAATCTGAGGGAAGAGGGAATGCTGCCTTGAGAAAGCATTCTTGATGAGGTAGCTGAGTTAGGCAGGCAAAAATAGTGATGGGAAGAAGTCCTCACAACAACTCTAGGAGGAGGTTCTAGGGAGAGAAGCGAGGCCAGAGAGGCCATTGTACCATTCAAATAGGGAGAAAATGGTCTCTTGGTGGCTCTCTGCGTATAGGGGAGGGAATCCATTCTTATATTTCTTTGAATAATAGAGCTCAAGAATATATGTTTGATCGTAGCTGCTAGGTACGGAGAAAAGACGTTTTATCTGACATATTTGGAGTCAAAAGACAAAACTAAAACTGTGTAGTAATGAGTCTGATTTCCTTTGTTCAAGAGAAAACAATCCATGGACTGGGGGAGTCCTGGGCCTCAGAAGCAGCGGAGCGCTCTGCCCTGGGATTTTGGACAAGAGCTGATAGAGGATTAGAAGAGGCAAGGCGGACACAGGGCATGATTGGCCGGCAGGCCCTGCATTTCCTTGTAAGGCCAGCGCGTGGTGTTTTCTCGAGTAATGTCTGCTAGGTCACCTGAGTTGGAGGTTTGCGATTGGAGGCTAGTGAGTCTTCCCAACAGTGTGTTTTGGTTTGTGCCTGGGCTTTGACCACCCAGGTGGTGTCCATTTTGTGGGTCATGATACTATGTGAATTAAATTTCAGAATTTCAGATAGTTGAAAAGTTTATTTACAAATATGTATTATTGTAATATGTTACCCATATTATTGTTTAAAAAGCATAATTTCCAGAGTATAATGTAAAATATGCTTCCTTTCCTTCCTGCTTTTCATTTCCCGGAAGTAAACTACAGTTAGCAGCTTCTTTTGTGTCTGTTAGGAAAACTTACATGCATATACAAGTATGCCTCCACACTAATGTCTTTTTTCTTAAAGACAAATGGGATGTATTATATATGCTGTTCTTCAATTTTTGTCCCCTTAATATATCTTAGGAGTATAAGGTCTACTTTATTCTTTTTCACTGCTGCAGAGTATTTTATTGAATGAGTATATCATAATTTATTTAACCAGTCCTTGTTAATTGGCATGTAGGTTGTTCCCTGCTTTAAAGTTTGTGTTTTTTTTTTTTGAGGAAGAGTAGCCCTGAGCTAACATCTGCTGCCAATCCTCCTCTTTTTGCTGAGGAAGACTGGCCCTGAGCTAACATCGGTGCCATCTCCCTCTACTTTATATGTGGGACACCCACCACAGCATGGCTTGATAAGTGGTGTCATGTCTGCATCTGGAATCCGAACTGGTGAACCCTGGGCCACCAAAGTGGAACGTGCGCACTTAACTGCTGCGCCACTGGGCTGGCCCCAAAGTTTTAGTCTTTTAAAGAGTGTTGTCATGGATGTCCTTGAACATTATCTTGTGTGAAAATATACATTTTGAGAGGTAAAATTGCTGGGTCAAAGAATTTGTGGATATACAATTTTGAAGCACAGTGCCAAATTGTCCCACAAAAATGCTCAGTTTACACTCCAATTAATAGTGAATAAGGGCTGTTTCTCCTCACTGTTGCCCGTATTAGGTACTATCAATCTTTTTAATTTTTCTTGTTTGACAGATGAAAAATGGCATCTTGTTTTGGCAATTTATGTTTTTTTTTATTATGAGTAAGATTGAGTAGCTTTCTTTATGCTTATTGGTCATCTGGATTCCTTTATTTGTGAACTGCTGGTTTTCTTTGTTCATTTTTCTTTTGGATTGTAGGTATTTTTTGTTGTTGTTAAGTTGATTTGGAGAGGCGCCTTTTATCTGTCTGTATCTTGCAAATATTTTCCCCTAGTTTTTCATTTGACTTTAGACTTGGCTTGTTGGTTTGGTTATTTATTTATTTACTTATTTCCACATGCGTATGTTTCTATAAGTGCCAGGTAAAGATATATGGCATCAGGATTGGATTTTTTTTAGAAGGAAATTTGTGACATTCTTGAAATAATTAGACACTCTGAAGTGTTGGCCTTTGTTGGAAATGTTAGTAACAAAAACCTCATTTGAGCTACAGGCTCTGTCTTGTTTTTATAAGCTTTGTTCAGCAACTGTCACAGATCTGGTGAACACCCAGTAACCTACCTTCCCCTCACACAAAATTATATTTGGAATTGAAATGAGATGTAACAGAGCAGTGTGAGTATTCTAGACTATACTGTCTAGATACTTCCCGAATTTGTGAACTGAGTTGTATTCTAAAGGTTAATTTGTGAGTTAACTATCTAATTTCACTATAGAAATAATGTACAAAGGTTCTTATTTTTGTCCTCAAAGTGTAATTAATCCGTGAAGGCTAGCTTTTTAAAAAATATACAAATTGAAGACATCATGTAAGTTTACCCCTATGTACTTCAGTATGCATCCTTAAATGATGGGGAGATTTTCTGATGTAACTATCATGCCAGTTTCATAGCTGACAAAATTATCAATAATTTCTTACTGTCATCTAAGACCCAATCCATGTTCAGATTTCTTTCTCTCAAAAATATCTTTTTATACTGGTTTATTTAAATCAAGAGCCAAACAAGGTCTACACATTCTATTTGGTTTCAGATCTACCCTTAATCTTTTCTTCCTCTACTTCCCCTCCCTTTTCTTTATTTTTTTCTTCATGCTATTTGCCTGTTACAGAAACCAGTCAGTTGTCATATAGAGTATTTCTCATTCCAGCTTTGTCTCTATACTTTCTGGAGGTATTAACTTTTTCTCTATCCTCCACAGTTCCTGTGAAATGGAAGTTGGCTGTAAAGGCTCCGTTAGATGCAGATTCACCTTTTTGGGGAGTTGGAGATGCTCCACAGTTGGTGCTGTGTACATCACACTGCTTCACATCAGGAGGTTCATAAAATGTTTTTGTTCTACTGGTCGTGATGTGAAGATCGATCCGTGGGCTTGTGTAGTGACAGTTGCACTGCTCCATTGTGAACTTCCCCATCATCCTTTTATCTGTCGGTGATCGTTGCCTGAATCTATAATTTCATGAGGGGTTGCAAAATGATGATTTTTTTAAAAAAAGTTGTCATTTCTTCTACGTTTGTTAGCTGGAATTTGAAGTCTAGTTTTGTTACTTGGGAACCTGACAATCAAGAATAACAAGGCTATTGTGGGAAAGTGCTGTCAGAACAACTTGTGATGCCGGGAATATACCTTTCATTGCTGTAGTTCTGGAGGCTTAAAGGAGTATGATGGTCTTTCTGATGTGTCACCTTGGCTGGCCTGCAGCCCCCAGATATTCAGTCAAACAGCAGTCCAGGTGTTGCTGCAAAGCTGTTTGTAGATGTGGTTAAAATCCAGTCAGATGACTTTAAATTAGAAAGATTATTCTAGATAATCTGAGTGGGTCTGATTCAATCACTTGAAAGGCTTTAGAAGCAGAGCCGAGGTTTATCTGACAAAAAAGAAATTCCGCCTCTGGATGGCATCTTCAGCTTGTAGCTAAGAGTTCCAGCATGCCCTTTTGTGGCAGCCTGCCCAGCATATTTCAGAATTACTTACCCAGCCCCTACAATTGCATAGAGCAGTGTCTTGCAATAAATGTCTTCATATATATCTCCTGCTGGTTCTGCTGCACTGGTTGAACCCTGGCTGGTACCAGGGCCACTCCCCTGACTCTCCTGTTCTCTCACAAAATGGAGTGAGGAGTGGTAGTAAGAGTCAGAGGACCTACTTTGTTTGGGGTGACCATATAATTTATTGCTTATACTGGGACTTCTGAGAGAGAAATGGGTAGCTGAGCAGATGACAAGCTGGAATAACAGGTATAAACTGGGACTGTCCTGGGCAAATTGAGACAGAGTCATTGTGTGTGTCAGCCACTGGCGATAGAACGTCAACATGACACAGCCCCTCAAGGAGCTTGTAGTCAAAGGGAAGTCAAGTAAATCAACAGATGTTACCAGACAGTGTTTTAAGTGACACCACAGTTTGTAGTTGTGTTTGTCTAGACAGAGAGAGTGGGAGGGTGGCACTCAGAGATGTCTTCTTTGGGTGAAGTGAAACCTGGTCTTATCTCCAAAGATAAGCAGGGTTTGAACAAAGTGAATTGGGCAGGGCGGTTCCCGTATAGAGAGCCACACTGGTGAAAGGTTAGAGTGAATGACATGGCATATTTGGAAATCTGCCATCATGGCTATAAAGATAGGATTGGATGAGGGGAGTGATAAAAGACAAGGTTAGTCACACAAGGAAGGGCCCACAGGCTATGGGCTAGCATCCATACTCAGGGGTTGGAATTTATCTTCAAGGTGGTAGGGAACTATTGCAGGATTTAAGCAGGGGTGTACCATAACCAGACTATCTTTGTAGAAAAATCACATTTTGTAACATCCTAAAATTGAGAGTGGAGAAAAATTGACAGTAGGAAGAGGCTCTTGAAATAATCTAGTCAGTGAGAATGGAGGAAAGCTTGTGGTGTAAGGAGATTAAAGGAGGCCATATTGACAGGACTGGTTGGATTTAGGGCCTGAGGAAGGAATGAGGGTGACTCCCAGGTTCCTGGCTAGACTGACCTCCCTGAAGCAGAGAATGGCAGAAGGTGGGAGGGGGATGGCTTCAGTTCTGGGTGCGATGTTGTGCACCGCTCCATTTCTCTTCCCGGTGCTGTGGCTTCCGTAACCAGTGAGAAGAGGGAAGGAGTGGCGATAACATCCTGTAGGGATTACTGGGCAGGGTTTCCCCTCTGCCCCTTAGTCTCAGCCAGACCTTCCTGAGAGATGAAGAGAAGCAGATTTTATCAGGCCCTCTTCCACTTTCTCCACCTCTGCAGTGCTTTAGAATACCTAGAGAAGCTGGGAGGGCAGTGAGGCGCAGAGATGGGTGAGTCCTTTTATTCTGTCTCTTCTTTGGAGGTTTTACTATGTACAACCTTGGGCAAGTTATTGAACCTCACTGTAACTCAGTTTCTTGTCTGCGCGGAGTAGATGAGTTAATGTGTGTGGAGTGCCTAGAATAGTGCCAGGCTCATAGGCAGTGGTGTTCAAGTGTTTGCTGTTGCTGCTCATATCATCCATTCACTGCTTCATCCTGGGATCTGAGGAGCAAAGGGAATAGAGGGAGGTTTCTGCATTCCCTCCTTGCAGCTTTTCCTGTGGAAGGAAGAAATATTCAGGAACTGTCTGTATAAAATGTTAGAAGAAATCATTTGAGTTGGGGGAATTTCTGACAATAGAAGAACCTTTATTTTTTAGACTGCCTTGCCTTTATTTTTTGGTTAGGAAAAAGGCAAGCGGTTCAGTTCAGATTTAATGAGGGTAATTATTCTTATTGCCTTGCTTTCAGTATTCACCCTAACTCATTTTAACAATAAATAACCACTTGTTTATTGGGGCTTAGGGACAGGGAATAATTGCAGAAAAAAACCCCATCATGATTCTGGAGAGGGAAAATATTTTCTAATGGAAAAATTGGATGAAAAAATTCACATTTAAATAAAGGCCTTTTTGTATTTTTATACTTGCAGTATTTGTTAAAAGCCAAATACTTTATTAAAATGTGCCTTTATTTAAATTTAATGACTGTTTATTTTTATCACAAATTTAATACATGCTTTTTGAAATAGCAAAATTTAAACAATGAAGACTGAAGAGTGAAAAAAAATGAGTCTGCTTTGATGCTCTTCCCTAATCCCTGCCCCTTCTCAGAGAGAATGTTTGGTTTCTGTATGTTTCCTCCACAGCTTTTTCTACATGTCTGCATGTACAGGTGTTTTAAAACAGATGGCATATATTAGATACATTGTGTGTTATATACAACCTTCTATGGCTTTTTTCATCCCTTCTCATTATGTGTTACTACATAAATATTCACTTCTTTATTTTTAATATTCTCTTGGATGCATGTGTTCTAATTCATTTAATTATTTCCCTATTGGTGAATATTTAGATTATTTCCAGTATTTTGTTATAGGTTATTTATTCAACAAATGTTTATTGACTACCAGGCAGTGCTAGTGAATAAAACACAAAAATTTCTGCTCTCATGTAGTTACCTCTTTTTGGAGGTGGACAGACGTTAAGCACGTAAAATAAATAGCAGACACTATTGAGGACTGGAAGGTAGAGAAGAAGTTAGGGAGTGCCCAGAGTGAGGGGAGGGGTGTGCATTTTAAAATAGGGTGGTCAGGAACCATTTACCAATAGGGGACATTTGAGTAGAGATCTCGCTGAAGATGAAATAATGAGCTCTGAGGCTATTGGTTGGGACAGGACACGGGGAGAGCATTCTAGGAAGGGGAGAAGTAGAAAGGCCCTGAGGTAGGGACATGCCTGATGTGATGGGGGACCAGCAGTGTGGCCATTGTGGCTGCAATGGAATGAACAAGGGGTAGAGTGGGAGGAACTGAGGTCACAGAAGGCAGAGAGAGTCAGAGCAGACTGTGTTGGGCTTTTTAGGGTATTGTAAGGACTTTGTCTTTTACTCTGAGTGAGGTGGCAAGCCTTTGGAAGTTTCCAAGCAGAGGTGTAACATCATCTGACTTAGGTTTGGAATGATCATTCTGCTTTCTTGGTAATAAACTATCCTGCTGGAAACAGGGAAGCTGTTTAGTAGCCTATTGCAACAATCCGGGCAAGACACAGTGATGGCTTGGACTGGTTTGCACCAGGGTGGTAGCAGTAGAGGTGGTAGGATGCAGTTGGATTCTGAATATGTTTTAAAGATAACGTGAAAGAGAAGAATCAAGTACCACTCTGAAATTTTAGTGCTGAAAAATTAGAAAGTTGTTGTCATGAAATGAGACAGGGAAGACTGCAGTAAGGCAAGATTTGGAATTTGGCTTTGGGCACATTACCTTTGAGAATCTTTTAACATCCAACCAGAGGTATTGAGTAAGCAGCTGGAAATGTACATTTTCAATTCACTGGAGAGGTCAGGGCTGGGGATACAAACCTGGAAGTCATCGGTTTATTAATGCAATTTAAAGCCCTGAGCTCACCTGGAGAGTAAATTAGAGAGGAAAGGAGAATCAATGACAGCCTTTGGGCACTTCAAGGTTAAAAGGCTGAGGATAAAGGAGACCAAGAAAGCACCCAGGCAGGTAGGAGGGACACCAAGAAAATATGATGCCCTGGGAATCAAAGAAGGGAGTCAGTGGTATCAGCTGACAAGATCTGAGAATCAACCATTGAATTTAACAGTGTGGCTGTGTGGGTGACCTCGACAAGAGCAATTTTGAGTGAGAAGTGGGGTCCTGATTGTAGAAGATTCAAGAAGGAATGGAAGGAGAGGAAATGTGACTCTTCGTACAAGCAACTCTTCTGAGGAGTTTGTTCTAATAGGGAGATAAAAGGTGGGGCCTTAACTGGAGGGCGATATGAAGTCAAGAGGTTTGTTTTTTGTCTAAGATGAAGAAATAAAAACGTTTTAAGCTTATGGATACTGATCCATAGGGGGAAAAATTGATGCAAGAGAAAGTGGGAGAAATTCAGAGAAGAGTTTGAGGAGTCCATTCTAACAAATTTATATGCATATATACAAGGGTTTCTGTGGGCTAGATTCTTAAGAGGATTTCCTGAGTCAAGGGGTAGTGCATTTAAAAATTCCGTACCAATTTATATTCCACCTTCAGTGTATACCCTTGCTAACACTGAACTTTGCTAATCGTTAAAATTATTGCCAATCTGATGGGTGATATTTTCATTATTTTAATTTTTTTCTTGCGTTGTAGGAACTCTATATAATAATCTATCTAATCGTTTGTTGTATTTTGGCAAATATTTTCTCCCAGGCTGTTTCTTGCCTTTTAACTTTGTTTATGGTGTACTTTTACCATATAGATGTTTTTTCAGTTTTTATGTAGTTAAGTCTGTCAGCCATTTCCTTTTATAGCATTTTGGTTTTATTTGGATTATGTAAATATTTTATGTAATTTTTTAATGCACTTATACATTTACTTTTTTAATGCATCTGGAGTTTATTTTTGTGTATATTATGAAATAAGTATCTAAGTTTTCAGTCTTTTTCTATGTTTTTAAACAGTTAAATACCATAGAAGTAACTGTTTCTTGAAAGTTTGGAAGAAATTACCTATCATATCTTCTAGGCTGGAAACCTTTTTGGAGATCTTTGACTACTTAACTTTTTTTTTTCTCTAGTTAATGATCAACTTAGTTTATGTAATTTCTTCTTAGGTTAGTTTTGCTAATTGATTTTTTTCTCAGCACCTCATACTTCATCTAGATTTTCAAATTTGTTGGTTTAAAATCCTACATGAAGAGAAGAAATACTAAGTCTTCTCTATATTTGCAGTGTATCCTTTGTACTTGCACCTTTATCTGGGCAGTGGCTGCTAGAGCCAGCCTTTCACAGGTCTGGAGATTGGCCTCGCTGTTTTCAGCCTTCCCGGCTCAGCTCTTACTGTCCTGCATCCTGGGCTTGTTCCTAGGTTCTCCCTCTCTTCTGTTTGTCAGGGATGGCAGGCCCCTTGGCTCTGTTTCCTCTCAGTCTGATCCCATTTGCTCTGTAGCTTACAACAGTTTCTACTGTTGAGGTCTCCTGATGGGCATGTGCCTTTCTTGGTTTCCAGCATCACTATGGACTTATTTTTGTATTTCTTCTGTCATTTTGGAGAGATTTTGCTAGGGATGAGAGGCAAATGTGTATTTTCAGTTAGCCTTTTGAAATAGGAAGTCACAATTCTTTCCTGCATGGTTTTCTTTTATCATATTCCTTTGTTTAATTGCTGCTGCACAGTAGTCGCATAGTAGCTTTACAGCGCAAGTAGTGGTAGTCAGATGGACTTCACTTTTTTTTTTTAAATGAAACCAGATGTGTTAGTGGAATATCCTCGTTGAATAGAAATGTTGATATGTTGTGACTAAATATTCAAATAGTACTTTTTAAACTTAAATGACATAGTTATAACATTTAGAACTGTAAGAGACTTTACACATCATTAGACCAACTGCCTTATTCTGTGGATGAGGTATTTGAGGCCCAGAGAGATGCAGTGATTTATCTAGGGTGACAAAGTCAGTGTTCAAGCAAGATGCAAAGCCCAAGTCTCTTAACTTCAATTCTGCAATGCTATTTGCTATTTTGCACGTTCTTGCTATTCTCTTTAGTTATGTAATGAAAGAGGTATTTTCAGCTAATAAAAAAAATTTTTTTTAACCTAAAGATGGTACGTATGGCTTGGAATTGCCTCTGAAATTTGGTCTTAGATGCTATATTAAATGTGTTGACACAGATTTTGCTTTTTCTCACATAGGTATTAAGTATTATGATATAAATGTGAATTTTAAAGAATGGGCTGTCAAGGTATGCTCTAGCCTAAATGAAAACCATATAGTTTATTTCTCCCAAGTTTCCTCTTTTCTGCTTATAGACTTTATGTGATTTATAGACTCTTTGAGTTTCTTATTAATATTTTAAAGAAGCTTAAGGAATGTATATAAATATAGGCTTGAAAAATGATTTTAGGGTTAAATAATCATAAGATATTTCTGACCTAGGATTTCTAACGTTTTAGTTTAATATACCATCTTGCTAGATCAACACCTAAATTTAGAAGGACTAAAAAGGACTAAGTTTTTAAAAAAGAGAGCTTTCCTTAGCATTTTTTCGGTAAGCATTAGGGAGTGTACTTACCACACTTTCATCGCTTTGCTTAGTCTTTAACTTCAACAGAAAGTTTTGTAAATGTGGGATTTTGATAATTGATATTCTGTGTTTGGTAGTCATGTCTTTATTCTTGAAATGCATTGAGGGTTTGATATGTGTAGCATTAGTGGACTTGGGTGAGTTCTTGTCCCCCCTGACCGCAAGCAACTTAAGAAGAGGGGAAGTTTGAGGGACTGGCCCCGTGGCTGAGTGGTCAAGTTCGAGTGCTCTGCATTGGTGGCCCAGGGTTTGGATCCTGGGCGCGGACATGGCACTGCTCATTGGGCCATGCTGAGGTGGCGTCCCACATGCCACAACTAGAAGGACAGACAACTAAAAAAAACCATACAGCTATGTACTGGGGTACTTTGGGGAGAAGAAGGAAAAATAAAATCTTTAAAAAAAAAAGAAGAGGGGAAGTTTGAATGTAGTTGCTGTAGAGTTATATTCTAAGATTTGTTTAATTATCTTCAGGTTTTAACTCTTTTAGCACTTTGAAATACGTGATATGACCTATTGATTTTTTTCTTGGTAAACTATCTCTGTTTACAATATGAATTCTAAGAATTTATGTTTTTTCCAGTTGGTCATAATGGCAAGTGAAGAAATTAATGAAGACTATCCAGTAGAAATTCATGAGTATTTATCAACATTTGAGAATTCCATTGGTGCTGTGGATGAGATGCTGAAGACTATGATGTCTGTTTCTAGAAATGAGTTGTTGCAGAAGGTATTTAAAAAATGTAATTTCTAAAAATGTAATTTCAAAAACAGAGTGCTGTTATGAAACATACCAAAGAAGAAATAGATTAATGATATATGCTCCTTTTCCCCTTTCTATCAATTTTATAAGTGTTTGGGTATTTTTAGGGGAATAAAACAAGACAAAACTCCAATCTTAGGAAATACCTCCTAACTATATTTTTATTTTGACTTGGTTTTTAAAAAATGGAGCACTCATAGCATTCTTTTTCATAGACTCTCTATCTTTGACCTTTTAAGTATTACAATGATGTTATCAGGGTTTCTGGAAACCCTATAGGACAAAAAGAGTAAATTGACTTTGACAGTCTAAAACAAATCTCATTATGTTTCTTCTGTCTTTGGTATTGCCTAAGCATTTTAGCGTGCTGCTTATACATAAATGCATCATGTACCATGTTTATATTGATAAATTACTTTTGACATACAAAGCCCAGATCCATAACTCTTGAAACTAAAATAATTCAAAAGAATTTTTCTTGGATTATCCACATTCCTTGTCTAACTAAAGATGGTACCATGAAGTGAAAATTTGTGGGCAAAAATCACTGGTTAACGAAACTTCTTTTTGCAAATTATTTCCAGATCATTTGGTTATTAGATTATAGAAAGTGAAGAAAACATTTCTTTGATACATTGTGCGTGGTAAAAGTTGAAAATACTGTGTGATGGTGCTAAGTTTGTGTGTATTTCTTTTTTCATTCTCTCTCTGTCTGTCTTTTTTTTTTTAATAGTTGGACCCACTTGAACAAGCAAAAGTGGATTTAGTTTCTGCTTACACATTAAATTCAATGTTTTGGGGTATGTATATTTCTTTGGAGTTAATTAGAAAGCAAATTCTTTATTGTGTTAAAGGTCATTTATTTTTTAAATGGTAGCAATTTATATATAATTATACTTTATGGCAATTTTAATAGTCAGATATTTATTTCTTTTAAATCAGAATACCAGATGCCCATGAGCCACCTGTAAATTTAGTATTACATAGAGGTTGAATAATTTAAGATTTAATTAATTATTTGTGTGACTTTTATTTTTTGAGTAGAGTTTCTTTAATTAATGCTCCTAATTAATATATACACCATTTTATTCCATGAAATCTTTCTTTTGTAGTTTATTTGGCAACTCAAGGAGTTAATCCTAAGGAGCATCCAGTAAAGCAGGAATTGGTAAGGTGGCATTGGGTTTCTTGTTATTTTATGTGTCTGTCTGTTGTGGTATTCCTGAAGTTAAAGTGGTAGTACCTTTCTCACACTCATTGTGGAGAACAAAATTATTTAGAGTTGAAATTACAAAAGTGAGCCAAATTTCATCATGTCTTTAGTTTTTCTTTTTCTTACCTTTGTCGGAGGATTGGTGTTCCATGTGTTATATAAATCTCTGGATGGGAAAATGTTATGATTCTAGTAATTATTTATAACTTCCATATTATTTTCCCTATAAATTCTTGAAATCCTGTTCATCTCTACAACTGCGGTTTTTTTTTTTTTTTTTAAAACTCTTACACAATTCTTAAAAGTATATTCTAGTTGATTTACTAGCAAAGACGGGAAAGTTTCTCCCCCACCTTTTCAATTCTTCCATTAATTCATTTTCTCAGCAGTAAAGAATCCAGTTCAGCAACAAAGCTAAAAGCTTTTTTGGCACCAGTTGTATGTGTACTGTCCAGTAATTCTGCATTAGTGACATATTTACAACCTGTAATAAATCTTCTAGGTTTGTCTTTGTATTCCATTTAGATGTATAAGTACAGTATATAAGGTCTGGTATCTTGGAGTTTTTGCTGACTTCAAAAATTAAATCATTCAATTTGAAGGAAAAAAATTAGAAATCAAACTTATGGTTACCTTCTTGACTTGGCTTTATGAAAAAGAATATTAGTAAATTTATTCTTTGTGTTTGTAAAATATAAGGTAAATATGTACGTGAAATACACTTGACACTGTTTTATTGTTCTCAAGTCTTGTGGTGGTTGATATGTTATTTACAACTTAGTAAAGTACAAGTTCATTTATTTTAAAAAAAATGAGTAAACCAGATCCGTTGTCTTTATTTTTTTAATGTATGGACTAAGACATTTTCTTCTTTTAAAAGTTCTTGGGGAAAAATGAATTTATTTTTAAATACAGAATTGTGAAAAAGATTTAAAGCAAAAATATAAAGCAGTATGATACACACATCTTCATTTGACCAGTGATATTGGCTTTAAATCCTAAGAAGTATGCATTGTGTCATATGTTTTCAACTTTCTAATAATGAACTTTACATTGATAAAATTCCTCTTTTTTCCTTTAACGCAGTTATTTGGAGTATTTTAATACTTGATTCTGTCATTGGAAGAGGGTAAAATCATCTTCCTTTTTCCTCAAAACCCACTTTATAGAGGAGTACATTCATATACTGGACAAGGGTTGGCAAATAAAAAGCATACGTAAACCTAGTCCCCTTTCCTGACCTTGTGACAGACATTACTAATGGATCACAGAATTAGTGTGTGAGAGGAAACCATTTGCCATGTATATCATGAATGGGGAAAGGCATTGAAAACAGTCAGTTTATTCATTCAACCAATATTTGAGTGCCTGCTGCGAGCCAGGCATTTCCAAGTGAGATGATTCCTCAGTGAATAAAGCTGATAAATATCCCTGCCCTGGTGGCAGATGTCAGACTATCTAGTGGAGGGAGACAAAGAATATAATAAAAGAAACAAACAGATAATAAATATATATGAATAAGTAGTATGTTAGAAAGTTACATATTATGGGGAAAAAGAAAAAATAGAGCTCAGGAGAGGGGGGACTGGAGTGCTTGGGTAGGCTTGCCATTTGAAATGGTAAAGGCAGGGCCTGTTACCAGGGCTAACCTTCGAGCTGACTGGAAGGAAGAGAGGGAGTGGCTGGGTGGATTTTTGAGGGAAGGTCATTCCAGGCAGGGCGGGGTGGGAGTGGATTGAAAGGACTTTGGCTTTTACTCTAAGGTAGCCGTGAGGGTTTTGAGCAGAGTTTCCACTCTTATATTAAAAGAGTCTAATGTTCTGCATTTTTCTGTGTATGTTTCTGTTTCTGTAACTATTTGGATTATTTTGATGAAACTTGCTTTTAAGCGGCAATCAGTCATTTACTCTGCTATTTTATGGCTCTCATCACCTTTATTTCTCCACTTGAAGTATAGAATAGCCCTTTATTCTGATTAATGTCTCAGAAGATTCAAAGTGGTATGACAACCTATTAGTTTCTCACCTTGTGAAGTCTGATTAGAACCGTATATTTCATTAGAAAGTATCGTACTTATCAGTCAAAACTATGAAATTGAATAAAAGATCTTGTTTTCATTCTCCTTATTTTAATTGAGACACTAGAAGGTAACATGAAAATAGTTAAATACTGCCTCATCTGTTTCCTACTTAGAAAAATTTCAAGAGTTTGGTTTGTATGTTACAAGTGTATGAGAGCTCTATTTTAGATTGTAGACTTCAGATACATGAGAGTTAATATGTGAATTTAGGTTAATGCTACATTAAACAATGTATAACCACATATAAACAATTCAATGCTTATCTCTGTAGTGATGTCTTAGTCTAGTTCTTCCTCTTTTGAAACACTCAGAACACTTCTGAAATGACTTTTTAATGTCTGACTCCCCTAGACTGTGAACTCCAGGAGAGCGTGGAGTGTGTTTCCCCTGTTCTCCTGCATTTATCGGCACCACTCAATAGGCAGTAAATACAGATCTGTTGAGTTTAGCTGAGGTGTGGTGTAATAAAGCTCAGGGGTGGTGAACAGCTTAGTAAACCTATTGCTTTTCTTCTTCTTCTGTTTTGTCTTTAAGGAAAGAATCAGAGTATACATGAACAGAGTCAAGGAAATAACAGACAAGAAAAAGGCTGGCAAGCTGGACAGAGGCGCGGCTTCAAGATTTGTCAAAAACGCCCTCTGGGAACCCAAACCTAAAAATGCATCCAAAGTTGCCAATAAAGGAAAATGTAAAAATTAACCTTTTGATTTTGATGTACAGATATTCAAAAAGTACATCATTTTTATTGTTTTCCACAAAATGATGATTATGTGGCAATGCAGGGTTTAAATGTATTCCTTATTGAATTCATATATAAAGTTTACATTTTAAATTTGTAATGCTAAATAATTTTTTTCCCTAGAAAGATTAAGTTATCTTTATTGATTTTCCTGTGGATTGCTATGAGGTTTTTAACATTGTGGTATATTTTATATTCATAGTTTACCATCTCTCTTCACAAGACTCTTATTTCCTTATATAGATCAATCTTTCAAGTACCATTTTGTAAGCAACTATGAAATTTAAGTTAAATGTTCTTTGTAAACTTTTGTCGATCTCAAATGAATAATGACTTTATGAAGTATGCTATCTGAAAGCTGAAGTTATAAATACATCTGGTTTCACTATGTAATATTAAGAAAGAATGAAATGACTTAAATGTCCATTTTTTCCTGTGTAGTTACTTCATGTTTTCATGATTTTGGGAATTACTGATTTTTTTGTTATTTGAAGTGTGAAGCTTTCGGGTTATACTTTAATTCTTGGCACTTTTCCTCTATGTCCCATTTAAAGTAAAATATATTCTCATTACCTTTAGATGGGATTTGAGATTGTCTGTTGCTGGGAGGTTGTGTATTGATGGCTGAGTTTTGGTGTAATGGCTGTACCCTATCCGTAAAGGCTGTAAATGTTGTGTAGCTTACTGGTTTATTTTTCTCTTTTGAGTAAATTTTCCCTTGAAATTAGGCAGGTAGATTTTAGAAATCATCAGGAATGGAGACATTCTGGAGTTTCTCTTCCTGATGCATAGTGCCCACAGTTCTCTTGATCTCGCTTTTTCATATTTTTTGATTGCCTGTTTTTGTGGCTGTACCAAGTATATACAGGTGTTTCAGAACAACTTTCTATGTTATATAATACCACTTAAGCAGAGGAGAAATTCAAAGGAGATTACGTTGTTTTTATATTCTGATTTATTTTTCTGGAATATTTGTTACAGAGAATTCTACATATGTAAAAAAATTTTTTTTTATGTCTAAGCCCATGAATTTTAATTATATATCCTTAATGCTTTCAGTCTTTGAATCCACATCATTATGTGTAGGAATGCCAAGTACAGTAAAGTGCTTTAATTTTTGAAAAAGAAGTTGTTAAAATTTTCTGTGTGATTAATTCTCTATAAGTAACCTTGAATAAATGGATTTCTTGATTTATGGTAGCAGATATTGGAAATGGTCTTAAAATGTAATGGATTTTGTAAAGCATGTTGAACTCTTTCTATGACACATGAAGAGGAAGTCACTGATAGATGCAGAAAGTCTTCTGGCTCAGATGTCAGATGATTTTTGAAGTGGAAGAACATTTATAGTTATTTCACTTCTTTTTTCACCTTCATCTTCTCACATTTACAGCTTTTTCTTTCTTTCTTCCTTTTTTTTTTTTTTTTTTTGATGAGGAAGATTGGCCCTGAGCTAACATCTGTGCCAATCTTCCTCTATTTTTTGTATATGGGTTGCTGCCAGAGCATGGCTTGATGAGTGGTGTAGGTCTGCACCTGAGATCCAAACCCATGAACTCAGGCCACTGAAGCAGAGCGCACTGATCTTAAGCACTGTGCCACTGGGCTGGCCCATCCAGCTTTTTTTAAAGTAACTTCTTCATGAGAAAAAGAAATGTTAAGATCAAGTGTAGTGTACGTGTGGCCTTGTGTTATATATTGCAAAGAAACTTATAACTTGCATTTCTGTATATTTCCTAATTCCACAAAAGTTAAATGAAAAATGTCATGCAGTTGCAGAAAATCATTAAACAAATTATTGCATTTGTGAAAGTCCAACTCTACATTTTGTTAAATTGAGATTCTTAGGTGAATGATTCTTTCAGTGTTGATTAGTAGGAAAAACACCTGTTTGAGTGTATTCCATTTTATTATGTATAATTTTAACTAATTATTTAGTACATAATAAGGGGCTGAATGGTAGTAGTGCATTGGTTTGCTTATTTGTATGTTATTTATTCATTTCACAAGTATTTAATGACATTTACATTGCCAAATACTGTGCTAGGTTCCAAATAAGACCACTGCAGCCTTGATTCTATTTTTATAGTGTCATGAAAAAAGTAATCTTTTCATGCACCTCAATTTTTCAGAGTTACTGGAGAATTTATGACAAATTGTGCTCATTAACCTTAGTCAGAACCATAAAGGGTGATGGGTTGATCTGTTTAACTATGGTACAGTGACTGTTAGCATAGTTTGTTCCAAATGACAGTCTGCTCTAAGTTTAGATGTTAATTACATCTTTTATTAATCTCTTTGGGAATTAACAAGTTGGAGAGGTTATAGCTATAGATATTTTTAAGATTAGAATGATAGACTATTAATCTAATACTAAATAATGAGATTTTGTCTTTTATTATTATTCTAAGTACAATTTCTTTTTGTTCATAGTTGCAGGATGGGAATTCATTTTAGTAAAGTAGGGTATGTTAGAGGAAAATTGAAGCTTGAATTATGGTTTACATTCCTGGAATTAGGAGGTTGTGTCAAGTTGATTGGTTTTTAAGATACCCTGCAGATTAAAAAATTGTTCTTCTTAGCTATTAGAAATAGATTGGTATTATTTCTAAATAAGGCTTTTAAAATTGACTAGAAATGTAGGAAATACTTCAAAAGTGGACAATGTATTGAATATAGATACTTTTTTCTCAAGTAGGTCTTTGGAGAACAAGATGCTTTAGGAATCACTCAATTTAAGATACAGTTAAACTGTAATTTTATGCAATAAATTATCAGAAATTCTGGTTTTACAAAGTGACATTAACTGAGAAAGATTTGAGCAGTGATTCTGACCCTCATGTGATAGCTGAGTTTGGTATATAAAAGGAAGAACAAGGAGCCCTGGCCTCTCATTTTCTCCCTTCATAGCATAGTTAGTAAACTTACTCAGATAAATTCAGTAGCTTTTACTGAATGACCGTGGTAGCAACTCGTTTTATATAAATGTGATCTGAATGTACTTTACTAATAAAAATATTTCCTTTTCCCTATATCCTGGTCTAAAACTCTTCAGTTTTGGAAATGCAAACCATATTTTTTAAATTTCGTATATTAGCATTTTATAGTTGTCATTAACTATTATGTTAGGGGGAAAGTATACAGGATTTTATAATAGAATTCTGTAGATTTGTTCTACTTGATTAATTTGCTGTTATATTACTTGTGAGCAGGATTCCAAGAAAATGCTTCAGATGTTTTTGGTTTGCAGGTTCATTTTCCTGTCAGAGTGAGCTGTCATAGGCTAGCCGCCCTCTGACTTAATGTACATTTTTAAAGTGTTTATTTTATGGCATAGTTTTTAATATAGCCAGGAAGATTAGTAAAGCTGTCCAGAAAAGGGGATAGCTACAGTGATGTCTATTAGCAATTGAGGTTTAATTTTAATTCTCCCCCCCCCCCCACAAAAGGCCAAAAACCACAACTAGCCTAGCTCTGTATTACTCATCTCTTAATAAAAGGTTGAGAAAAGATGCTAGTCCCCCACTCCCCCCACAGACCTTGGAGTTTAGCAGATGTATCGTGGCAGTATAACTGCATGCAAGATGTCAGTTTTGTAAAGTGATGTATTTCAGACAGTATAGAAATTTGATGGTGGGAAGAATAAGCTTTTATAAATGAAACATTTAAGAGAGACTCTTTTTTATTATTTGCTTTCAGTTTAGTGTTGCCTTTAAGGTGCACCATTTCAGTTTGGCAGCTACAATAAATGACTGAAGGAAATTGAAGATGATAATTCAACATTTCAAGATGCTTCTGCTGAAATGAATGTAGACCTATCCAGGGCTTGAATTTAAAGTTTATAGTGAGACAGTATTTTCAAGCCAGGTACCCAGGAAATTCATGGTGATATGATTTGAATGAGATGATTAGGAAAAATAGAAAAGAATACTTTCAATTCCTTATTATGTGGGTGTTATCTATTGAGAGGCAATGTTGAAAAATGTTACTGGAAAAAGAACAGAGGCTTGTTAATATACAATTTGCTATAGTGTCCAATTCATCCTGGACCTTGTCCAAAGAACTTTAGTTATTAAAATGACAAAAGAATTTTTGTAATAAGGAATCACCTCTGATTTAGTGCTGTAGCAGTGGATTGCCTGCAGACCATCCTGTAATGTGTCCTGCTGATATTGTGTCATTTAGTGCTTTGCTCTGATAATGTCTTCCTTGACTTAAACTGAAATCATTTTCTACCCTATTTCTCATACTTTCTTCTCTATTATTTTTCCCTTAAGAAAGAAAGAATTATTAAAAGTGTGTATAATAGTTGCTGGGTTTTGACATTTGCAGGTTTTAACTTTGTGATTTTGACTCTTTGTAAATGACCTTAGAGGTCCATGGGGTATATAGTGTTTTGCAATTTTGCCAAGGCACAATGTTTACTCCTGCTCAGTTCCATTCAGGAAGGCATTACTCAGCTAATGATTTAGCCTAGCTAACCTCTCAGCATCCACAGTTTTTTTCCCTCACTTGCAGTCTCATTCGTTTATTCACTCATTCATTCAACATTCGTTCGTTCATTTATAGAGCTCCTCTTGTGTCCCAGCTTCTGTTGTAGGCATGGGAAATTCAGCAGTTGTCCAAACAGTATGTAGTGATTGGAAAATGTTGAACTTTATCATGAGGAAAATGGCTGCTATGGGTTGAATTGTGTTCCCCCAAAATGCATATGTTGAAGTTCTAACTCTCCAAACCTCATAATGTAACCCTATTTAGGAACAGGGTTGTTGCAGGTGTAGTTAGTGAAGATGAAGTCATAGGGTGGGCCCTAATCCAGTATTACAAGTGTCCTTATGAAAAGGGGAAATTTGAAATAGACACACACACATGGACAACGCCATGCGAAGATGAAGGCAGAGGTGATGGTAATGCTTCTATAAGCCGAGGAATACCAGAGATCACCAGGAACCAGCAGAAGCTGGGTGAGAGGCGTGGAACAGATTCTCTCCCTCACAGCCTCCGAAGGAGCCACCCTTGCCAACGCTGTGATTCTGGACTTCCAGCCTCCAGAACTGTGAGACAATCCATTTCTGTTGTGTAAGCCACCCAGTTTGTGGTACTTTCTTATGCCAGCTGTAGCAAACGGATACAGTGGCTATTGGATGAGAGGAATTAAAAAGATTAATAACTTGAATGTGGAAGTGTGTAAGAAACTATGACACAGGGTGAAGATGTAATTCTGAAGGAAACCAGAACCTGTGTAAACTTATCCAGGAATATTTTTGAATTTGAGCAAAGACTGCAGGACTTAAACCGTGAAGTGTCAAAGGTCTCGTAGACTCTTTCTGAAGCCAAAATGTTCAGACCTTTCTAGCAGACATTGTCACTTTATCTGACTGAGTGTGCCATCTTTTATACTTCGTTACCTTGGTTTGAAGAAACTCATTTCCCTGAAGGAAAGAAGACTGTGTCCAGTTTCCATGGAGAGGAGATTTTCACCAAGCCTGTTATTATCATGTACCATGCGGTCTTTTCCTAATGTAATGCACCAGTCAAGTTCAAATAATGCAAATAAATACTTAAACATCTTACACAAGTTGTATGTTATTTGTGCTTTTGTATGAGCACATATCTTAAAAAATCTCGTATTGGATTCATTTGGTAAAGATATTTTCAAAAAATGTCTTAAAATTTCCTTTTTCAAATTCTTACCTGTATAGTGTGCTATTCAGTTTTCTTTCTTTTGAAGTTAGGTATTAGAGAATTCAGAAGTGGGTTTTTGCTTTTAATGATTTGGGCCCTATATATATTTTTAACTATTATAAATGTTGCTTATTGGTTTTCAGCTTTTAGAGTCAACAGTACATTAAACATAGAAGACAATGTGAAGGAAATCGAGTTTAAGAGTGTAAAAGTGAAGGTGTTACAGACAGAAGTGGGTTAGAAATGGGGAGGAGAGAAGAGGGCATCCTCTGGGGAGAAAGCCAGATGCTGCACAACCCTGATGCATGAATATGGTTTTACATTTATTTCAATTGTAGAGGTGATAGCTATATTATTATTTTTAATTCTTCCATCAGAAACTGGAAAGAGTAAGAGGAGGGAGCAGTATAAATTAAATCCTCATTTTTAGGTTGGGGAGTCAGTGGATTAGGTCCAATGAAAAATGGCAGTGTAGGTCTGCATTATGAAGGTAATCACCAGAATTAAAGACAGAAACGATTAAAAGTGTTAATCCCTCTCATGAGCAGAGGTGAAGTGAGAACACGTTTTTTTTCCTTTTTTGTTTTGTTTTCTTATATGCATGATTTCTTTGGTAAAAAGAAATGGGAAAAGAAGTTGTGCTGATCGGCAACAATATTCAAAGAAGCGGCATGACAGTTGGATAACCCAGTGAATGCTAGTTATTTAGTTTTTGAAGTGTTCAGCAATAAATAAAATACTTCAGTGACAGGGGAATAATTTAAGAATGCTTAAGTGTAGTAGCATATATTTCATTGTCTAAAAAAACCTATATAAAAATGTCTGTAGGCGTTTAGTGATTTCCTACATTGGGGCCCCATTTATTTTTAATTTTAATTCTAGACAAGTTGTAGTACAGATATGGCTAGAAAATAAGAATTTTTATTGGGCAGTGCCTCTCTAATCTGCCGGCCATGCTCTTTTGAAACTTCTAAGTGTTGATCACCATAAGGTTAGACACCACAACAGTAGGGTTTTATGTAAGTGACGGTATGATCTTTGCTCGAATGTCTTAATAATGCCAGATTGGAAGAGGGATTTTTATTGTGCCTAATTTTCATAAAAGGAGACTGGTTCATAGGAAGTATGCTTATAATTTTTTTCAAGCTCTGTTTTCTCACTGAAATCTAACCAGATTATACTGGAAATTGTTCAGTATCAGAAGTTATACATATTAGAGGTGTAACAAAATGTGTTTTTAGGATTTGTCCTAAGAACAATTAAAATTAGAGTTTAAGGAATTGGAATTGCTGGATTTTATCTGTCACTTTTTATTTTATTTTAATTTTTTTTTAAAGATTGGCACCTGAGCTAACATCTGTTGCCAATCCTTTTTTTTCTTCTTCTCCCCAAAGCCCCCCTAGTATATAGTTGTATATTCTAGTTGTGAGTGCCTCTGGTCGTGCGATGTGGGATGCTGCCTCAGCGTGGCCTGATGAGCGGTGCCATGTCCGCACCTGGGATCTGAACCAGCGAAAACCCAGGCTGTGGAAGGGGAGTGCGCGAACTTAACCACTCGGCCATGGGGCCGGCCCCAAAAGCAGCATTTGGAAATAGCATCAATGCGCGTTTTAATCCTTTTAGGGGAGGTACTGTGTACAGCTTAATGCATATCTTCTTAGACTCTGGCTTGCTAAACTTAATACTTATGTACTGCCTGGAAACTTACGGAAACATTTGAAATAATCATCTTAAGATATAAATGAGATGTATTTGTTGCCTGTATTCCCCTTCCTCTTGTGTGTAATTTTAAATTAATAAACTTTATTTTTTAGAGCAGTTTTAGGTTCACAGTAGAAAGTACAGAGAGTTCCCAAATACCACCTGCCCCGCATGTGCATAACCTCTCCCGTTATCCACATCCCCCACCAGAGTGGTACGTTTGTTAAAACTGATGAACCTACGTAGACACATCATCATCATCCAGAGTCCATAGTTTACATTAGGGTTCAGTATGAGCGTTGTATATTCTTTGGGTTTTGACAACTATATAATGACGTGTATCCATTATTATAGTATCATACAGAATAGCTTCACTGCCCTAAAAATCCTCTGTTCTCCCTATTCATCCCTGCCCCCAACCCCTGGCAACCGCGGATCTTTTTACTGTCTCCATAGTTTTGCCTTTTCCAGAATGTCCTATAGTTGGAATCATGCCGTATGCATTAATTTTCCTCCATGTCTTCATGGCTTGATAGCTCATTTCTTTTTAGTGCTGAATAACATTCCACTGTCTGAATGTACCCCAGTTTGTTTATCCATGCATCTACTGAAGGACATCTTGGATGCTTCCAAGTTTTGGCAATTATGAATAAAGCCGCTATCAACATCCATGTGCAGATTTTTGTGCAGACATAAGTTTTCAACTCTTTTGGTTTAGTAAATACCAAGATGTACAATTGCTGATTCATAGGGTAAAAGATTTTAGTTTTGTAAGAAACCACCAAACTTTTCCAAAGTGGCTGTATCATTTTGTATTCCCACAAGCAATGAGTGAGAGTTCCTGTTCCACAAACTCTCCAGCAACCCGTGGTGTTATAATTTATTTTTAAAGCTTTTATTTGTAGATTCTGCCATACATTTTTGTAGAGGTTCAAAGCAAAAAAAATTAATTGATCAAAGAAGATTTAGAAAATCTTCAATTTCTTAGTGATAAGATCGGAATGGAGCTAGGATCTGTGTCTTGAAAAGCTGGCAACTGGAACATTTCATTCAGAATAAGACTTGGGCTTTAATTTAAAATGCATCTTAAAATTCCTTAAATTCCCTGACTTGTTGGAAGACATTTCAACATATTTAGATTTTTACAAGGTGAAGTATTGGAATCACCTTTTGCAAATATATATTTTTTCAGAGATGAAAACAAATGCTTGTTAATATGTGAGTTGATAAGCACAAATTTATTAGGGCTTTGTTTTTAATGCTGTTTTTACCAATTGTTTTAAATATTTTTGCTTTTATCCAGATAAAGTGAATACTGGATTGTCATTTTCACAGCTGTAACCCAGGCTCAATGTTTACTGTTTTTTGGAACTAGTACTTGTAATTAACGCATAGATTATTCAATTTAAAAAATGACTACAACTGAGTAAAAAGATTCTCCAATCATTCCTTCATTTCTAAATACTAACTGTTCTGTATGTGTATTATTGTCATGCATGATCCCTGTGTGAGAGTCTGTGCATTTATGGCCACCAATACCAAGTCCTTTCCTTGAATGGTCCAGGCCATGTGTTATTTGTGATCTATTCAAGCTGATTGAGGTGGTATTTTTTATTTTCTGTTAACAAGGTTACTGAGGCTCAGAGAGGTTAGGCCTTGCCTGAGATTACACAGTTAGCGAGGCTAGAGTATGAGTCTGTTCTGGACACTGTGCTTTTTTACCCTAAGCTTATTAGCAACTGAGGACCTGCACATGGAGGAGGCTTCGCAGGAGAGGACCTGAGTCAGTCATGGACGCTGTTTGCTGCTTGGCCAAACTTGCAGTGAATTTTCAAACACTGTGTAGCTGGTTTCAGTTTTGGTTTATGTGGTGTCAGTGTTAGATTTGCACACCGACTTTTAAGCATGATTTGGAGCCATCTCATTTCTGATAGTGTTCTCTATTGCTAGTGTCGGAGCAGGGAAAATCATCCTGAATTTTTGACCAGGTCTGACAATTTGTCCTCCAGCTCAGACCATCTTAAAACTATTCAAGAAGCATACTATTGATACACCCAGCATATTCCTCAAAAATAATTCTTTCCTTAAATGAATTGATTTAGTTTAATGAGTCCCCTCTCCTGGCCATATAAAACATGCTCTTTATAGAAAATAAAGAGAGGAAAGATGGACCCTCCTACCAGGAGATAATTGACTCATGTTTAAAATATTGTCTTTCGGGCTATCATCTATTTACATTCAACCACAAATACAGTTTTTGCATTGTGCCTTTAATTTTCCCACTTGAAAAACTTTGAATATGTAGTTGGTTGAGGTAAATGGTTGTTTACTGAGTGCCTGCTATATGCTGATGCCCAACCAGCCTCAGGCTGAAGAGTGAAGGCCAGCACTCCCATTCTTGCTTGAATTTACAATCTAGGGGAGGTTTTCCCTCAGTTTTTATGCAACGTAAAGGGATCCTTTGTAATGTAACTACCCTCTTCAAAATTTATCACTTCGAATAATTTGGAATTTCATGCTTTGAGTTTTCTTGAAGCTGTGCTTTTTTTTAATGTCTCTTCCATGTTGGATGTGTCATCATTGCACTTATTGATCAGAACCACTGGGTGGCAGCAAAAGAACATGGAAGATATTCTATCTCGCTTTCGTGTGCACAAAAACGAAGTGAAAGCTATTCTTTGGATTTCATGTGTGATGGGCAGAAAAAAATACAGTGATTTAAACTTCACATGTAACCAACACATCTCATCACTAAATGTATGTTACTGTAAGTGTAAAAGATTAAATTTATGCTTTATTATTATCAAAGCCATATTGTAAAGTTCTCCTTTTAGTCACAAAAGTATCTTTCAAGATTCCTATGTAATTACTTTTCTGTTTATAAAGGTGAAGAAAAAAACCCAAGCTAGATACTAAGGAAAACTTGTTTAGTAAGAAACTTGTGAACAGAGAGTTTGAATGTCAAGGGACAATGGAAAGGAGTCATTTTCTTGATAGCCTGTTTTAAAGAGCGTTCTTGGAGAAAAATTGAGATTGGAGATTTTGTTCATAGAGAAGAGTTTGTTTTCCTTTTTCTTTTTAAAAATCACTTAGCAAGCATGTTTTAAGTAATGTGAGTCTCTGAAGATTTCATCCCAATTTCTAGAAGGTGGCAACAGCTTAGTTCCCAGCTGAGTAGACCTTATATATGATAGATAGCTCCAACTAAAAATGTGAAATGGTCATGAGGCAGTGACAAGGCAACAAACACTTACTATTTTTTGGTAAAGATACTTGAAATCTGTTTAGGTGAAAATACAGCTTCCCCTTTCTCCCACACATTTTTCAACATAATTTCTTTAAAAGAATCTTGTAATTTTTAGTTAAAAATATATTTCACTTATTTGAAAACTTCTAAATGAGTTACACAAAATATTACGTGCAGGATGGAATGGCTGCTTTTGTCCAGAGAGCTGGAGTGAAGCCATGGCATCCTTCTGGTGCTCGTTCCTGGAGGTTGTGGACGAATGGCGTGTTTCTTCCCCTGGCGAGGGCAAGACCTTCTAGTTGTGCTTGGAGCCTGAGCCCTTCTTACCTTTATTTCTTATGGCAACATTACCCTTGCCTTTTGATGTATGTGTGATATGGACCAGTGAACCCTGTGCTATTTGACTCTTCCTGGAAATGGAGTTTTGGAAAATAGGAAAGCTTTGCCCCCCAGTGAGGTATATGGCCACCAGAGTCTCCATGTTCACCTCACTTTAACGTACATAATAAGATGTCCCAGCAGTATTTATAGGTATGGAGACCTGAGCCCCCATCTGAAACTATAGCTGGTAACCTTCCTGCACTTGGACTCTGGCCGTCAGTGTCTGCTGTAAACCGAGAACAAGAGGAGAGAAAGCATTCTTATTTTCAGCATTCCCTCCCCTTGGAGCAATTTTTGGGGGGAGGGGAAGCGTTTCTATTGAGCCAATGCAAGGTGGATTTGTGCAGGATGCATTTAATTTCTTCTTTAGAAACGAGTCACTCTGCTGAAAGCATGTAATTTGCTATTTCTAGCAGTCCAGAGTATTTGGGGGCCAGAGGGTTGTAAATCCTCTTGGAAAATTTCTAGGAAAGAGTTCTACACACTTCCTCAATATTAATCACCTATAGATTTCCCCTTATGTCTATCATTTGGACCCATGATTTTCATTTATTTGTATTGACTATCAATATGTTAAGGGAAATTATAAATATAATGAAACAAAGTTTGTCTTAAAAGTAAGTGATGGTAAAACTGAAGGCTGAAGCTAAATATAATATGTAGCTGTCTTTACAGACTATAGAGACGTATCATTCAAGTTTCAGGATTTATTTTGTTCCAGACTTATTATTCTTATGACTATTTTAAGTTTCATGGAATTTAATGATCCACCCTTAAATGACTGATTCTTAAAATATCTTGAGGTAAGTATCTCAATAGAATATTTTTTATGAATTGTAGAGCATCAGAAAGAACATGACAATACAGGTTTGATTTCTTTGTTTTGTGTGTGAGGAAGATTGACCCTGAGCCAGCATCTGTTGCCAATCTTCCTGTTTTTTTATTCTCCCCAAAGCCCCAGTACATTGTATATCCTAGTTGTAAGTCCTTCTAGTTCCTCTATGGGGGATGCCACGACAGCATGGCTTGGTGAGTGGTGCATAGGTCCACGCCCAGGATCTGAACTGATGAACCCGGGCTGCTGAATCAGAGTGCACGAACTTAACCACTTGGCCATGGGGCCGGCCCCATCGACTTCTTGATTCTGTCAGTGACGGTTGACTTTGAATAAATCACTGAAATTATGCATGTGCTTCTCTATAAAGTGGGTGCAACCACGCACATTTTTCCCCTCAACTATGCAAATTCAAATAGAAAGGAGTCAGGTTTTGGAAGAAAATGCTGTTTTTCTTCCAAAAGAAAAGTGTTATGTCGGCAGTAGTGAAATTAAAGGAGGTTTTACGTCAAAACTAGACAAAGCTGATGGGAAGTTTCTCTTCTAGTACGTTCTCTGTTTTCTTTGTCCCAAATAAGGTTTCCAAGTTAATAGTTGAAGAGGCTGTTTTGGGAAGTTAGAGTTCTCAGACCTTGCACTTGTCAAATTCTTTGCCTGATACCCGACCCTGGAGTCTTAGGTACGCTGGAGAGCTAAGGATTTGCCAGGTTGTTGAGAACATGGGCCCATCCTTGAATGAGTCAGGCAGTGAAAAATTTCTAACAAAGGAAAGGACATTCCATGATGTGAGAAAGTGTCAACCCTTCTCTAATCTGTTTGGAGAAAGAAGACCACACCACAATGAGTAGATAGATTCCTCTGTGTTTGTTAGCAATGGAAGTTGTTCCTCTTGACTCCAGAGCTGCATCTAGAGCAGAGGCTCTCAGCTCTGGCTTCATGTGAGCATCATTCTTGGAGCTCTAAAAAAATTCTGCATGCCTAGGCCCCACCCCAGACTAACAAATCAGACTTTCCAGGCATGGGGCCCAGGCACCAGCGCTGGGCAAAGCTCCTCGGGGTGGATACCGACCGTGTAAGGTTGAGAAGCACTGATCTAGACTGCAGGGAAGAACAGCAACTTTGCAAAAGGCTTAAACTAGGAACAGTCTTCCGCATCCATGACTTTGTTCTTGCTTTTGTTATGTTACTTTTCCAAAGCAAACCTGTAATTTGAAGACAAGCAAAAAACATATAACAAAGATGTGCTCAAAGTTAGAGAGCAAAGCTTGTCAGCTGACTTGATCGTTCCCGGGACAATTCTGACTTGGCTGCGCCACCATGAGTTGATTCCTTCCAGCCTGTTTGTGCACGATGCCATTAAAAGGAACTTTAAGATGAACGTAAAATTTATCTGAGCCATCTCAGATACTGTCGAAGTTCTTAGATATTGACACAATTTGAAAGAAATATTTTCCCTAACTTGAGCGTGAGCCCACTCAATAATTACAGGTTTTAAGAAATTGGTGGTTTCTCTATTCTGTCTGAAATGATTAAAAAAAAGAAAGAAAGAGAAAAAGAAAGTAAACCTCACTACTCAAAACATTCAGACAGCAATGTTAACTCATTTGTATAGACACAAATAGAAACACGTTCAGGATGTCCGTTGTAGACTCAGAGCTCTCAGTTTCGTGTGTGGGACAGAGAAGGTTGACCTAGGAGGTAGCCGTGGATCTGGCTAGCTGGGACGTTGCATTTCTTTTATTCTCACTCAACTTCAGTTTCCTTGCTTATAAAACAGGGTTACATCTGTGAGGCTAGCAAGCTAGAGACCTTATCTGCTACTTCTGCAATCCTTATCCGCTTCTCAAATCTACCCTGCTGTAGAGATTCGAGGTTCCAATTAGCTATAGACTTGCTTTAGAAAATCCCAACCACAGGTGATGATTTTTGCTGGGTGAGTGGAAAAGAATGTTGATGTCATTTACTATGAATTGCATTTGTCCCTTTTTATGAGGAAGATGATGCAGACATTGGATTAAATTTCCAGGCTGTCCTAGAAAGACACATTTCATAGAGCACTGGGAAATATTCTTTTCACTGATTATGTTACAGACACTAGTGTTTAATGTGACACATAAATCAGCAAAGTACATGAGCAAGAGTCCAACATATTTTAAAAAGAGACCTAGCGATATACTTATATGTTCGACATACAGTTGGTGCTAGGCAAATGTTTGTTAAATGTTGAGTGAATTTGAAAGGTTGAAAAGCAATTTCTCAGTCTCAAATGCTAATTTGAAGAAGTTCTAAAAATCAGTATTTTTTCGTTATGAAGTATGTTTTTGATTTAAAATGGATTTCCTTAAATGGTTAAAATTTGGATATTGTAAAATTGGAAAAAACATCATGGGACAGGACTAGCAATTTTTAATTAGATAATGCTTGGGCTAGTATATTTACTTATTGTAATCATTTTGAAAAGTTTACAAAAGTTACAGCAAGCTTTGCAATATATTTACCCCGTTTTATTAAAACCATGAACTCATTGAGCAACTCCAAGGTTATTTTTCCTATGAAGTGTCTATCTTGTCATTCCTGTGGTTATATCAACTATCATAAACTTCGTGGCTATGAAACACAGTTAAGATTTTGAAATGGAAGTCACATGAATATTCTGATATAACCATTTATTTAAAGTAATACTTTCAAAAGACATTATTTTGGTCAAATGAGAATGTGGTTACTTTAGATGGAGTAATTATAAATTGAGGAACCACTTGGAAATAGGAGTAATTAGAAAACTTTTTGTTTTCCTAGCTCCTCTTATTTTAGATTAGATAGAAAAGAGGAAATTATGTTTGTCTCTGCTTTTTTTTTTTCCCCCGGTGAGGAAGATTGGCCCTGAGCTAACATCTATTGCCAATCCTCTTCTTTTTGCTTGAGGAAGATTGTCACTGAGCTAATGTCTTTGCCAATATTCCTCTATTTTGTATGTGAGATGCCACTACAGCATGTTTTGATGAGTGGTGTGTAGGTCTGTGCCCAGGATCCAAACCTGTGAACCCTGGGCCACTGAAGCAGAGTGCGTGAACTTAACCACTATGCCGCTGGGCCAGCCCCTGTCTTCTGCTTTTAAAATAATGGTGGACAGAGAAACTTGGACTGTCCTTCCTGCTGCATCCAATTTGAAAAGCTGGACCAAAACAAGCAAAGAAAGAAAGACTGGTTAAAGATCCCAGAAAGTGAACAAAATAAAGAATTCCAAGACCAGGATCTAGAGATAGGACAAGGCTTAGAGAGGTGATCCTGGAACTGAGGCTGTTTTCCTCCTTTTTCTGGAGATAGAGGCTGAGAGGTCAAGCGGTCATGGAATAGTTTTGATGCCTCATGAAGCTAAAGCAACAGGGATTGGTGTCCAAGGTCCACCAAGGTTGAGAAAAAGTTCTAGTGCCTCCTTCCCCCATTTTGAGTTGGGAATCCAAACAGTTGCACTCTAGGAGCAGAGAAAGGTGAATGGGAAATTGATTCAGAGTGCTAGGATCCCCAGGCACCCAGGGAAGAAAATGTAAATCCCTCATGGAGAAACAATGTCATTTTCCAAGGCCTCAAATTGCTTCTACAAGGAAATTTGCAAATACAATCTTCAGTGCATAATAAAAAACATACAGACAGGAGACATAAGTGAAAGCCAACAGAAACAACACCATGGAAATAGACTCATTAGGGCTCCAGATGTTAGAATTGTCAGATACAGAAGGTAAAATAAGTATACTTTGGTGAAGATGGTAAAGGATAAGATAGAGAAATTTGGCAGATGTGCAAACTGTTAAAAAAAAGCCAAATAGAAAATTTGGAACAGAAAAATTGATGATAAAATTGGAAGATCTCAGTACAGTCATGTTCTGCATGACGACATCTTGGTCAACGGCAAACCACATATACGGTGGAGGTCCCATAAGGTTAGTATCGTATAGCCTAGGTGTGTAGTAGGTTATACCATCTAGGCTTGTGTAAGTGCACTCTATGATGTTTGCATAACGAAATCCCCTAACCCATTTCTCAGAACATCTCCCGGTTGTTCCGTGACACATGACTGTAGTTGGATGTAACAGTGGATTGACACAGCTGATGAGAGAACTAGTAAACTGCCTGATGGGTTAAAGAAAATATCCAGAAGGAAAAGTAGAGAAACAAACAGGATGGAAAATCAGAATGGAGAGTAAAAGACACAGAGGGTAAAATGAAAAGCTCTGACTTATGAGTAATTATAGTTTCATAAGGAGAGGAGAAAAAGAATGGAATGGAAGTAAAATCTGAACAAATTAGATATAAGACTTTTCCAAAACTGATGACATCTCAAGCCATGAAGAATGCCTACAAATTTGAAACAAGGTAAATAGAACCATATTTGGGCACATCGTGGCGATATTGCTGAAACCAATGGTTGAAAAAAAAAGCCAGATTAAAAAAAGATAGATTGCCTTCACAGAAGCAACAATTAAACTGATACTTGACAGAAATAATGGAAACTAGAAGGTAGTGGACTCACATTCTAAAGTGCTGAGAAAAAGATCATTGCTAACCCAGAACTAAGCCTGCTGAAAATATCCTTCAAGAGTGAAGACACAGATATTAGAGGCAAGCACTAAATTTATGGAATTTGTCGTTAGCAGACTCACATGAAAGGAAATTCAAAGAGTTTTCTTTAGGTAGAAAGAAAATCCAGATGGAAGTTTCGGAAGAAAGTATATGGGTAAATCTAAATGAATATTAATTGTATAAAACAGTAACACTAATGTCCTGTGGAGTAATAAATTAATAAATTAATTAAACTATGTAAAATGCATGACAAATGGCATACAAGTTAAGGGCAGATACATGGAATTCGTGTTCTGAGGTCTTTTGTCTGTCAGTGTAAAAGTAGCAGTTAGTATTAGATTTTGATAAGTCAAAGGATGCATGTTGCTGTCTAGAGTCACTGCTAAAAGAGCGTGTAACTTCTAAACTAATGGGAGAGGAGTTGGAGTGATGAAAGATGTTTTTTTCAATCAAATCTGAAAGGAAAGAAGAGAAAAAGAACCACAGAACAGGTGGGACAAGTGAAGAGCACTAAGACAGTAGACTTCATCAAAGAATCAGTCACAAACATGCTGGAGGAGCAGGAAGGCGGAGCGATTCTACTTTTGTGTGTAATAACATCTCAAACAGATAAAGCAAAAGTGGACAGACACTGAAAGTAATAGCGAAACTGACACTCTTCTCCCAGTAACTGATAGAATAAACAAAAAAAAAAAGGTTTGGAAATTTGAGTCACATAATTAGTAAACCTGACTTAATTGACATAGAGAATACTGCCTCGAACACCTGTAAAATTCTTTTCAAACACACTTGGAACAATTCTTTAATTGACTGTGGGGCCATAAACCAAATTTCAAATACTTGCAGTTAAACAGAATGTATTCTCTGATCGCAATACAAACTTGAAAGGTAACTAGATAGTTAACTAGAGAAAGATTACTGAGAAATTCCCATATATTTGGAAATTCTACTTCTAAATAATCCACGAAACGAAGAAATCGCAATGAAAATCAGAAAACATTTTGAACTGAATGCAGATGTGACGTACCAAAACTTATGGAACGCAGCTAACATAATACTTAGAAGGAAAATTATAGCCCTAAATACTTCAAAAAAAGAAGAAAGTCTGAGCCAATAATCTCAGCCTGTACTTCAAGAAGGTAGAAAATTTTGCAAATTATATCTAGAGAGGGAGAAAAAAGATATAATAGAGTAGAAACCTATGAAATAGGAAAAAATATACAATAGAGAAAATCAATGAGGTCGAAAGTTAATAATAAAATATTTAGCAATAAAGACCAAGAAAAAAATAGGTAAGGTACAGACAACTAATGCCAGGAGTGGAAAGGGGACGTTCCCGTAGATTTTCTCAGTAGACGCAGAATAAGCTTTTGATGAAATTCAGCATTCATCTGTGATAAAACTCCTTGGTAAACTGGGAATAGATGAGAACTTCCTCGTTCCGATAAAGGGTAACTACAAAAAGTCTGGAGCAAACATCACACTTCCCCTGTGAGTTTGGGAACAAGGTGAGAAGAAAGTAAAAGGTATAAGGACTGAGAAATAAGAAATCAAACAGCCTTTATTTGAAGATGATAGGATTACGTACATAGAAAATGTAAAAGAATCTACAGATAAATGATGGTAATTCTTAAATCAGTTAAAAATATCAACTACCTAGAAATAAATGCAAAAAACTTGGTGCAAGCCCTCCCTTATGGGTTGAATGCTTGCATGCCCCCAAATTCACCTGCTGAAACCCTGACTCCTACTGTGACTGTATTTGGAGCTGGGGTCTCTAAAGAAGTAAGTAAGGTTAACTGGAGTCATAAGTGTGGGGCCTTGGTCCGATTGGATTAGAGTCCTTATGAGACATCGGAGAACTCTCTCGCTCGCTTGCTCTGCTCATTCTCAGAGGAGAGGCCATGTGAGGACAAACTGGCCATCTGCAAGCCAGGAAGAGACCCTCACCAAGAACTGAGTTGGCTGACACCTTGATCTTGGACTTCCAGCTTCCAGAACTGCGAGAAAATGAATTTCTGTTGTTAAGCCACCCAGCCTGTGGTCTTTTGTCATGGCAGCCCGTGCTGACTCATACAACCTCTCTGAGAAAACCGTAAAAAATGATTGAGCGGCATTAGGGTGACCTAAATACGTGGAGTAGGATAGCAGTTCATGGGTTAGAGGATAGTAATTCTCTTCAAAGTGATCTACAAAAGGACCTCTAAACTTTGTTGCACACAAATTGCCAAGGGATCTTGTTCAGTGTGCTTTCTGATTGAGGTGGTCTGGCATGCGGCCGGAGAGTCTGCATTTCTAACAAGCTGGCAGGTGGTGCCGATGCTGCCAGTCCTCGGACCACACTGACTACGAAGATGTATAGATTCAATGTCCAAGCAGTCGCCCACCTCTCTCCCCTCCCCCCCAATATCAACTAGTAACATAACTTACACAATTCTCCGTATGTGGCAGTCTTATTTCCTCTGTCTTACCACCCCTCCTCCTCCCCACAATTATTTTGAAGTAAAACTGTATATTTCATCTGTAAATACTTTAGCAGGAAGCTTTTAAGCATAAGCCCAATACAGTTATTACATCTGAAAAAATTGACACTCCTTCTCAAAATCATCAAACACACAGTAAGTTTTCAAATTTTCCCTCTTGCTTTCTTATAATTTATCAAGAGAACGGGTGTATAGTTTCCCTTTTCCTCTGTGGGATGGTTTAATATGTTCCTCTGCCTCTTCTATGACCTGTAAAATGGTGATCGATCTAGACGAGGCTTGATGAGATTTGGCTTTGATTTTTTTTTGTAAGGACACTTCACAGGTGGTGGTGTGTACTTCCTCTGGCCCCCAAGAGCAGGCGCATAACATCTGTTGCTATTTTTCATGACATTAAGATTGATCAGCCGTTTACCTACTGGTTTTAGCAGCCGTTGGTGGTAACTGCCCGCATCCATGATTTCATTAGGGGTTGCAAAATGGTCATATTCTGATTCTATCGTTTCTTATTTATTTACTAGGTAGAACTCTTTTCCTAAAGAAGAATTTTCCCTCATCAACTGTTGTTACTTTGAAGCATAGTTCATCCCAGCAAGGCAGAAGAAATAGTGAATTCTTTCCCTTTGTTTGCCAGCCTTCAGAATAAGGGGTTGATTCCCTAGCATTCTCAAAAGGCAACTATTTTTTTTTTTTCTTTTGGTGAGAAAAGTTGGCCCTGAGTTAACACTGTTGCCACTCTTCCTCTTTTTGCTTGAGGAAGATAGTCACTGAGCTAACATCTGTGCCAATCTTCCTCTGTTTTATTTGGGATGCCATCACAGCATGGCCTGATGAGCAGTGCTAGGTCTACGCCTGGGATCCGAAACCGTGAACCCCACGCCACTGAAGCGGAAGGGGCAACCTTAACCACTACGCCACTGGCCGGCCCAGTGACTAGTTTTTTTTAAAAAGTGTGTTGTCAACTCTGGATTTTTCACTTTTACTGTGTGTCAATTTCTGTGGATATTCTTTTCGATGTTCCAGTTGTTCCATCTTTGGCCACTGGGAGCCTCTTTGGGTTGTCTGCCCCATGATTTTGACACAACCCCAATGAGTTTGCACCTTTAGCCTGGTTCACTGCTTAGCATTTATACTCCTTTCTGGTCCACAGAGATTTTTATCAGGTTTTTGAGCCCAAGTTTATACTTCTGTTTTTCTTTCTTTCTTTTTGGTGAAGAGGATTGACCCTGAGCTAACATCTGTTGCCAATCTTCCTCTTTTTTTCTTTTCCTCCCCAAAGCCCCAGTACATAGTTGTATATCCTAGTTGTAAGTCCTTCTAGTTCTTCTATGTGGGATGCTGCCACCGCATGGCGTGATGAGTGGTGCATAGGTCCACATCCAGGATTCGAACTGGCAAACCCCAGGCCACTGAAGTGGAGCATGTGAACTTAACCACTGGGCCACGGGGCCGGCCCCTATACTTCTGTTTTTCTGTCTTGACACTTTTATCATTTCTTTCTTTATGGAGCAGAGTGGTGAATCAAAGTGTCACCTCACTGCACTGCCTTGAGTGAAAAGCCTAAACGAATTTTTGAAATGATCATGCATTTGTAGATGCCTTGAACAAGTAGACTGAAATTTCAGGGCATGGTGACATAGGACAAAAGTTTCATGATCATGAAACACCGTACGGAGATGAAGGGTCCAGAGAGGGTCAGGCTGATGACTGTGGTCGCGACCACGGTGGCGGGAGGACCGGATATTAGAGCTCCACGTTTGCTGTGTGCATTCCCCCAGGTCAGACATAGAAAAGTGTTCATCATTCTCCTTCTGGGATGTGAGTTCGCCACTCCCAACAAGTTATTTTGGCTTCTTTAAGTTTTAGCTTCAAGGGCTCTTCCAGGTGATGTTTCTCCACAGTTTCTTGGATGCAGCGACCTAGATACCTGGTGCTGGAATGGGCGGGAGCAGGCGGGAGCTCCCAAAGCACTGTCTTACGAGGCTTGTTCTGGTTGAAGTGTGATTTTACTTTTCAGTGATGTACCTAATATTTTAATTTCTCAAGTTGATACTGTAGAAATAATCTATTCACATTCTATGTTTTAAGAATCCTGATTTAGTTTACATCAATTATTGAATAGTTGATATTTCAAAAGGATGTGTGTTTCTAGTTAAAATGATATATATTCGATGCTGAATGAAAGTGTCTGAAATACGTTTATTAATTTAAAAAGACAAATGTGTGTGTGTGTGTGTTTAAAGTATCGTTTTGTGTTTTAGTGTGATTATCCTTATATGGCAGCACAAAAATCTCTGTCCTTTCTCCTTCCCAAATATTCATGATTAATCTTTTAAATTGGAGTTAAGCAGCAAATATATAAATATATACATCAGTAAGTAATTATTATGTTCTGAGGTATTTTTGAAATCTGAAAAATTTCTTTAAATTTACTTTAAATTATTTTTGTTAAGTTTAGAATAACCGAGAACTTTCTCTTGGTAAGATAGATGCTAAAATTCATCCTAGACTGATATTGCATTTTTCTGAGTAGTAGTATAATTCAAATCAATTCACCTTCCGTTAGTTAATGCAGTTGAAACAAGTTCAGTTTCTTTTTTTTTTTGCCAAGGAAGATTCACTCTGTGCTAACATCTGTGCCAATCTTCCTGTTTTTGTTTGTGAGCTGCCACCACATCATGGCCACTGACAGGGGAGTGGTATAGGTCTGCGCCTGGGAACTGAACCCAGGCCGCCGAAGGGGAGCGTGCTGAACTTGACCACTAGGCCATGGGGCCAGCCCAACTTCAGTTTCTTTTATCTATATTACATGAGTGGAGGTTCAGACCATTGGGCATTAAACACTAATGTAAAAATAAGGTAACAAATAAAGTATTTCGTGGTTGATAACACCTAGACTTCCTAGTTATGTAGTCTGTGAATCCATGAACACCAGACTTGGGAAAGTGAGTTCTCACTAAATGGGCTGGGTAGTTTTAATGCTCCATTGTTGACTGAAACCAGTTAATTTCCCTGTAACATTCTTGTCTCTGCTTGAGTTACTTTGCTAATAGTTTTTTTTTTTTTAATTGAAACTTGGTGTAATACTTTTTATAAGTCTTCGAATTGTCAAATATTGTAGAAGGGTGATGCAAAGCCAGGCATGAAGTTTAGGAAACCAGGATCTCTGACTTGCCTTCCTCATCCTGTCGTGTCCAGGAGCTTGCTGCAATCACTAGGAACGTGACCAAGAAGACCCTCTGATTCAGAGCTTTGTGGTGCATGAGGTGACAGATCTGCAGTGACTATGCTGCCAATACCACAAAGGTGGTCACCTCTGTCTCACGTTGGGTAAAATATGATTCTGAATTGCCTTGATCTTAATTCTGAATTGGACAGCTTAACTGATATCCAGAGTGCCATTTAATCCCATCTTTTAATTTTGCTTTTTGCATTTCCCTCTGGTATTTTTAGTTGTGTTTTATTCTTGCTACTACTGTAATAATAAGTGCTCATGGTAAACATGCAAACATGAGAGAACTGTAATGGAGAAAATGAATGCACCGGGCAATCCCATTGTAGCAGATGCTGTTGATGCCCCCAGCCCCGCCACCCATAGTCACTCACACCTACCGGTTTCATGCACACCAGCCTGACTTTCACTGTCAGCACCTGTCTGTTGACTTAGCTTGAGGGCCCACTCTACCTGTGTTTGGGCCGGCTGGAAGTGCTGGGGAATTAACGGCCCTTGGGAGCCCTCAACGGATGACTGACAGGATGTGTGAGTAAACACCGCAGCTTCCTTGCCTCTTGGTTGGATAACTGAAGACAAGGTTCTGCAGTCTCTCCCCGCCTTCCCTAGTGGCATTAAGCTCCTGTTGCCCACAGAGGTAACTTGCTTGATAACGGCCCTCTAAAGACTTTCTTTCGTTCCTGGTCTTACTTCTTTACTCCCCTACTGAGGTTTCCAGGGATCACCTCCCAAATGAACCACTTATGCTTGTTCCTTCTGGGAAGTCCTAACCCAGGATGCCTGTCATCCAAGGACGAAGCCAAGGTTTTAAGCTCTCATGCTTTTCACATGTATATGAAGAAGCGGTGCTGTTCTAGGGGCTTTCTTGGGCGCTCTTAGAGTGGAAATTTACCAGAGATCCTCTTCATCGTTTAGGAACTGAGTCTTCGGGAGCAGAGCTGCCTACTCCCTCTGAGCAGCCATTTATCAGGGTTTCTCCAAGTCTGCACTGTTGACATTCGGAGCCGGATACTACTTTGTTGTGGGGGCTGCTTTGTGCTTTGTAGGATGTTTAGCAGCATCTCTGGTTTCTTTGCACTAGATGTCAGGAGCATCCCTCACCCCAGTGGTGACCAAAATGTCTCTAGACATTGCCAAATGTCCCTGAGGGCCAGAACTGCCCCCAGTTGAGAACCACTGAGTTAGTTCAAGTGCATGTGAGTCTAATGTGGGACGTTTGTTTAGGGTACTTGAAGGCCTTCCGGTCACCAACAGGTAGGAAAAGAGATTGAACACGATTTGAAAAAAATCTTGAAAAGAGGGTTATTCCTTAGCATTGGAGCTACCTCCTCTCAATAAAATAAGAATAAAAGGTGTGTCTTAGAGCCGAGTTCTTGTAGGCAGAGGGTTCACTGGTGCTGATACTTAGTCTGAGAGAAGCGAACATCTTTAGAGAAGGTGGCGGCTGGCTGGTGTCCTGAAGTGACTTGCTGAGTTGCCACTGAATTTCTTAGAGAGCTGAGTGGGTGGAGCTCTTCAGTAAGAGGGACTTCATGAAGACCTGGGTCCTGGGTTGAACAATCCAAGCTGTGAACTAAGCAAAGGGCCTTATGATGTAATTATGCCTTCATCTTCATGGCTGTGGGTTCAAATCTCCCTGAGAAGAGAAGGGAACAGACCACTGTCAGGTGTGGTGGCGACAACAGCCTCGTCTCCCGTGAGAAGCAAGTGCAGAGTAAATGCTTGGAGGGTGTCTAGGAAACAGCTGGACGTGGCCTGGTGTACTGCAGAGAAATGGTATTGACTAGGAGGGGCTAAAAAAACCTGCACCCCAGGGCAAACCTGGGGCGGGCAAGGATCCGGGAATACAGGGAGCCCCAGGGATTCCCTGGGGATCGCGGCCACTGTGCAGGTGGATAAAGAGCGTTTGATGTTGCTGGCTGCTTCACTTCCAGTTTGGTGCAGTGGGAAGCTCAATCCCACAGCAGACAGGAGGCAAAGAATTCTTTGCAAAACAAGAGTCAATCAGATTATTTCCGAGGGTGACATAAGGGTGGAAATGGGACATACTTTTTTTTTTCATACCAGCTGTCAGAGATAAGACTATCCAATGCCGGGGAAAATGCCACAGAAAAGGGATAGATTATCATCTAACTCATGGTTGAGATTTCTGACCCCTCCCTCAGTTCTAGTTCCAGCTCTCAAAGGCTTGGCCAGCCCTTTCATACCTCCTGGGAACATAGTCCCAGCTTACCTGAACTGTGCTTTTACTTACCGAAAATGTGAGATAGCATTTCTACTTTTCAAAGTGACTTCGCCTTTTCCTGGGTTGTAAACTGCAGTCGCTGATTTCATTCTCAATTTGGAATCGTGAGGGAAAACATAAGCATTATTGGAATGTCACTCTCTTATAAAATGATTGGACTGTCGTGGGAAATAAGCTAGTGCAGCCTCTGTTTCATGGTCTACATCCATGATTCTCAAAGCGAAGTTCCCAAACCAGCAGCATCCCCTTGCCCTGGAAACTAGTTAGAAATGCAAGTTCTCTGGCCCGGCCCAGACCTGCTGAGTCAGAGACTGGGTGGGGCCCAGCTGTCTGAGTTTTAACCAGCTCTCTGGGTGATTCTGGGTTACACTCAAGTTTGAGAACCACTGGTCCATGTTATAGAACAAAAGAAAAGTGAGGACGTGACCTCTAGTCCCCATCTCAGCCTGAATTCTTGCACACAATGAGGGCCCTTGCCTTCACCTGGTTGCCAGAGAGGCCCTGATGCCAGGCCCTGAGGAAGACTGCCCCTGCCAGTAACTCAGACCTCTGCATGGCACGTAGGACGCAGACACAGGGAGTGAGTGTTCCTGGGACGAGTGATCAAGGCCTGGCTGCCTCCCAGGAAAAGGCAACAACCTCCCTTGTTGGAAATATCATTGCAACTGCCTGCCAAACACGCTCTGGGTGAACAGTGGTGCTGGCCTGTGGAAATGCTTCCTCTGCCCACTCCCTACAACAAATAAAAGTGGCCGTCTTTAATAAGTTCCAGTGATGTGCTGGGCACCGTGCTCAATAAGTGTTGTATGTATGGATTTCATTTAATCGCCACGACGACTCTGCGGTAGGCATTTGTTTTGGATTGCAAGTTTGTGCCCCCTCAGATTCGTGCATTGAAGCCCTAACCCCCAATGGGATGGTATTTGGAGGTGGGGCCTTTGGGCGGTGATTAGGCCTAGAGGAGGGTGGAGCCCCCATGAGAGGATTGGTGTCCTTATTAGAAGAGGAAGAGATGGGAGCTCTGTCTCTGTCCACCCGGTGAGGACACGGTGAAGAGACGGCCGTCTACAAGCCAGGAGGAACTCCTTCACCAGAACCTGCTGGCCCCGGGCTTGGCCTACCAGCCTCCAAAACCGTGAGAAATAAATGTCTGTTGCTTAAACCACTCAGTCTACAGTATTTTGTTATGGCAGCCAGAACTAATGCAGTACTATCGTTATTCCATTTTATAAATGAGGAAAGAAGTTCAAAAGGCCAAGTAACCTGTCCTGCTTCACCCAATTGGTAAGCAGCAGAGTAGGTTTGGTTATGGCCTGTGTGAGTCTGTCCTTGTCAACCTGAAGGGCTTAGATTTCCTGCACGGTGAGGGTTTAAATCCCTAATGTTGGCTGGAAACTTAGTGACCTGGCCACTTATCTCATCCATCACACATGCCGGGCCTTCGGGCTTTCCTCAGTGATCCAGGACTCATTTTCCTGGATACTTCTTCCTGACTCCACAAAGTTGCCCACTCTGGGAGCAGCCGCCTTACCCTGCTCGGTTCAGAGCACCAGAAGCACCGTAAGCCCCTTGCGCGCATCTCATTTCCCTCCTCCTCTCTCGCCCCAGCGCCATGAGCCCACCCTCCCCTCAGGACTCGCTGAGGTCCCGCATCGCAGACTCTGCTCTAAGAAGGCAGTTCTCTCTGCCCCTCACAACCGTGCTCTGTCTTGAGGCTGCTTTTATTTACTCCAAGCAGACGGAGGCCACCTGGTCTGTCCCTTAAAAGGTGGATTGCCACTCCTTTGCGTGTGTGTGGTCTGTATTTGCCTTGCTTCTGTGGTGCGCTCGTCCCTTTTACAGCAAGGACGACCCTGGAACCCCTGGGTCTTGCCGCTCAGTGAAGCTAAAGCGGAATTCTGAGGAGAAGGGCCTAACCGGATAGCTTTGGTGACTGAGGAAAGGCGGGTGTGTGTGCTTTGGGTGGGTGGTGAGGCGTGCTATTGGCAGAGATGGCATGCCACGTTCTCGATGTATCTGTGTGTTGACATCTCATGTTGGCAAAACCTCACAGCTTGATGTGTTGATCCAATAAAATCATCAAGGGAGTGAAATAAAAATACCCAGGAGATTGGCGGATGGGAGAGCCGACTGTGAAAGGCACTAGAACACTCTTCTCCTCACACAAAGCATTGCTAGAAGGAACAAATCAGTCGAGGAAACAAGGTCCAGCAGGCAATACGGTGATGGCAGCTGCTCTGATTTCGCCTGGGGTCTCTGACGATGGGCTTTTTTCCTCTTAGAGCTGATTGACACACAACTTAGGAACAAATTAAGAAGCGTTCGTTCCTTGAAATATTTTGGACATTATACCAACTTTTTCTGGTGGGTTGTTGAAAGGACTATAATGTTGGGTTGGCTTGGAACCCAGGAAATGAACTGGCACTCTTCAAAGTTACTACAACATCATTTGTCGTAGGATTTGCAGGTGTGACTCAGTTTCTGCACTAAAATATACAATAAAAGCCCGGGGCTGAGGGGGCCAGCCCTTTGCCAAGCCTAATGAATCTTCTCTGACTGGCAGGCTCCCAGCAGTAGGGAATCTTCTGTGTGCTATCTAGGTTTGAAGTGTTTTGTTTGTGTGAGGATCAGGCCTCTTGCCCTCACCTCCATGGAAGCCACTTGCCTCTGGGCTGAGTGCAGGAGAAGCACCCGTTGTTTTCCAGGGCTGGTTGGAGGTTGTCCTACAGATGTGTTTTGGTGTCATGTGACTTTTATCTTTGTGAAGAGGGGAATTTTACTGATGGGCTCACAGCAGTGGCAGTGGCCACAGTGGCCAAAACCTGAGTCTTTTTCTAGATGAAGTGGATTCCAGAAGTGACAGGGAATGTTAAAGTGGAGTGCTGTTGTGTTCAGAAGCTCCCGTTTCCAAACCACCAGCTTCCTATGGGATCTGCCTCCCAGGGAGCTGGAGTAGGCGATGCCCCCAGGATAAAGGGCTGCCACCCCGACACATCTCCCCTGCCCTTTCCCTGTGCCTGAAATTCCTTTTGAAGATGACCAAGTGTTCATACTTTAGGTAGAATGGTCTTTCTCAATCTTTTTGGTTGCAGGTCCCCTTATACTTATAATTTAGTGAGGACTCCAAAGAGCTTTTGTTTAAGTTGGTTATAGCTCTTGATATTTATCATATAAGACAGGGGTCAGCAACCCATGGCCATGGGCCAAATCTACCTCACCGCTGTCTTTTGGAAATAAAGTTTTATTGGAACACAGCCAAGCCCATTTGTTTATGTGTTGTCTGTGGCTGCTTTAATGCTGAAATGGGTGAGTTGATTAGTTGCAGCAGAGACTGCATGGCCCCTGAAGCCTAAAATATTTATTATCTGTACCTTTACAGAAAAGTTTGCTGATCCCTGATATAAAAATTAAAATGAGAAATGTTTAAAATATTTATTTATTAGTTCGTTAAAAAATAGCAATAACAAAACCATTATAAGAAAACACATTATTTTTTTATTTTATTTTTGTGAGGAAGATTGGCCCTGAGCTAACATCTGTGCCAATCTTTCTCTACTTTATGTCTGATGCTGCCACAGCATGGCTTGACGAGTGGTGCTAGGCCTGTGCCAGGGATCCAAATCCACAAACCCTGGGCCGCCAAAGCGGAGGGTGTGAACTTAACCACTATGCCACCAGGCCAGCTCCACAGATTACACATTTGTTGAAAAAAAAGTTTATACTTTCCAAAAACAAAACAAAACAAGAACACTTAGTGAGACTCAGAGTAGCATTGTTTTACACTTTTGCAAATGTCTTTGATGTCTGGGTTAATAGAAGCAGCTCGATTCTCATCTGCTTCTGCATTTAATCTGTTGTGGTATGTTGCTTTTTTTGAAATAGGTGAAGAAAATCCAGCCCCATAAATGTATGTAGTTAGAAGAGGGAGGAGTATTTTAATAGTCATTTCAGATATTTATGCATACTTTTCTTTGACACTACAACAAATCTTGACACGTGGTAATTTCTAGGAGGTTGCATGTAGAATCTGAAACCATAGTAATGAAAATTTCATACTCTGTTACATTAAACTCTACTGGTCTAAATTGCACTGTGAATGGATCTTATGCCCACAGAAGATTTTGTAACATCATGCGTCAATTATTTTGAAAATATTAGTTCCCTGAGTTATTCAGATCTTCCAAATGTTGACATATTTCATTTTGTATCATATCAAAATATCACATTTGTTAATATCACCATCGAGCTCATTAAAAGAGTCTTTAAGCTGTCAAACTCATGGTGGTGCATACGAGTTTTCCAAAATTCTGAATTTTGCTTGAAAGCTCAAATTTTATAACTGACATCAAACACTGTCAGTTGTTTTCCTTGTCACGATACGCTCATTTCATTCATTTTCAGGAAAATGTCTGCGAATACCCAAATCTGTATAACTGTAGTTTGTCTGTCAGGCAAGTAAAATGGTGCCCTGTTAAAAAACAGAACAATTTGGCTTACAGCTCAAGCAATGTACAAGGGCGTTTCCGAGACAACCGTTATTTCTCAGTATGCAGTAGAAGTACTATATGTGTATTTCTCGTTTATTTACACAACATGGTTAAAATCTGTATCACTCAAACGTTGCGATTTAATCAAGCTAATACTTTTCCAGCTTAATCAGGGACATTCTTAAGTAAAACTGCTTTCTCTTTCTTGCGAGTATTGTAGGGTAAAGAGTGCAATGAGCGCTAGCACACTTTGAGGCCACTGCCTTGATTCCTGCTAAGGCACCAGCACATTTATCCTCCCACTCCTTCGCTTTTGTGCCATCAGTGCCAATGTCCACACAGCGAAGAAGACAGATAATGTCTTACTATTATTATGAACACAGTTTTGACCTCATGGATTCTTGAAAGTGGGTCCATGTACCACGTTTTGAGAATCTGCTGAGACAGAGAGGGGACACACTGAATTCAGTTCCGCTGGTTCTAGGAGATGCTGCTGGGGTACAGGGTTCTATGATTAAGTCATGCTGGGAAAATGCAATACATATATCACATTGTTGGAATTTCCTGGTGCTTGTTAGATTTGAAAGGCTCTGAGAAGCCCTCAAGAAAGAAACGTCTTTTAACTTTGGGTTTCCCAAACCCATGTGGGCAAACATCCCTTTTCCCTTTTCAATAGATGTGAATACCCTTTGGGAAGCCATGGCTCTTAGCTCATAAACGTGGCTCTTGGGATCCCTCCTAAAAGCAGGCTTTGACGGGCTGGGAAGTGGTGTGTCATGGGGCTGGAGAACAGGGGTAGCCCTGGGCCCTCGGAGACTGACCCCTGGCCTGAGGCTACTCCTGTTCGTCTCCTTCCTTTCTGGGTGGTGTTCCTGACACAAAGCCAGGGACTGAGCCACAGGGAGAGAATGCCGACACCACTAATCCTCCTGTCTAGCTTGGGGCCTCTACTGCCCACTCCTTGCAGAGAATGCCAGCAGATCTGCAAAGCTGCATTTTTCACATTGCTGGGTGGATTTGGAAGATCTGAGCTCTGCAGGAAAGGCCGGACATCTGCCCTGGAGGGGCGGGAATGCCACAAAGGGCACTCGGCAGCAAGGGGTTTCCTTTCTCTCTTCCAGCCCATTTGAGTTTGTGGGTCTAGAACCTCACCAGCCTGGCCCTGGGTACTTGTGATAATTTGGTGAACTCCTTTAATAATTATGACAGGCTGGCCCTGGGCACCTCTGAGACGGGGCAGGCCCTTCCAGGGACCACTCTCCTGAGGACTTACTCTGTCTTGCCCATCCTTGGAGAAGAAAATTCTCCTTCTGGAGGAAAAGTCCCGAGCGGGATGGTTTTGTCCTCGGTGAAGTTGAGCTTTCGAAGCTTGTCCCTCAGTCCCACTTCCCCCCTTCCTGATGAACACCTCCCATCCGTTTATATACACACCCCCTGGGCTGTGGCTCCCCAAAACAACCCCAAGGCTCTCTGTCTGCCTAGTTTAAACAGATTCATGTCATGGTTTTTCCTACAGATAATGACAAATCTTGCCAAGGAAGTGTGTGGGCTGTTTCTCTATGAAGTCTTTCCAGTGTTCCCCACCCAAACCCAGGTATTCCGTCCCGTCTCTGGTGGGTGCCACCAAGGTCGTGATGCGATTGTGGGCAATCACTTCAAGAGCCTTTTGTTGAGCATCCACTTTGGGCAAGGTGCTCTCCTGAGGGTGTGAGTGTGGGTGAAAGGAAGCCCAGTGAACCGTCCAGTGGAAGGTGAGGGCTTCACACACATCCCCAGGGCAGGGGAGAGTGAAGCAGGAGGCAGCGCAGCCTCAGTGGGGGAGCTGTGGCTGGGAAGTCAGGGGAGGAGCGCTTTCGACCTATAAGATCCCAGGAGGCTGCCTGGAGGAGGTGGTGTTTCTGCAGGACCTTGAAGGTTGGATAGAAGGCTGATGGGACAGGGTTTGTGTGAAGTGAGAGGTGCAGAGTGGGAAGGACCCTACAGACAGAGTGATGTGTGTGGGGGAGGTGGGGAGAGGGTGGGAGGGGTGTGGTGGGGGATGGTGGCCCTTAGATTTCTCCTCTGTGAATGAGTGGGGTATCAGACTAGATTAGTGGGGGTGGAGAGGGGAGGGGAGATGGGGCCACAGGGCGCCGGCCTTCCACCTGCTTCGATGTGAGCGCCTCTGCTTTTACCTGTTCTGTAATCTGAATTTTGGCGTCTGCCTTCATTTGAACCAGATTCGGCTGCTTAAAAAATCCACTGAAAATCACCAGGCAACGTGCACACAAAGGCTCCTCCCATCTCTAAATTTATTCCACACTTCTAGGCAATCTCAACTTCCTGATGTTTTCTGGTTTTTTTTTTTTTGATGAGAAGATTAGCCCTGAGCTAATGTCTGTGCCAGTCTTCCTCTATTTTGTCTGTGGGATGCCTCCACAGCGTGGCTTGATGAGCCGTGCATAGGTCTGCGTCCGGGATCTGAACCTGCGAACCCAGGGCCACCAAAGCGGAGCATGGGACCTAACTGCTAAGCCACCAGGCCAGCCCCCCTGGGTATTTTATGTTTCTCATGCATTTGGCTTTTGTCCATACTCAGTGACAAGCTTCTAGAAGGCAGGGAACATCTATATTCTTTGAATTTCGTAGAACATCCAGGGTGGGTGCACACACAAGCCCTTCCATAACTATTGATGGCATGTTGACAACAGTGCTCTGAGCAGGCTTTTAAGGTCCCAAGGTTCAGCGCTCTCTGAAGACTGCCCCATGAGCGTCAAGGGTACAATGACAATAACCCTGATCTGGGCGGGAGACCCGGGTTCTAGTTCTGCTTGCCACTCCTGAGCCCTGGCCCTGGGACCATCACATAGACTCTCTTGTTCTTGGTTTAATTTTAAGTGAAATGAGGGTGTTGTTTAGGGCCATGCTTCCCAAATGTGGGCCGTAGAGAGCTGGAAGCTTCCTGTAGTGTGTCCAGTCTGACCTGCAGCTTATAGACTGCACACACAATGTCTTGCACGTGTGTAATTATTTTTCAGAGGTATTTAGAAGTGGTTGTGACATAACATGCAGGTTCATTTTCAAGTGTTGCTGAGTTCGTAACGGCTGTTAACGGCAAACATAATAAAGACGAACGTTTATTCCATGCTTACTAGCTGGGAATTACGGTAACTGCCTGTGTCAGATTGGATTCCTGACCTGGAAGAGAGGATTTGGAGGCAAGGGACTTAGGTAGGGTTCCTTAGAGAATTGGAAGAGTCAGAACAGAGCAGGAGAAGAAACCAGGTGGGGGTGTAATTTCAGATGAAGTCCAGTCTCGGCCTGATCGCGTGGGGGGCTCTGGAGTGTGTGTTACACCTGGGGTTTGTCCGCACTCAGGGAAAGGGAACTGGGCTTTGAGACTCTGGCCCCAGTGAGTTGCTGGCTGAAGGCCATCTTGGTGGGGTGACGGTGGTGTTGGGGGATGTCAACTCCCAGGTATTTCTGGCTTTTTGCTCCTCACCACATAGCAGCTTCAATAGCCCGCAAACAGTTTTCTGACCAGAGTTACAGGCAGTTAGAAGAAGATGAAGAAAAATAAAAAACCCAAACCACTTGATACCAGGAGTGGTCATGGGACAGGTGCCGAGAAAACATGAACGTGCTCCCAGGGGGTCTGGTGGAGTGTGGACAGTACCTGCTACAGTGCGTAGCTCATTCAATCCTCACAACCACCTTCAGAGGTACACGTTAGTACCTCCATTTTACAGAAGAGGAAACTGAGGCACAGAGAGGTTAACAAAATTGCCTATGGTCACACAGCTGGTAAGCAGCAGATCCAAGATTCAAAGCCCGAAGCCCGTGCTTTTACCACCATTCTGCATATTGCTCGCTGCTTCCCAAGATATGACAGCTGTCATGTGTGTAATCAAGAGAATTCTGGGAATGGATGGACAAGATATTGGAGGTCCTGTGTGATGGTCTTGTGTTTGAAGACCTCGTAATCTCTTGCCAGTGTTCTGCTCTGATTTCAAAGCAATTTCAAGGGCAATTTGGATTTCAACTATTTTCTGTCTTAACAATCATTCTGACTTAAGCAATTTTAATCAAAATCAAAAGATCCAACTGTAGTTTGTTAATAGCTAAGAAAACAATGACCAAGGGAGAAAGATTTTTAAATAACTACAAGGCGCTTCTGTTGGCAGACTAACTGAGAGATGGCTATTTGGGCGGGAAACAATGTAATTTGGATTTCTAATTCAGCAAAATTACTTAATTAGCAGCACATGCTTCCCAACCACCATAAGAGAATGGGAGGGTGGCTTTTAAGTGGGGGACATATGGGAGCAGTGTAAGAGGGCGGATTCCTAAATACGGTGAAGGGGAGGGTTTCCTTCTAGTCAGCGTTAAATTCTTGTCACTGACCATCTTATCCCATCTGTGATCTGTGTTCATGAGGATAGTGACAGGAAGCTCCATCACGGGCCGCTCTGAGAACCCCATGGGCTAGTAAAGCACTCCACAACTGTCCATGTCCAGCACAGAGCACGGCTGAGGGCACTTGGGGGTCTTGACCTAGCCTCACAGTGGTTCTCAATCGGGGATAGTATCCTTCTGTCCCCAAGGGTTTTTGGCAATATGGTAGGAATCTTTTCTTGTCACAATGAATTGGTTGTCATCACGTGAGTGCATGTGGGTTATTGGAATTTGGTTTCCAGGGGGCCAGTAAATATCTTGCAATGCCCAGGACAGTCCCACTTGAGGAAGAAGTCTCACTCTTAATGCTAATGACACCAACACTGAGGAACTCTGGGAGAAGTGATATGAGAAAGATAGGCATCTTCAAATATGAGACAAGACAGCCTCTGAAATGACTTACGCTTTCCATGTATCTCTGGAAAACCACATGTGACGTTAGAAGGAGACAGAGCACCTCCACAGTTGAGGCTGCTCAGAATGGAGTTGCCCTTATTTTTGGTAGTGAGCTCCCTGTCACTGGAGGTATTAAAGAAGAGGCCAGTTTACCACGTGTAAGGGATATCATTAGAGAGATCTCCAGCCTGTGGGAGAAGATGGGTTAGATGCTCTCTGAGAGGTCCTCTATCACTAAGATTCTAGGTTTGTGCTTACTGTTTATTCTCAGGTTTCCAGGTGAGGTTTGGGAAAAAAGGAATTAAAAAGGAAACTCTTGTGTATCTGTGAGGTCTAGTCTTTGAGACAGAGAGATTGGACTGAAAGAACATGAGTCTAGTATTAAGAGATGAAGGAGAAAGTGCATCGTGCTGGAAAGACCCCTAGGTCAGCAGTCAGCCAGCCCGACTCCTGCCTCTACTACTGACCCGCTGGCCAGAGCGGTCCTGGGCTCAGCACGTTTTCTCTGCATCTGTCAGGTGGTGGGGTCCAACTGGCCAGCGCTCAGAATCTGTGAGTCCATAGTTTGACAGTGGACCATGTTCTTTGCCATAATTCTACTGTGGCCTTAGATAAGTGCCTTAATTTGTGATTCTTTCCCAATATGTGCATAGAAATAATGTCTGTTTGTTTTTTCTAATTCACAAGGAAATAGGTAGGATCAGGTAAGCTCGACTGCTAATATACCTTAGAAGTAGAAAGTAGAATAAAGTAAGTGCCATTTGGAGACTTTTCTTCTCTGATACCACCCTATGAATTCTAGTGCCAGTGCGCACATGGGTCTCAGTCAGCTGCTGGCAGCCTTCACAGGTCCTTGGAACCCTTATTTTTGGAGCCCAGGCCCCATGATATTGAACATATCAAAATAGTCTCACATCCCCCATTAAGTAAAATTTATATGTAACAATATGTTGTTTATTCTGATAAAATGTTTTAGAAGCATTTACTTAATTACTTAATAATATTGAGTTTTATATTTTGGAGACAGTAAAATTTCGTTTTAGATCTCACACATTTTTGGTAGGCCCTTTAGAAGCTCTTAGATACTCATCCCCGTATCTGGGAGTGCTTGGTGAATGGCTTTAGGGGGAAGGCATCAGGTCAAACTAAGACCTGTTCATAATTGGTAGAAAGAAAAAGAATTCCTTTTCCAGAGCCTCCCTCTGTGCTCTAACCGGCTAGCCCTTTTAGGTCAAATCGGATCTGGGTGCAGGAAGGGAGGCCATGGGGAGGCCGTAGGCAGTGGCCAAATGCCTGCAACTAATTTGTAGGTACCTATGGAAAGGAGTGAGTGTCTGTGTGTGCATGTGAGCACACATGTGTATGTGTGCACGTGTGTGTGTGTGGCAGTGAGTGACAGATGAGGGTGCTAACGGGTAAAGGGATATGGGAGAAGGGACACCCCAGGGTCAATGGTATGGTATGGTGGGCAGAATTATGAGATGGCTCCCAAGATGCCCACTCTCTGATATACATACTCTGTGTTGTCCTCCCCATTTGAGTGTGTAGGACCTGTGAACATGATGGGATTTCATCCCCATGATTAGGTTATGTTATGTGGCAAAGGTGAAAGGATTTTGCAGATTTAATTAAGGTCCTTAATGGGCTGACTTTAAGTTAATCAAAAGAGAGATGATCCTGGGTGGGCCTGACCTAATCAGGTGAGACCTTTAAAAGGAAGTCTGGAAGTCAGAGATGGAAGAAGTTAGAGACACTTTCCTGTTGGCCTTTGTTATGAACTGAATGTTTGTGTCCCCAACACCCCCCGCCCCCCAAATCATATGTTGAAGCCTTAACCCCCATGTGATGGTATTTGGAGATGGAGGTCTTTGGGAGGTAATTAGGGTTAGATAAGGTCATGAGGGTGGGGCCTTCAGGATGAGATTAGTGCCCTTATAAGAAGAGACACCGGAGAGCTCTCTCCCTGCCCATGAGCATGTTCTTAATCAAAGAAGAGGACATGTCAGCCCCCAACGAGAAGGCAGCCATCTGCAGCCCACCGGGAGAGCTCTCTGCCAGAACCCAACCCTGCCGGCACCCTGATCTTGGAATTCCAGCCTCCAGAACTGTGAGAAAATACATTTCTTTGTTTAAGCCACCCAGTCTGTGGTATTTTGTTATGGCAGCTTGAGCTCACTTGTACAGCCTGGAACAAGCAAACTGCCACATATATTGTGAGATGGCCGTGTGGCCGGAATAGCAGGTCTTGAGGTGCTGAGGGCCTTGGTTCTACAGGTGTGAGGATCTGAATTCTGCCAACAACTGGTGAGCTTGGAAGAGGACCGAGCTCCAGATGAGACTGCAGCCTGGGAGACCCTGGGCAGAGAACTCAGCTAAGCGATGCCCAGACTTCTGCCCCCTGGAAACAGTCAGGGGAGGAGTGGGTGTTATTTTAAGCTGCTAAGTTTGTGGAGTTTGTTACGTAGCATAGAAAACTAACACATAGTGCCTGTCGGAGGTCAGCCTTGGCTCGGGCGCAAGACAGGATTTAGGAGGAGGCGTCACCAGTTTTCCCTCACTTTCCTTCTTAGAGCCAATCAACTGACTTTTTGCACCTACATGATTCACGTTATATTTATGTCAGGAAAAGCAAGAGGACTCTGTGCCCTGGCTTTCTCATTAAAAGTCTGGCTAATCGTGTACTCCACATGTGACGGCGTTTCTGCGGTGAAGCACTTTGCATGTTGTTCTATGATGGGTTTACATAGGAATTGCAAGGCAAAGAGAATGAGAAGCTTTTATCAGTGACGGCTTAAAACAGTAAAGAAGCAGCGCCATAAGAGACCAATAATTCCTTTCCGGGTAATATTTCCAGTTCTTCTCTCCTGCTGCTGACAGTTGGTCTTTGTTTGTTTTCAAACAAATTCTAGCCGTCGGCCTGCAGCTGGAAGTGCGTTGGGTCACCAGGAGGCCGTCTGCCCTGTTTTCCTCCTGGAGAGTTGAAAAGCTGCAACTCACCCTGTTACTCTCAAGTTTCTGGCCTTTCTGGAGTCAGCATTAGGTTGAAAGAAAGTTGAGTTTTGATAGAAAAAAAAATCTGACTCTCCCTCCTTTTGGTTCGAGAAAGAAAATGCGTCCACCTACTGGGGCCCTGGTGGGTGCGAATTGTGCAGTTTCGGGGAAACTTGATCTGTGTCTTGCACGTTGTGCTGCACTTGATCAAGGATTATTTCATCCTGCTGACGGAGTCTCTTCCCCTCATGACTCAGGTCCTCTTCAGAATCCTTCTCTGAAAGCTCTTCCTTCTCATTACGTGGTCGTAATTATTTCTCTGTTGAGAGCATAACCTGACACCTCTCCACGCACCGTGCCAAGGTTTGAAACCATAATAAGCTGAATGCTCACTTTCGAAGCCATTATTTCAATCATTAGAACACAGTTTATTCCTCGAGAGGACATTAACATTTAAAAATGTGTCAACCAGAGTGAGAAATTCATCACGAGCATGGACCACCTGCCAACTGATTAAAATGCAATGTTCCAATTTTCCTGGATTTTTCAGATGAATCGAACATCAGTTTACGTTTGTGAGTTGTCTTATTTCAGTTCCTGGTAAATTGCTTGTGAGGGCCAGAGAAGTTTGATTTTTAAATGAGAAACTAGGAAAGAAATGCAGCTAGAAGAGGGCAAAGGGATCCACTGAGAGCGTTGGTGCCAATGGGAGAGACTGGCCCCCAGTCTACAAAGCCATTTCCATCCTAGCGGGACTCAAAGCTGGCGATGGTTTCTGCATTTGGGCACCTACGATTCTGAGCAAAAATGAGTCTGGTTGCTGTGCTGAATTTCTGAATCATCTCTGTTTGTTCAACTGGTAAGGAGTAAAGGACAGATATGCCACTTCTGTCTAGCAAAAAGCCACATTTCATTATTAATACCGTTGAAACCATTTGTTGAAAATGTCTAGCAAAAAAAAAAAAGTGTGGATTGGAAAATAAAATATAAATTCCCTGGAAGCTGGAATGTGGGGGTTAGTATTATGTCAACCTTGAGATTTTCTGGACATCTTTGTTGTCAAGGTAGCACTACTTCTTTCTAAAGCTCAGAGAGGGAACCAGCAAAGTAAGATGGTGCAATTAGAGTGATCTTCACCATTCACTTTGCGCTTCTGGAATGTATTTGAAATGGGTAATATTTTTGGTGAGGTATTCCACAGCTCCTGCCATTGGATCCAATCTCTTCGTTATCTAATGTCACATAACAAACCACCCAAACCTTAGTGGCTTGAAATAACACTTATTTTACTTAGAAATGTGCAATTTGGGCAGGGCTCAGTGGGGACAGTTGGGAAGTAAGCTGGGGTAGCTTCAAGGCTGGGGCTGCAATTATCTGAAGACTCATTCACCCACATGTCTGGGGATTAATCCTGGGAAGACTCCAATCGCTGGGGCTAGCGCAACTGGGGTTCCTTGGGCATCTTTCTATTTCTATGTGGCTTCCCTCTGTGGTCTCTCCAGCATGGCAGCTTCAGGGCAGCCAGACTTCTTATGTCTCAGCTCAGGGCTCCCAAGGTGTGTGTTTTCCAAGAAAGACCCAGGCCTACAGTCAACAATACTGTGTTGTACACTTAAAAACTTGTTAGGAGGGTAGATCTTATGTTAAGTGTTTTTACCACAATAAAATAAAATAGAGTGCAAGGCAGAAATTCTATCACCATTTAAGGGCCAGTCTTGGAAGGCATGATGTATTTAGTTTGTTACACATGGGTCGCTAAGCTGACCCACATCCAAGGGCAATAGAATTCGATTCCACTTTTGACGGCATCAAAGAATTTGCAGATGTCTTTCACAAGCACTACAAACCACTGAACTGTTTCTGAGCACCTGTGCAAGGCGTGTATGCAAGGTGTGTATGCAGGGCATGTATGCAGGGCATGTATGCAGGCACTGTCGGGGATAAAGACACACGTCAGCCATGGCCCCTGCTCTCATCTAGGAACTTGAAGCCTAGATAAAAAGGTTATACAAAGTGAAATGACAATAGAAGAGTAAAATAGCAATGAAACACATATAGGAACATTATCTCTAAGAGTGATTAACGATTGAACAAAATTGAAGGCGGAGATAGGAGATCTGAAGATCTCGAGATGACTCTTCACTAAGGAGGTCTGGGAAGGTAGCTTTGAACAAAAGTTTGGAAGCTGCAAATAGAGCATTTATAAAACACTTTCATGGGGCATGTAATCACATGGTAAGTATATTTAATTTACATGCCAATATTAAAGCTAACCCCCTCATAGGATGAGGCCCATGACCCAGGGCACAAGAGGTAGCTCCATGGCACCACGGAGGCCCTGACAGGAAATGCTGGCTTGTTGGAAAGACAGGAAGTGGGTGGACATGTCCTTTTCTATTTGTGGGTTGGCCAAGCCAAGTATAGACTCAAAGCCAGCAAGTATTCATTAAAGCACCTTGCCCTGTGCTAGATGTTTTTGTGTATATTACATCATTTCATCCTTGGAACAAACTGACGTATTAACATATAATAACTTTCAGAGACTTACCACTAAAGAAGAGTGGAGTAAATACTGCAGGCAAGCAGGAAAGCTTTAGAAAACCTTACCTTAGGGCAATGGTTCTCAATTCTCAGTTGAGGTGATTTTGCATCCTCCCCAGGGGATATTTGGCAATTTCTGGAGACATTTTTGGTTGTCATAACTGAGAGGGGTTGGGCGGTGGGGGGGAGGGGGAAGAGGAGGTGATTTCTATGGGCATCTGGTGGGTAGAGGCCATGGATACTGCTAAACATTCTACAATGCACAAGACAACACCTGCAACAAAGAATTATCTGGTCCCAAATGTCAATAGAAATGAGGAAACCTGCCCTAGAGATTTGATTGTATCTGAAATCCAAAATATTATAAATGCTTATGAAGACTCCTACAACTACATATAGACTCTGCTTTTATTTCTTTAAATGTAGCTCAGTGTTTTTCAACTTTTAGTGTGCAAAGAATAACTGTTCAAAGTGATATACATAAGACCCTGTGTGATATGCTCATGAGTGTTTTAAGAATTTTCCTGAAGGTAATTTCCCTCTATGAGATTTTTGCCTTATGTGTTGCTCTCAGAACCTCACTTGATGTTTACAGCAGCCATGAGAGGTAGCCAGGGCAGAGTATAGTATTTCCATTTCATTGATGAAGACACTGGGACTCAAAGAGAAAAAAAGGCTTGCTTAAGATCTTTCCAGCTAGTAAATAGCTAAGCCCGGTCCTCCAATTGAGATCTCCTTCTTATTCCACTATTCTTTCAACTCGTCTATAAATAAGGTATTCAATAATTTAACTGACATTTGTTCAGACACTGTGCTAGGTACTGTATACACAAAACTGAATAAGATCATGACACTGCCAGAGAAAGAGAGAGATTATTCCAGAATGTCTATCCAGTATTCTTTTATACAACCACAAAATGAGAATAGGATTCTAGAAAGAGGAACATTTAGAAAATAAGAAAATGCTTTTAGAAATAAAAATGTGATATTAGAAATAAAAACTTTACTAGAAAGGTAAAGTTGGAGAAATCTCCCAGAAGACAGATTAAAAAGACAAGAAAATAGAAAAGAGAGGAGCAAAAGCAAGAAAACTAGAGAAGCCCTCAGAGCGTCCAACATCCAACTAATGGAAGTCTCCGAAAAAGAGATCAGAGAAAACAATGCAGAAATTTATCAAAGGAATAACATGAGAATTTTCCAGATTTGAAAGACATCTATTTGTAAATTAAAAGTGTCCGAGCAATGCCCAAGAAATGAATTAAAAAAGGTTACACTGGGCTCCTTCTCCTGGCCATGAGGGACTAATGGAGCCCAGAATTGCCTTCTTGCCAAAATGAGTAGAAAGTAGAACAAATTATATGAAACAACTATTTTCAGATATTGGAAAATAGGGAGAGCAGGATTGTCATCTCTGAGAGAAGGAAAAGAAGTGAGGTGAGCCCTGTGATTGCCCAAGCTTATGCCTCCATATGACTTCTGGATTGAAGCACAGAGAGGAGAACCCAAATAGAGACTGGACTGGCTTTGTTGAATACACAGATCATTTGATAGAGACCCCAGTTGGGTTTTATATTCAAAGGAGAGCTAAATGAACCCTTGAGTAAAGTTTACTCTAGATCTGCCCTAAAAGAGCTTAAAAACAAGCCTCAAAAGGATCAAACTAATCTGTAAGTACCTTAAGTGCCTTCCAGAACAAAGTCCAATGCTCTTAAAAAGAATAGAACAAAATCCAGCACTCAAAGGTGTAAAATTCACAATGTTCAGATTCCAATCAAAGAATTACTAGATATATGAAGAAGTAGGAAGATTCCATAACCTATAATCAGGAGAAAAGTTTACACTAAGGTATGTCATAGGAAAATTTTAGAACACAAAGGATGAAGAAAGTTCCTAGGGGGAAAATCCCACGGGACTCAGAATAAGAACGGCTTCAGATCTTTTAAGAGTAATATTAGCAGCCAGCAGAAATGGAGCAATGCATTCAAAATTCAGATGGAAAGTGATATTTAGACTAAGATTTTAAATACCATCAAAATATCTAACAAAGGTGAGGGTAAAAGACATTTTCCCAGATAAGCAAATTCTCAAAAAATTTCTCTCTCATCTACCATTTCTCAGATGCTCCACCAAAGAGAGGGAGTAAATTAAGAAAGAGGAAGATGTGAGATCCTGGAAATGGAATCCCACACAAGAGCAAGGCCAAAGAATCCCCAGAATGATGGTGGAGTGTGGTTCCAATATGGCATTGGGGCAGCTAGGCTGGAGAGCAGCCTGTTCAGATTGGAGCATGTCGGAAAGTTCAGGGAGAGACTTTTTCAGGAAGATGAAACTGAAAGAAGACCTAATATGTTTGAATGTGTTGAAAGATTTACACAACTGGGGGAGAGTTAAGGATTGACTTAATGGTAAGTCCATAGAAAACTATCCAAACAAAAAATAAGACAATTAATAACTCCAGAAAAGACAAAAAGTACAGGAAAGGAAAAGTAATTGAAATATACAAGATGATTAATCTGTGACTATTATTTACATAGTCATAATAATATAAGCATCGAATAATAATCCACTCAAAATTCTGAAACAACTTGTTGAGAGGATAGGGGATTGAAAAGGTGTGTTTACATGGTGTTGGGGTAAGTGGTAGAGAGTGAGGTTGAGGAAAAAGAGCCCAAATCCTCATCTTAGGTGATTGAAAGAGAGAGTAGAGAATTCTAAACTTGAAAAGTCAAGAAGTAGTAGTATAGTATATTTAAATTTTCATAAATATACTATAATATTTAATAAATATACTACTACAAGAAGTAGTATAGTATATAGTATTGTTATTTAGAGATGTGGAGACAAATGGCAAGAGAACCCACTAAAAGATTTGGAAGTGTCTGTTTCTGGAAAGTGGGAGATGCGGGGACAGTGACTGCTGTTTTCAGACAAACCTTACAGAACTATTTTATAACAGATTTTTGATTCTAGGGCAATTATTGTATTTTATGTTTTTATTTTTAGTACTTTCTCTGTTTTGTATCTTTTGCCATACACTGTGTTTTCCTTAGTGTCGCTTCAAGTTGAAGATGACTTATTTCTAGTGGTATGTGTTTATACCTTCCGGGTTTACATGTGGGCGGCTAAGGGCTCCATCTTTGTCCTCTGAAGGGCGTGGTCCACAGCATCTCCTGGTTGGTGATTACCTGGCTGTGGAATTGAGCAGAGATCTTGCAGAGACTCCTGTCTGAAAATGCTGAAAGGTGCCTTCCCACTGACACTATTGTCATCCCCTGCCCCCAGGTCTAACTCCTAGACCCCTTCTGGACAAAACAGTGGTAGGAGTAGCTACAAATAACAGTTGGGTGTTTCTGAAACATGTCTTCCAAGCTCATTATTGTCTGTTAATACCCACAGAAATTTCTAGTCATCAGCAAAAACCTTGTACATTCAATAAATACTCGTTGGCTGGTTATCCATTTTCACACTTTGTACATAAATAATGAAAATTTCATCCTTTCTGCTCATCTGAATCCTGTTCATCTCTCAAGGCCAAGCTCATATTCTCATCACTTCCCTGATTTGTTCATCTCTGCCAAGCGTTTACTGAGCACCTACTATGCGCAAGGCACTGGGGGTACAACAGTGAACAAAACATTCAGTTACTGTCCCTCAGGGAACTTACTTTCCAGTTGGGAAAACAGACTTTAAGCAACTAACAACACAACTAGTTATATTTGTGGTGTGTTTTTAAAGGATAGGTATGGTGTATCAAGAGTTTATGTATCAATGTAACTTGATCTTGTGTATGGTGTAGGGGACGGAAACTTAGGAAAAGCATCTCTGAGGACAAGATGATGATGCTGAGAGCTAAGGATGAGCTGGAATCAGCTAAACCAGGGTTTGGGAGGGGCATTATAAACAGAAGGAACAGTTTGTGGGAAGGCTCTGAGGGTGAAAGGGAGCATGGGAACTTCGAGGAACAGAAAGAAAGTCAAAGTAGCTGATGTACAGGACCACAGAGAGAGCGAGAAGCGTGAGAGCTGAGTAGACACATATGCAGGACCAGGTCATACAATGCTGTGTAGGCTGTGATAAGAATTTCTGATTTTATTCTAATAACAAGTATATGTCATTGAAGAGGTTTAGGAAGTGACAAAAGGAATGACATGATATTTGTGTTTTAAGCTCACCCTGTGCTATTTCAGTGGTCTGTATGGGCACTGATGCTGTGTAGACCTCAGGTACTGAGTTAGAGAGAAGAGCATGTACCCAAGAGGTACTGAGAAGAACGACTCAATAGGACACAGTGATTTAGGGGATGTGGCTGATGAGGCAGGGGGAAGTGTCATGATTTGTGTGATACCCATCTGCCTTGTTTTGGACTTTCTCAGGAAATACTGCTTCCAGGATGCAGATGGTTGGGTATGGCAGGTGATTTGGTTCATTCAGGGCTGGGATTTTTCTAGACTGGTGGAATGGAATAAAAGCAGCAAAGGCCTGGGAGTATTTATTAGGGAGTAATTGTGAAGATAGACCATGAATTCCAGGATGAACTCAGAAAGAAATGAAAACAGAGGGGACTGACAGAGAGTGGAAAGGTAATGCATTCTCTTAATCTTCCATAGGGAAGGATTGTTATTTTGGGGAGACTTGAGCAAGTGACTTGAAAGGATTAGGATGTTTGAATCAATGGTGGAGTGATGCAGAGTTCAGGGTGTGACTGAGGGAAGTGGGCTCAGCTGGGAGAAGAGAAGGTGGCTAGAGATGATGTCAAGGCGCTATGCTGGGATGCTGCAGAGGGCTATGCAGAGTGGGCAATGAACAACTCCAAGGGGCGCCATTTACATAGGCTACACTGTTCATTTTGCTCCTGGAGTTGGGCAATGTGACAGTACCAGGGGATGAAAACACAGGATGTTGATGGAAATTCCATGTGGGTATTGTAGTCACCAGGAAAGATACCAAGAATTGGGTAAAGGGGGATACCGTGAGCAAGGAGATCTGTGGATGAGAACAATGAAGAGGGGAAGAGGTGGCAGGGTGAGAAGGCCTGATCCCCAAAGGAGCAGGGATCTTGGCCAGAGGGCAGAGCAGTAACTGTCTAGAAGTGGCACTGGGAATAAATGTTATCTCCTGACTGTGAGATTTGAGAGGAATGAGGAGATAAAGATTCACCGCCTGTGAGGGAATTTCAGAGGAACTGTTGTGCTCAGCGGACAGCTGACTCTCAGTGTAGAAAAGGGGTGGAAGAAACTTTCTGGACAAGAAGACTTGTGGGTATTTGCTGATCTTGGAGTGAGAGCTTCAGAGAGCACAATGGAAGGGTTTGGAAAGAAGGAGAGGAGTAGGGGCTTGGGTGTGGGGCAAGGAAATACAGAGCATCCTGGGGGTGGTAATAATGCCAAGGAGAGGTTGTGGAGAGAGCTGTATACTTTGGGGTTGATCAATAAGAGCTTAGTGGACAATGCCCAGGAGGAGGGTGGGCATTGGGCCAATGAAGAGAGGTCTTAGCTCACCAGGCTCGGGTGGTGACAGCTCAGCCAGAGCGGAGGCCTTTGGAGGCGCAAGGGGGCTCTCCAGTTCTGAGCATGTGTGGACGGGGATAATGGAAGGGCAGCTTCTACGCTCGGGCAGCCAGGGAGCCGTGACAGCTAAGTCGTGTCCTCTACAAAGGGCTGCCTGCTCCTTCCAGTACAGAAGAATGCCCCCTACTCCAATTTATCAGCAACATGGCTGGTGGTTCCCTCAGTATTTACACAACCTTGTAATGCTAACCTTTTTATGCGTTTGTCTGTCTGCCCAACTAGAGTGGAAACATCTTGAGGTGGGGAACTATATCTTTTTTTCCTCTCAGGGCCTGGCAGCCCACCTAGTAGATATTTATGGGTTGGGTGGTATCCTGACATCCTGTGCTTTCTAACTCCTACACAGCTGTTAGTCAGGAACCTTTTAGTCGCGTCTCTGGAACACTGTCTTTTTTCTTCCCTGCCTTCGATTGTCTGTAACTTCTGCACATGATTCATTCTTGGTTCAGTTCTTTCTTGCGGTGGCAAAGATAGCTACAGGCAGCTCTAGATTTATTTTGTTCTCACATTTTCTGACCAATCTTAGAGAAAAAAGAGAATGTCTATTTCCTGATAGTCAGCCCCACCAGACCAGAGTGTCAGTGCTCACGAGAGAAGCATAGCAGGTATTTCCTGTAACAGCTGACTCCGCAGTCAGGGAGAGGAGAGCGCTGCAGAGACTCAGGGTCTCAAAAGAGGGAAAGAATCTATTCTTTTACTGAGCGCCTACTGTATGCTAAGCAGTATGTTCTTTACGGGTTCTGATCTCATTTGATCCTCCCAACAATTCAGTAAGGCAAGTAGGATGATTTTAAGTTTGAAGAAGAGGAATCAAAGCTTGGATGGGTTGGGTGGAGGATGAAGGTAAGATATGTGTCTTCAAAGGCCCTATGCTTCCCTTTACCCAGAGTTTCTCAACCTCAGCACTATAGACATTTAGGACTAGGGAAGTCTTTGTTGTGGGGCTGTCTTGTGCATTGCAGGATGGTTAACAGCGTCCCTGGCCTCTACCCACTAGATGCCAGGAGCATTCCCCACCCTGCTGTGACAACCAAAAATGTCCCCAGACATTGCCAAATGTCCCTGGGGGCAAAACTGTCCCAGTTGAGAACCACTGCTCTAAACCATGCAGCTGGGCTCATTCAAAGTTGTGGTGCCTAAAAATCCATGCACCTGCAACTGGGAAACACCGTAGGAGATCTGTCCTTGTATGTTCATATGCTTTCGTGTGTTTTGGAAAACTGCCGCACTCATACGAGTGATCTCTCTAATCTCGTGGGAGACAGTCAGTGGTTTGTCATCTAGGATAATTTTTGGTGTCGTTGGTTTACAGAAATGCTTCTTCATTTGGAATGCCCTTCCAGGAATCAGTCTCAGAACCAGATAGAGCTTCTAGTATTAAATAAAGGGAAAAGGTGGGAAATTGCAAAGCGTTCAGCTTTGTCTGACACAGTCTAGGTAAAGTGAAAGCGGGGAGGGTCTCTGCTGTAGGTGTCCCCAAAGCCACTTGGCATGTGTACAAAGTCCTGTTTCTGAGAGCAGTCGAGATCCCCTTTCTGTCCAGCGAGAAGCGTCAGCACGGTCCGGGTGAATGGAGCCCAGAGAGGGACTTGGCACGGCCCCTGCTGACTTCATCCCTCCTGCCAGTCTGAGCTGATTTGTAGGGCTGCATTCGGTGCCAGGGACAGGGTGGGAAAGGGGAAGTAAACTCAAACAAAAGAATGTCCCTGAAGTGTCTGAAAAGAGGCTTTTAGCACCATTCTTCCAGTGCTCTCAACCAGATGGAAGGTGCAAAAATTTAAAAAGTAGCCACAATCACTTTGGAGAACGGGATAGTGTGTCCAACACAGTGATATTATCACATCTATTTCTTGGACAAAGGACTTCATTGTATCACAAAATAAAACACGTTTCTCCTTCCAGTTCCTGCTTTGTGATGAATCTTCAAAAATGAGCTTACAAAGGAACAGCCTGGAAACTTGGCAAAGGTTGTTTTAGACAAGCCCCTTCCAAAATATCTGATTGAAAGGGTTTTCAGACTGTTTTCCTGGCCTGCTGTGCAATTTGCAAACAATCTTTTTTTCGGTCCATTGTGGGTGGGAGGGATTGATAAAAGTATTTGAAACTCATTTCTGACATTTACAGACAAACCTCTTCCAAGTTCGTTAATTTCTGGCCTGGGTAGCAACTGAACGTTCTTGCCATTAATTATGGAGTTCACATCTGGATCCCCCAATATCTTAGGGGGCTAGTCCAAGGGTTGTTACCTGTTTCTTCTTTCTCCCTTCCATTCGGGATACCTCATGGGCACCGTCCGAGGGCCTGGCGCACTCTAATGGTTAAATCCTTTATCTTCAGAGTTTCCTTAGAGTCTCAGATTTCCTCAAGAATGAAACACTCTATATGACCTGAAGATGGAATTAATTCTCCTCAGTAAAAATCTAGTTAAGAAATTCTCCCCAGTGAAGAAATTCAGGGTCAGCACATAAGGCCAATTTCTCATGAGTGAAAAACTGCATAGCTTATCTCAAAAGATTACATATTGTATGATTCTATTTACTTAACATTCTCAAAGTGACCAAATTACAGAGATGGGCAGCAGATCAGTGGTTGGCAGGGATTAGCTGAGGGAGGAAGGGTGTGACCGTAAGGGGATAGCACAGGCCATTCCTTTGCAGTGATGGTGCAGTTCTCTGTCTTGATAGTGGCGGTGGTTGCACAAGTCCACACGTGGGCTAAGATGTCACAGGATTACTACAAGGACATACTAGGAAGAGAGTCCGTGCAAACACTGGTGAAATTCCAGGAAGGTCTGTTGTCTGGTTAATTGTATGGTGCTAAGGTCAGCCTCCTGATTTTGATAACATGCTATGGATATATACGATGTTGGGAGAAGTTGGGTGATGGGTGCACAGAACCTTCCTGTACTATTTTTACAACTTCTTGTGAGTCTAGAATTATTTAAAAATAAAAAATTTAAAAGATTGAAAAACACAAACTGTATGGCTTTACAGCATCTAGCATGGTAGAGATGAGATGACCCAGAGGAGGTGATTAAGAAATAAATGAGGGGCTGGCCTCATGGCTGAGTGGTTAAGTTCGTGCGCTCTGCTTCGCTGGCCCAGGGTTTCTCAGATTTGGATCCTGGGTGCGGACATGGCACTGCTCATCAGGCCATGCTGAGACAGCGTCCCACATGCCACAACCAGAAGGACCCACAACTGGAATATACAGCTACGTACTGGGGGGCTTTCTGGAGAAGAAGAATAAAAAGAAAAAAAAGATTAGCAACAGAAGTTAGCTCAGGTACCAATCTTTAAAAAAAAAAAAAAGAAATGAGATAAATTACTGAATGAACAAAAGATCTTTGGCATTGTATTAATGAAAGTTTAAAAGAATAATGATAATAGATGACATTTTTGATTACTCAGTATGTGTCAGGTATGCTGCTAAGCATTTTAGGCATTATCTCATTTAATCTTCATAACTTTCTGAAAAGAAATTTGTTCTTTTAAAGATAATTCTACATATTTGTTAAAAGTGTAAAGAAAAACAAAGGACTTGTTAATGACAAAAAAAATCAGGATAGTAGCTAACACTGGATAGTAGGAAGAGCAATGCTGTCACAAGGGGGGCAGGGCTGTCACAGTGGTTTACATGGGTATTTGTTGTATCATTAGTTTTTTTTTTTTTTTTTTGAAGACTCACCCTGAGCTAACATTTATTGCCAATCTTCTTCTTTTTCTTTTTTTTTTTGGCATGAGGAAGATTAGCCCTGATCTAACACCTGTGCCAGTCTTCCTCTATTTTGTATGTGGGATGCCGCCTTAGCATGACTAATGAGTGTTGTAGGTCTGTGCCTGGGATCTGAACCTGCAAACCCTGGGCTGCCAAAGTGGAATGTGCAAACTTAACCACTCAGTGATGGGGCTGACCCATGTATCATTAGTTTTTAAGTTGTATATATTCTTTATATATATTCTTATATGTGTGCTATTGTTTATAAATGGTAAATCAAGTGGGAAAAATATGTAAATATGGAAACAAAACAAAACAGAACCAAGAGTTACTGGTGGTGTGACTGGAGTTGTTTTATCGGCAAAGGGCAGACCAACCAGAGACAGTTCCCTCCCGGGTGGGGACACCTGTCTCAGGTCTGGGGGTCACTGTGATGCTGGCCAGGAACCACACTAGACCCTTACAAAAAGCTCCCCAGCCCAAACTGTTGATGTGTCTTCCAAATGAGTAGTGCTGTAAGGGAAATGAAAATGATTTTCTGTGTAAATTCCAACAGCAGAATAGTGGTTCATTCATTCCTCATCAGCTCCTGGCCCCATATGGACATACAGTCAAACCTCAATTATCTGTGCTGATGAAGGGAGCTGAGCGTTCACACTTCCCTGTTGCAGCGCCTTCAGGATGTGGAGAGAAGCGGGAGGAGGGAACATGAAACCTGAAGGCTGAGAACTGGGAAGGGACTTTGAGAGCACTGGGCCAGCCACCACATTTCACAGATGAAGCAAACGTGGTGTGGAGGAGCTGTGACTTGTTCTGGATTTCACAGCTGCTGGGCACACTAGATCTCAGGGCTCCAGACTTGGGACCCTCAACTGTTCATGGTACTTATTGAGATTCTCCATCAGAGTTTACGGGCACTTACAGAGAGGTACACAAAATAGTCAGACACCAACACACACACGGGGCAATAGGAAAATAAACCAGGGAAACGAGATGAAGTTTGGAGTCAGCTATTTGTTTACAGAGTGTATTTTAAGCTCTTTTGCAATGCCATGTGGTTTCAGCTGCCTTGGTGAATGGATGGCAGCTCTCAGGAGAGCATCCAGGAGCTCCTCCCCAGTGCTAGCAACAAAACAGAGAAGTTTGGAGATATTTAATCTTAAATTCTTTTTTAAAAAAATTATAGAAGTAATATGTGAATACTTGCTCCCTGTAAAAATTCAAGTGGTACAGACGCATATGGAATAAAAGTCACCCATTCATCCTTCACCGATGCTGCTCTCCTCCCTGTAGGCAACCACCGCAGACCATTTGGTTTGTGTCATTCAGACCTTTTTCTGTGCATTTACAGATAGATATAAAACATGCATGTATGTAGTTTTAAAAAGATAAATGGACTCAGCTATCCGTATTATTCTGTGATTTGTTTTTTCTCTTAACAAAATGTCTTAGAACTCTTTCCCTCTGGGTACACATGACTGTACCTCCCTTCTCTCAGCGACTGCATCACAGCACAATTGGCGAATCTTTTCTCCTAGTGATGGACACTAGAGTGAATCCAAATGAACAAGGATCAGTGAATATTCCAGCACATGTGGCTTGGCTTGGGCCATCTGTATGAGCGTTTGGTAGGATCTGTTCTCAGAAGTGGAAGAGCCCGGTGTCTATACCTTTGAGTAGATACTGTCAAGGTGGCCACCACAAAGCCTGTACTCAGTTGCATTCCCACCACAATATATGTTTATCCGTTTTGCCACAGTCTTTCCCTAAATAAATACTATTAATCTTTAAAAATTCTGCCAATCTGAGAGATAAAAAATGGTATCATTATATTACTTTAATATTCATTTCCATGATTCATAGTGAGATTGAATATGCTTTCTTGTATTAATTTGCCATTTGTATTTCTTCTGTTAATTGCCTAATCATATCTAGTTTCCTTTTTAAAAAATTGTTCTTACCTATTTTTAGGCACTGTTTATGAATGGGTCGTAACTTTATTATGTTGCAAGTATTTCTTCTTGCTTTATTGCTTTTCTTTGAAGATTGTTTACGGTGCTGTTTGCCTTAGAAATGTTTTAAACTGTGAGGCATCAAATCGGTAACCTTTCATGATTTGTAAATTTTGTGTTTTGCTTAGGAAAAGATGCTCCAAGATGATAAAGTTATTTTCTTAAACTGTTTTCTGATAACTCTTTAATATTTACATCTTTAATCGAACCAAGATTTATTCTTGCATTTAGTGTAAGGTAAGAATCTAATTTAGCACTTTTTCTCTAAATGGATAGCCATTTGTCCTGACATCCTTTACTGTCTAGTTCATCCTTTCTTTGCCATATACTAAATTTGCATTTGGTTTCTGAAACTGTCTATTCTATTTCATTGTTTAGTATCATGCCAATAGCACCCTGTAAAAAACTGTCATTTTTTACCTTGGCTATTTTTTCTGTACCCGTACTTCTAAGTGAACTTTAGATTCAGCTTTTCAAGTTCCATAAAAAATCCTGTTGATATTTTTACTGGCATTTCCCTGAGTTTATAAATTACTTATGGGAGAATTGATATTTTATAAAATTTAGCCCTCCCATTCATTTGGAAAAAATTTTTTAGTACTTTAAGTTTACTTTAGTAAAATAGTTTTCTTCATAGAGTTTATGCATCTCTTTATTTGGTTATTTTTGGGTATTTCATGGTTTTCGTTCCTCTGGGGATTTTAAAATTTCATTGTAATTTCTATTAGTTTTTTTTTGATGTACAAAGCTATTGATTTTCCATATGTTGATTGCATAATTGGCTACCATATTGAACCATCTTATTGGTTCTCTATGTTTTTTGGTTTATTTTCTTTGCTTTTTAAAAAATAGATAAACACATCATCTGATAATAATGGCAGTTTTGTCTCTTTTTCTCTAATACTTCTGAATTTTATTCACTTTTCTTATCTAATTGCATTGATTAAGATCTCTAGAATAATGCTGTGTAACATCTTCCTCTGGTTTGAGTTTTAATCAAATGCTTCTGTTTCACCCTAAAATATGACATTTGCTGTAACTCATTTTATCAACGACATTTTATTTACTAAGTTAATATGATGAGTTATAATAGTAAATCTCCTAAATTTGAATACTCATTGTATTCCAAGGATAAATCCTACTTGGCAATTTTAAGAAATGGGTTATTAGTAAATCGAAGCCTAACTTCACAATACTACTCCTACTCCTACTAGTAATAATAAAAACAAGAAACAAGCATTTCAAATGGTTTCAACAAACGTAGGAGGAGGCAGAGGGAAAGAGTGAAGTGGAAGCATAAGCATCCTGCTGCATTTCATGACAGACTTAGATATCCAAGCTATTTTTCAACATTTAATTAAAAAATTTTAAATATATGTGTTCAGTGTAAATTTAACGTTGAGAAAAGTGGAAATAGAACATGTAATTTCCAAACCACTAGAACAAAAAACGAAACTAAGAAAACTTCATTAATCAACAAAAATAAAAGACGAAGAAGAAAGAAAAGACACTGAAAGATAGCACACAGATAAAAAAGATGGTGGGAATGGGAACAGTTATAATAATAAAGGTAGTTAGATAAAATAACCTATTAAATGATAGAGACACTTAGATTGAGTTAGAGAATAAATTCTAGTTACTTGTTGTTTACAAGAGACACACAAAATGAAATGAAATAGAAAGACTGAAAATAAAGGTTGGATAAAGTTATAGCAGACAACTTATAACCAAAAACGATAAATGGAACAATGTTAACCCCCAGGAAAATAGATTCTAATATGAAAACTATTATATGGTCAAAGAGGGATATAACATATTGTTGAAAGATATAGTTCATTGAGAAGATGAGACCATTATGAACTGTGAAAAGGACATCTCATAGTCATCTGATAGAACATTCGTGTGCGCTCCTGGGTTTTCCAGTCCCTTGCAGTTAGATGTGGCTGTGACCTGGTTCTGACCAGTGGGCTCTAAGCAGAAGTGAGGTGTTCCATCTCAAGCCAAGCCTGTAAGAGCTGGTGTGTGACCTTCCACTTCTTTCTTATAAGTTGCTTAAGTTTAACAGCCATGTTATTTAAGTTTATTTGGCATTAACTATAGATTTATGGCTTATTTTTACCCACTACTATTTTTTTTTAAACAATCCCTTCTCTTTCTTAGTTCTTTTTCATCTTAACATTGTATGTACTCGTATAATTTGTTCAGAAAAATTTTCTGAGTTTTAAAACATCTGAGTACTCGTGTGTCTGAATATGTCTTTGTTTTGCCTTTACACTTACGTGTTAGTTGAGTCTGGAATTTCTGGTTCATTGTGATATTTCATAAGAATGTTGAAGACACTGCTCATTGCCTTGTAAACCCTAGTTACAGAGGAGAAGGCTTATGCTAGGCAGGTTCTTGTTCTTTTGAACATGACCTGTTTATTTTCCTTTCTATTGATTGTTAAGGATTTTCTCTTAATCTCTGGAGTTCAGAGATTCCTTCAGACGTGCTGAAACTGTCCTTTTGTTTTCTTTTTTTCTCTCTTCCCTTCTCCCTCCCCCTTTTCCTCCTTTTTCTTTCTTCCTCCCTTCATTCTGTTAGCTATTGGTGTCTATTGAATGTTTGACAATACTTCATGACAGTTCATATTTTTACATGTGTATGTAAATGAACAGAACTGATCGTTCAGATATGTTTTTCTAGTGCAAACGGAAATTTCCCTTGGCAAAAACACCACCTTCTGGTGGAGGTGGTGGTTGTTGTCGAGTAAAGGGCAGTTGTGGTCCTGGGAGGCTAGACTTTCCTTTAGGGCCATCAGTAATTTGCCTTTAGATGAATGTTTGTTTCTCATCTGAGGAGCCAAAAGTATTTAGGAAATTACTTTGTCCCAGCCCCAGTATCTGCTCTGAGAGTTTCCTGTGTCAAAATTCCCACCCTGCAGAGCTGCACCTGAGGTCAAAGGCTAGCATCAGGCACTGTGCCAAGGCATGGACATTGCTCTTCTGCTCTTTTAAAATCAGCCACCAGGCTGCCACCTGTCCCTTCTTGCATCCCCATTGCCTTCGATCGTTGTTTTAGAGCTCTTTATTGGAGGGCTTCTTATTTACCTTTATGGAACTGTAGATTCTTTAGATCTGTTTCCACCTGCTTTTTCTAGAAAATTTTTCTAGAAAATTCTAAAAGTTCTGATATATTAGGGGCAACTCTTTGTTTTTCAGCTCTGCTAAAATTTATTTTTGCCTGCACATCTCTTCTGTCATTTCAATGGAATTTAGAGAATGAAAGCAGCTAAACATTCTTCTTCAGTCAGCCGTCTTAGCCTTCATTTCATCTTCCTCACACAAATAAGTCTGAGATGATTTTCTGGACAAGCCAAAATATTCTGCTTTAGAATAACGGGTTGGGTAGCTAGAGCTACAGAAGAAAAGTAAGTTATTGTCTCCCCCCACCAAATACAAACAAAAGCCTTATTTTCCAGAAAATAGAGAAAAATATAAAAAGAAAAGTAAAAACTATCTAAAATCCCACCAACACATTCATGTTAACACTTTGATGTGAATAGTTTGAGTTTTTATATATATGTAGAAATGTACTTTTCTTAGTAAAATGGGATCATTGTCTTCAATATAGCTAATGTTTAACATGCACTTAGTATGTCTCAGGCACTTTGCTGAGACTTTTATTAATTTTTTTTTTACATTATTTTATTTATTTATTTTGAGGAAGACTAGCCCCGAGCTAACATCTGCCTATCTTCCTCTTTTTGCTGAGGAAGATTGGCCCTGAGTTAACATCCGTGCCCATCTTCCTCTACTTTATATGTGGGACACCTACCACAGCATGGCTTGCCAAGCAGTGCTATGTCCGCACCCGGGATCTGAACTGGTGAACCCCTGGCCGCCAAAGTGGGAACGTGTGCACTTAACTGCTGCACCATCGAGCCCGGCCCTACGTTATTTTATTTAATAAAGTTTTTCACCCAATTCTTCTAACAGTCCTTCATACTTAGGATGATTATTAGTTCCTCTTTTACAGATGAGGAACTGATGCTCTCTTACATTCATCTAACACTCTTAAGCCCTACTCTCTACTACCTACTGTATATACTATTTTATAAACAGATTTGGAAAATAAATCCATGGGTTCATTTTCCCATCAGTAACTATGCATCAACATCATAAGTGGTAATTGCTCCATAACATTACATCTTATGTGTATATTTTATATTGCTGGAGTAAACAATGCTGTATTGCAGACTATTTATGCACCAAACCGTATTGAACACTTACCGTGAGCTAGGCATTGTTTTGGGCACTGGAGATAAGTAAGACGTGGTCTCTGACAACATGGAGTTTATATTCTAGTGTGGGACCTAGACAATTACAAATAATTACACAAATGACTATTTAATTGAGAATATGAGAGATGCGAAGTCCTAACGTATGTTCAGCATGGGTGCTGATCTGGTCTGGGAAGTGTGAGTAGCCATCTCTGAGGAACAGACATAGCAAAGTTTTTGTCTTCCTTACTGGGCAAAGTTTGGCGGGCTTTATGCCTCAGTGGCTCAGTCCATGAAATGGTGTTAAGTAGAATCCAATCCAAGAAACCTTTAAGAGCTTTATTAACCTAACAACATTCTTACTAAGATTCCCCGGGATTAAGATCTCCTGGCTGTACGCAAATCATCTGAATGAATTAAACATGTAATTGAAAGGTTCATTGTCTGCTACTTGAATGCTTTGCTGTACCAGAAGTAAAATGAAAATGAAATCATTTTCTCTTTCAAATAAATATTATACACTGCGGGCTTCGCTGGCTCCATTAGCACGGTCCAATTGCGCAGAGGTGACTATATTATTTATAACACGTGCAGATAGTAAGAGGCCCCGCGACTTAAGGCAGACAAGCACTGTAGGATCATTTCCCTTCTTACTTGCCCACCCAGCATTTCTTGTTGCCTTTCTCTCTCTCCTTCTAAAACCTACAGACTGTTGGTAATTTTTTTTGTTTGTTTTCTGAGACTACAGAGCAGGCAGCCATTTCAAAGGGTGTTTCTTTGCTCGATATTTTGAGCACGTCAAAGCCAGCACCATCATGAGACTGGAATGAGAATTCCTTGTTATGTTCTGCTTGCGTCATGATTTGATGCGGGTTACCTTCCTTGTATCAATTGAGGCAGTCAGAGTGTGTCGTCAGTGAATGAAGTGCCTGTCAGATCAGTCACTGAGCCTGTAAAAGTTCTATAAAGCTACAAGAGGACTCCAGTTAAGAAAGCTGTTGTCATCTTCTTCCACAATGGGATAAAATGGAAATAATAGTTACCATTCACTGAGCACTCGTAATGTGTCGTGGCTTCATTCACATTTCTAATCTGACAATGAAATTGGGGATTAATGATGTTCAATAATTTGCTTAGTGCCACTCTGTAAAAAGTAGAGCCAAGATTTGAATTCAGATCTTTCTGGCACTGGAACATGAGCCTTTCTACTTGTGGTTGCAAATTCTTTGACTCTTTTCATATTGAGAGATTGGATCTATGTCCCTATAAATCTGAGCGGACTTGTGACTGTTCAACCAGTAGAGTACGACAGAAATGAGGATGTATGATTTTTTAAGCTGGGTCACAGAGGCCATGCTGCCTTGTTTGCTGGAACGTTTGCTCTTGGAAACCTGAATCGCTAGGTAAGAAGCCTCCTATCCAGATGCCACCATGCTATGTGGAAGTCCAAAATACATGGAGTGGCCATATGTGTAAGCGTTGCAGCTACAGTTGACACTTCTGGCTAAGCCCAAAGTTTGAGACATCCCAGTCCAGGTGCTAGACATGCAATTGAAGAAGTTCTAGATGATTCTAGCCCCTATCATTCAGTTACCCCTAGATGTCTGAATCTTCCTAGCTGAAGCCCAGATGCTGTGGCACACAGGCAGGCCATCCTTATCGTGTCCCATTCAAATTTCTGACCATAGAACCCTGAGCATCATAAAATCCTTGTTGTTTTATACCACTGCATTTGGGGTGATCTGTGGGACAGCAATATTTTTCATAGTTGGAAGGGATCTTGGGTGCTGACTAAGCTACCTTCTACCTAATAACCAGAATCTCACCTATTTCTAATAGAGAGGTCATACACTTGCGATGAAGGAGCTAAATCAGGTGTTCAGAAGGGTTTTATTTGGCTCCCAGAATTTTGAGTTTTAACAAGTAAATTTTACGTGAAACCTGAATTTTAGCTTCTCTGAGAAAATCAGGAGATCTGGGCACAGTGGGTAAGAAAACAGTCCTATGATTCTGAATAGCAGCTGCCTCCTTCATGTGGGCCTGGCTCTCCGAGAGTCCTCAGCACTGCTGAATGCATTCCTGGCCTCCCCCTGCCTGCTTACTGTGGGCATTTGTGTTTGTAGACCTGAGAGCTAGATGATCCTCTAGCCTGTTTTCGAGTATTAAAAGGTGCTTAAGAATTCTTGTTTCTTCGGCTTTTATCTTCCAAAATTCAAGTTCAGGTTGCATTATTGTCATCTATTTCGAATTTATAGTAATTATAGTGATGACTGGAATACCTTTTAATGCAATAAAGTAATACACTTAAGATGAGCATTAAATCCCAAATCTTATATTTAAGCATCCATCTGTCATGATCAAGAAAGATGGAAGAGAAGTTGATTAACTGTTTAATTAGGAAAAAAATCTCTATCTTGCACTCAGTTTTGAAAAAGAAGGCTATGCTTCATTTGTGGACTTACTGCTCACTCTATTCAGGACTTATGAATGGATTTGTTCTGAGGGAAGATCTTTCTTTACCAGAGCCCTTTCTGGAAAACAATTTGGATTTTGGCATGGATCCATCCTTTTGTGGTTTCTGAGTTGAAACCCAGCTCTTTTGTGCAGCCACGATAAATTATTTGATTTAGGAGAGCCATCAGTGAAAGTAGATGCTATTTACTTTGCTGGGGTTAGTAGAATATTAATGTGACTGCTTGCCAAGTGTCTGAAGGGGTAAGAGGAAGAGAAGAAGAAATTTCATATTCACTGAACATTTAAAATTCAGACCAGAGCAGAATAACCCATATCTATTTTCATTGGCAGTATGGCAGAAGGGGATGTTTTAAAATTTTTTCACTCAAATTTCAGGGTTGAAGAACATAGGAAGTGATTACCAAGGAACGTTATGGAAACTCTTCCTCCAGAGACATTTGATAAAAAACAAGGCTTTCTAGATAGGAGAAAGTCATTCTAACTTTGGAGAGGGGCCGAGGTAGGAGATAGAGAAAACCAAGGAAAACTTGATGACCTTTTGGAATCTCCATTAGAGCTTTAACAGCTGCTGTACACTTGGTCAGAAGCCATACACCCATAGCAGAAGGCCTTAACAGAAGTGACTTGGAATTGGGCGTGTATTGGATGGTTGTTACTTAGTACAGCTGATTGGCATTTACCGTTAGAATTGTGTTCTTATGAGGCTAAGGCAATCTTGACACCCATTCATGTCTTCGGATTATTCCTGTGGTCCTAGTCAGCATGAAGTAAATCATGAAGAGGACGGTCCACCTCGTAGACAAAGTGCCACATAGCAATGGTATGGTTTTGGCGTCTAATTTCTACACATAGGTTTCAAATCTTAGGAAAATTGTTAAAGTCAGTATGTGGATCCTTGCTGAGAGGGATTCCATCAAGGGGCTATGGATACTGATTATAATAATGTGTTTAACCATTGTTATTAGAAATCAGCCTTGAACGACTAACTCCACTAGGTGAGCTACTGAGAATAGTCATAGAAAATCATGGATGGACACACAATGACACAGACTCTTTCTGTGAAACAAGCATGCCATTCTCTAGTATGCAAAAAAAAAAATGAAAGAGTAATACAACTTTCTCTACATTCCATGAGGCACACTTCCCCTTTAGTGGCCACGTGAATCGTCTTCCTTTCTTTCAAAGAAATGCTAATCCAGTTCTGTACATCTGATGACAAAAGCCTGTCCCACTGTGGTGGAGGCTGTGATGTACTTGCCATAGCCCTCTTCAGGAATGAAGAACTTCACTCCCCAGTTTGTGAGAGTGTTACTAGCAGAAAGCCCCCAGCTGCCAGCCCCCTACTGGCTTTGCCTTGGTGGAAGAAAATCGCACCCAAAGTTACCATCCTTCCTGGCGTGACACATATCATATCCAATGACTGATCAAAGGACAAATATACAAAATTCCGCAAGACCTTCCTCACTTTTGATGTCAGCTGCAGAATTTGGGGGTCTCTCAGACCATGCTTAGTTTCAATAATTCACTAGAGGGACTCACAGAACTCACTGAAAGCTGTTATGCTATGGTTACAGTTTATTACAGAGTAAAATCATCCAAGGACAGAGACTCATAGGACAGAGTCCAGGAAGGTTCTACAGTTGGAGCTTCCAGTTGTCCACTTCTAGTGGAACCACGGAAGGCACTAATTTCCCCAACAATGTGTGACAAAACAAAGGGAGTGTTACTAACCAGGTCAGCCCACCTAAGCCTTAGTGTCCAGAGTCTTTACTTGGGGCTCCATGACACAGACATGGTTGACTGTCCACATGGCTGACCTCAGTCTCCAGCTCCTCTGAAGGTCGGGCTGATGCCTCACGACCCAAAGCACCTACCATAATCACATGGTTAGATGATCTGCTGTGACCCAGGGCCCCAAGGTAAACAAAGACACTCTTATCAGTCAGGACATTCCGAGGGCTCAGAGATGTCTACTCTTCTCTTTGGGCAAGGTTAAACTCTTTCCTACACTGGGTATAAAGACCTTCGTCCCCCAACAACAGTGAAGTTCTCTTGAGACAACTCTGAAGGGTCATACTCATTTCAGCGCTCAGTATAGAGTGAGCTGAATCCTCCTTTGAGACTTGTTCCTCTACCCAATCCTGTTTTCCTCTTTCCCCTTCCACAATATTGATTCCAAGATCACTTCCTAATAATGCATTTTCATGCTATTCTCCATCTTAGGATCCACTTCCAAGGGAACCCAACTTGCAACAGTTGGTGCCACAAGTGATCAAGAAAGCAGAGGCCAGGTGAGATTTTAGAGATGAATCACTTGATATCCAGTTTCCAAGAAAGAGCCCATCTCTAGTAGAAGATAGAGCACAGATAAACCCTGGCACAAAGAACAACACAGCAGCACCATAGTTCAAACTTTCACTGGCAGTGAATTTGAATTGCATTCTGGTGGAAGAGAATGCATTTAGCAGGTGTGATCAATCAGGTGTTGAGGAATACTGGGGAAATATTAACTATAAGATAATGGAATTTCCTGGCTATTGCTAAATTTGATTGATACTCTTGAAAAAGATAATAAGAAGCAATTGATTAATCAGCAATTAAAAGTTAAGTATGAAATCCAGAGGGCCTTCCTTGTAGCCTATAAGTAGGCTTTTGTCCCTTTTAGGGGCTAGTGCAGGGAGGCAGGACTAGGGTGACCAACTATCCTGGTTTATTCAAGACTAAAGGAGTTCCCAATATGTGAGATGTTCAGTTTTAAAACCAGGAACCCCCTGGGTAAACTAGGATAAGTTGGTTACCTTAGGTGACACAGAAAACCGAGGACCAGGCCCAGGGCTTCACTGTAGGAATAACTGTGCTCCAGAGAAGGTTTAATTGCCAACCAATACAGGTTGGCTAGGCCAAAGTTGGGAAAGAGTCTTGCCACATAGGACGGAGACATCAAGGTTGATGCTCCCCGAAATCTTGAATCCCTAGGTTCCTCTAAAACTTCTGAGAGCAGAAAAGTGGCCCATTCCACACTATTAAGGGCTTCTCCCTTGGTTGAAGACAGTACACAGGGCTTTCCCACATGAAACAATGACCCCTCTCTAGGACCTTCCTACCTCAAATCCTGGGTATACGTCACAATGTAACTATGCTGGAGACATGCTGGGTTTGATGAGGAAGAAAAGAGACCATACCCTGGAGGAGCTCCAGGATCTAGCTAGAATGTACCAACAGGAGACTGAATCCTAAGGGTGCTTGATCAAGTCAAGCATGGAACGCAGGATTGGATAAGGGATTAAGGGAGAGTTTATTAACTTGAGAGTGCTCTCCTGAGATACGGAATGTTATACCCTGGCAAGGACTCTGAGAGATGGTTTAAATATAATAATAGAATGGCTCCTAGAAGTACGTTAAGTGAGATAGAAATGCAAGATTGTCATGGCAGATAAGTTGGGAGGAAGGGTTTAAAAGGCTTAGAGAAGTGCACGTTAGAGAGAATATACTGTATAAGACAGAAAACCAACAGAGGACCATGTCCTATGGGACGGTCCACATCATGCACCATTTTCCAAAGCAATAAGGGAAGCCCTGGTGAGAGACATCAGCATCACCAGGAATTTCCATGGCAGGCCAGGACTGAAGGTAGGAAATGATATTGCAGAACTAGACTCACTCATAGCAACGAGGAGGATAGGATCCTGAAACAATAGAGGTAGGGGGGCCTTTGTTATCAGAGACAGATATCAGAGACAGGGACAGATTATCATAATGACTGGTAGGCCTGACCTACAAAGAGTGTTGGAGATGTTTGATAGAACACAGCATCCCTTAGGGAAAAACAGATGGTAGCCCAAAAGGGTACTACTCAAATGTACAAATAAGAGAAATTAAGGAAAAGTGCTGAGGAGACTGAGGGCAATCACTCATTAAAGTCGTAATTTTTCCTCAGTTTCCTAACCTCAGGAAATTTTCTGAATCACAATCCATTTCCTGAAGGAGAGGTCAAGTTCCCAGGAGGAAGGACCCAGCAACACCATAGCAAAAATACACAGTGGTAGAGCCAGCCCTGATGGCCTAGAGCTTAAAGTTTGACGCACTCTGCTTTGGTGGCCCAGGTTCTGTTCCTGGGTGTGGAACCACACCACTGGTCGGTCAGTAGCCATGCTTTGGTGGCAGCTCACAAGAAGAACTAGAGGGACTTACAGCTAATATATACAACTATGTACTGGGGCTTTGGGGGGAGAAAAAAAGAATAGAAAGTGGAAGATTGTTAACAGATCTTAGTGCAGAGTGAATTTTTCCCAGCAAAAAAAGAAAAAAAATACACAGTGATAATTCTCCCAGTCCTTCCCCAAAGTGACCTATATCTCTTTACTCAAGCAATTGTACAGTGGGGAAGTTGGAATACCTGAACATGTTGAGGGCTGTTGGATGTTTGTCCCAAATTGACACTGATACCTAGGGACCCCACATGTTGTCACGCCCCCTTCTCTCCTCTCACCCCACTATTATAGTGAAAGTATATGGAGGGCAAGTAATAAATATAGTCCTGTCCCAGGTCCATCTCACAGTGGGTCCATTGGGACCCAACCGATAGTCATTTCCTCATTCTCTGAATGTATAATTGGAAAAGATATGCTTGATGATTATCACAACCTCTAAATGGATCGTTGGCCTGTGGGGTGAGAGCTATCATAATGGGGAAGGCTGAATGGAAATCTCTGAAACTGTTGCCCCCAGAACTGCTGGCCAAGATAATAAATAAAAACGTTGTATCAGTGGGGAAGGAGGTGGGTATGGCAGAAACTAGTGCCACCCTTCAAGACCTAAAGATGCAGGATGGTCTCCATGATATTTCCATTTAATTCACCAGACCCCTGCAAAATCCAGACAAATCCTGGAGAATGATAGTAGTATTGCAGACTCAACCAAGTAGTAGCCCGAATTGCAGGAGGTTATGCTCCATGGGACAACCCTTGACCAACAGGCAACAGGAGGTGATGGATGAAAGCTTTCTTCCTTCTTCTCTGGTGGACAACACGGGCATCATATTTGGTCCCATGGGATCCAGCGCCTAGTCTCATATAACGGTGGCCAACTCAATAATGCATCTTTACATTGGCTCTTTCCTCTTCCCTGTTTCTTTCCTTTTGCCTCCCACTTCTTCCTCCTGAGATCACAGCCCCAAATAAACTCCTTGCACTCAAGCCTTTGTCACAGGCTCTGCTTTTGGGGGGGATGCAATCTGTGTTCTGTAACATGACAGTTTCATAGGTGCCCCCAGTGAGACGTTACCAAGAGTTATGTGGTTAGTATGCTATCTCCATTGTTTGTGTCCTTCTCTGTTCTCACTTGTTTTCTAAGCTACATAAAACAAAGCAAAGCAAGTCAAGTTCCATTTCGAGCAAGAAATACATTTGAGAAATGAAAGCAGTGAACATTTTTTGGATTGGTTCTTACCTGCTGAGCACCGTGCTAAGTGGTGTATATATGTTATCTAATTTACTCCTTAACTTAATGTTATAGGGCGGGCACTATTATTGTTCCTATTTACATATACGGAAACTGAGGCTGGGAGAATTTTGGTAACTTTAAGTCGCTTGGCTGGTGAATGGTAAAGCCAGGAGGCCATCTGACTCCACTGTCTGATGTTTAGAGCAGAGCACTTAAATACTAGAAATCCCAAGATGCAAATCAATATTAGGCCCTATAGGGGTGATTAATGGTGTTTGATTACCATGATTTAATGTGCAAGCATGAGGGTGAGAATGCACACTGAGTCGATTTTTCTTAGGCAGCCCAGAGAGAGTAGCCAGGCGTCTCCAGCAGGAGTGGAAGGTCTCATTCACCAGATAGGTGAGGGTCAGCAGAACGGGACCCCTTGGCCTCCTCTCTGGCTTTGTCTGATTGCTGAAAACGAGTGAACTCTGTGATATTTTATTTATGGTTGTATATAATGTTTATTATTATTTATGCTATTTGTAAATAGATGGCTCTGCTGGGTAATTTATGACTATATCTTGAGCTTTTAATCACAGAGATGGCCTTAGAAATAATTTCAGTCTGTCGTTAGAGGGCAAATAGATGGTGTTTGCCGTGTCAGGCTTCAACTAGGAGTGGCTGCTAACACCTGGGAAACAAAGCAAATAGGATTAGGTAATTTACAAAAGTGCTTCATTTTTCAAAACCTTCGCAGTTTCCTCTCTTCTTCGTTATACTGAAGTATAATGTTTGTCTTAATTAGAAGAGGCAGGTCGTGACTCCAAAGGGCAAACAGATCCATTATTCTCTAAGAAAAGTTCTAGTCCTTTAGCCCCAGGTCAGGCTGCATGGGGAAGGGGTGCGCTGGGAGGGGCACCATTTTTTGTTTTAAACTGCTGCTGAGCAAACACTTCCTTCTCTTCACCACAGTCAGCTTCCAGAGCAACCCACAAATGTCCTTCTGAGGAGTATTCAGACAATCCAGATGTCAGGCCGAGCTGTGGGACACCTGCTTGGGCTGAAGTATTTTAGGGCCCTTTGATGATAGCAGTCGTACGCACTGGATCTGCTCGCCAGAACTAGGCTCAGCCAACAAGTGAAGGTTGGGGTTTCCTTTCGCTTGTCTCTTTAAACACATGTCGTCATTAATGTACCAAATGACTGTAATATGCATATAAAATTTTATTTGTCACGTGACATGGAGTGGTATGCATGAACCAATTTTCTTAGTTTCCTGGGACTCTGGCCCCAAATGAAAACAAAATGAGAATCACAGTGACAAGAACTCTAACGAATGAGTTCTATGCCCTTGGGCAACTTACGTAGGCTTTCTGAGCATGAGCTAGGCGTGACAGGAGATTCAGAGATGAACCAGATGCAGAGAGTGCCTTCCAGAAGCTCACAGCCTAATAGAAGGGGGTGTTAACAAATACACCCCGAATAACTAAAAGGAGTTAGAGTCAAATTTCATCACAGGTAGAGTGCTACAGGAGCTGAAGAACCACATTATTTCAAACGGAAAGGATCCGGGAAGGCTTCGTAGAATCCTTTAGATTTAGCCTTGAAGGGGAGGGTTGGATTTGAACACTCATGGTTTGGGCTGGGTAGAGCATTCCAGAGGGAGGGAACAGCCTGTGTAAAGGCAGAGGTATGCAAGTGCCAGTGTGTGTGGGCAGTAGTGTGGGGAGTAGGGGAGCAATGGGGAGTCCAGGGAACTGGGGAAAGATGGTGGAGGGATTTGCCCATTGGATGAGGAATTGTGGAGGAGTGCAGTGAATGAATTAGTCTTTTGTCACTTGAGGCTGTGAATTGTCCAAGGTCAGATGACTAGCAATTGGCAGTAGGCTGGATTTCAGCCCCCATCCCTGGTTCTCAGTTCGTTAAGTTTTCCCTTCCTCACTTCAGATTACAAGGGGTTTCTGACTTTGTTTTATTTTTGGTCATCTAGGACAGATAGCTTGAGGAGCCCATTTGGGGAGGTTAAATGCAACATGGTTCTGAGGGCTTAACATTGGCAATCTGTCAGCTTTGTGGCGAGCTGTGAATGGGGTTACTCTTGCTTTCCTTCCACCCTCCCTCACCCGTTAGGATTTCAGTCAGACCAGGTCTGAGCCAGTAAGGCCCTGGTAACAGGCATGGCTAGGGGTGTGCGTGTGTGAGAGAGGAGGATGTGTGTACGTGCTTACAGGCCTGATGTCTCTGTACCGAGGCCAAATATGAATCAACTTTGGACTTTTGTTCACTCGGCTTGACATGGGCAAAAAGCCAGCGCAAAGAAGAGTTTTTACTTTGCCCTAAAGTGTGTTTACTTCTGGACTTAGCTGGAGCTCAGGAAACAGGGAATATTTCAGTGACTAGGAAAGCCTTTTCTTGAAGTTAGCTGCGTGCTGGCTTAGCTGATAGATAGAGGCAAAGAATTCTTGACGCTCAGACATTGGAAGGGACCTTAGAGATCATCTGCCAAAAAGCTTTCCATGACAACACATGGCTTCCTGAGGCAGGCTGATACACGTGCCTCAGGGTTAGTCTGTTGGTCAATGAACAGAAATTGAGAGCTTAGTATTTGCAAGTCAGGGATGTTGTTAGGATAAAGTGAGGTAAATCTAGTCAAGTGCATAGCACAGCGAGGGCGCACAGTTAAGAAATGGTAGCTTCCATGGTGCGGAGCAGTGTCTGGGGCCCTAGAAACCCAAAGTCCAAGAATGTCCTGGTGGGGGCACGGGTCTGTTTTGCTGCACTTCAGCTCTGCAGAGTCCTTTCTCTCTCAAAGCCCATGTTTTCAGCTGACAAACTGTTTACAAACTTAGCATCCAGGAAAACATCTGGATTTGCACCAAAACCAGGAGTCAATTTTTAATTTTTCTGTTAAATCCTTCCTAGTTTTGCAGTTTTTTGTGTGTGATCATTTAAAATGCAATAAATTACTTCTTTTCCTTTTGTTTTTGCCTCGCTTTGAATTTAGCGTTTGTATTAGTTTTCTAGGGAGCTGCAACAAATTAGCACAAACTGGGTGGCATAAAACAATAGAAATTAATTTTCTCACAGTTCTAGAGCCTCAAAATCTGAAATCAAGGTGTTGGCAAGGCCGTGCTCCCCCTGAAGCTTATTTGAGAATCCTTCTTTGCCTAAGACTAGCTTCTGCTGGCTCCTGGCATTCCTTGACGTTCCTTGGCTTATAGATGCATCACTCTAATCTCTTCCTTCTTCCTCATCGCATGGCCTTCTTTACTGTGTGTCTCTGTGTGTTCACGTGGCCTTATTCTAAGAATACCGGTATTGGACTTAGAACTCATCCTAATCCACTATGACCCCATCTCAATTTAACTAGATTTTATCTGCAAAGACTCTATTTCTGAAGAAGTTCACATTCTGGGGTTCCAGGTGGACATAATTTTGGGGGGATATTATTCAACCTAGTTCAGTATTCATAAAGGGGTTTTGGAAGAGAGGGAAAGGTACATAGTAGATGATGAATTCATATTATTGTCCTCATGCATTTTATCCTTCTGAACTCTAGGGTACGTGGAATGACTGGGAAGCGAGGCTCTAAAGAGTTGGAGAGTTAGTGGTGTGAGCTCCTGGGCATGCGGAGAATGGGGCCAGGAGGGTGGCATGGTCCTCCACGTTGAGTGGTGACACTGGCTTGTCGGTTTGGGCCAAACACCACCAGTTCACCATTAGTTTTCACTTGTCCAAAAGGAGTTAAAAGAGGCAGATTCCTGGCTTGGCTCTGACATTTACTACTCATGTAAATTCAAACAAATCACATCATTTCTCTGAGCCTCACCAGTTTCCTCACCAGTGAATTAGGAATAGCAATAATGCCTGCCTGTCCTCTGTCCAGAGGGTGTGGTAAGAATCAAGTGGGAGAAAATGTGAAAAGTCTTTGTCTACTTGCTGATGATCACCTCTATGCATCTGAAGTCAGGGTGACCTTTCAAAAACACGCATCAGATCCTTTCACTTCCTTCTTTTAAACCATCTAATTGCTCCTTCATGTTTAAGATAAGGCCCAGACTTGTTAACACAGCTTAAAAGGTCCTACAGAATCTCGCGCCCACGTCCCCTTTCAGCCCCAGCACTCTCTACAAGGCTTGCCTCTCCCAGTCCCTTCTCTAACTGTTCTAGCCCACACTTGAAAGCTCATTTTCTCAACCATTTATTTTGACACTTGATTACATTTTGTCTTGGCTTATTCTTTGATTCTTTCTTGTAGGAAGATCTAATCAAGTGAAAACTATAGAAAGAAAATAAATAAAATCAGAGATCTCTAGTTGAAGTGGGAATGTCTCCCCTGCTCCTCTCTTATTTTGATGTCCTGTCTTTGCTCTTTCTACTGTGTTTCTCCCCACAAGCTTGGCTTTGTGGACAGAGCACTGCTTGAAAACCATTGTATGGACTTTAGTTCAAAATGGCAGAAGTACACACACACACTCTCTCTCTCTCTGTCTTTGTCCTTCTAAGATGACATGAAAATTAGAGTAAAGAATTCTTTAAAAAACTACAAACTTATGAAAACTAAAAGGACTAAGTGTATATGGGGGTAGCAATGGTTTATATCTTTCAACAAATCTCTAGAAGGCAGAAAACATATGGAGAAACAATTGGCTAATAAAACAAAGTGAAGAAAGCTTCATGGTAGGAATGTGCTCTTGGGCTTTAGCAAAAGGTGAACATCCATTGCTCAAAAGAATGATAGGGCTGCTCTGTCCTTGGAGACAGCATGCATGTCAGGGGTGAGAGTAGGAAGTGGGGCTGAAAAGAGAGGACAAATTGAAGATGCATGGAACTGTTGACCCCACTCCATCTTCCCTGTGCAACCCAGAACAGCCCTTGTCCTCAAGCTGAATCTTCTCTAATGAAATTGAACATGCTCCTCGGGGGAGGACTAGTGTGAGGGTTACTGCCCCAGACTAAAGCTCTTTCATTCTGGAATTGAGTCTCCGGATGTAATGGCTGGTTTCCCACCTGTTCCATTGAAGCAAAACTTGCCAGTTGATAAGCCAAACCCTTATTCACAGAGCTCCTGGTCAGCTGTTTTATTGCTTCCTTCTTAAATACGAAAAGACATCTGAGGATTATCAGAATATTTGAGCAAAGCCCATAAATTGAAAGAGAATGGCCAAGAGAAACAAATAAAAATGAGCCTGGAGGAAATGGAAATAATTCAAAGGACAAAGGAACACTTAAAAAAGTTAGTTTCCTCAGAGGGATTTGAGAAAATATTACATCCATAAAATGAGAGAATGTTGTAACGGGGAAAAAAAGGATAAAACAAGAGAGATCTTGTGAAACATAAAAGATCATTGCTAACAAAATAAATTGATATAAAAATTGGAAGACAAAGTGAAAGACATCTCTAAGAACTTAGAATAAAAAGAATAAAAGAGAGAGAGAGAAAGAAAGGAAGAGAAGAGAGAAAGAAAGAATTTAAAAGGAAGAAAGCATTAGAAAGAATACGTAGGAGGAACAATCCAGGAGTTGCATCCTCTGAGTAATAGATCAGCTTTAATAGGAGCTCCTATTGATTTTTTTTTTTCTCCCAAAAGCCCCAGTACATCGTTGTATATCCTGGTTGTATGTCCTTCTAGTTCTTCTATGTGGGATGCTGTCTCAGTGTGGCTTGATGAGTGGTATGTAGGTCCACGCCCAGGATCTCAACTGGTGAACCCTATGCTGGTGAAGCAGAGCATGCAGACTTAACCACTGTGCAACCAGGCTGGCGCCAGAAGCTCCTATTGATGAAGGAAACTGACAAAGGAAACCAGAGGAGAGGAAATTATTAAATACATAAGAAAAGATAATTACCCAGATCTAGAGGGAGATACAAGTCTTCAGATTAAAAGAATCTGTTAAGTATAGAATGGAATAACTGAAAAAGACCCACACAAGGCCAATAATCATAAAATTTTATTTCTTTGGAGATAAAGAGAAGATCTTCAAAGTTTCCCAAGAGGCAAAGCAGGCAATTAGAAAAGAATAAGAATCATGTCTTAGTTCAGGCAGCTATAACAAAGTGCCAGAGACTGAGTAGCTTATAAACAACAAACATTTACTCCTCACAGTTCTAGAGCCTTGAAGTCCAAGATCAAGGCACCAGCATGGTTGCATTCTGGTGAGGGCCTCTTCCTGGCTCGTAGCTGGCCCTTTCTCTTTGTACACTCGTGCAGTGGAAGGGGGCTCGCAAGCTCTCTGCCTTTAATAAAGGCACTAATCCCATTCATGAGGACTGCTCCCTCATGACCTAAGCATCCCAAGGCTCTACCTCCTAATATCATGGCATTGGGCAGTAGGATTTCCACATGTGAATTAGGCAGGGGACACAGACGTTCAGCCATAGCAATTGGTCTGGCATTAAACTTCTTAATAGCAACACTGGATGCTAGAAGACGTGGAGCAATCCTTTCAAAGTTCTGAGTGAACATGGCTTTTGTTATAAAATTCTATACCTAGCTAATTTATCAATCAAGTTTGAGGTCAGAATAAAGATAAATTTTTCAAGGACTCAGAAAGATTATGACCATGTACTCTGTCTTGGAAGCTATTAGATCATGTGTTCCAGAAAAAAAATCAAGGGAGTGAACTGAGAAAGAGGAAGCTATGAGAGACAAAGGCTCCAACCCAGATGAGCAGCGAACAGAAATCCCAGCCTGGAGGCTGAGTCTCAGGTCTAGGGAGAAACTAATCCCGACTGGAGAGGAAAGACAGAGGGTCCTCTAAAAGAGCTCTTAGCAATGTGGCCATAATTCAGTTATTTAATTTAATAGGTTAAATTGTATATTGAGTACTTTGAAAACTGAGACTATTATAATGTTATGAAAAATAAGAAAAAGGAAAAAAGAATCAGAAATTTCGGGAAAACAACAAAACTGTACAAGAAAGCCATGGTCCAAATATAAAGCAAGCTCACCTGTGGCACGATTCTGACAACTTGATGGAATGTGAAGGAGAATCCCGTGGGATAGATGCCAGACATGTTACGTTATGTTCTGGTTTTCAGCTTTTAGAATTCACTCATATAAATCACGGAGGACTTCACTATGGCTACAAAGAGAATATAAACTTTATTTATCTTGATAATGTAAGCATTTCAGGTATAGCTGACAGAGGCTGAGGAGTGGAAGAGAGGAAGAAGAAAAATAGTTGTGAATAGTTGATGAAACAAGAAAGGAGACTTTAATATGCCGCGTAAAGTGGCAGATGTCGAGTGGAATAACTGAAAAGGGAGATATAACCAAATTGGGATGAGGAGGGGGAAGAAAAGGAAGCTAGGGGTGGTGGAGGCAAGTTAAATTTTCATCAGAAGTCAGTATGTAATGTTTAAAGATAATAAATCAGGAAATAGAGATACAGATCTATTATATAGAGATCGGAAGTAACCACTAGGAGAAATTAAAATAGAAATGATTAAAAGTGCTTTCCTCTGGGAAGCAGGACTGAGTGTGTGTGTGTGTGTGTGTGGGGCATCGTAGATTTTCAATGTAAGTCATTTTATATAACATTTCATTGTTTAAACCATATACATGCATTACTTGTTTAATATTAAAAAAAATAGACATACATATACCCAAAGAAAACTACTGGGTGACCTTTGAAACTTGCTTTTAGCCCTCAATTTCAATTATAATTAGCTGAAATTTCAGCTCAGCTGAATATAACTGTAATTAAAAATCTCAACTGCCTAATGGCAGACAATTAGCTGGGGCTGTCAGGAGCCAACAAGAATGATGGGCAGTTTGAAGACTTTGCTGTAAGGCTTGGCAGCAAACTGCCAAGGATTCCCGCTCCCTGGCTCCTCCTTCATGTCTTCGAATCCCAAAGAGGCAGCAGGATTTACGGCAGGATCCTAGGCTTTGGACTTCACTACAGACCTCCATTCAAGTCTTGGCTCCATCACTTATTGCCTGTGAGACCCTGGGCAAGTTATTTAACCTTTCTGAACCTATATTTTGTCAGCTGCAAAATGGGGATAACATGTACTTTGCAGGGTTATTATAAATACTGAATGAAATAATGTAAGTACTGATCATAGTATAGTACTTGGCACATTGTAGGTACCCAATAAATGGTAGCTATTACAGAAAAACACAACATTTTAAATGGTTGAAACACTTGCTGTTCCGGAAATATGTTGAGCTTTTCCACTTGGCAGAATTTGACACGTTGATGTAAAGCTTTCTTTTGTAGCCTTTGCAGTCCCCTTGCCAGGAATAACTAATAGGCAGCCTCTGTGTCACCACTCTTATCCATGGCAGACGCAGCTAATTGATCTCAGCATTCTTGTCTGTTGGGTCTGGATGTGGCTTCAGGATCGTTTTCAGTACAGCTATGGAGATAGCCATTACCAATCAATCAGAACTGGTACTTGAGGTAAGATCTGTTTTTCATCTTTGACTAGACAGATAATCATGATGATCTGTGATGATCAGTTGTCCTGATGGCTGGTTGAGCATATGGTCGCATGCAGGTAACAATGTGCGTCAATTTTCTATACTGATACACAGCAATTCCCCCACTGGTGCCTAGAATGTCACAGTTTTTGGAGCTTCATGGATAGGGCTAGTGTAGGAATGCTTTAATAATTCTATGCCAGCTAGTATCTCTCCCTAAGAGTTTATCATTATTAGTAGGTTAGGAACCTTTGGGAGATAAAGACTTGATGACTCTGGGAACATCATGGAACTATTTGTGTTGCAGGAATAAACTGTAAGTGGGGCCTCAAATGCCGTTGATTTCAATGACTGCATCTTCCAGACACCAACCAAATCCTTACTTCTGTTAACTATCTTAATACTAGTTTGTCAAACGTCTTTGAATGTCTCTGCTAGGCTGCTTGCCTCCCAGGCAATCTTCTCTCCAGGACACTTCCTACTGAAAGGGGGAAGCAAGTCCTTCAAAGTGTCTTTTTCTTAACTCTGTAGAGCACTTTCCCATCCACCCACCCATGATAGCGTATGTCTCTAAATCTTAATACCAATTTCACCATAGCATGGTTCCACAAGAATCCATCCAGGGGAGATGGGGTTGGCGGCGAAGAGTCGGTGGACTGTGGGTTTGATGGGACCTCCTTAAGAGTCCAGTCAAAGGCACTGACCTGAGGTTAGAGGAACACATTGCTTTGTCCTCACAAGAGGGCAAGAGATCACAAGCTTTGGGCTTGGGGTTGTTGGCCTTCACTGGTGTTGGTTGAAATATTATTATTGAATTATTGCGTCCTTTATGCTTATTTAGGAGAAAAACAAACAAAACCCAAAACCAGCCCCTTGAGCTGGTAAGATTAGAACCGGAGAGATTTTCAGAGAAAGAAATTTTAAGCTGCAGTTGTAGGTAGACCGGAAGAAAAGCACAAACGGACCGCTCTCCTGTCCCGGGCACATGCTCGGTTGACTGACAGAGAGCTGCACATTTGCGTGGTGTTCTCTTTTACACATCTCCTTGTTCCGGGCTCTCAAACAGGATGCTCTTCAGAAAGGAAACAATGTGTGAGAAGAAACACACACACACACACACATTTCTGTAGGGGCGGGAGGGAGATGTGTGGGTGGGGAGAATGAGAGTGTGAAATCAAAAGGATGATTAAGAGAATTTGACAAAGAAAATGACTTCTTCCACCCATTTAACACCCACATTAATCCACTTGGATGATCAAATGCAAAAGACAAAGAGAATTACAACCTTTTCCAGGCCAAGAAATAATAATTATTCAGAGGAAAATCTTGGCAAAATGAGGAATAAACCAAGCAAAAGGAGCGAGAGCAAGAGTGAGAGAGAGAATGATTGAAGAAAAAAGTCAACAGTTTGTGGTGTTTGGGCAGGCTTTGTACATTTCACCTCTTCTCAGTTTAAAAGGGAAAAACAGAAAGAGAAAAGTCAAACTCTTTATTTGAACAAGTAATGGAAAACTAGTGGTTGTGATAACCCCTGGTCTCCCCTGCGCGGTGGCTCTGTGCCATTTTCCTGGTAGAAGTAGCAGAGGTCAGCCGAGGAAAGGGCGAATTCTCGCGAGTGTGCACGTGGGAGCGTGTGTCATTCCATACACACTGCTCCTATTTAAGTGCTGGGTTTTATTTTTAAAAGCTCTGCTGTCCCCTGATAGAAGGAGAGAGTGGAAGTGGGAAGAGGTAATGTGTGAACAAAGTTAGCAGCAGAAAGAAAAAGGAAGGAGAAAAAAACGCGGATAAGTCCAATTTTCCTGGGAAGCATATTGTATTGTTAGGCTTGCCTGGCTCTGTTCCAAGGGCACAATTGAAAGTGAATTTCTCTTACTGAATCTCATCCAGAGATATCATAACCTCCAAAGGCTACTATTATCCAGAGGGCTTCAAACGGAGCCATTTGTGCGTGACTCTTGAAATGCAAGGAGTCACAATTGCCATTTGACAACATGGACCTGTCAGGCCAGCTCCTTTCAGTGTAGGGGAATTATTGACATAATCTGGCCCCTGGCCCTTCAGAGGGACTGGTCTCTGTTTCTCAGGCTTTTTTGCTCAGCAGGTGCAATAGCAAGAAAACTGGTGAGTTTCACAAAAACTAACAAGAACAAACAAACAAAAAAAGGCTCACGCTGATTTAAACATCAAATGCCTACCCTGTGCAGGCAGAATAAGGGGTCATAGGTCACTGTGCAGGTCTTCAGGGTCCTTGGGACTAAGTTTATCTTTTTTAACCAAAAGAGGCAGTGAAAATATTGTAAAACCCCACAAAACTAGTAGAAACCAAAACACAGGCTAAAAGACGATACTAAAGGAAAGGCACAGGGTTTTGGGAAGGGAGAAAAACAAATCGAACCTGGCTTTCTGGTTTGTATGGATGATTTTTTCCTTCTTTTGACCTGGCACAGCAAAGAGAGATGTACAATGTGATAGATAGCGGTGGGTTTTCAAATATTTCTCACTCCGTCCTCGTTTCCTCCTGTTTGTCCATTCCCTTCTTCCTTTTCAACCGCCTCCTTTCATTCATTACAGCCCGTATTCCTTCTTCTTTTTCTCCCTTTCTTTCAGCATTAAGTAGTGGGAGTTGCTTCTCGAAGCTTAGCTCTGATAATAAACCTCTTGTGTGGTGACTCCATTTATTCTTAGATACACACAACCTGTTTTGAATGGGGCTGTGGAGAGAAACTCAAATAGAATTAACCACTCTTTTCAGAAGTTGTTGAATACAAGCTTTGGTTCTCAAAATCAAGTTTCAATGACTGGTTTCTTTTGAACAAAGTGCAAAGGAATTCAGAATAATAAGTGTAACAAGATGGAGAAAATTTTATTCACCAGCATTCTCCAGGAAAGCGCTGTATGCGTTTGGGAGAATTACTTTGATAAACCACTTTGACTGGGGATTAATCCCCTGAAGCTCCTGTTACTTGGGGAGTCCTTTGTTTTGCTGAATTCGGTGATCGGTTTGGTGGGCCCATCTGGAGGAGGAGGAGGGAAGGACTGGATGCCTGACAGAAGGGGAAGTTCAAGTTTCAGGACATTGAGGGGAGAACATAGGAGATGCCAAAGAGAAACCCCAAGGCCTTCATAGCTAAGGTTGGGGGGGGACTGTGTTTAACTTTTTATTACAAAAATTTGAAACATATGCAAAAGTAGACACAATAGCATAAGGAATCCCTAGGTACCCATCACCACTCATAGCCAATTTCTTTTTTACATCTATTTATTTATTTATTTTTTTCCGAGGAAGATTAGCCCTGAGCTAACTACCGCCAGTCCTCTTCTTTTTGCTGAGGAAGCCTGGCCCTGAGCTCACATCCTTGCCCATCTTCCCCTACTTTATATGTGGGACGCCTACCACAGCATGGCTTGACAAGTGGTGCCATGTCCACACCTGGGATCTGAACCGGCGAACCCCGGGCCGTAGAGAAGCAGAACATGCGCACTTAACCACTGCACCACCGGGCTGGCCCCTCTTTTTTACATCTATATCTTCAAGGTGCCTCTTCATCCCTCTTTTTATTTTGAAACAAATCCAAGGGGAACTTGGAAGGAAAGAAATATTTAATGGGAATTTTCACGTTGCTCACTGAGGTGTGTTCTGTCTCTTGTACAGACTTCCGTAATGTGCATTGGTCACTGACGCTGATGCCAGTGGATTGTTCTGTGAGGAAATCAAGGACATGCTGTTCTGCATCAGGGTGGAGGCACGGTGACAACAGTCACAGCACCTGTGGACTCAGGACCTGGGCGATGAAGAATCAGCTGACAGAGCCAAGGCACATAAATATTACACATTTCAGGCTAAAAGGAAAAATATGGTTTAAAACCAAAATGTGAAAATATCTGTATCCCAGTGCCTATGGAACTTTTCTGCTATGCACAATTCTAGACATACTTTCAAGTGTCTGTTTACTGCATGACGTGGCTTTATGATGTGAAAAGAACATTTGACTGAGAGTTAGGTTTTTTTGTCACTCTGTTATGAGATATTGGGCAAAGCCCCCATGTCTCTGGGTTGTTTATTCAAATCATAATTCCTAGTGTTGTTGTGATAATTAAATTTGGGAAATGCGGGTAAAAATGTTTTTAAAATATGGTGCTTTATCAATGAGAGCTATAGTGTTAGTGTTACTGAAAAAGGGCAGGGCAAGTTTCTCCCATCAGTACTCTAGGCCAAACGGATTTCATCTTTTAGCTTTGCTTAGTCTTAACGAAGGATTCATATTTTAAGTCTGAGGTCTCAACAAAAGAGTTTGTAGCTATACTGTTGGCTTCATCTTTAGATCATGCTTTTCTGGCTGCCCTGATTTGATCTTTGCTCAGAAGCCACTTCTCAATTTTAGCATTGTTTGCCATCTGGAAGGCTGGGAATATTCAAAATCAGCAAATCTTGGTAACTTTTGTTTGAATGGTTCTTCTCTGAGCCTCTCTCTTTTCCCTTGCATTTTACTGTAAGCAGCAAAAAGAAACCAGGTGGCACCTTCAACATTCTGGCCAAAAATCTCCTTAGCTAGACCATCTATTTCATTACTTCCATGTTCCACTTTCCACATTATAGCAGGTGACAGTGTTGCTAAATTTTCTATCACTACATAACAAGGATCCTCTTTCTTCTACCTTCCAAAGAGGGTTTCCTCATTTTCCTCACCAGTAGTCTCCTCAAAGTCCTAAATTCTTCAGTGTGTTTAAGGCACTTTAATCTCTTACTAACATTCTCCTCCAAATCCTATAGCTCTGTAGCTTCTGCCCCACTACCTGGTTCCAGAGTCAATCCCATATTTTAGATTTTTGTTACAGCCGAATTCCACTTGCAGGTACCAAAATATGTATTAGTTATCTAATGTTGAGCAGCAAATCTGTAAACTTAGTAGCTTAAAACAATAGACATTTATTATTTCACAGTTCCTGTGGGTAAGGAAGCCGAGAGCGGCTTGGTTTGTGGTCTCTCACAGGCTGTGATCAAGGTGTCCTTGGGAATGCAATCATTTGGGGCTCGAGTGGCGTAGAGGATCCTCTCCAAGCTCACACATGTGGCTGTTGGCTGGAGACTTTAATTCCTTGGTATGTGGGCCTGCTTGTGACATGGCAGTTGGCTTTCCTCAGAGCAAGTGATCCAAGAGCACAAGAGAGTGCTACCACACAGCCTTTTATGACCTAGTCTCAGTCACACAGCATCCCTCTGCCTTATTCTAGTCATCAGAAGTGAGTCATAATGCACATGAAAAGATGTTCATCATCGCTAATCATCAGGGAAATGCAAATCAAAACTACACTAAGATATCACCTTACCCCCGTTAGATTGGCAAAAACATCCAAAACCAAGAACGACAAATGTTGGAGAGGTTGTGGAGAAAGAGGAACCCTCATACACTGTTGGTGGGAATGCAAACTGGTACAGCCACTATGGAAAACAGTATGGAGATTTCTCAAAAAGTTAAAAATAGAAATACCCTATGACCCAGCCATCCCATTACTGGGTATCTATCCTAAGAACCTGATATCAGATATCTCAAGAGTCCGTTGCACCCCTATGTTCATCGCAGCATTATTTACAATAGCCAAGACGTGGAACCAGCCTACATGCCCAGAAACTGATGATTGGATAAAGAAGATGTGGTATATATACACAATGGAATACTACTCAGCCATAAAAAAAGACGAAATTGGCCCATTCACAACAATGTGGATGGACCTCGAGGGCATTATGTTAAGCGAAATAAGTCAGTCAGAGAAAGACGAACTCTATATGACTCCACTCATAGGTGGAAATTAGCATATTGATAAGGAGATCTGATCGGTGGTTACCAGGGAAAAGGGGGGGTGGGGGGAGGGTACGGAGGGGGAAGTGGTGTACCCACAACATGACTAACAAAAATGTACAACTGAAATCTCACAAGGTTGTAATCTATCATAACATTAATAAAAAAAAAAAAAAAAAAAAAAAAAAAGAAGTGAGTCATAATGTCCAGCCCACACTCAGTGGGAGAAATTACACAAGGGCATGGACACTTGGAGGCTGTGATCATCGGGAGCCATCGGGGGGGCTACCACGTCTACTATGTGCAGGCGCTATGCTTTCCTGGAGATGCCACAGTAAATGAGATGCAATCCCTATCTTCAAGGAACTCTTAAGGAAGTTCAAGTTGTGGGGGATATGGAGAAGTAAACTGGAGGTGTCACATGTGCTACGACAAAGTTACAGAGGCTATGTGAGCACAGAGGCAGGGAGACCTACCCTGGACCAGGAATGAAAGCTCCTGTGTGGGCCGTGTCAAGTCCTGAGCTTTCCAGGTAGGTGAATGAGTGAAATCCATCCCAGGAAGAGCAGAGAACATTCACAGAGGCAGAAGCATGGCCTTTTGAGGAAATCTCGATAAACTGCTGTAGCTAGAGAGAGGATTTACAGCAAGAGAGGGTAGACATTGACAGGAAAATTAGGAAAGGGCCAAATTATGAAGGAGCTCATAGGCCAAGTTCAGATGTTGGAACCTTAGCCTAAAGATTGTGGGGGAGGGGCAACTGCAAGATTTTGAGCACTCATTGAGTGCCTTCCATTGTGTCAAGTAGAAAATGTTGAAGACAGTGACCTTGGTCACCAAAAGCTTACAGTTTGATCTGGAAAATAAGACATACACAGTTATCTGCATTTCAAGGTGGTTCTTAATAAGTACTCTGTGAAAAGTACAGACAAGAAGTATAGGAGTTTTCTGAAGGGAGAGATCAATTTCTGGAGGTGTGATCGGTGAGGTTTCATGGAGAATGTAGAGTCTGACTCTTGAGATATGGTTGTGGGTTTGTTAGACGGGGAGAGATGGGTTGGGAGAGCCGTTCTAGGTGGAAGCAGAAGAGGAAGAGGCATCATGAGGGCAGCAAGTGGTCCAGTGTGGGTAAGAAAGAGGGTTCTGTGTGGGAGAATGACAATCGAGGGAAAGGTAGGGACAGATTGTAGAAGACCCTACATATGAGGCCAGAGAGTTTGAACCATGCTCAGTGAGCAATAGGGAGCCATTGATGGCTTTTGAGCTGGGAGTGTTTGAGTCTAGATAATAGTGGGCCAATCCCTCACCCCCCTCTTTTTTTTAAACATAGAAAGGTGCTGAAACAGGTAAACAGCCTTTTCTGGCTACATTCAGAGGGCCCAGGAAGAGAAGGATCTAGAATGCAGATCTCAGGACTCAAGAGTCCAGTTCTCATCTTGCTCCATGCTGTGCCCTCCTTCAGGAGGACCAGCTCTGAGCCCCAGTCATGGCTTGGGGTCCTGTGTAACAGGTAGTGAGCCCCACCAATGGAAAAATTCTCTCAGGCTTGGTGTTTTCAGGGCTCATCTGATCACCACTTAGCATTTTGTCTAATTAATGGAGCTCGCAGATGTTTGGCAGGAGAAGTTAATCAGCTATTAATCACCGAAGAGTTTCTCTGTAGTTTTTCTGGAATTGAAAGAATGTCCCTGTTATAATTGAAATCGTAGTTGTTTACTGAACTTGGGTGGAGGGAAGGGCCAGAGGCAGACAGTTGTGGGTCTCCTGTCGGCAAGTTTTGGCAGAGGTGCCTTGGGGTTGGTTTGGTTGCAGTTAAGTAAGAAACATGCAGCTGTTATTTTCCTGACTTTTAGAGCATCTAAAGAAGGCTGACTTCAGCAAGGAGAGGAGAAAAAGATGGGCCATGTGGTGTGCTGTGATGAACCACAGACTGGGCACTCCAGATGGTGCTGGTCCCAGTTCTGCGTCTACACGGCCTTGCTGTGCTGGCTAAATCTCTTAACTTCTTGGGGATCATCGTTCTTATCTTTAAAATCAAGCATTTTGACCAGATTTGGGATTTCCAAAAGCTGTTCTGTAGACCACAGGGCCCGCTGGATCCTTTAGTGAACAGAGATCCCGGTCAAATGAATTTGGAAACACCATGTACTACACATGCCTCTCGGAGGTCATGGTGGATATCAGTATGTTAAAAGAGTGACAATATGGTGGTCAAATGAAAAAAGGAAAAATCTGTTTAACCCAGCATGGGCCCAAACATTTCTCATCACAGAACCGTTTGTTCGTGGAACATCTAGAAAAACTAGCAGAATGTGTTCCTGACTCTGACATCTGTCTGGTTTTCTGGTTTCTGATTCAGCTTCATTACTAGCCTTAGGTTTTTTCCCCGGGAAGTATTCTTGGGGGCTCTTGGTAAACTTCATAACCAGCCCTCATAACCTGCCTTCATAACCTGCCTCTCACCCTCAAAAAAGTCTCCTGGATTATAAACCAAGACTCACATCTGATGGTGCAAACCCCTCCCTGACCCTGCTGTTGACCTATGGTGACAGAAGGTTCTGGACTGCATCTCAGATCTGTTCAGCTTTCACCTGACAGCCATATCTTCATATGATAGTGGAACACCATGTCGGCCAGTATTACCTTTCACTATGTAAAAAGGTAAATGTTTTTAATTTGGTGGGAGTTGGATATGAAGATCATTTGAAAAGTTAGTTATATGATTTTTGAGGCTCAAATTCCGATTTTTCAAGGATGACCTCATCTTGTGAATTCACTGTTTGATTCAAGATATCTCTACTGCCCTAACTCTATCATTTCGCAAAGAGAACCCATGTATTTGGGGGAAATTAGCACAATATTAGACTTTATATGGTCTTATTCTTTTCTTTTAGCTACGACTTGTCATCTTGGAATTTGTTTCAGTCCAGAGCAATGCTATAGATTTGCAGCTAGAATCTGCCTTTTTGGAGACTGAAAGTAAATTACCAGAATGAGGCAGTGCTCTGTGTAACTTAAGTTCTATTAGTCACGTTAAAGACCATTGATCTTGTGAGAAATTAGCTAAAGCTGTACAGATCCATGTGAAGTCAAAGGTTTGCAGAACTATCCAGTCGCTCATCTTCTTTGCTACCTTTCATGATGAATTTTAGGACAAGAATTCTCAAGGAGGAGGAAAGATTAAGGAATTATCCAAGGCTTAGGTAACAATATCTGGTTACTAATTTTGGTTCAAGCCAATTCTGAATCATATACAATTCCTGATAAAATATGGTGGAGCTGTGTGTCTAGTCCCTTTTAGACGAAGAAAAGTCTGTTTGATTATAGGCATAAAATCTACTTAAGCATACACCATCCCCAGTTCATATTCTTTTTTTGAGGAAGATCAGCCCTGAGCTAACATCTGCTGCCAATCCTCCTCTTTTTGCTGAGGAAGACTGGCCCTGAGCTAACATCCGTGCCCATCTTCCTCTACTTTATATGTGGGACGCCTACCACAGCATGGCTTGCCAAGTGGTGCGATGTCCACACCCAGGATCCGAACCAGCGAACCCTGGGCCGCCGAAGCGGAACGTGCGAACTTAACCGCAGTACCACTGGGCCGGCCCCACCGGTTCATATACTTAAGCAAAGTTTATTATTGACTCGGTTATATGTACTGAGAAGTAAAACTGGCACCCGTACTGTAATGAGACTTTCTGTTAACCACACAGCCCCCACAACTTTATATTCACATCTCTTATGCTACTTGGAGAGGTTTTGTTTTTGTTGTTTTTCTTAGTCAACAGAATTCTTTAAGTTCATTGTCTGAGTGCATAATTCTGAGCCCAAGTTTATTTTAGACACTAAAATGATAATGTGATAATAGTGTTTTAACACTCTTGGAACCATAGCGGAAGAAAAACTTCATTCTACCCTCTTAGAAGGAAGTTCTGAGGCAGGCCTAAGAATTAAACCCACACAAGATAGAGAAATAGAAGAAAAGCATACAAATTTATTCAATGTTTTTATGAGTACAAGGAGGTCTTCAGAAGGAAAATGAAGGGGCCAGCCTGGTGGCTCAGCGGTTAAGTGTGCACGTTCCGCTTCAGTGGCCTGGGGTTTGCCGGCCCGGATCCTGGGTGCGGACATGGCACCACTTGGCAAGCCGTGCTGTGGCAGGCGTCCCACATACAAAGTATAGGAGGATGGGCACGGATGTTAGCTCAGGGCCAGTCTTCCTCAGCAAACAGAGGAGGATTGGCAGCAGATGTAAGCTCACCTCAAAAAAATAGAAGGAAAATGAAGACCTGAAGAAGCTGCCAGGCCCAAAAACTTACCAAAAAATAGTTAATTATGGTGATGTGACAAGACAAAAGGATTTGGGTTAGGGGCAGGAAATTTGAGACAGTGACCAGGAAATATATGGGGAGAACTAATGGAAAATATGGGTTATTTTAGTGGGTTTTTTTTATAGATCAATTTCGGCATCGACCCCCCAGTCTCTGGTAATAAGAACATTCTTCTCTTCCTTGTTCTTCTCATGGGGAATTTTATGATCTACTTTTAGGTAGAAAGGGGAGGTCAGAGAGACTTTCCTCTACCTGGTATTTCTCAGGTGCTTCAAAATAATCAATATGCCAAAGCAGCGTATTTTTGGGTGGCATGTTCCAAACCCCTTCAAAATCCTGTTTTATACCAAATAATACATTAACTCATTTCACCTCGACTGTCGACTTGAGCTCTGCAGAAATCACTGACTTGTCGGTATGTATGGATCCTTGCCGTAGCAATTTTGCCTTCATGAGACTCTGCATCACCGTGTCATAAAAAGGAGTTTGGCCAGAGGGTCTTTGAGGTTCCTTGTACCTCTAACGTTCTGTGGCTCTGAGAAAAGGAAATAGCAAAAACGATTTTACTTTCGTCTCCAGAGAGCAGGTAGGAAATTGGCCTTAACGTGCTAACATAAACGATTAAAACTTCCCTTGAAAATAGTTATTTCAAAGTCCTCTTGTCTCGTCTCTCTATCTCAAACAGCCTTTGGAAATGGTCTTGCCCTTGTATTTCTTGTAGCAAAGCTGTCCCTGTTATGAAGGGCTCTGGTACTATGCCACACTTGGGTTCAAATTCCAACTTGCTGGTTTTGTGACTTTAGGTAGATCACTTAACCTATCTAAGCCTCAGTTTCCTCACTGTAGGAAGTGGGTAGCACTGGCGTTTGCCTCGCAGGGTTGCTGTGAGGATTAAATGAGTTAATTTATATAAGGAGCACAGCTATAATTCCTGGTTTGGGGACCACAAAGCCTCAGGCTTCACGCTCTGTGGTGTGTCCCTTTTGCAGACCTTGGTTTGAAGTCTTGCTTATGGGGCTGCTCCTGGACTGGCTCCTGTCTGGAGCCTTTACCCTCCATTCTTGTCATCATTCTAAGAGCCCTCTTGGGCTTAGCTTCTTTGCTACAGCTTCCTTAGCATCCCTCTCACCTTGCACGGCCCACCCTCTATACACTCATACCTTCCTCTTGCTATGTGAACCCTCCTGTTGCTTCTGGAAGGTAGAAAATTTATCCTGATTATCCTGACAGCATTTTTCTCCCAAGGACTAGTTACCAGTCCCTCTTGCTGGTGACGCTGTGCTCTTCCCAACACTTCAAATTTATAAAGGTGGTGTTTGCTTTATTCCTTTTAAAAAGCATGGACCTGATGGGAGGGCCACTCTCATTGGGGAACGCTCTGGTCCAGAGGGGCACGATCCGTGTCAAGAATGGGTAGATGAATAGAACGTTCATTACAGTCACCATAAGGCATACATGTTCTTCAGTTCAGTGTCTTGTCAAGAATCTTTTTTTAAAATCTGAAGCCAGTCAGTGCCAAGCAGAGATCACTGGGGTGGTGATGCTCTCAGGGCTGGAAATCAGGAAAGTTTCTTTCTTCCATTCCTGGGATTAGCTGAACCATTTGTTCCACCAAGGGAACATAGCGAAGAGGAATTTCTAACAAGCTCCATGCTTAGCTCTCTTATAACAGATCTTGGCTCCTCCTGGTCCTGTGGAAACTGGAATATTTCTCCTGAGATCAAAGCCAGGGGATCCCAGACATTGGGATTTTATCACCTAGCAAAACAGACATAACATAAAAAAACACAAAGCTAGCAGTTGTTAACCTTTAATTTTGCCAGTAAGGACATTCACAAAAAACAAAAACAAACTCGCATTTAGAATCACAATCATTTCATAAAAGAAAGGACTTTTTAATATCAAAATGTAGGTCAAACATAATAGGAATCTCCTTTAATCTGAATAAATTTAGCCTTATGAAGAATTGATGACAGTGTCCTTATTTTTAAGAATGTGCCCCGGACTGGTAAAAATGTTGGTAATGTAGCACCTGGCCGTAGCCTGATGTTTGAGAACCACAGCTTTGAGTCATACAAGGACACCAGAAGTGCAGGAAAAAATGACCTGAGTGAGATGAAATGAATAAAAGAAATGTAGGGGATCCACTGTGTCTTTTGGACAAAATGGTATTCAGTCCTTCCTCTTGATTGTTATATTTCGAGTCTCCACTCCTTTCCCCTTGACTAAAATGTTTCAGAATAACACCTTTAAAATAGTGAGAGAAATGTGTTTTCCATTGATAAAAAGCCTAATGACTTTTCTTCAGCTTACAGCCAGGTGATTTGCTCCTAACTCAGTCTGCCTCTGCAGTCCTTACTGCCAGAGTTCTTGCCTGTGGCGTGCTGGGGCCATTTGCATGCTAATCTTTTCTGTAATTGATCTTCCCAGCTCCCTGCAAACCTTGTAGGAGGCAGCTCTGAAATGAACTAAGGATCGCAGAGTGGGGCCCGGCAGTCCGGGCCAGGCCACGTGGGCATCATGGTACTGTCAGATTCTCCACGCACTCTGCCCTGTGACCCCACCCTGGAAGATTCTGGTCAGTGTGCAGGTAAAATGGCCTTTATTGTAACAAAGATCTCACGGGGCAGGTCAGCCACGGTTTATTGTTGCCAAAATGGAACAAGAGAAGTTTAATTTTTTTTCTTGTGTTAGTAGAAAAGTAGGAGCGGTGCTGGTGGCCAGGCAGCTGGTGGGTTTTATAGTTGGATTATATGCCAGAAGAGGCTTCCATCCATGCCGGCTCAGGAACATGTTGTGAAAGAGAAAGAGAGAGAAAGGAAGAGTCAGAGAGACAAAGAGACAGACAGACAGACAGAGAAAGAGCTTCCTAAGTTTGGCCAAAGCTCTGAATATTCCCCAGCTAGAAGGGTAACTGTTGTATTTATTCATGATTACAGAGTGAAATGACTCCAAGGCACCACGGATGTTTCTTATTCTTACTTTCAAGTTCTCCAAAGTGGAAATGAGAATTCAGAGAGGTTTGATGACTTGCCCAAGGTTAGGCTGTTGGAATGGCGTCTACAGCTGCACTGCCTGATATGGTAGCCATCAGTCCTCAGTCTCACCAGCCACATTTCAAATGCTCAGTGGTCACAAGTGGCTAGTGGCTACCATATTGTACAGCACAGATAGAGAACACTTCTATCACTGCACAAAGTTTTATTAGACAGTGCTGTTCTAGAGATTCTTGGTCTCTATATGTACCAAATATAGAGACCAAGAATATAGAATATTACAGAACAATTCTCCTCTCTCCCTACACATGCAATTTGTATCTATAATTACATGTATAGTGGGAAAGGCATATTTTGACAATTTATAAATAAAGTCGAAGTCTCCAATTTCCTGACCTCCTTTGAAAGTGGGAGCAACTTGGGTAGGCTTCCTAACTTTTCTGGAACTGGTTCTTGCCTGTAAGCATTTTTCCCATCACACAGCATTATTAGAGCGTGGTTTAGCAATGTGGTTGCTTTGACTTCAGGGTGCAACTTTTTCTTTAAAGCTAACATTGATCTAACAGTGAATTCTTTAGAAAACCCATACAACTCCTTGAGGAAAAATTGGCCAAGGTGGTATGGTGTCACAGATGTCTGAGGGCTTTAAATTAACACTGTAAATCTCAGGATTATGGGGAAGAGCTAGCAACTTTATTGAATGTCTCCCATTTGGCTGTGCTTAAGGCAGCTGCCTGACTGGCAGAGGGAGTGGTAGGTGTAACAGCAGGAGTTCGGGTATCAGAAAGTATTTAATAAAGAGTCAGTTTGTTACCTGTGCCCAGGGATCCGATTTCAAGTGGATTTTTCTGATTGAGATCAATAACAGGATATTATACTTTTGGCAGGAGCGGGACAGGACTAGCCCAGGCTGTGGAGTCCAGTCAGCACGGGGCAGGGCTGCAGTGAGGGTGAGATTTGGTGGCTATCACAGGTTGAGGGGGTCCTGAGTTGAAGGGTGTAACAGACTCCTCAGCGGGGTGTGGCCTTGAGAGTGGGACTGTCCTCTGTTCCTACGGCAGTTCGAGTTTGCTTCTGCTTCTGGACTGGGCAGCCCTGAGTCTTTGGGTGTTGGTAATAGCAGGATGAGTTGCTATTCTATTAGTAATTGGGATAGTAGAACCGTGTTCTATCAGACTGCCTTCATCCTGACCTGTTATTTCGTCTAGAGAATAGCCTGCCCACGATATTTTATAGCATATTTTTTTCCCCAGAGAAATGTAGGATGCCAGTGTTAGAGAGCTGGGAGGCAACATTGAGATGTCTCCAAACCCTTACAACTCAAATTGTGGCCCATGGACCAGCAGCATTGGTACCATCTGGGAGTTTGGTGGTGGAGGGATCACAGTTTTGACATAAAGATTATTTTCAAGTGAAACATTTGAAATCTTATCTGAACTTTTTTTTTTATCTAACTAAAGTAGAGCCTCCAGAAAATACAGCTGTGACTAACTCCCTTCTGAAAGAGTTTTCTGTGCATTCTAGGAAGGAAACAGACTGCCCATTCCCATTAGCATTAAAAAACCCCTAATAAAACCTTCCATACTTTCCTATTGAAGCCCTAAACCTTCCCCCGCAACCCCACACCTTTTGTTAAGTTGGTATATACACTTTTACCTCTGGGTATACAGTGAGTTACTCACACTGAGTAAATCCTGCGAGCACTTGTAAATAAATTTTGTTTTTCTCTTGTTACTCTGTCTATTGCCAATTAATTCACAGGCCTCTGATCACTTGAACCTAAGTTGATAGAGGAAAATATTTTCCTCCGAACAGTAGAAAAGCAGAATGTTAAGCTCCACCGCGTAACGATGGAATAAGAATGAGTATTCTAGCAGGATCCCCTGGTGAATTGCATGTAAATTATAGTTTGAGAAGCAAAGGGGTTGGCAAACTTTCTTTGTAAGGGACAAGATGGTAAATTTTTTAGGCCTTATGGGCCATGTAGTCTTTGTTGCAACTACTCAATTCTTGCTGCTGTAGTGCAAAAGCAGCCACAGATAATACTTATACAAATAAATGTGGCTGTTGTGATGGTTAATTTTATGTGTCAACTTGACTGGGCTAAGGGATGCCAAGATAGCTGATAAGACATTATTTCGGGGTGTATCTGTAAGGGTGTTTTCGGAAAAGACCAGCATCAGAATCAGCAGACTGAGTAAAGATCTAGCTTATCAATGCAGGTGGGCATTGTCCAACCTGTTGAGGGCCTGAATAGAACAAAAAGGTGGAGAAGGGCAAATTTGCTCTCTGCTTGAGCTGGGGCATCCAACTTCTTCTGACTGGGACATTTGCGTTCCTGGTTCTCCCCCCTTTGGACTTGCACTAGAACTTACACCATTAGCTCCCCTCCTTCTCAGGCCTTTGTCTGGACTACACCACTGGCATTTCTGGGCCTCCAGCTTACTGACTGCAAATCCTGGGACTTCTCAGCCTCCATAATGGTGTGAGCCAATCCCTCATAATAAATCTCTTTCTGTGTATCTACATATCCTATTGGTTCTGTTTCTCTGGAGAAACTAATATAGCTATATTTCAATAGAACTTTATGGACACTAAAATTTGAATCTCATATGCTTTTATATTTTACAAACTACCATTCTTCCTCTTCTTCTTTTTCTCCCTGTTTTTGGTTTTTCTTGTTATAAGCTACTGAGATTTTGAAGTTTTTGTTCGTGCATCATAACCTAGGCTATCCTGATTGATACCATATCTCATAGATGATTCCCTGGGAGAGTCTAGGCCTAGTCACTAACAAGAGATATGGGAGAGAAAATTCTAGGGTCTGGGGCTAGATTTTAAAATCTCCCAATCAGTTGTAAGCTTGTAGGGACCATGTCTCGGTCAACTTTAATTCCTTTGAATTATATTGTTGTAGGTTAAATTGTGTCTCTCCCAAATTCATGTGTTGAAGTCTTAACCCCCAGTACTACAAAATATGACTTTATTTGGAAGAGGGTCTTCAAAGAAGTAATCAAGTTAAATTGAGGTCATTTGGGTGGGCCCTAATCTACTATGACTGATGTCCTTATCAAAAGGGGAAATTTGGAGACAGACACATGGGGAGAACTCTATATGAAGATGAAGCAGAGATTGGAGTGAGGCTTCTACAAGCTAACAGATGCCAAGGATTGCCAGCAAACCAATAGAAGCTGGGGGGGAAGCATGGAACTGACTTTTCCTTACATTCCTCAGAAGGAACCAACTCTGTTAACACTTTGAACTTGGACTTCTAATCTCCAGAACTATGAGACAGCACATTTCTAGTGTTTAAGTCACCCAGTTTATGGTACTTTGTAATGGAAGCTCTAGCAAACCAATGCAGGGATGGCTATTTTTTTTAGGTTTAATTTTTTTCCCCTGTTGTAGCAGCCTTATTGCATTATAATTCACATTCGAAAAATTGGCCTGTTGAAAATGTACAACTCAATGGTTTTTAGTATATCCATATCACTTCAATCCCTTTAAGAACATTGCTATCACCCCTAAAGGAAGCCCCACACCCATTAGCAGTCACTCCTCATAACCACCCTCCCTGCTCCCACCCACCCCAGCCCCGAGCAACCACTAATCTACTTTGTTTCTATGGATTTGCCTATTCTAGATATTTCGTATAAATGGACTCATTCTGTAGGTGGTCTTTTGTGACTGGCTTCTTTCACTTAGCATAATATTTTCAAGGTTCTTCCATGTTGTAGCATGTATTAGTACTTCAATCCTTTTTATGGCCACATAATATTCCATTGTATGGACATACTACATTTTCTTTATCTTTCATTGGCTGAAGGGTATTTGGGCTGTTTCCACTTTGTGGAATAATTATGAATAATGCTGCCATGAACATTTGTGTGCAAGTTTTTGTTTGCCTATATGCTTTCTTTTCTTTCTTTCTTTCTTTTTTTTTTTTTTGGAGAGGAAGATTGTCTCTGAGCTAATATCTGTTGCCGATCTTCCTCTTTTTTTGCTTGAGGAAGATTGTCCCTGAGCCAACGTCTGCACCAATCTTTCTCTATTTTGTGTGTGGGATACCACCACAGCATAGCTTGATGAACACTATATTGGTCTGCGCCCAGGGTATGAACTTGTGAACCCTGGACCGCTGAAGCAGAGTGAGCAAAATTAACTACTATGCCACACAGCCATCCCCTGCTTTCATGTCTTTTGAGTACATACCCAGGAGTGGAATTGCTGGGTCATGTGGTGACTTCATTTAATATTTTAAGGAACCATTGCTCAAAGTGGTTGTATCATTTTATACACTCATTAGCAATATATGAGGGTTCCAGTTTCTCCACATCCTCACCAACACTTGTCTTTATCTGCTTTTTGGTTATAGCCATCCTAGTATATGTGAAATGGTATTTCACTGTGGCTTTGATTTGCATTTCCCTAATGGCTAATGATGTCAAGCATCATTTCATCTTTTTGTTTGCTTATTGACCATTTATGTATCTTCTTTGGACAAATGTCTGTTCAAATTCTTTGCCCAATTGAAATCCTTTTCAATTGGGTAATTTCTTTATTGGTCTTGCAGAAATAACTTTCTAAGCCCAAGATGCAGCTGCTCCTTTCCTGGGATGCCAGTTTCAGCAAATCGAAACTTCGATAGATTTCTTGGCGCTACAAATGCACTGCTTGACCGGAAAGCAGTAGATCCAGTCAGCCAATCTCTAAATGCCGAGCCAACTCTGGGCCTCCTCACCCCAAACAAGGTTGACCCTGTAGCTCCAGCCAATCAGATATTTTCTCTTTTTTCTTTTCCTTGTTCTTAATCCTTTATCCTATGAAAGCTTCCTGCCTATTGTCCCATTTTGCAGTTCTCCAAACAGAGACTGTCCACTCCATGAAGTGTTAAAGTTTGCTTGCATTACTTAAATTGTTTTCTTTAATCATTTTTTTTAATGGAATCAAGGGAATTTGTTTTCTGTTTGGTGGGTTGGTTGCTTTTTGTTTTTTTAGATTGGCATCTGAGCTAACATCTGTTGCCAATCTTTCTTTTTTTTTCTTCTTCTTCTTCTCCCCAAAGTCGCCCAGTACATAGTTGTATATTCTAGTTGCGGGTCCTTCTGGTTGTGCTATCTGGGTTGCCGCCTCAGCATGACCTGATGAGCGGTGCCGTGTCTGTGCCCAGGATCCGAACTGGTGAAACCCTGGGCCACTGAAGCAGAGTGTGCGAACTTAACCACTTGGCCATGGGGCTGGGCCCTTCTTTAATCATTTTTAACGGTCTTTTTAACGTTGAGTTGTGTGAGATGATTTTATAAGTGGGGAATTCATTTCAGTAGGGCCAGATTTTATTTTTTTAACCAGCACGATGAGAACACAATTTCTATTTCCTGCAGGGTTCTGAGGGCTGGTTAAATTTGCCGGATATTTAGTCCCTTCCTTGAAGTAACTGTTTGAATGTAGGATAAAGGCCAGGGAATTCTAAGCTGAGAAGGAGGAGTAAAATGTAAGGAATTTGGAAGCTCACTCTCCAGTGAAGGATTTTGTCACTAAAGAAGTGCTGGAGCTTTCTCCTCTTTGTGAAACCCTGCCTGGGAGAATTTTTTAGTATTCACACCATCAGCCTAAGGGGAAAAGATTTTTTTTTTACCTTTTCCTCTCCTCCCCTTAAAACACTTCTTTGTGCGATGTGTGTTGTTGCTTTTAATTGTTGCACTCTGGACCCGAGGGCTGAAGGGGAGGTGAATAAGTTGTTCACCTGCTGCTGAAGAGCTTCAGTCTTTGTCACTCGGCCCAGAGCAGAGGGCTCTCCTCCCAACTATGCAAATCTAAAGCAGATAAATGGGAGCTATCAGGAGCCAATTTGCTGGAAATCTTCCCTTTAGTAATTGGCTTCATATTTCAGCTCTTAGAAAAAGTCCACTCTCATTACCACCTGCCTTCTCCCCTCCAGGCCAGCAGAGAGAGACTTAGGGTCCGTTGGTGACAAGGAGGGGAGAGAATGAAACTCCAGATGAATTATTATTTTTTTCTCTCCTCTGGCTTTACTTCCAGTCATGCTTCCTCGGAAAGCACCTCATCAGGCGGCTGGGGCCTCCTCACCAATGGTAATCGTGTCCTTCCCACCCCAGGCTCACTTTACCAAGATAGGAAGTGACAGGCAGGGAGACCTCCTGCTCTTGGGTTCTTGGGAGGGGAATACAAAGCATTATATCAAACACCGCCACCAGGCCAGCTCTTTTGGGCTGCATTAGGCAGTCAAGCATTTTGCTGCCTGCTGAATGTCATCTCATTTAACATTTTGTTAAACAACTTCTAAAGGTCTTAACAATATGACAGATGGGCCATTGACTGGGTCCTTAGGAGCTAAGTACCAGTGTGGCTGGGCTGGATTGTGTTTATTGTTCATTAAGTGTTATTTAAAGAACTCAATCTTGATGCCTCCACCCCCCTGCCCACCCCTTAATGCACACTTTCTGCAGGACCCCAGGGTGTCACAGTAGGGGCCTGTTTCTATAGAAAAGCACTGCAGAAAGGAAAGAGTGGAAAGAGGATCAGAAAGGAGAAGAAATGAGAAGACAAGTGGAAAGAAGTGGAGGGAGGCAGAAAAAGGGTGTGTGTGTGTGTGTCAAGGATTAGCTAGAAAAGGCTTATAGTTCAAAGGCAAACACAACAGCTAAATGAGACAGAGCAAAGTGGATTACTTCTGCAGATGGCAGGCCCTGGCCCTCTTGGCTTCAGTTCCAGAGACAGTCACCTTCCACCTTGTTCCCAAATCTAGAAGAAAGAAAGAGGGCATCTCTGTGCAGTTGGAGCTGCTCATTAAGTAACCACACCTGGCCTTGTGCTCTCCCGGATGTGTCTTGTCTTCCCAGTGGACTCTGAGTGACTGCAGGACAAGGACCCTCTTTGCCTTTGTTTTCCCCAATAAGTGCGTGACGATGCTGGTGTAGAATGAGTGCTAAGTAACTCGTTTTTGGTTGATCATGAAGTTTGCCTAGGCAGCACAGTCAAGCTTCTGCTGTTAAAAGATAAACGAAGACATACTAAACTTTTTAAGAGTTTATTTGAGCAAAAAATCAACTCGAGGTGCCGGCCTGGTGGCATAGTGGTTAGGTTTGTGAGCTCTGCTTTGGTGGCCTGGGGTTTGTGGGTTCGGATCCTGGACGTGTACCTACACATCATTCCTCAAGCCATGTTGTGGCGGCATCCCACATACGAAAAATAGAGGAAGATTGGCACAGATGTTAACTCAGAGACAATCTTCGTCAAGCAAAAAGAGGAAGATTGGCAACAGATGTTAGCTCAGGGCCAATCTTCCTCACAAAAAAAAAAGAAAAAAAATCAAGTGGAATCAGGCAATGCCAAGCCGGAAGCAGTTAGGAGCGCTCTGCCAACAGGAGCCAGGAGAAGACATATAGAGAAGGTGCAGAAGCAAAGAGAAGAAATGATTGATTGGCTGTAGCTTAAAGCTTCCTTGGCTGTTTGCGATTGGTTGTCCTCAGGTTTCCATCTTGTAACCTTGGGGGATTTACAGGCTTAGGTTTGGGTTTGCTTGTGTTGGCTGCCACAGCGTTAGAGCCGCCTCATCTAATGGCCTCTTTGTTTAATTAAATGAACACTGCTTCTCACGTTCTAGATGATCAGGACTGGGCCACCGGGGCCAGCACCATTTCATTGACTGGAACCACGCTAGTTTTAAATGACTTTGCCAGCCCAGCGCTGGGATTCCAAAGTCCTCCAGAGAGGGAATGAGAGCTTCATACTGTTCCCATATTGTCAAGAGCAAAACTGAGATCAAAGATAAAGAAAACAGCACGGAAGCATTGGGCATTATCACAGCATGGCAGGTCAGTAGTAAAATTATTCTTCCAGTTAGTGAACGGCTCTAGAATGTCAAGTCCAGACAATGACCTAGAGAATGTCAGGGGTGAAAGGAACTTCAGGAATCAAATACTTCCATGGCTTCATATAACCAGATGAAAAAAGAGTCCCAGGATCTTTCTCGTGGTCACACAGACAGTGAAGAGGGAACTGAAGTCAGGCAGCCTGCTCGTAGTGCAGGGTGCTTCTCATGACTTCAGCCAGAATTCTTCACCCTTTTGATTGTGAGTGATGGAAACCTAATGGCTTCAGCAAAAAAAAAAAAAAAAAAAAAAAAAGGGAAAAACAGAGAGAATGTATAAGCTTATATTATTGGGAAGTCCAAGTTGCACTGAATTCAGGCATGGAGGGCGGCACCCAAGAACTCAATGAGGGTATAAAGACATGGTTTCTTTCTCCGCCTCTCAGCTGTGCTGTCCTTGGTATTGCATTCATTCTTAGGTGGGCTCTCCTCACCTGGTAGACAAAGTGCCCAGTAGGAGCTCCAGGTGTATGTTCCACCAGCTTGGCAACCCCAGTAGACGGAGAGTCACTCTTTCCTGCTGGTTTCAGCATGTCCTAGGGTTGACTTTTTTGTCCAGATTTGGCTTCAGGCCTATTTATCCATCCTGGAGCCTGGGCAGAGAGGGCAATGGTAGCACCTGAACCGTGTGCTGGGGAGAAAAGTAAAGGGAAGAAAGTGGATATGACTTGGCAAAAATAATAGAGGCCCACTCCACCTCTATACCAGGGGATGATGTTGTAGACATTTTTCTGGTACCCAGAGGCAAGGTCTCTGTTGCTACAGAAGCCTTTCTAGGCGAGCCACTCACCCCTCTCCAGAGACTCTGTGTTCTTCTTGCAGGCACAGCCTCTTACTCTGGCCTCTACTGTCAGTAGAGGATGAAATGAGGCACGAGCTTCATCAGGTCAGTTCTGGTGTTCCTGTCTTGGGCAGAAGAATTCAAGTCAGGAAATGGAATTCCATTCTTATTTCTTCCACTCCCAAGACCTCTCAGCCTGTTCATATCTAATAGAGGGATACAATGATGGAATTCAATGTCAGTCAATAAATATTTATTAATTATCTCTTTAAGTAGCCACAGTGTTAGGTCCCTGGAGCCAGGAGATAAGGAAAATAGATGGTTCTGATCTCTGAAGATTAACAATACCCTTATGATCATCTATAAAGCTTTCTATCTAGTAAGGGGATGAAATAATACAAATGCCTGGAATTCGGGTATAATGAGGTAAGTGCTATGGATGAAGAAATATTTGGGAGTGGAGGTGCAAGATAGACTTTTGTGGGGATTTTGGGATGATAAGGAATGATTTCCCAGGTGAAATAACTTTCATGCTGGACTTCGAGAAATGGGAGTGGGGACAGGAATGGAGCGTTGTCAGGAAAAGAGAGGAAAAAGCATTGTAAGAGGAAATAATAGACTGAGCGTAGTCATTAAGCCTGAGAGGGGCGGGCACTGTCCAGGGAACTGTGAATAGTGCAGTCTGATTGGAGCAAAAGTAAGAAAGCAGAAACTGAGGAGAGAGAACCCTGCAGGGAGGTTAGCACAGTGACCAGCATCAAGGGGAAGAGAGATGGAGCCAGTGTGGTGGCAGAGGAGAGGGCAGGCCTGTGCTGGCCTGCACCAATCTTTGGAGACCAGGTTGTTCCGTATTGAGCTGGATCCTCAGAGACTCAGCTGGGTTGTACCAAAAAGATATTCTCATATTTGCCAAATCAGACTCCATCTTTTTGATTTTGGGAATCCAAAAAAGTCACGTCATTAATGACTTTCTTCTAGATTCACTAGAAACCAGTGGACAATTGTTGGATAAATGTATATTTGTGTCAAGCGACAGTTATTTGTACCTATTTCAGGGGATATATTCTTATCTTAGTAGGTTTGTTTTGTTGGTGTGATTAGATTCAAATAAATATTCTAAGAATTTACTAAGGCAATAGATATCACACGATTGTGTAGAAATTGTATCACCATTTCACTCCAGGTTATTGTGACCATGAGCTTAGAAGGTCAGCCTGAAAAATCACATTTTTTAAAGTATTCGTTAATTGATGGGTAGTGTGCCAGTTTTCCTGCTACTGACTATGTGCTTTATGCAATGGAATTTTCTTCTGTGGCTGAGTTTGATTTTTATATGTTGGTGGACAGTTCCTTCCTTCTTTCCACGAATATTAATTGAGCTTACACTCAAGGCTCAGTGTTTGCTCTCAGTGAATATAAAGCGATATCACAAATACACCCTATTTTTAAGAAGCTCATAATTCAGCTCAGGCATGGATACAGAAAGAGTTAAATAATGGAGTGAGGCAAGGTGTCACGTGGTACAGATTGTACTTGCTAAGAGCTTATAGGAGAAGGAGATGGAAGGATGCTGTGGGGACCCACTGCGTCAGGGAAAAGACGTGTTTGAGCCTGGCCATATGCAGTGAAGGGCAGGCCCTTGGTTTGTACGTTCACACTGTGCTTTGTCCTGGAAAATCCAGATAGCTGGAGATATTGTTCTGCTCCAAGGCTTGAGGGCTTGCAAGGCTGCTGCAGGTTTTGCCATTTTCTTCTTTCTTGCCCACTGCTGGGGGTTAGTGTTAGCTCTTATTACAGCCCTCCACTTGGCTTATGGTTAGGGGACAACTTCCCAGGGGGCTGCTGGGCACTTGTCTGTGGGCAGACCATACCTTCTTGCATTTTTAGAACAGAAAAACTGGGTTGTCCTGCCATGCTTGAGCTGGGGACTGGGGAGGCTGCCCTGGGAGCTTGTGCTGAATATATTATGTATGTGTCTTCTGGGTCGAAGTAAATGGGGCCCTTAAAAGACAGCCAACTTTCTGGGTAATTAACCCAGTTTTGTCTTGAGAGATATCTGAAATCGACTGAGAGAGACATCCCTACGAATTGATAGTGAAAAAGAGCAGCTCAGAATAGACTTCGGCCCTTCAGAGGAGGGAAGGCAGACTTTTTTACGCAGACACACAGCAAGAGTCGTTCGGAAGGTGATGGGTGGCTGCAGACCCTTCCACCTACCTGAAGTAGAGAAAATAACGCTGATCTCAGGTGCTTTACAAAGATTTGCCTAAAAAGCAAAATGAACTGAAAATTGACCGTGAATAGGCCCAGTGCAGAGAAAGTGGGTTAGATAGCAAAGGAGTGACTTCTCCTTATTTAATGTGATAAATCAATTGATTGCTTTTTGCGTTGTTGTTATACATACCTTTTGGGTTTATATTTAATACTGCTTTCTTTTTTCCAATCCAGTGTTTCAAAGCCTAAATGACATTGCTGCTTGCTGTCCTGACAAGAGTGGCAGACTCTTGACTTGTGAGCCCAGTTAGAGCCACAAGCATGGTGTCTTTAAAAAAAAGAAAAAGGAAAGTTGTGCTGCTTTAGAAATAGGTTATTTCACGTAAAAAATGGAAGTTTCTGGAATCTTCTGAAAAATCAGAAACTACAATAACACTAAGTCTAGGTTCCCCTGGGGAAGCACCTGTCCCGAGCTCAATGTTGGTTTCTCTTTATCAGCGGGACAAGCATTCTGCAGTTGAACACAGTCCCAGCCAGTCTTATTGCCCATTTCACCTAGCGCACTTCACCTATTTAAGATAGCTGTCTGACTCCTGTTGGTATTTGAGTTTGCAACCTCCACCCTAACAGAAAAAAAGTGAAGTCTTTGGTGATAGAGAGTAAGAAAAAGGCACAGTCCAGAAAGAACTCGATAAATCCCTTTGGGATTTGCCTTCATCCTAAAACATAGATGGAATGTCCTACCACCCATATTGGACGCAAAATAAATATCTGTGATTGTTTCATACTTTTGGCTTGGTGTTTGGCAGGGACAATAGAATGTTCCTATTCTTCCAGGCACATGAGTCTAAGTTTATGGCTTTTTCAGAGAAGGTTTAAACTCTTGAGCCCTGTCTAGCCTTGGCAAGTGAAATAGAATTAGGTGTTCTGGAACATCTGTTGTTGTCTTCCCCCTGCCATTCTCAAAGTCTGAACAGTTCTTTCAATCCTCATCATTTCCAGTGTGCTGTGGTCTTCTCTGTATTCCAAGATCTTTTTGTTTCCCTAGGTATGTGACTAAAGGGCGTGCATAGGACAAAATCCTTATTTCAGCACTCAACTGCAGAATGACGCACGAATCTGATTAATTTTCATATTTGGTTTTATTCAGAATGTCTCATTGCCTCCCTCCCAACTTTTTTTTGCTTAAACTTTGGATTTGAAATAACAAAATATTACAGTTGGGGCTTATTATTGCCCTTTAAAGTTTTTTCTTTTTTATTCTTCTATATGACCAGGCTTTTGAAAAGCTATTTTATTCTAAGAAATTAGGTTTCTGGTTATCAGGAGCCCTAAATAGACATGAATTACAAGAACGTCCTTTGAAAACCCCATGCAGCACTTGTTTCATTAAATTCCATGAAGCGACCTTAATTTAGTGGAACACTGGATAGGCTGTTCTTTTAACCTATTATCACTTTGGCCAGGCCCATAAACCATATTCATGGATGATTCCATCAAGAAGGACAACAGTGGGATTAATATTATTTCAGGATACAGTAAATGCCACAATGATGAAGCTGTTTAAGATCTGGTGCTCACGGTGTCACACTGAATGCATTGACATTTACTCTGCTATCACTTCATTTCCAATATTCCTTCCAAATCAGCCGATGCTAATGCTTCAGCATGTGTGCAGAATATGATGTGGGTGGGGGTGGGGAGACTGGGAAGGGATCGCACGAGTCCTCTGCCGTCCTTTCTCTTTCTGATATTGAGAGTGGGGAGCTGTTCTCGGATGGGATTTGACATGCGGTAGGCCCCAAGATGTCGGTTGTTAGGATCGCACAGGCTCCCAGGAACTCGTCTTTCTCCTGGAGTTGGATCAGAACAGGCCACAGGACCCCTCTTAGCTGTGACTGAGCATGTAGGATGGGTCTGGTAAGAACCAAGAAAGCACTGGTTGGAGTCATTAGCGTGATGGCCTGTTGGAATCGAGCACATATGAAAAATCAAATGTCTGTAACAGCACGCCATTTAGAAAGTCTTATTTGTGGTATTTCCCTAATCTCTTTAGTCCTCAAACTTGATGTCCCTGCCAACAGGATGGGCCTAATGATACTGAATATCTGAGAGTGCATAGGTAGTTTGGGTGAATCTCTTTTAAAGCAGCAGCAAAGATGTTATCCATAATGACATTACTAATGTCTAGTCTCTCAAGGTGTACCAGCTCCTAATGTTGAAGGTGAGGTTTTCAGGGTTGGGAGGAAGTTCAAAAGGTGTCTAGTTCATGCTTCTCTAAGTTTGCTGTATCTGTGAATCACCTGGAGGTCTAGTTAATTCTAAGTTAGAGTCTGAGAGATCCTAATGCAGTAATTCTAGTGTGAGGGCTGAGAATCTGTATAGCATCTGACTCCCAGGAGATGTAGATGCTGCTGGTCTGTGAATCATACTTTAGATTACAGGGGCCAGTCCAACAATTGCCTGGATGCTCTTTAGATGAGCATCTAGTGTATATTTAATCTCTCTTAGTGGGAGGATACTCATATTCTCTTAAGGCAATCTGTGTCATCTTTGAACAACTCTGAATATTAGTTTTTCTTTATGTTGCAGCCAAAGTCTCACTCCCTGGATTTGTCAATCTCGGGCCCTCGCTCTAGCCCTTGGTCCTGTACGATACATCTGGCAAGGCAAGGAAACATCTCTCCTGTTGAAAGGAAGCTTGCACCCTCCAAGTTTCTAACCTGAAGGAAACTCCCTAGGTGGGAAGGGGTAGCTGACTCAGGGGTGACTTCTGTCTCCCTGGGGTTCATAATTCCTGTCGACTTCCCTGCCCTCTGTTGACCCCTGAAGGTGCATGCTGGTTCTTGGTTTGGCTCCCACTCTCTCTGTCCCAAGTGAGTGAGAACTTTCCCTCTTTTGAACTCTCATATCCATGAATATATATATATAGTGTGTACATGTGTGTGCACCTCATAAAAATTAATTTGTTTTCCCTTCACTAGATTATAAATCCATGGAAACAGAAATTGTGTCTTAAGCTTCTTCAAATTCTCTACAGAGCTTTGCTCAAACCAAGAGCTCAAACCATGTATATTAAATTGAGCAACACAGAGAACCTACTTCATGGAATTTCTAGTGCTAACAAAACAAAACATAAAGACTGTAATGTAGTAAATGGTCACACCAGCTAGCAGTACAACAGGTGGATTTCAGAGAAAGAAAAAGTCCAGTGTAGGCACGGGCGATTGCAAAGGGCTTTGTGGGCAAAGTGGACAAGAGTGGTAAATGTAAATTGGCTGTACATAACCCATTTGACCCAACTAAGGATGCTGGGGCTGGATAGGAAGAGAGTCTAATAGATAGCGAGGGTTTGTATGGTTTCTTCCAAGGAAGTTGAGGGAGGGGAGAAATGTAACTTGGGTGGATTTAAGGCAGAGATTAGTACATTTTTTCAGTAAAGGACTGGATAGAAAATATTTGAGGATTTATGGATGATATGGTCTCTGTTGCAACTATTCAACTCTACCCTTGTAGCGTGAAAGCAGCCATAGATCATATGCAAACAAACTGGCATGGAGGTGTTCCAACAAAACTTTATGGATGCTAACATTTCAATTTCATATAATTTTCATGTGTCATGAGATATTATTCTCGTTTAGATGCTGTCCAACCATTTAAAAATGTAAAAACCATTTTTAGCTTGGGCGCCATACTAAAACAGGTGGTAGGCTGGATCTGGTCTGGGCTGCGGTTTGCCAATCCTTGGTTGATGGCCTGGGAGTCTGAGTTGAATGTTTCACTAGCAAGGGTGATCTGAGACAGGTACCCCAAAGAAGGGAACTATCAGTAGCGCTCATGAGAGAGTGACTGTTTCAGAAAAACGTACGAGGCTGGGAGTGAGACCTTTATTACAGGCATGTCTGGTTCTCCAGGAGCTGTTTCCTTATGCGAGTGAGGTCTGAAGATGTGGAGAGACTTTGATAATTACTCTTTTCCGCCCCCTCACCCCCGACCCCAAGTCTTCCTCCTCTTATTCCTTACCTTCTCTCCCATGACCTTTCTGATTCCACCTTTCCATAGTGGCATTTTTCTACTTCACCAAGTTTCCTGTGGCATAGCCTCAGAATTATGTAAATAAATTTTTTCCCTTGCAAAAACCTCCCTGATATTTTGGAATATGATCACCATCCTTACCTGATGATATTTGATTTTTCCATATCTAATATGGACATAAGAAATGAATGGCCTGCACGAAATATTTGGGAAAGCACATATTTTGGGCAGAAAAAGAGGTAGATACATGTCCAGAGAGAGAATAGAACAAATAGCTCTGTGACCTGGAAGAACAACTTTCCCTCAGGAGGAGGAACAGGGCAGAGACGGTGAGTTCAGCATGGGATGTGTTGAGCCTACGTTACCTGGAGGAAGTTTGATAACCAATTAGGTGGACATGTTTAATAGGCCATTGGGTGATCAGATCCAGAATTTAGGAGAGAGGAATGGGCCAGAGACATAGTTTTGGGCATCATCACCTACCCTTGCAACTGGGAGGGCCTCTGTGACTGCCTTGGTGAATAGAATGTGGCAGGAGGGGAGCTGTGTGACTTCTGAGCTAGGTCATAAAGGGATAAGGCTTCTGATGGGCTTTCTATCAGGGGGTGGTCACCCTGGGAACACAGCCACCATGTGGAAGCCCAGGCCACAAGGAGAGGACATGCTGAGGTGTTGTGGCTGACAATACCCACCTAAGATCTCAGCATCAGCCCCCATCAACTGCCAGGGATGTGAATGAGTGAGGCTCCAGATGATTCCAGCTCCCAGCCTTTGGGTCTTCCAGCTGAGAGCCTAGTCATCATGGAGCAGAGACATTGTCCCCACTCTATTCTGAATCCCTGACCACAGAATTCATGAGCATCATAAGTGATTGTTCCACACCACTAAGTTCATAGCCATACTAATTGGAAAGGTTGTGTGAATGTATGATACATATGAATGTGTGTGTATAGGCACTTATAGGTGCACAAGTATGGCCCAAGGCCCTCGAACCTCTTGGTGGGGAGGGTCTCATACACCTCTTTCCCTTCTTGTGCAGTCAGACACATCAATTCACAATAAAACATTAGTAACTGATAAACGGTAAATGGTGGAATTTCTGTGAGGGTGGCACTTTGCTTAGGGTAGCAATTTGGGGTAGGGATGGGGTTGAGTCTACTGGGAGCCCTACTGTTGAATTCTTCTCTTCAGATGAAGGACATGGACTGCAGGGCTGTTCCATGCTGGCCTTCTTCGATGTCTTTCTTTACTCCAGTTTTCTACAACTCTTGAAAAGGGACTGCCAGTGGGGGTCTCCTGCAGTGTCCCAATGAGGCAAAACATACTGGGAGATCCTAATGGCAGGAAGTCAGTGAAGAGAACAAGAAAAGACCCCTAAAAAATATGAGACCTGGGAAGGAGGTAGCCTAGAAAATGACATTCGTCCCTCCTACTCCGAGTCACCACTTGTCCTGGGTGTGTGGGTAAATGCCCCGGGCCCCTGTGACCCATATCTGAGTGGGCCTTGGGTTCCCCCAGTGCCCTTCCCTGGCCCCTTCATGGCCCCTTTCCCCTGGAACTGCATGGAGGGTGCCCCTTCATCTCCTGCCCCCTTTGTTCCTACTGGGACTTGGAGGCGGGAACACTGCAGCCCCCTGGACAGCCCGAGAGTTGGGGATATCTCCACCTTTTATGAGTGAAACTTTCTTCTCAGGAAAGATGAGGTGAGGGAGAACAGTTATCATTCTCTCTTTCCTCTGCCAGCCTCCCTCCCCATCCTTTCTTCTTTCTTTCTACTTCCTCTCCATTTCCCTCTCACCCATTTCCTTGCTCTTCATCCTGCCCTTTTTAACCCTTGGTCGCCTGTCACTTACTCCTTTCTCTCTTGATTCTCTCTCTCTCTCTCTCTTTTTTTGGTGAGGAAGATTGCCCCAGAGCTAACATCTTTGGCCAACCTTCCTCTTTTTGCTTCAGGAGGACTGTCACTGAGCTAACATCTGTGCCAATCTTCCTCTATTTTGTATGTGGGAGGCCACCACAGCATGGCTTGGTGAGTGGTGTGGAGGTCCACGCCCAGGATCTGAACCAGCGAACCTTGGGACGCCAAAGTAGAGCACACAGACTTCACCACTACATCACTGGGCTGCTGGCCTCCTTGATTTTCTTTTTAAAACCATTTGTTTTAATTTTGGCACAGATGGTGGTAAGCTGAGGTAGTGGGACACCAGTTCCCATTTTATGGTGACATGACCATATTTTCACACTGGCTAAGATGACTTAGGAGGGGAAAAGTGGAAAGTAAGGGTTTTTTTTTTTGTGTGTGCATGTGGGGTGGGAGTGGAGGTGAGGGGAAGGGGATAGCAAATCAGGATGGGGACGAGGAGCTTCCTAGCCAACCTCAGTATCACTAGAGAAGCAACTGGGGAGTAGGTGCCCCAACCTGGGTCTTTCTCCATGGGCCTGGCTGAAGCTGGATAAAATGTAGTCATCATTGGGGTTGGCCTGGTGGCATAGTGGTTAAGTTTGTGAGCTCCACTTTGGCGGCCCAGGGTTCACCAGTTTGGATCCTGGGTGTGGACCTCCACACGTCTCGTCAAGTCATGCTGTGGCAGCATCCCACATACAAAATGGAGGAAGATTGGCACCGATGTAAAAAGAAACATAGTTATCATGGCACTATCATGGTCTTAAAATAAATGCTTCTTTGAGGCGTCCTCTGGGAAATCAGCCCACATGGATTCCTGTTGAGTTTGTAGGTCCCCCCAAAGCACAAAAGCATACTCTTCAAACATCTTTCTAACTCATTTTCCATTTTCAGGTGCTTGATGGAACAAAGTTGGAATTTTGGCTCCCTGGCCTCTCCAGAGCCACAGACAGGAAGCTATTTTCTATGAGACAGCTACCCAGAGCCATCCCCGTGGCAGCCCAACCAAGCTGGCTATTTGAATAGATAGATGAATACAGTCTGTTTTCGGCTCTGCTCTATGGCTTGGTCTGAGCCATGAAGTTGATGGGTTTAGACTCTGGCTGCTCAACATTGGTTGGCTTTGGAGCAGGTGAATGGGGGTTCTGGATACATGTTCGGAACAAATCAGCTTCCCCTGCTTCCCATTCTGCTAGTTAATGAATGGATTTGGCCATTTGCAGGTTGAAATGGGTCCGCTCTCCCTCCCCTCTCTCTTTAGCCTCTTCCCAAAGCCAGGCGTGTCCTCCTCTGCCACCCTCTTTGTTCTTTGGGATGTTGTGGAGAAATGCAGAGCTGGACTGACACAGCAGTAGCTGGGTGGTGTTGCCTTACCCCAGCACCAGAGGCAATGCCACTTTCTCTCACGGGTCCTCTGAGGAATGACACTCAGGTGCAAAGAACCAGTTTTAAACGGGGCTCTGGGTGTGGGGAGAGCCAGGGAAGACGGGCTAGGATTTCCAGGCTTGCTTCATGTTCGTTTTCCCTTGTTAAGACCACGAGGTTTTGGAAGCTTTTACAGCATTAATGATTTAACTGAGGGTTATTGTCAGCCTCCCTCGGTGGGCTGAGCTGGTGAGAGGCAAGCATCTGGCTTAAACTGATGAAGGGCAGGACATTCAGAATTACGTCCCAATACTTTCTGCTTCAGTTTAGGATTCTTTAATGTGGCGATGTGGTGGGCCAGCTGACAGAGGGCCCGCCAGGCCGAGAAACAGATGCGATTTTGAGTTGAGGGCACACTGCTCAGGGTGGGGGCCAGGGAAAGAGGCCAGATGATGAAGCCTCCTCTCCCACCAGGTGGCACGGGCAGGGATGTGGGTCTTGGGGGGAAGCAGGGAGGTTTTGCATGAATTCCTTTCTGATTGGCTCTTAGTCTTTTCTCCAGGGAACAACTATAGTCTTTGCTTTCTCTCTAACAAGATCCCTGACCATGGAGCCACAGGCCTTGCCCCTGGCTGGCAGTGCAGCCAGATATAAACAAGCCGAGGGGAGCGGCTGGTGTCAGGCATTATGTTTACTAAACAAAAGCGACAAGTTCTCATTGTTGCGTGAGGAAGCCCTGCAGCTCTCAATCCCCCAGCGCTGGAGAGGATCCATTTTATTGAGCTCTGTAATGACAGCCCCGGCTGGAACAGCTGGGTAGTTTGTATTAGCTCTAAGAGACTCGGGACGGCAGTTTTTCTTTAGAAAAATGATGTTTTTCATTTAGACCAACAACAGCCTCAGTCTCAGTCAGCATACCTTCCTATAATCTTCAAAAGAACGGTAAAATCATAGCCCAGATTGCTCTTCCCATACTCAGGGTGGCTAGAGTTGGCAAATAAAAATAGGGGGCACCTAGTTAAATTCCAATTTCAGATCAACTACAAATACTTTTCTAGTACAAGTTTGTCTTATATAACATTTAGGACCTATTTATACTAAAAAAGTACTTGTGGTTTTATTTGAAGTTAAAATTGAACTGGGCATTCTGTATTTTATCTGGCAATACTTGATACCTTTCTAAATATCCCTTCCTGAATACCTGTGGTGATAGGGAGCTTACTACCTTTCAAAACAATCATTGCGTCATTAGACGGCTATGATTGCTGGTGTAGGGGAGGAAGACATTTCCTCTACACACTGTGGGTTCTTCCAGCCAGAGAAGGAATTAACTTCACATGAGACAGACTAACAGGAGAAAATTAAACAAAGCTTTATAACATATATACATGGGAGGGGCTTAGGCAAGCTGAGCAACTCGCCAAAATGGCTGAAGCCACCGCCTTAAATATCATCTTCAGCTAAAGGCAAAGGAGGATTTTGGGGGTGGAGGGGGAGTCAATCATGGGAGATTACCACACAAGTACAGTAAACAAGATGCAGATTTAAGTCCTTGCCTTTGGCATTGATTAAGAGTTTCTAGAGATAAGGTCATCCCCCCTTCTTCCTGGTACAGAGAGGGAGACACCTTTACAGATGGAGATTTCCTTTACAATGTAAATGTCTCCTAACAAAGGGCAAGCAAATTGTGAAGTGGGTAAAAATCATCTACCACACCAGCGCCAGGATTCCTTTCCATGGCACCTTCCTTCCTTCCCTACACCCGAGGTACATACAATGCTCTCTTTCCACCTGTCTCATTTCAGGAAAGAATCTGCTTAAATCAGGAAACACTTAAATGTTGCTTTTCTCAGTGTGTCTTATAATTCAAGTCTTTTTTTTTTAGCTTAATTTTTATTGAGTTAATGATAGGTTACAATCTTGTGAAATTTCATTTGTACCTTATTGTTTGCCAGTTGTATTGTAAGTGCACCCCGTCACCCTTTGTGCCCACCCCCAACCTCACCTTTCCCCTGGTAGCCACTAATCTGTTCTCTTTGTTTGCATTTTTAAATTCTTCATGTGAGTGGAGTCATACAGAGATTGTCCTTCTCTATCTGGCTTATTTCACTTAACATAATTCCCTCAAGGTCCATCCATGTTGTCGCAAATGGGATGATTTTGTTCTTTTTTACAGCTGAGTAGTATTCCATTGTATATATATACCACATCTTCTTTATCCATTCATCTGTTGATGGGCACTTAGGTTGCTTCCACCTCTTGGCTATTGTAAATAATGCTGCAATGAACATTAGGGTGCATGGGACTTTTGGAATTGCGGACTTCAAGCTCTTTGGATAGATACCCAATAGTGGGATAGTTGGATAGTATGATAGTTCTATTTTTAATTTTTGAGGAATTGACATACTGTCTTCCATAGTGGCTACACCAGTTTGCATTCCCGCCAGCAGTGTCTGAGGGTTCCTTTTTATCCAACCTCTCCAACATTTGTTACTATTGTTTTAGTTATTTTTGTCATTCTAATTGGTGTAAGGTGATATCTTAGTGTAGTTTTGATTTGCATTTCCCTGATGATTAGTGATGATGAACATCTTTTCATTCAAGTCTTATTTCTAATTGGGATGAGAAGTCTTTTACCATTTGAAAAGGATTTTCTTTAGAAGGTAAAAATCCTTTTGAGGGGGATAAGTTTGTGTTTTTCAGGGATCTTCAAATGGTAACCTGTGGCTAGCTAGATTCCTATGGTTGGAACCCAGTGCTGGCATTTTCTTTGGCCAAAAACATCCTAGAGGTGGTCATTACTTCACTAGGGATTAGAGGGAAAGTAAATAAGAACATTGCCTTGCAAATGCACATCGTGTTTTGTAATTTGGACTTTGTCCCTTCTGATATTCAAACAACAGTCACAGCTACACACCGTTCCCCGGGTAACAATCCTTGAGTTGGCATTTTAGGATCAAATGGCATTCAGAAGAAAAATTTCATTCTTTCCTGGGCCTTTGCCAGCTTTCCAAGGGATATCTTCCTCTTTTTAATGCTAAAATAGAACGTACAGTCTCCTGGGATGATGAAGACTAATAAATCAGTTGTTGCTGCCCTGGGCTTTATAGCTAAGGCAAGGGGAGAGCTGAGGTAATTGTCTGAATAATTTGGGCGAAACAACCCACTCTCTTCAATGGATAGCAACATTTGGAGTTATCCAAATAGAACAATCCATCGAATGTGCTTAGTACTTTTTAGTTTCTAGGAAAGGTCAGCACCTTTTCTTTTGGGGATACTTCAAGTGGCTAGTGAAGTTTTCTTAGTGGTCTGAGTTTGCCTCCTTGGGGGTGGCACACAGAAGGAACCCCAAGAATGTAATAACAGCTAATGATTATTGGGCAGTTGTGTGTTCTAGGCACCGTGCTAAGCATTTTAAATAGATCTCATTTAGTTGTCATCACAATAACCCTATTACCATCACCTCTCAGAAGGTGCTGGACTCGAGGCCAACAGAGCTTTAAGGGGCTTGAGTGAGGCTCACAGCTGGTAAGTCACAGAGCTGAGTCAGCCAGTCTGACTGCAGATCTTATTCTCTCCCACATGAAACCTCTAGGTGGGATTAAATGATGAGAATACTGAAATCTAGAGAAATTGTGATCGGATCAAGGAAATTTAGTTCCTTAGTGGAAGAAGTGGTGTATGCAAAAGACCACTAACTAGCTGGATGATATAAGGCAAGAAAGGTCCACCGCTGGGCCTCAGATTCCTCAGGGGGTCAATGGAGGGGTTGGCCTTCATCTCATAATTGTAAGTCCATCTCAGGTCTCACCTTCTATGCTTTTTAAAGTGGTGTGGGTCTGTGACCGTCAGTATTCATTTCCTGGGCCCTGACCAGAGCTGAGCCCTGGCACTATTTGACCCTTGGTGTTCTTGCAGGGAGGGATGGACTAACAGTCAGGATAGGCTGAGTTTTCCTGTGGTAACAAATAGCCTTCAAATGTCTGTGACATAAACAGTACAGCGTTACATCTCGTGTGCTTACATGTCCATTTCAGGTGTCTGGGGCTCAGTAGTCCTCTAGAACCCAAGCTGGTGGGGTGACTTCCATCCCTAATGTTGTGGGTGACTCTGCCTGAGGGAAAGAAAGCTCTGAGACTTATTACACTGGAAATTAAATGCTCTGGCCCAGAAAATGACATGTGCCACAGTCTTTCCTAACTCATTAACCAGAACTACTCCTCTGGACCCATCCAACAACAGCGAGGTAAAAGGTGCAGTCCTAGCATGTGCCTCAAGGGCAGACAACTGGGAATATTCGGAGAACAGCATTAATGACCACCTAAAAATGAATGCCACAATGTCTTTTTAGGATGCTACATGACTAGAGAAGATGAAAAGTCAGGCAGGGCTGCTAACATTGCATTGTGGTTGGAGGGACATGCTGGACGAGAGAACACTTCCTTTTCAACAAGATAATGTAGATTTGGTTGGGGGTGGACGTGAGGGTAAGGAGAGGTCACTCAAAGCCAGGTTTTCTCTAGGGTCACCTTGATTACATTCCTCCCTTTACTGTTTCTTGTAACCCACTAATTAAGATAGCTAAAAATGTTACCATGAGCTAAAGTCAATATCAATTAAAAATCCCATATATATTTCACGTGAAAACACATGGTCTTCAAACATGTGTGATTTTCATCAGACCTCCTCATCTGTTTGTCATTTAAGGTTCAGGCCATTTTCCATATTTCTATCAAATGCTGCCTGTTGCAGATGAAAGCATGGCAAATAACTGTGCAAAAGAAACTTTCTGAAGTTATAAATAATCAAATGCCCATGGGGGGTTGACCTCATATACAATAATACACAGAGTAACGGTCAGAGCTCAGAGGAAAATGGAGCTAAACGATTGCCTTCTTCGTAAGGAGAAGGTTGCAGCTTGTTATAATAACATGAGTGTCATTTTCCTGACCCCCTCATCCTCTGGCAGGAATAGGGCAGAGTAGAGCTATGAAGAGAGTTGGGAAAGTAGCTAAAACACAAGGGGACAACAGTGTGTTGGTGAGTGTTTAACAATTGGCTCTCTTGGGAGAAAAGCCCTGATGTGAGTGTTCACCAATTTCCATGGTGTAAATATACCTCCACTGTGGCTAAATTTCAAGGTACCAACATGATGTGGCTGAACATGGATTTGGGAAGAGATGTATATAATTGGCTCTTACAAGCCAGAATCACCTGGGCCCTCGAACTCACTGAGTAGGGAAACGGGGATGGTTGCCTGACTCTTGTCCACCTCTAGTCTCAAAATATGATGTTTGGAGCTTAGGTGGCAGGAACTGTTCAGTGGAAGACAATGACAAGAGGGAGGCAGATCTAGTGCTGACGTATATTGGTGGCTCCTATATTGTATTAGTTTCCTAGCTCTGTGGCAACAAATGACCAAAAACTGGGTGGCTTAGAACAACAGAAACGCATTCTTTCACAGTTCTGGAGTCCCAGAAGTCTGCAATCAAGGTGGACAGGGTTGATTCCTTCTGGAGTCTCTAAGGGAGAAACTGTCCTGCCTTTCTCTTAGCTTCTGGTGATTGCCAGCAATGCTTGTCATTTTTTGGCTTGTAGACAGATTCCAATCTCCACCTCCATCTTCACATTGCCTTCTTCTTTATATGTCTTGTGTCCTCTCTTCTTCTTATAAGGACACCAATCATTGGATTTAGGGCCCACTCTAAATCCAAGGTGATTTCATCTTGAGATCTACGACTAATTACATCTACAAAGACCCTATTTCCAGATAAGTTCACATTCTGAGATTCTGGGTAGACAAGAGTTTCTAGGGGACACTATCAACTCACTACACATATGTGCAAATAGTACAAGAAGGATTAGAGAGACGGGCAGGCAGGACCAGAGTGCACCACCTGGCCCTAACATTTCCTCCTGACTTCCCAGAACATCCTCAGGCTGTGATCTGTTTCCTGATTTATGATCACAGGTCAGCAGGGGAAGTGGTCTGTGATGGCTGGGTTGCTTTTCCACTTAGTCATGCTCTTCAACTCCAAACCCAGGTGGGTGAGGAATGGAATGATCCTGGTCCAGTGTTCTTTTAAGGCTGTGTTTCAGCAGTTGTCTCCGTATATCATCTCCCATCTCCTTTGAAGATAATTTTGGCAAAAATAGATACAAACCTTACGAGAGTTTTGTTTTTTAATTATCGTCATACACCCTACCTGATAGAACAGGCCATTAATAGACACCAAATAAGTGAATGAAGGAGCACAGTTGAGGGCCACTTATAATGGGTCTTCTCTGGAAGAAAACAGATGAGGTCTCAAGTTCAAAAATATCTTTTCAATCTGAAAGACATATTCTGGCCCATTAGGTCAGTGGAAGACAGTGACTGAGGATCAAGTGTCAAAGGCCGCCGGGACATTAAGTAGGGCCTTCCTTGGCCCTGTAATAGGAGCTGCTTCCATTGGAGCTGAGCTGGGCTCCTCCTCACAGCCCTGATGAGAAAGCCAGCTTGGCTGGGCCTCAGGGGGCAGGGAGAGGTCACTGAGGTGCCGCTGGTGGCAACTTTAAACCGTATCTTGTGGGTCCCTTCAGTTTCATCCTTGAAGCTCCTCTCTCAGCCTGGAATGCAGAGGAAGGGTGTGGAGGGATCGGGTTTCCAGGGAAGAATCTCGCTTCTGAGTTTACGTGTTCACACCTAGGGGAGCACCATGGTTTGTGGGATCTGCCATGCCAATGAGATTTCCCATCTTGGGCTCAAATTCCTCATTTCCACCAACCGTGTTTGAGATTAATTGAATTTATGTGCCATGTTTTAAGAGTCTGTAACACACACATTTGTCTCAGGCACTTTGCCCTCTGTTCTAGTTCCTTCTACTCCCCCAAGGTTTCTCTTTCTCCTGGGCTTCAGGTATGCAGTCATTTGGCTGGCCCTGTGATCACATGAAACAATGACCACATAAAACACACCTCCACTTAGAGATAAGCACTGATGCATGCCCTGCAGCTGAGATTAAAATCTGTCCCTTAAATCTCTCCACAATGCTGTATATTCCACACATAATGATGAAAAGCCAGCCAGTAAATAAATAGCTGAGGAAAAAAATTCCCCACGAAATCCCCTATGATGAAGAGGTTTGATCTCATATTTCTGGGAACTGTAGGACACGGTAAGATCTGTCACAGATGTTGCTTCCTCCCCTTGCTGCGGCATTACACTGAGGGTTCAATTTCATCCATCACACGTTTTTTGAGAGCCTACTGTGGGCTATGTGCTAGAGATATGCATAGGTTTGATTAAGAGTTCACAGACACAATTGATAAGGTAATGGAATTTGAAAACAGATCCATTTGAGATCCAGTTATAAAAAAATTCTGTGTGTGTGTGTTTTGGAGTCTAATGGTAACATTGCATGAAGGCATTTGACACACTTTTCACATACAGTGGGATATCATAAGCCTGCAAGGTTCAAAATAAATAATAATGAAATGAACCAACCGTCTCCATGAGCTTGATGACTCTACCATGGTGAGAAATTTTCTGGAGAAGAATTTAAGGATTCACTCCTGCTCCTTGGTCTAGTAATAAACCAGGACAACGTGCTGGTCTAAATCTTGGTGGTGCCATTTTCTCTTATCGAAGGTAACAAGGACTGTGTGTATGTGTGTATGTCTATTATGTGGTGCATGACTGGGTGTATTTGCATGCATATGGAGGTAGTTGGCTAGGAGCCACAGGATTTACAGAGGAAAACTAGGTGTAAGGAGAGCACATCCTGAGATAGCAAATCAGCTATTTTTGTCCTCAGTGATTTCTAGTTGCAAGTGAACTTGCAGTTGAAGCGTCACTACAATTGTAGAGTTTAGATCATTGAGGTGCCTCCATATGTAAAGAGGATGCCCCTTCTGCCATGATGGCTAGGCCATGAGGTTGGGACCTTAGACTAGGGGAAGACATGCTGGAGTAAAAGGGTTAGTTGCCCCTCTTCCCTGAGCAAATGTGGGAAGGAGAATGGGATCCAGTAGAGGAGGAAAGCAGACTTAAGGGTCTTTGTTTCTCTCACCCGCTTCGGTCCCCATCCTCTGTGCCTGGATAAGCATGAGTGAGAATGAGAACACTGGGCTAGTGGGCTGGTCGTGTGCTTTCGTGAGTGGTCTGTGTGTATGTGTGAGAGAGAGAGAGAGGGAGAGCGAGAGCAAGCCAAGTCTCTAGGAGACTCCATCATGGCTTGGGAGTTATGGTGAGGAGGAAGCTAGGAAACAGCAGAAGAATAGATTGAAAAACCAGAGGTCATTGAGGTCCTGGTAACCGTGGTCTGACTATTGCTTTCAAGGAGCCCAGAAACATCCACCTACCTGGTGAGGGCGTGGGGGAGGGCTGAGAGGGTCTATTGACATACTAGAGGCATGTGGTCAGAGTGGAGAGTCTGCAGTGGGCAGGGATCACACACTCCAGTGGTGTCAGCATGTTGGCCTCAAATGACAGTGCCCCTTCTCCCCCCCACCACACCCAAAAAGAAGCACACCGTTAGTCATTCTCTCCTCTACTGTCATAACTCTAGGGAGAGGATCTGTTCTGGGTGATAAACAGCTGGGACCAGGGAGTATCCAGAGAAACTTCTTCACTGCTGGCAAGAGGATAAAGTGACCCCTTCATATATCAAGAAACATCTTAGGAAACAAAGGGGAGATGATATCAGAGAGACCAAAATTCATCTGAGTACACTGACTCATCTGAAAGGGAACAACTGAAGGAGCCTCGAAAGGGAATTTGATACTGAAAAGACTGAGTGTCTAAGTGGATGTTTTCCAAGGGATGGGACTGAAAGAGTATTATTACTCAAGCCTCAGTTTTCCCAGTTACCTAGCTGGGCAGGGGCCCACGAAGAGCAGAGCGTTTTTGAGGAATAAGCTTCATTTTCCCTGCACGACTGATTGTGGCGTAACAGAACAACCCTGATACATACGGATAAAAATAAAGTCATCAACTTTCAAATACTTTCATCTTAAGTGAACAGCTTTAAAATGGTCATGAAGCCTTTTGAAACTTTTCAGTTGTCTTTTGAATCTTTTACAGAAATACCCTGAGGACAAGCCTCCTTCTTGTACTGTCCATCTGGTATCCAGCAAAGAGGCAGTAAGGGACCCTGAGCGCCTACAGCACAGCAGTCAAGCAGATATGGGAACTTCAGCACCACTTGGGGACACTAGTCCAAATATTGATGAGCAAAAGGCCCTGAGAAATTTAGTTTTTGGGGAACATTTCCCAGTGGGAGGGCTCAAAGTCTCTGGAATTCAAGGCTTCTGCAGACAGTGACATCCCTTCCTCTGGGGATGCTTTCTGAATAAGGGAGATATGTACTCATGTGACCAAGACGATTTTGGTGCAGATTGTTATGGGCACAGGGGAACGGCCTAGGTGACCTTCCAGGGGTCTCATACCTAACCCGTGATTCTGTAAGTAATGAGTTGACAGAAAATTGCATACTGTATTTGGTCTGCCATCTGCTGTTTCCCCAATGCTGGCTGATAAAGGCATGGCTGTGTAGGGAGAAGGTGAGCTGTAATTAATTATCTATGGCATTGATGAATTTCTTGTAAGCTATTCCCCTGCTAATCCAGCAATATAGCTGCATCCATCCCCCCCTCCCAGTGTTAACGGTCTATTTATGGACTTGGCTCCTTAATTAAATGTTTCATTTGCAAGAAAATGGTTCCTAGGAAAATCCAAGCTCTCTTTATGTGCCTGCAATCGGCTATTGCAGACATTACATAAGAGATTAGTCCATGTTGGCCTGCTGCTCTTAGCTTTCTGGATAATCTAATGTATTATGTTTCTGGTATATGTAAATTACTAAATGTAATATTCTTCAATATGCCTGCTGAATGAAGCCAAATGTATTGTGGGCATAATTTTAATTATTTATATGCTATAAAAATGGAAGAAATCAGAATTACAGAAATAGGGTTCTAAAACCCCTCTGTTTTTCTTTTGGGCAACAGTTTAATCAGATTAAAACCATAATTGTTTTTAAACTCTTGCCTCACAGTTGTTTTGGCCATCTCTTTTGTCAGCATGTGGCTGTGCCCCCATGAAGCTATTTAAGGTCAACCCAGAGTGTTTGCCTTGTTAGAAAACAGCACATATTACATGGCTGGGTTCAAGGCAGGGACATCATTGGGAAAGCTCAAGGTTCCCGTCTGAGCTTTGCTTTTTGTTCTTGAAATTGGTCCCTGGCAACTCCTGACCCATTTTCTTCTGAATCAAGGTGATAGCAGCTGGGTAGGTAAGGCTGTAAAGGGAACTGGGAAGGAGCAAAGTGAGGGTAACGTGTATCTCTGGGTGTTACAACATGACAAGAGAATAAAATCCAGCTACTTTTGTTAACTAGCTGGAAATGTGCGGGCTAGTTTTAGTTGGAGATGGCTGATGAGGATTAAATGAATTTGGGTATCTATTCGAGTCTCATAGACACTCCTCCAGAGTAGTCCAGGGATTGTTATCACATTGTGACGTCCTGGTAGGGCACGGAGGCTGGAATCAAAGCACCTGGCTTTGAATCCTGGTCTCATATTTTAGGTGAAGTGTCTTGGGCAAGACGCTTTACTTCTCAACCCCTCGGTCTCCTCATCCATAAAGTAGAAAGCATATGAATGCTGCTTGATTGAGATGTCATGAAGATCAAATGAAATGATGCATGGGAACATGATTTATGAACACTAATGGGTGGTACAAATGGGAATTTTTATTATCATTACATTCTTCTCTTGCCCTATAAGTTGCAATGACTGGCAAGTTATGTTTTGATTTTTTTCGTGACTGATGAGGAGGCAAAAGAATACTTTATGAGTTAATCCAGTTGCCCTAGGAGAGTAGCAGAATCCCTGAGTGGGAAAACTGCCCTTTTCTTTGGGAATATACAGTAATGGGATATTTTGTTTCCGTAAGGCACACCTCCTGGGCCAGTCTAGAGCAGAGCTTCTCAAATGTCCCGTGGTGAAGGATCAGCTTTTAAAATTTCAATCCATTGTGGACTGGCACTTTTGTAAAATACAACAAAATGTGTAATTAAAAACATGAAATAAAAAAGACATACAATGGAAAAGTCCTGTTTTTCTTTTATTATTAGATACAGCAGACACAAAATTACTCTGTCAAGTTGCTTAAAAACCTTAAAACCTGTCCTTACCTTGTTATGGACTGGGAACCAAAATTCATGGACCAACACCACTGAGCAGATCCCACTTTAAAGAATGCTGTTGTAGGTGGAAGACATTTCAAACAAAAAGAGAACTAACCTGGTTTCCATTGTACAATAACAGGTATTCTGAGTTTTTGGTGGATGAGCTGGTAAATGGGTGCAAAACTCAGCAAAGAAGGTACAATGATGAAAGCCCTGTTATGATACAAGGAGACAGAAGGTGCCCAGGAAAAATGACAGCTGGCCAAAGTGTAAAGAGAAGAATAGTAGTTAAGAAATTCCATGTGCTGGGGACAAGGTCCAATGAATTTTCACTTGTTTCCTCTGTTGGGTTGTGCTAATTCCCAAACCTTCAATTAAGTCTGTTACACACAGCATCTGCCTGTTGTTGGGGCTTGGGGACTGAGGCAGGGTCTATATTGACACCTGGGGGAGAGTGGAGAGCAGCGGGGCAGCTACGGGGCTGCAGTGGTGAGTGGGGGTCAGAGAGCAGCCCAGGGGAATTTAGAGCCAGAGGTGGCCAGGAAAGCATCAGTCTTCTCCTGAGCGCCTGTGGATACGTTGAGGTGGTAAATGATGGAGTCAGGTTATAACCCAGGCTGTTTGACTCTAGTGCACTCTTAATTATTACACTACACTTGCCACTCAATAGAGAGTTTATTATTATTGTTATTATTGTTAAAGATGAAGAAACTGAGTCCCAGAGAAGTGGATAATTTGTCCAAGTCAGTGCAGCCACGGGCAGAGCTGAGATTGAAAGCCACTGGCTTCTTGTGGCCCCAGTCTGTTGTGTGGTTGGGTCCTTGGAATTTGGATGGACTAAATGACCTCTGCCTGTCCAGGTGGACCGCACCAAGAGTCATACCCTCTGCACAGTGGATGTGGATGGATGAGGGCAGGGTTCGTGACCTCTGACATCCCCTGGTGGAGCCAAGCTCTCTGCAGTGAGTCTGAGTTATGAGGCTGGAGAGCAGACTTGTTGGAGCCCAGAACCCATCCACACCCAGCCTTGATTTACATGGGAATGTTTCCTCAGTGTTGGCATTGGGAAAGGGAAATAGCAAATTTGGGGTGTTTGCTTATTTCCGTCAGTAATTTCAGCTGGGAGGGGTGAAAGCTGATTAATTCTACAGCAGCTCATTAAAACATAATATCCCTTTGAAGCCCAGAGCGGCAAGTGGAGAGCTGTTTTGCAACGTTGGTGGGACATTGGGTAGTCTCCAACTCATCCCTTTGATGCCGTTGGATAGCATGCCTAATCTAGAGTTGTACCTTTCGGCATAGTTGTGGCAAACTTGGAGTTGGGCTTGCGGGCTTGTGGTGTAAAAAGAACTCTGGGAATTCATGGCTACTACAGAATCCCACAGAAGGAACCCCCAGGCTGAGGCTGGGCTTAGCCCATATCCTGTCCCCAGGGTCCCGTCAGGGCTCCCACTGGGCATCTGCCACCTTCCATTATGAGCCAACCCCCCCCAGGGAGGTTGGGGGCTACAGTTGGCCGAGAACCCTTGTGGCTGCCAGTGCTTCCACCTCAGGAAGACACCACAGGCCAAGGAAAACACTTGGTAAACTTAGCCTGTGCAGCTCTCAGTAACTCATTTAGGATTTAATGTTTCTTTTTAAACAGAGCACAGAAGGCTTGGAAAGCAAGTTCAGTGACTCCTGAGAGGATAACCTAGTTCCATGTCTTATTCATCTTTGCTTTTGGCACCTAGAAGGTGCTCAATAAATGCCTGTTCAATTTCAATCAACTTTTGTGGTTTTTTAAAAAAGTTTGGAAACACCCCAACCATCATCTGTTGGATTGCTTAGATTTTGGCTGAGGCCAAGTGTTGAAATAGTGGGTTGCTTAAGACTGATTATTCCCAATTAAACAAATAGTCAGTGAACATTTATTGGTGAGGCATTGAGCTGGATGCTGTGGTCGGAGAGAGATGGGTGACTGAGTAGGCAGAATGCAGAACAGGAGCTGCCACAACAGGAATACAGACAAGACAACTGCAGTGAGAACACAGAAGAACAGAATAAATTAGATTAAGAGATCAGAAAAGACGTCATAGAGAGGGGCACTGTGGGAAGAGCCTTGAAGGATGAATAAGATTTTGAAAGATGTTGGGTCAAGAAGGGGATTTTTAGTTAGCATGAATGACAAGAGCAAAGGCTTCTAGGCATGAATATGTGGTATGGCTGAGCTTCTGGTACGAAATATCAAAATAAAAATTTTTTTTAAAAGTTTAAAAATAAATTCTCATACAAATATATGGTGAGCCCATGTCAAAGATTTATTTAACTCATTAATTAGAGAACCAACAGAGTGGTAAACTGGTTCAAAGAAGAATTTGAGAGACCAAAGCACATATAATCAATGAAAGAAGGAATGCCGAAAGAAGACAGCATAGTCAGATATGAATCTGGTTAATGTTCTACAGAGAAATAAAGCTATAACCTATGGAGCTATTTTTTTCTACCAAACAGAATTCATTTGCAATTCTATAGAACAAAAGAAATCATTTGTTGCTTGCCAATTTTATACATGTAACACCCAACATTATAGAAGCTGGGCTGGAAGCAATGGTAAATAGTGAGACAAACAAAAGTTGCGTTTCTCTAGAGCATCAGATGACCTCAAAGCAGGCTTTTTCCCATAATGCTCTGGGATGACTTTGAAAAGGGATGCAGTAATCTTCTTTGCTAATTTCAAGGTTCAGATGATAATTTGGCTAAAAGAAAAAGGTTCTGGCCAGATTTGGAGAATCTGGTGGAGGACTTGGACTTGATTCTGCACAAATTTTAGCAGAAGTGATATAATCTGTACCAGGATATGGGAAGACTATGGGAAGGACCCAATGGAGAGGAGAGATATTGGAGAAAGAAAGCCTAGTGAGAAGGCCATGGTAATGGTTCAGGTGAGATGATGAAGTGGCAGTGGGTTTAGAAAGGAGGGGGCTGATATGAAAGACCATGTGAAGATGAATTGATTCCTGGGGCCAGTGAGGGAGGGAGTTCAGTTCCACAAATGTTTGTTGGGCATCTACTCTGTGTCACCTGTGATAAACACCAGCAGTTCAAAAAAGAGCAAGATATTACTATTGTCCCCCAGGAGCATACAGACACGAAAGATTCTGTGTGGAAAGGCAAATGGTACAGGATGAATGGGGTCAAGGTCAGATCAGGGAACATTCCCAGAGAGGGTCTTTAAGGACTAATAGGCATTACCTGGCAAAAAAAAAGGAGGCTGGAAGAAGATACTCAAGCCTTGACTGCACATTGGAATCACCTGGCTGCCTTACACAACTCCGGAGCCCACCTCCCACCCCCAGAGATTCTGATCTGATAGGCCTGGGTGTGACATGGTCTCAGGGAACTTTGAAATCTCCCCAGGTGATTCTAATGTGCAGTCAAAATAGAGAACCCTTGAGATGGAAGAATCGACAGGAGCACAGACAAGGAGGAATTAAGCAGCCTGGAACGTGCTGGGGAAAGAAGTGTAGTACTACTTCAAAACTACTATAGTGAATGTGGGGGAAGTTGGGAAGAGAGGCTGGGCTGGCTGGAGCCAGTGGCTGCCATGGAGAGCCTTTTCCTGTGAATACAGGAACACACATCATGCTACACATGTTCTACTCTGGGAGACCAGGGGATGCAGTACCATTAGGACCTGAAATAAGGACAGAGAATTTGGGAAAATATTCTGGTCCCAGCTCTACCTTGAAATTGCCATGGGACCTCAGTTTCCTTATATGTAAAGTGAAGGTTGAACTAGATGGCATCTATGTTCCCTTCAGTTCAAGAACTGCAAAATTCTACATTTCTGCATCAATTTGATACACTGATGTTGGATTGAGTTGTACTTGAGACATCCACGGTCAGAAACTTAGGGAATATCAACTTAAGTAGAATGATGCTGTTTTTTCTTTTAATTAAAAAATTACTACACATTCATAGTAAAAAAGCAAAAATTAAAACTGTAGAGAAGAGTATAAAGCAAAAATTTCTCTTCTAGCATCCTGTGTCTCATTTCCCAGAGCCTCCTAGGATGGCTTCTTGGGTATATATCTCAACACTTTTTCTCTACATATATAAGCATATATGTATGCATATTTAACATTGTACACCAATGGGACCATAGTGTGCAGATTGTTCTGTAATTCGTGTTTTTCACATTACAGTATATTTTGGCATCTCTCCACGTCTGTGTATTTAGAACTACCTCGTTCTTACTGCCGGTTGCATGGTCCTCCATGATATGACACTGTAATTTCCCTAACCTATGATAGACATTTAGGTTGTGGTAGTAGCTCATTGTGTTATAGTATATTTAACTTTCTACTATATACATTTGTGTAATGGTGTAAGTACTGTTTATTCATGGGACAAATTCTTAGACACAGAATTGCTAGGTCCGTGCTTAAGTACACTGAAAATTTTGATAGGCATTACCAAATTGTCCTCCAAAATTCTTGTACTAATTTTTATGCCCAACTACAAAAAGCCTGAGTGTGCTTTTTCCTCATTGCCTTTTAAAGACTGTATATTTTCAAAGTTTTAAGTTATTTATTTTTGGAGATAAAAAATGATATCTCATTGTTTTAATCTGCATTTATTTAATAGGAGAGAAGTTGATTGTCTTTTCATATATTTATATATTCATATATTTATCGGTTGTTTTTGCTTTTTGTTTTATTCTTATAATTATTTGGAATGCTGTCTTTATCATATACAAAATTTCCACATACGTTTGGATTTGTTTCTGGATTTGTTATTCAGTTCCAATCAACTGCCTTTTCAAGCATTAATATTATACTGTTTTAATGACTAGCTTTGTAATACATTTTAATATTTGGTAAGACAAAGTCATCCTCAACTACCCTTCCTATTTAGAATTTTTCTCATATGTTTATTTTTACAGATGAATTTTAATATTACTTTTTCAAACAAAAAAATTGTATTGGAATTTTTAAAAATTGGAGTTGAATTGAGTTACTAGATAAATCAGAGCTGACATCCTCATAATGCGTCTTTTTATTTAAGAGCAAGGTTTGTCTTACTTATTCAAATAGTTTTTTTATTTAATAGAGTTTTCAAGTTTTCTTCATATAGGTCTTGCATATTTCTTAAGTTCATTGTTAGATATTCCATATTCATTTCTGCGGTTGGACAAAGGATTTTTTTCTTCCACCCTATTTTGCCTCTTGTTTGCATATTGGGAAGTGATTGATTTTTGTATATTCTGGGAGAACTATGAGGAGGGGCATGCAGAGGAACAGAAGGAGAGATGTGGGGGAAACAATCAGGAGACTGCCTTGGAAGGCAGGGGAGCTTGCATTTCAAGGAGGACTTTGACTTTATCAAATGATGTCAAGGTCAAGTAGGAGGGAATGGGGCCTCTCCTAGGAGCTGGCTGAGAGAGTGATGCAGCAAAGATGAGAGTAGTTAGGGATCATGCAGGAAAGAAGGACCCCACTCCTTCTTGGCTTTTGTGTACTATTTATTGCTGCAGAGAGCCCTCTGCATGTGAAAGAAAAATCCAGAAGCTTGGATGCATAGATGGGGGGTGTGTGTGTGTGTGTGTGCGCGCGTATAGCTGGACAAGAAGCACGGGTGCCAGTCTCAGAATCTGTGGGCTCACATGGGAGCCAATTATCGATGGTTTCATTTACAGTGAACGTGCTGCAAACCCTAAACAGGCATGCAAAGCAAACGAGAGAAAGTTTGTTTTCTCCGATGCTATAGAATGGAGTAAACTAGAACACTGATTTGCTTTTCCTGGGAAGTGAGAGCAGTAGACGAATAGCAAGACATTGTTTTTTTTTTTTTTAAACTTGTTTCAAGTGAAAATTTGTCCAAATGGTACCATAGTTCCCCAAATGGCCATAAATTCCTGACTTGGCTGGAGTCTTGCCTCCCCTTTCCTGCCCAGGTTTAGCAGCCTTGCCTACAGCCATAAAGGTTCTTTTGGCACAGCAGGGGGCAGGAAGAAGAGCTGCACGATTGGCTTATGGCAAGCTTTCTCCCTGTTGCTTTCTGTTTGTCCTGCCTCTGCATTAGTCATCCAGGGAGTTTCGTTGGCTGCAATGTTAGAATAGGGTAAAGATCTATAAATATCATTCCGCTGATGAAAATATCCTCCCAGTAACTGGAACCTGAGGGCAAGCCAATGAATTGCCAAGAAAGCTGACTTATCCAGTTGCAGGGCCTGAGGTGTCCAGCTTTGAATAAAGGAGGGGTATGAATATGGATGCTGACGGTCAATCCTTGGTGCTTATCCTTGACTGTAGAATAAGGATGGAATGTATTCATGATTTGGAGGAAAGGCTCTTTGACAGAATGAAATTGACTCTTAAATTCTAGCGAAGCATTTCTCAGGTTGCCAGATGAAATACAGAACACCCAGTTAAATCTGAATTTCGGGTAGACAATGAATAAAAATTATTCATACTTTTATTTGCTAACTCTGGCAACACTGAAAAGTTAGCCTTGGTAAGATAGAGATGTCCATATACTATGAGAAACACATGAGCAAGCTCAGCTGGACTTCATTGGGTTATCCTGTGGACTGGAGGCTCTTTGGAAAGAAGTATTAGGGCTAGCTATCCTACACATCTCCTGGATTCCGATTTCTACTCATTCTCTGTGTACTGAGCCTCTCCCATCCATCTTGTCCATTCCATTCCATCACCACCAAGGGGGTTCCAACTATTAGCAGCTTTAACCCAAAATGTTCGTGCGCTCAGTGATCTACTCTAGGGAATGTCTTCCCTTTGCAGTAACTTCCTATTGATCTCTCTGCTTGGCTTCTTCCTCTCAACACTCTCTTCCTACCACACCCTGAGCACGATCATCTGAAAAATGATTCCCAACTCTGTTTCATCATGTGCTATGGTCGTGTGCTGCCGCTCAAACCCGCCCACCTGTAGACCTTGAACCGCATCTGTATGTGGCCTGGGATTTTCAGCCATGTAATTTTCTCTAGCTCAGTCACATCTGTGAGTCTTGTTCCCTGAGTTCTCGGGAGCTGATCTTTCATACCCTTTCACAGCTCCTCACTCAAGAGAGACTTGCTGGTTGATAGGTTCTGGTGACTCCTATCAGAGTTAGCCAAATTTATCAAGTGGGGAAATTGTTTTAAGCCCAAGGTTCTTGAGCAGGAGAAGTTCAGAGAGGCCAGAAGACGCCAAATCCTGCTTTCACTTATGTGAGCCCCTCTCTTACTGTTGTTCCTAGTTTGGGGGCTAAAAAGGTAGAGATCTCTGTGTTTGAGCTCCCAATTAAGGCAGTTTGGTTGGCAGATGTTCCTTTAAACTCTAAAACCAGTTTAGGCAGAGAGGGACTCAATAAATGTTGGTGATGGAGGTGAATCGAGAAGTGAACTCTTCAAGTCACGGAATTCTAGATTTCTAGGTTGAAATCTGCGATATATTTCTCTGTCTACAGATCTTGTTCAACAGAATAATCTTCCTGGCTTCTCTGTTCAAGAATATTATAAAGCCTTGGTGGAAGTGAGGGAGAAAGGTTGGAATCAAGAATAGTAACGCTGTTAATAAAAATAGCGGAAAGCTATAGTCACAACAATAATGATAACGACGTAAAGTGCCCCCTGTGGTTCTGGTGATGTATACACGTTTTTCTTTAATTCATACAACATCACCAGTTGGTGTTTTGTTACCATTTCACAGATGAGAAAACTGAGGTCCAGAATGGTTAAACTGTTTGCCCATGGATTAAAAACTAGTTAAGAACTGGAGCCAGAATTTGAATAAATGTCCATCTGACTGAAGTCCTAGGTTTACTCAATATATCACATCACATCCCTCTTCTCGTCACTTGTTGGGAACTTTTTGCTTTGTGATGATAGACTCAAGGGTCTGTTGAAGGGAAATGTGAGGGCTGAATGGTAGCCTGGCACCTCCTCCATTCGGAGGATCATCTGACTGCCATGACCAAGAGGAATAAGGCAACTGGGCCCAGCTCCTAGGGGTCTGGAATGTGATGTGGGTCCCTGGGCAGGCTTTTCTGAAACCAGACCCTGCCTTGACCCTGGTTAATTACTCTGTAGTTATTCACACAACTGAATTCCTGCTGTCAGTGGGTCCTGTGATGCACGTCAGGGCTGCCAACGAACACGGAGCAGCGCTAATCCTGGTGAGCTTGCCCTGGGGCTGGGCAGGACGTCCTATCGAATGATTATCATGTGATGAAGCCTCACTGCTCCGCGGCCTGTCCTGGCTTTCCGGCTGCAGTGTTAACAGACTTTTCTTCTGGGGCATCCGGGAGCTGGAAATCACTCACACGGATCACACGTGCAGTGCTGCCAGCCCCGCAGCTTTACTCAGCTGAAGGCCTCCCTCACTCTGGCTTGATAGTGATCGAGCTCTCCCAGTTGGAGCTTGTTACCTGGGAGCTGTCCAGATCCGATGATGAAAACTGGCTAGGGTGTAGTCGTTTCGGTCAATTACCGGCAGCCCATTAAATGAGGGCTGGCAAACCTGGGAGCCACTGAGTGCCATTTCCAAGGCACTTTGGGTGCATTGTTTTCCCAGCCTCTCTTCTCTCAGCCTGCCTTGGCTCCATTCTTTTCTCTCATGTTGAAACTCATGGGAATATGAAAGGAGGTGGAACCCATGGGTTTCTGATTCCAAGTGTAGTGACTCATGGTTGGTGGGATGTGATGGGATGGTCTGTGCTCAGAAGGTGGGCTGAGCTGCCTTCACCTCTTGGAAAGAATGTCGACTTTGTTGAGGGCCAGTGAACTGAATCGCCAGAGAGGTCAGAGTGTGACCAGAAACTGAGTGCCTGCAGAGTTCCTCTGGGCCTTCCCAACACAGGGAGAAAGGAAGCTGCTTTCCACAGGAGAGCTGCAGCTAGGCCTTCCTAGGCAGTTACTAGAGGCTCTCTGGCTAGTCCACCTCAAATTAGCTTGTGCTCATCATTTTAGGGTAGGCTTCATTCTTGGCTTTCTTTCTGGGGAATTCCAGGTTTGCATCACTGGAATTTCTCTGGTCTGCTAGGTAGGGCCCATTTCTTCCTAAAGGCTAGGATCTTCCTCACTAATACTTTAGACCAGGAGTTTAAAAGATGTGATCTCTAGACCAGCAGCATCAACATCATCTGGAAATGCGCTAGAAATGCAAATGATCAGGCCCCATGGTAGATCTGTGGAACTGGAAACAGGGGATGGGGACTGCCAGTCTGTTTTGGCAAGGACTTTCAGGTAATGAAGAGGCATGCTCAAATTTGAGATTTACTTCTTTAGACCTGTGTTACTCAAAGTGTCGTCTGTGGACCACAGCATCAGCATCTCCTGGGAGATCACTAGAAATGCAGGCTCTCAGGCCTGCCTCTCAGAGCTGCTAATCAGAATCTGCATTTTAGCAAGGTCCCCAAGTGATTTGATTGCACTTTAAAGCTTGGGAAGCGCTACTTTAGAGCGATGGTTCTCAACCTTGGCTGCACATCGGGCTCGCTTAATGCCCAGGCCCCACCCCAGACCAATTAAATCAGAATTTCTTGGGGTGATGCCCAGGCGTTGGTGTTTATTAAAAGTTTCCCTAGTGATTCTAATATCTAGTCAAGGTTGAGAGCAATTGCTTTGGACCACCACAGGCTCCAGAATCACAGGGAGCTGGGTCTGTTAAAAAACAAAACAAACAAAAAAACCCAGCCAACTATGCAACCACCAGAACAAAATCAGTGATGTAGAGCAGAGCTTCCCAACAATGTGAAGAGATACAGTGTTGCATCGTGGATGTGCTGGGTAGATGTGGAATCTTTCATCCCATCAGGCCTTGGGGGTAGCAGGACGGGAACTGGGTTGCCATGAGCAACCATTTACCCTGGTGGCTATTAAAAATATCATTTTCTGTGTATGCTGTGACAGGGAAAAGGTTGGGAAACATGCTGTAGACCCAACTAAGTCTATCATTACTGTGTTACTGTGCTGACTGTGGTGCTTGGGTGTGGCAGGGGTTGTGAGAGGGAGATGCTGAAAATCACTAACTCTGGGACTGAGAGGGCAGGAACACACTTTCAGATATTTGATGACTTCGGTAATCCAAATCCAGACAAATACTTTCTAGACCGTCATTGCCACCTGGTATTTATTTAGCCTTCTTGCTATTCAGAGGTTTCCTAGCTGTTATCTGATTATTTCTTACAATAGGCATGGATTATTTTCCCCTCTTTGGCGATGAGGAAATTGAGGCCCAGCAAGCTTGGGACTCCCTTAAGGTCAGGTAAGAAGGGACGTCAAGGAGCAAAGAGTGTTGCTCTGATGCCCATTGGAAAGGTCTAGAGATGTCGCCTCCCACTTCACAATGGCAAAAGCTATCTCTGGGGTGGAGGCGGGGTGAGAGAGGACTCGGCCTCCTGCTTTCAGGCGGGGACTCAGTGTTCCTGTGGCTGCCCTCAGTCCTGAGGTCACTGCCTGGAGACTGGGGCTTCCTGGGAGTATCCCAGGAAAGCTCTGAAAGAGGAACTGTTTAGCTAATTGCGAAGCTTGACTGTTGTTTGGCTAGCTTGTGTGTGTTAACACTTCCCTCTCTCCCTCAAGTTTTCATCTTGGTGCTGGATGAACATATTGTAATTATGCTAATCATGCTGGCTGGGCAGCCTGAGGCAGAGAGGGAGGGGCTCCTCTCCCTAATTGTTTCCCTCTCCCGGAGCAGTTGGTTGTCTGACTGAGTCCCCAGACAGGCAAAGGGAAGGCTGCAGGGCAGGCGGGCTGGGGAGGAGGCCTGGGTAGTGCTTCCTGTCCTGGGGCTGTGGATCCACTTGGTTTGCAGAGAGGGAGGGGTCAGGAATAGCTGCCAAGAATGGGTTGACTGGGCGAAGGGGCTTTCTGCTGGATTCAGTGGGGACCGGATTCAGGACTGGTCCTTGCGAGATTGTGAAGGAGGCAAACTGATCTTTGTTGTCCTTCATCTTCTCTTTGGTGATGGCGGCTCTCCCTCTTTCTCTTCCTCCCCTCCCTCCTTCCCCTCTTTCTCTCCCCTTCTCCACCTCTTTCCCTCCCTCTCCTCCTTCTCCTCCCATTCTCCTCTTCCCACTTCTTTTTGCCTTGCCTGAACCTCCAGGCACAGTGTTCCTGCTGGTTTGGAATTTGGAGGCATGCAAATTTATGATGCAGACATAATTATAGACATGGTTATAGATACAGATACAGATATAGATATTGACACAGACATAGACAGAAACATCCTCACACCTAGGAGACTTAATGACCATTTGACTAGTAAACACAGCTTGTTAGAAAGCATAGTGAATGAACCGAAGGCCGTGAATGAGAGAGATATTTTCAAAGTGACCTGTACAGTATTCTTTATATGATGTAGGTTATATAAAGGAAATTATTCACAATTGGCATCAAAATTCATCTCTTCAGGAAAGAACTGACTTTGTTTCATGGAATAATGTGGTGAGTCATTTATATTTCACCAGAAATAGTGGTGAAAAGATAGGTCTCAGGGAAGTTTCTGGAAAGAGAGGGCAAAAACAAAAGGAGTGCTTAAGAAAATGGTAGAATTTATCGTCTCGGGGGCAAAGGGAAAGTGAAGAAGGCAGAGGAGTAGAGGAACAACAGAATAGAGAGTCTGACGGAGGTTTAAACACAGGATTGATAATGTACACTGGGTTTATTATGAAGTTGTTTGCACTCACTTTTTCTAACGCCATCCATCTTCATGAACTCTTCAGTAAAGTATGCTTCCCAAGGACTTTTGTGAGTGTGGCTCTGTGTGTCATGTATGCATGTATCCATCCAGGGAAAGGAGCTGAGTCCCACATCGGAGTTGATGCAGACTGAAAAGGAGCACTTAACAAGGCTGACCTTCAGATGGTCAGCCTCTGGGCACCCATGTGGACTTTCAGAGGATGGGTAATGCTGGTCCAAGCCTACTGTAAGCAGATTTTTTAGGGCAGCATACATCAGTCATCATTCTGGGTTGCACTGAAGTAACAGCTGAGAAGGCAGACCGTGACTCTAGACTGTCTCTGGTTAGAGCTGTGAAATGGAATTTTCCACTTACATTTAGTTTTGTATATTTCCACTGGTAGTCTCACATCCAGCTGTCAGGAAGACCACGGAAGGTGCTCTCCTTTCTTCTTTTTCTTCTTCCCTTTGGCATTATGCAGGTCTTTATAGCTGCAAAGGACTCCAGGGAAGTGCTAAACTCTGTGTAACTTGCTGATGGGTTTCACGTAGCACCATGATTCTTTGTTCAGTGTTGGTTGTGAAACTCGTGATTCAATACCACATTTCCTAGTGTCAACTTGGCTGGTTTATGATACTGTGAACCAAGTATAGAAGGAAGATCCTTAGTTCAATTTATGTTGTCCATCAGTCAAGGGCCAGCGGGGTCTTCAGCACTATGCTAGGTTTTAGAGGGGTGGGGAATGCACAAGACAGAAAACACAATCCCTGCCCACAGGGAAGCACATTTTTGGGGTGTGTCTCATCTCTTATCCTTCTGTCTCTCTCTGTGTTTTTCTTTCCTTGAATTTTCCGTCTTTTCTCCTGTCTCTTGTCTTTTTCTCCTGTTTCTGTTTCCATAAGATCTGTCTTCACTAACATTTTCTTTTTTTTTTTTTTTTTTTTTTGGAGGAAGATTAGCCCTCAGCTAACTACTGCCAGTCCTCCTCTTTTTGCTGAGGAAGCCTGGCTCTGAGCTAACATCCGTGCCCATCTTCCTCTAGTTTATACGTGGGACGCCTACCACAGCATGGCTGCCAAGCAGTGCCATGTCCGCACCCGGGATCCGAACCAGCGAACCCCGGGCCGCCGAGAAGCGGAACGTGCGAACTTAACCGCTGCGCCACCGGGCCGGCCCCTTCACTAACATTTTCTACAACTAAGTATTTCTGCCTTTTCCCCTTCACTTCTGTGCCTTTATCATTGTTCTTTTTTTTTTTTTTTATCATCTGCTTATAGATTATCAAAGCAGGAAAACAAACAGGCAAACAACAAAACGCCTCTTCAAAGCCTGACTCCTGAACAGTCACCAGTGAGTTCAGCAGAATGTCCCTGTCCTCATCCTATATCGTGTGCCCAGGAATTATAACTCAAAGGTCCATTATCTGAGAGATCTTCCTAACAGTGGGTGTTCTGACCGACTAAGCAATATGAGCTTTTCCCATAACCATTCACAAGAGGCTAAATGAAAGGCAGAATGTCAATCCTAAATCAGAATTACCCTGGATTCTTAGCATTTTAAACCAGATTGCTAATACCCAGTGATTTTATTAGAGGATCTCTTTTGGGTGTGGACTATTTTTCCATTTGAAATGCTATTAAAAGGGGAAAATGAAAAGCTCATTCCTCTGAAAAAGAATTTTGGCGGGCAGATAGTATGATTCTGGAACAGATGGTTTAAATATTATTTACGTGTTATTTGAAGTCGCAACATGGGCTTGTGCATCTTTCTGCAACATTAAATAGCTATTCAACTTGCTATTTGTATCAAGATTAGAGCAATTTAATTGGAAAAAGAGAAAACCTAGGGTGAGTTGTTATCCCTGGGAAAAGAGAAGGCTGCCACTATTTGTGTGGTGACTGTGCAGCTGATGGGAAAGGGAATAATCAGAGCCTTTTCTCCACTGGGGCAGGCAGCCTGAAGGGGCAACCCAGGCTAGAAAACCACTCTCCCTGAAAATGTGGCTATTGACCTGTTCAAATGGTCTCTTTCATTTGTTGCTTCAGATATAATTATTGACTCTAGTAAGGACCACACTTGTTTACCATGTCCCATAGCCAACAACCTTCTCACTTTAAGGGTGAGACAGGGAGGTAATTAAATGGAAAATCAATGATAATACAAAACATCATATAATAAAGATAAAACTCATTCTACTTTCTAATCATTTTTTTAAGAGAAAGTACATGAATGCATTTACCTGCGAAAGCATGAGGAAAAGTCCCGCTGTGTTGAATCACTTCTTGACACATTTTAGCCAACAATAAAGTTGGATACCTAATGTGAAATTCATATGGGAAAAAGGGGATGGCTCAAAGATGTACAAGTCAGGATAGGTTAGGTTATGCTGTAGTAACAAACAATCCCTAAGTCTCAGTAGTTTAACATACAAAAGCTTGTTTCTTCCTTATGCAAATATGACCAGTGGGTCTTTTAGCTCTCCAGGAAGCTCCTTTTTCAAGGGATCTAGATTGCTTGCATCTGTTGCTTTGCCATTTGGAACATGTCTTTGTTACTAAAGCATGGGAAGAACTTTGCATACTGGCTTTAAATGCTTCATCCTAGAAGTGACATACGTTATTTCTCCTTGCAATTTCTTGGCCATAATTAGTCACAGTGCCCCTCCTAAATGAAACTGATCTGAGAAATGGAGAGAGGGAAAACATAGCTCGTGAATGCTAAATGTTTCTGCCACAAAGCATAAATGGGACCAATGTTATGTTATAAGGGTCTCATTTTGCTAAGTACCAATATTTATATGGTAGGAGTGTTTCAGAGAAGCTCACAGAGGGCTAGACTGTTCCGAGGGGCAATGGTCAGGGACCTCTCAAAGCAGAAGAGCTGGAGTCAGCTCCAATCTTGCTCAGACTGCTGGGATTAAGTATATAGGATTGTGGGAGATCTCCAGAGAGGTCTCAGGCAGAGGGTCTGGTTGTCCTAATAGGGGACCATGCTATACAGGGAGGGACATGACCTGGAGGGGTCTGGTGTCCGCCACTTCAAGTCTTTAGTTTTGGGAGGGCCCTTTCTGAGGCTGCCTAATGCCCTGTAGACACCAACCATTCCTGCGTAGTCCTCCCAGATGCTGAACTATCTGAAGGTAGGGACTAGATCTTAACTAGTTGTGACTGCAGCAGTGTGTAACATGATGACTTACCCAGACAATACTAACAGGTTACTAGCTGAATAAACCGGCCAGCCAGTGTAGGTCAATAAATATTGCTTCTGTGGTATAAACTAGTGCTTCTCCAACTTTGTGGTGCTTACAAATGGCCTGGAGATCTGGTAAAAATGCAGATTCTGATTCGGTAATTCTGGGGTGGGGCTCTGCATATCTACCAAGATTTCACACTCCACATGAGGGTATTAACTGAGGATTCCAACTGGGTGTGTTAATCCACTGAGGCTCAGTTGTCTGAATAAAGGTTTTACTTGGAAGCCTCACTTTGGGAGGCAATAATCTCAATCTGGTTATTCCTATTGCCCAGGCGGCCTGATAGGAATCACGCCTGGGCCTTAAGAGACAAGAAGCCTCCTGGGGCTGAGCTCTTTGTGAATATATGAATTCTCAATACACCTGGTTTTGTTTTCCCCTCTTAAGGAATCTGACAGGCAGTTAATAGCCCATGAAAAAGCCGTATCCAAACTGTACTTTGAAGGCATCAGAAAGTCCTGCTTTTGAATGATTTCCTTCCCATTGCAACTCCCAAATCCGGTCCAGCAAGAGGCCTGACGTTGAGTGGCTCCTCAAGCATTCAGATGTGTCTGAGCAAACACAAGAGGCAATCAAATTACCTGAACACCGGCCACTTCAGAGTGCTCACTTGAGATGACAGTTTCAGCTTCAAAAGAGGTATGCAAACCGGAATAATGAAATGTTCCATTTTATTAAGTTCCTGGCCAGAGGGAGGGATTGTATTAGAAGAGAGAAAAGGTGGAGAGTTTTAAGTTTGATTTCTGTGACGCTGATAAGCAGTAATTTTTGCAGAGGGGGGAAAAGGAATCCACTGCAATAAAACTATTTTCATAATACCATGGGAATGAGTTATTGCTCTGAGGAAGGCATGGCTCCTAATGGCCGCCCGAGCTTCCATCTCCATCTTTCATGGGTCAGTCCGACGTTTTTATGGTGCTGACACAAGAGAGAGCATTTATGTTGCTTCCATTCTCCATCTGTCAACAGTTAGGAGAGAGCGCCACTACCTTAGGTTCACTTTTGATCCGATTCCTGTGTCAGCTCCGCACGGGACTGCTGGGTACGCGTGGGAGCGGGGTGGCTCCAGAGGCCAGTTGCACCACGTTTTCAGACCATTAATGGTTAGAAGGACCGAGAGTAAATCGTTTTTGCATGAATCAGAGGAAAGTGCCATTTCCTCTCCTTTATGGTTCATCAGAACCTTGGTCACACTGCATTGGCTTTGCTTTCCCTGGGCCTCCCAGAACTTGGTCCAAGTTCCATTTCCAGAAAGTAGGACTCTGTCTCTCACTGGACCTCGAATATGACTGGTCCTGGAACAGAAACCCAGAGAGCTGGTTAAATGCACGAATGAGGAAAAAACACTTATTTTATGTGTGTGCCTACCAATGGTGTCCGTATGACTTGCACTGTAATACACTTACTTTTCCTATCACTTCAACCCTCGCAAAGTCTTTTGGAACCAAGAAAACTGTAGAGATGAAAAATCTTGGTATGAGGATGACTTGATGTAAGTGAATGGAAGAACTTTGACTCTTCCCATCCTCCTGATGAGTTCTATTGATTTTTGTTACAATTGGTCTTGGTGAACGATTATCAATGAGAAAATATAATTTCTTAAAGATAATTTCTGTTCTACATAGAATCACTTACAAAGAGGCCATATAAATAGCCCTAGGTCAGAGGTGGGTGAATTAACTCAAGGCCAAGTGTAGGTGCAAACTTTGTCAGGGATGTTTCTAAGAGGGCAGGGGTTTATGGGGCATCCAAGGGGGAGTTTTAGTTTGTTTGGTTGTACTCTAGTTTCTTAATTCCTGTTATTGTGTTTTATCTTTTTCCTCTTAAGAAGGCCAGATGAGACAGATCCAAGAGAACTTTGAGCTTTGTTAATTATCGTGGGTGTCTTCTGGGCTCAGAGTCCTGGATGGCTTAGCTGGGAGCTTCATCTATTATGGAAGGAAGCTTGGAAGGAGTGAGCTGGACTCTTTTTGTTTAACAGAGTAGTGGTGATGGATATAATTTATTTATCACTTTTATGTACCCTTGTCTGCTTTACTTACACTATTTCTAATCGTGACAACAATCTTGCAAAAGAGGTGTCTTACTCTTGTTTTTCAGATGGAGGCACTGAGGCTCAGAGAGGTTACATAACTTGCTCAGGATTTATGGCTGGTAGGTAATAACTGGGACTCTAACCCCATCCTGTGACCCTTCCCCCAAACTTATGATATTTCTACTGTGTTATATGATAAATCGCCTTAGTTTGCGAGGAATCAGCATCTAAACTTCCGCTTGCAAGGGGAAAAGATTTTCTGAAAGAAATAGCAGCAACTCAAGAACGTGTTAAGAATGCATGTCTCAGCATTTACTTGTCAGCATTTATTAGGCACCTATATTGTGTAGGTTCTGCTCCCGATTGTGTCAGAGGCATGAGGAACGGGTGAGGACTGGTTACCATTGTTTCTGGGACCCATGAACCCAGAAGTGACTTCTCCTTCCTATTAATATCTTGATACTTAACTATCTGAGCCACCCCATTAGCACGCGCTAACAGATTTTGTTAGTCACCTAAGCTTTGAGATCAGAGATGGCGTTTTCTTTATATTTTCCTGGGGTGAGATTCCTGGCATTGTACATGGCAGGTACTTGATGTATGTTTGATTGATCGACTGACTGTCACAGCATCTGCTTAGATCTGCTTATACTTTAAAAGGCAGCGTATTTTGAGAATGAGACAGGATAGATAGCTGCAAATGCATGCACTGAAACTTTGCAGAAAGCACCATCTGAGACAGCTGCAAAAAACAGTCCACAAGCCAGTGGAGAAAATTCCAGCATAAGAGAAAGGAGTCTGGGTACAAATGCAAACTGCACCTACAATGGATTGAAGCCTGATCGTGGAGCACAGCCCTATCTCTGACAGTGCCTGAGTGCCTCTCGGAGCTTCTTTCTCCTAAGGATCTCATTCGGCTTTAGTTTAGGATGGTAATAACTTAAACTCCAACACTGGGATGGCCATTGATCAATGAAATGAGCTGGCAGTTTCCAGACAGATTGGTGAAATGAAATACCTCAAATTGACCAGCCCGAGAACATTTTTCACAGCCTATCCATCCCTTCTGAGCTATTCAGAGAGCAAAGTAAAAGAAATTAGAACTTTGAAATTGCTGCTTGTCCAGTGGCAACCTCTCTGGGACACTGAACAAGTTGCAATTTATCTAGTTTTCCCACTCAGAGAATTGGCAACAGCAGTTGCACCAACCACACTTAATGAGTATAGACGTGTTAGATGCTGTTCTAAGTCTCTTGATCTCATTTAATTTTCACAACAAATGGGCAAGGCAGCAATGGTTATCCTTATTTTACATATGAGGAAACGAAGGCTCAGAGAGGGAAGTAAGTTACCGAAAGTCACACAGCTTAGGAGGTGGCAAAAGAAGGACTGGAACCCTAGGTCTATTAGATCCAAAGCCAGTGCTCTTAAACGTTATGTAAATTGCCTTTTCCCTTTTCCAACATCTCTTTTTTTTTTTGGAGGAAGATTAGCCCTCAGCTAACTACTGCCAGTCCTCCTCTTTTTGCTGAGGAAGCCTGGCTCCGAGCCAACATCCGTGCCCATCTTCCTCTAGCTTATACGTGGGACGCCTACCACAGCATGGCTGTGTGGGTGCCTACCACAGCATGGCTGCCAAGCAATGCCATGTCCGCACCCGGGATCCGAACCAGCGAACCCCGGGCCGCCGAGAAGCGAGAAGCGGAACGTGTGAACTTAACCGCTGCGCCACCGGGCCGGCCTCTCCAACATCTCTTCTTAAAGAGAAATGCTCCTTTTCAAAGAGGAATTTGAAGACGATGGGTTAGTTCCTGATCAATTAAGTGGTGAGTCCTTGTGATTTGGGAGCTAGGAAATATAAAAATAACTTTTTTGCTATTTCTCAGTTTGGTAGCAATTTCAAATAAACTAACAGTTGGAAGTGTTTTGTAGAATTCCGTTCCTCTCTGAGGTCTGTTGTAGCAATGCCACTGGTAGGATTTAAATTCCTTCCAGAGGCTGGGCTGCCAAGGTTACCAGTCTGGATGGCCAGGAGAAGGGCAATAAAACAAGGAAGTCTGAAGGAGGAATGATGAGAATGGGAGGAGACAAAGACGAGTTCAATTCAACATATGTCAGTCACTTGAAGAACATCCAGGTGTAGATGTTGAGCTGGAGGATGGAAGAACATGACTGATGCTTTGAAGTGAAGTTGGGATGTGGCTAAATAAATATAAGGCTAGTTAAATGTGTCAGAATAAGTGAGCTCACTAAAGGCCCCAGTGTGGAGAGGGAAGGAGGAGATCAAGATAAGAATCTTGGGAGGAAAAGGAATGACCAAGGGAAAGTGAAGGTGCTCACAGCTGGGAGAGGAGGAGTTACGCAGGATAATTGTTAAAAGGGCCTACTGCATCCTTAGATGGTTAGAGCAGTGCCTCCCACAGGTGAACACGCGCACATGCTCGTGCGAACTCTGTCTCCCTCCTAGGTGTATGGTCCCCAGGAATGGGTATGCACGGGTACATACCCTTCTACATAGGAGAATATTCATGGTAGTGTTATTCTGAATAGCCACATGTACATCAGTTGTAGAATAGATAATAAATTGTAGCATATTCTTACAATTATAGTAGTACATAGAAATTAAAAAATGAACTGCCATGCACTCAACAACATGGATTAATCTCACAGACATAATGTCGAGTAAAAGATTTTTAAAAAAGAAGTGTTCATAGAGATAGTAAAAATTGAAGAGGATTGATTGAATTTCCTCTGTGGAAGAGAAATCTGGGATTCTGATCCTCCTGTATAGAGTATCTATACCAAGTCCATCCTCCCAGCTGCTGCTTTGGAGAAGGGTTTTTTTTTTTTTTTTTAAGCCCTAATAGGGTGTAGAATTGGCCTCTTTCATTTAATTTGCAGTTCCTCTTGCTCTTCAACACAGTGGAGTGAGCACAAGTGTTGATGTTGCAGAAATGTAGACAGGTCCAGCGTGACCCTGGCTCTCTGGACTAGGCCTTCATGACTAGCACGTGCTCACCGATGCCTAGGCAGCCTTCTTGGTCACCTATTGAGATTTTGTGCTCCGTCTCTTTATTTCTTACTTCGACTTTCACGTTTAGCCCAAATCATTCTTTGTGGAAGACTCCAAATGAAATACCGAAATAACAGTTTCCCCATTAGAGGGTTTTTTGTTGTTGCTGAGTGTGAATTTCATGAATATGTTTGCCTTATAGGCCCCAAGGAGTAATGAGTACTAATTTAGGAATCCTTTTTGATGCGGTTTGTGTGTGAGTCATGTCTTTTAGAAATTAGCGTAAACATCTTTCTCTCTTCTCCTCACACCCTCGCTTTCTCTCTCTTTTTCAACGTCAGACGTCAGTGCTGCAGTCCTTTTCCTTTTGATTCTCACAAGGCAAAGACTCCACAGGGTTAATTAATGCCGTCTATCATGTGACAAAGACTGAGCCCGCTGAGAGCATTAATTAAGTACACAGGAGGAACAAACCAGCGGTTTGAGAAGGGAGAAAAGAGAAGGCGCATCCTTCAGCTGGGGACGGAGGCAGTCGAGAGTCAGGGAATCTGTGAGGCAGAAGAAAGATTTTGAACATCTTCAAAGAGGAGCTGGTGGCGAAGTCTGGAGGCTGGGATGGATGGACTGTGCAGGATGGAGTTAGTAATCAGAGGCTGAAGTGAAGATCTAAGCATGGCGATGGCAGTCTATGAAAGAGTTGGAGAAAGGGCCAGAGCCCCCATCGGGTAGGCACGAAAGTTGAGGCAGCGTCCACCTGCCATCAAGACTTTGAAATAAAAGCCAAATTTCCCTCCACAAGTAAAAGCAGCTGAGTATTTTCAATCATCCACACATTTTGTGTTGGGGTGGGAGTGGGTAAAGCATGAGAGATTGAATTGTTTATTCTTCAATCTTTCATTGTAATTCAGTGGAATTAATTCAGTGGAAACATAGTCTTTAATAAACGATTATTATTTCACTTTTTATTGTGGAGATTTAAAAACATGTACAAAAGTGAAGAGAATATTATGATCCTCAAGGTGCCTATTACTCATTACCCAGTGCTAATAATTATCAATAGTTTGTCATTCTTGATACATACTCATTTTTGGAAGATGAGTTCAGGGGAATTTTAATTATTTTTTTGTATTAAAGAAGAGCTTGTGTTTACCTCTTAATCTCATTTGCTCTTTTAAATCAAAATAGCCACCAAATATCCAACATAGAGACATTGCAGGACTATTTTTCTTTTTTGGTAAGTACTAGTTGGCACAATTACGGGAGCAGGCAGAACGACCTGCTGAGGTTGGCATCTGTTGGCCCCTATTATGGACAAGACCTCAGCATCAGATGGTGGCCAGGCAGGATGGTACAGGATCCTGGTAGGTTTTGGTGCCTCAAGTCCCCTCCTGGACCTGCTGGATCCTTCTTCAGGCATCCTGGAGCTCAGAATCTCATTTCCTGTTTTATTAACGAAGTACCTTCAGAAAATGTTTTGCTGGACTTATTCACAATGAGAATGGATGGCTGATAATATTTCATGTCTGTTTCCTAGGGAGATCTTCATTTTAACTGAGAATAAGAAACTGGGTGAAATAAATCTATAATTGTGAAATCGTAGGTGTCAGGCAGCAGGTTAGGGAATTATTTCTTTGGGGTGCAGGGCCCGGACCCTCGAAATCATTTGGTGTAGGCTGCCACCTATTTCTACACACAAAGAGGCCCCAGAGTCTTGGTGATGTCTTGGACCCAGGTGGGCCAGCTCACTTTCAAAGCTCCCTGGGCAGAGCTCCCTCCTCTGAGGGCTGGTCAGCCTGTGCTGTGTCTTCAGGAGCCCTTTCCATGGGCAAGGTCAAGAGCTCTTGGCTGTGGTGACTACTGGGGTGTGATAGAGGAATGTGCAGGTGTTCACTTTATTTCTCTTGCTCCTGTTCTTTTCCTTGCAAGGGTTGTCCACCCTCTACTGCCTTCTGAAATGATTATTAATGGAATCCTCTTCACTTTTTCTGAACTCTTGGTTTTTCCTCTTAGTTCCAGATTATTTTAATTCTGCAGGCTCTTTTTCACGTCCTTTGCCTGCTGGCCCCTGATTTACAGTCCGGCCTTTCTCCTCCTCATGTCCTTCTTGTCTATTCCTATCATATTCTCTTTCTTACTCTCTCTCTTCTTTGAACTTGCACAGACTGGAGCAAATGAAAATATACTTTTCAAATTTTATTGGCCCAATTATTCTATTTTAAATGAAGCCACTGCAGCCATCACACTGATCTCTGAAGCTCAGGAAATCTGAGGACAAAAGAAAAATATTAGCTCCTCTCTTGCCTTCCTGGCCACTTACTTTGATATGATTTCATCTCAAAGAATATTATGGATTTAAACATGTCATAATTCACATTAAAATTTTTTCCCAATGAGAAAAAGGTAATTGCTAATATTTTTGAATGAATTAGTTCATCTTGTTTAGCATCTTCTGGGCGCACAGCATTATGCTGATCAGCTACACCTTTTGACTGGTATCTTTTCCAAAAGGCTGGTGTTCTATAATTCAACTATAAAATAAGAAAAAGAAGAATGAAAGTATTATGCAAGTATTAAGCCATGAAATTGTCATATGGTTTATTTTTAATGGCTTAGCTTGATTTTTGTCTTCTTCATAAAGATTTTTGCAGTCATCATTGCCGGAGGATCCATCCTTGAAATCGTCTATCCCTTTATCCATGTATCCATCCATCATCCATTCACCCATCCGTCCATATATTTATGCTTCCTTTCTTCCTTCTTTCTTTCTTTTCTCCCTCTCTCCCTCCCTCCCTCCCTCCCTTCCTTCCTTCCTCCCTTCCTTCCTTGCTTTCTTCCTTCCTCCTTTCCTTCCTCCCTTGCTTTCTTCCTTCCTTCCTCCCTCCCTTCCTTCCATTCACTCACCCACCGTCTCACCCATCCATTCACCTACCCACCCACCTAGTGCTTATTCTTTATAAGGTACTGTGAAAAGGTTGGTCATACAAAGAACAGCATAATCTCTGCCCTTAAAGGGTACACAATTTGGAGGGGAGAGAACCTATAATAATAATAGCAGCTAATTTTTATTGAGCTTTAACTACATGTCAGGCATTACAATAAGCATTTAAAAAACATTTTCTCATTTTATCCTCAGAGAAACTCCTGAAGTACCATTTTACAGAGGAGGAAAATGATTGCTGGGCTGGAAATATTGGACTTGAGGGCCTATTTGGCTTTAGGAAGTGCTTCTCTAAAGTCCGTCAACCTTAAATGCTCAGCCTCATGAAACTCCAAGTGTTTATGTATCTAATTCCTACAAACTTTCATTCTTGAAGAAGAGAACTGCTAAAATATAGGAGAGGTCTTGGGGGCCACACTGGATGTCCAGACACAGACTGCCCTCCTGTGGGGACATCTTCTGCAAAGAAGGATTAAGTGGGGACCCTGCTGCTCGTAGTCACACAGTGGATGAGCTCAAGAATGGAGGGAAACCTGACTCCTCGAGCCAGAGTGGGGAAGAAGGCTCTCCTCTGTCAATCTCTCATTGTTCTGAACTCTGTTATATTTTAATAATGTGAGCATATTTTTACACCCCAGTTTGAAGATTTCCTTGATTTATTATCTCTGAGAGGCAGTGATGAAAGTTATAAAGTAGTAGCAACTTTGGAAACACAGAGAAGTTAAGTAATTTGTCCAGGTTTGTAGGGCTAGGAAGAGCCAGAGTGGTACCGGAACCCAGTATCAAGATACCTGTCTCTTGCACTTAATTTGTTCCGCTTACTTGGTGCTCACTGGATATGAGCTTGCAGTACAAAGAGCAAATGCTTGGCACCAAACCAGTCTGGGCATGAACGTGCCCTCTGGCACTTGCTAATATCATCTGGGGCACATTAAGCTTCCATAGCCTCAGTATCCTCATTTGCAGAAGTAGGATAGACAGGTTGCTGTGAGGATTAAATGAGATATTGGCCACAGGGCACCAGTGTGGTACCTGGCACACAGGAGACCCTCCATAAATGTCTGTCCTCTAAATTCTGGTCTCTGCCCTCTACTGGATTTTGGTTCCCCAAGGGCATATGTCTGCTCATTGTGGGAACTCAGGAACTATCTGATGAATGAATAGGGCTTTGCAGAACCTTGTGGGACCAACCTTTGTCAGCTCTTAGATCACCAATTAACTCTCCACTTTCTCCTTAATTTCAGGAGTCATATAGACAGATTATAGAACATCGGCACCCCAAACTGCCTTATCATCATCGTCATCCTCATCCTCATCATCATCATTACTACCATCATCATCATCATCTTCAAGCCTTCAACAAAACCGATTCCCCGGTCACAGTCTTCAGGGGGTGGAACTTGATAATCTTTCCTCTTTCCCAGGGGATTCAGGATGTGCTCTGCCCTTTTGGGGAGCTACTAACCCCAGAGTGTTCCATTTTCCGCAATAGCCAAGCGCCCTGTATAGGGTTACCAGATAAAATACAGGATGCCTAGTTAAGTTTGAATCTTAAATAAGCAACAGATACTATTTTAGGATAAGTTTGTCTCAAATATCATACAGAACATACTTGTGCTAAAAAATTATTCATTGTTTATCTGAAATACAAATTTAAGTGGGTGTCCTGTATTTTTATTTGCTAGATCTGGCAACCCCAGTCCCACAACAACGCAGGCATGTGAGGAAAAGAGGCCAACATTTCATGTACTTTCTATTGCCCTCTGAGATGCACATAGCGCTCTTTTGGAATATTCTCCTCAAAAACATGTTGTTAACTGGGGTTGGCTGAGGCTCCTGAGATTTAATTTCTCCCACCACAGACATTATTTTGTGTAATCCACAAATGAAGGTAGATTTCAGTGTTGTGGTAGAAAAGATTTTTCTTTGAGAATTTCTGGCCCTTTAAGTGCCAGTTGGCCACCCTTTTGTCATCATACAGGGAACAACCTGAGGCAAAATAATGCTGCTCACAACTCATCTCGACTACTCACGACTCCTCTCCACGACTCACCAGCAGCCCTGTTTCCCTAAGTTTGTGTCACTGTGAATCCTCAGCCCTCTCTCCTCTTATTTCTTTTTATGATCTGCAAAAGGCTGAGAAGATGAAAAAATGTTCTGAGCTTAATCAAAAGCCTATCTAATAATAATAAGTCCTGCAGCGGGCTTGTAAAGAATGCAGATCAGACCCACTTAGCCATAATGGTTCTACAAAGTAATGAAGACTCAAGTGGTCCTTATTAGGTATCAAGCTGTGAATCAGAACTCATCTAACATCCTGATTGCTAAAGGAAATTGGTAATTGATGTGACAGAATGGCCATTATTACTATTATTATTACTTATTATTTTTTTTTAAATCCAGACATAGCGGCTAGGAGCCTGCCCCCAGCCTCCTTGGGGTATACCAGGTGTGCAGGGTGAGTGTTGCCCTTCCATTAAATCTTCAAATGGGAGCTCTAATAAATTTTGCATTGAAATAAGTAATGACCACATTTAACGACCAGTTTGTCTGAGTGTTAACAGCTTGTGAGCCAACAAACTGGTCATTAACAGGTGCTAACTTCTGCTTTCGGGTTTAAACAATCCATTCTCATCTCTCTCCTGTTTGTGTTGGGGGTTCATGCAAATTCCTGGCTGGTTTTTCATATCTCATGAGATAGGTGGCTCTTATTAATCAGTTAGATACCTCTCTGCTAATAGCTCCTCTTTCCTAGGATTGTTTCTTCTGTAGTCCATGGATGAATGAATTTTTTTGAATCCATTTTTTCTCCTGAAGGATGAACATACCCTGGCGTAGGTTGGTCCAGGAATAAATTAGGTGAAAAGTCCTGAAGAAAAATCTACCCTTGAAACATGCAATCTCCTACTCTGGAGAAGGAATGCAAATAGGTTGAAAATATCACAGGGCTAGAGGCAGACGTTTTTATTTGAAGAGTGTGTGATGGACCCGCTCTTAGTCCAGCGTGTGCCTATGACGGGGCCGGGCCCTCCTGAGAAATTCCTTCTCATAGTCTCCGTTGTTTTGGTTTCCTTGCTTTTGCTGGATTGTTAGCCAGTAAAAAGGATGCACTTTCCTCTTTCCACATACCCTTAGAAGAATGGGGTTGGGAGAGAGGCTTTGGGCCTTTGGTCCTATTAGCACCAATTTACTGCATTAGCTTCCTGTAGACAGAAGGGAAGTCAGAAAACAAGAAGTTCAAGTTCTGTCCAGTGGGAACCGTCTTCATCATCTTGTGTGCATGGAGGCTGTGCTGAATTATAGACTGTTCTCTCTAATGCAGTGCTTCTCAAGTGATTTGTGGCAAAGGGCCATTAAAAAAATTCTAATCCATTGCAGACCGACAATTTGTAAAATACAAAATCATGTGCTTGGGCATCCTGACGATGTCAAATTTCTGTACAACTTTCTAAACGCCTTCTCTTACTTTATCTGCTTATCCTTTCATCATAACAGATAGTGTGCAACCAGTATCGGTCCGTGGACCACACTTTGGGTAGCCCTGCTCTCGTGAGCTTCAGTATTTCCTTTTTACAGCTATGACGGTTGCTGGAGCAAGCTGTGGCTCAGCCACTCCTTGCAATGTTCATTTCCTCGGGACGCCTTTAGTTCGGGGGAGGGTAGGCAATGAATGACTAGATGGGTTTCTCAACAGGGGACATTTGTCTCAGCTCTTTATATTTTTAGCACAATCTTCTGTGATATTTGACCAATGTGAAGGAAGCAGCTTAGCTATCAAAGTGTTTTCCCTCTTGGGTGTTCTTCAGACCAGCGTGGCCAGAGCAATCGTCTTAATTAATCAAAGCCCAGGAGCAGAGATGAAGACATCTTGCTTGGCAGTAGAGTTTGTGTCTGGGGAGGAAAGGTAAGAATGCACTGGGTCTTCTTGCACGTGGAAGTGATTCATAAAATGGGGCCTTTATAAGGTTCTGTGTACTTTATAAATGTTAGAATTTTAAAACAATAATGTAGCTTGTAGCAATGATGGGAACAATCTATAAAATGGCATTTAAAGGCACACTGAAGTTTTTCTCTCAGATGCTATGAAGTTTAATTGCATTAGTAAGCTACAAGGTACTTTTTACCTCCTTGTTTATGGTTATTTAAAGTCTGCCGCAGGATCTGAAATGAAAATGCACTGTTCAAAATTGGGAGTGGGGTTCAACACTTTAATTTATATCTTTGAAGAGTCATTTACATATTAGTTACGTCATATTGAAAAGAAAAACTATTAAAATTAAAAGTGAATGTAGGAGCCGGCCCAGTGGTGCAGTGGTTAAGTGCGCACATTCCTCTTTGGTGGGCCAGGGTTTGCCGGTTCGGATCCCGGGTGCGGACATGGCACCGCTTGGCAAGCTTGGCAAGCTTTCTGCAGGTAGAAAGTAGAGGAAGATGGGCACAGATGTTAGCTCAGGGCCAGTCTTCCTCAGCAAAAAGAGGAGGATTGGCAGCAGATGTTAGCTCAGGGCTTAATCTTCCTCAAAAAAAAAAAGTGAACGTATATTTTATGAAGACTTGATATTGCTTAATGGCCAGCAACAATCATGTGAATATCAACTTTAATTTATATCAGGGGTTTGTTGAATTTGAACTGAAATTCTCTGTGTCCTAATTCTACACGGAAACTCTTAGAGTTCCTTTGTCTCCTTGCTTGTTTTCTTCTCATTAATATACTGGAGGCCTCAAGAGTTTCTCTCTTCAACTAACATTTATGGAGCACTCACTATTGTGAGGCAAGGTGCTGGCCACAGAGAAACCAAAAGGAAAGGAGAAATGTGTCCTCTCCTTCCTGTGCTTGCCATGGAGTAGAAAGATGAGACGGGCACACAGGTAGTCTGACATCCAGGAGAGGCACAGCTTTGTACCATGGGCATGCAGATGAGAACATAATCACTTTTGGGCAGTGGCTTACAGTGAAGGCGGATACCTGGGGAGAGGGGGGATGATATTCTAGGCAAAGGTCACCTACTTTTTCTACAAAGGGCCAGAGAGTAAGGACTTTAGGCTACGTGCACTAGTGGCCCTGGTTGCAACTATTCAATGCTGTGGTTGTGACATGCCTGTGTTCCAATAACATTTTTATTTACCTAAACAAGTGGTGAGCCAGATTTAGCCTGTGGGCTATAGTTGTAGGCCTTGAAGGGAGGGTGGGAATTGAACAGGTTGAATGTAGAATTGGAACTCTTTGTGTGTGTGCGTGCGTGTGTGTGTGTGTAAGGGGTATGTGTGCATAGGTGATGGAGGCAGACATTGTTAAGAGTAATTATGAAGGACGAATGGCCCAGGTATGATAGGGCAGAAGGTATTTTTAAGGAGATAAAGTAAAGAAGAACCTGGAAACAAATGTGGATCCATTCTAAGGAAATTTGGATGCTGACCTGAGTAGTCTGAACTTTGACTTGAGGGTAATGGAAAAAAATCACTGTCTTGATGAGGGAAGCCAGGCTATGTGGCAGTAAAAACAGTACAAAACAAACAAAAACTATTCTGAGTCTTTTCATATAATGGCTTACTTCTAGCACACATGAAATTTGAATGTGGTTGAGGCCATTCTCCCCAATGATAGCCGGTCATCCTCCATATGGTGATTCAGTGACCAAGACACTTCCATCTTGTGACTCTGCCATTTTGACACTTGGCTTCCTGAGCCACACAACAGGGGAAATAGAGCTTAGAAAACGCACACTTGCTTCTCAATGCCTTGGTCCAGAAGTGACACCTTCTCTTTCATTCATAGTGCAATGGCCAGAACTCATTGCATGGTTCTATGCAGCAACAAAAGGCCTGAGAAGCAAACCAGAACAGGTAAGCACTAGAAGTCACTACCACATTGTCTGCAGGCATAATGAAGCCACTATGGTATAGGAGGAGGGTGGCAGAGAAGTAACATGATCATAGTGTTCCCTTTGGAAGAATAATCTAGAGGATGGCCTAGAGTCGGGAGAGGCAGGAGGCCAGTCAGGGAGTTACTATACTCAAGAGTCAATAAAGGACTGAGGTAAGGTGGTGGCAACGGCAATGGGAAGGAAATGAAAAATGCGAGGGAATTCAGGGTTAGTTGGGCATGAGGACAAAGAAAAGACTGGTGTAAAAGGTATTTCCTTGGATTATATCTCAGGAACATTGTCAGAGAAGTCAGAAAGAAGGGTTGAGTCCTAGAAGAAGACAAGCAATTCAGTTTTGGGGGCATATTGATTTTGGAGTGCTGGGTGGACATTGCAGTAGAACCTTCTGACAGAGTTGGAAATTGGGATTGAGAGACTCTAGATGTGATAATTGATGCTGTAAGGTAGACGAGATCATTAAGTGACAAAAATAAAGAAGAGATGGGGGTGCCAGCCCTGTGGCTGAGTGGTTAAAGTTCTGTGCGTTCTGCTTTGGTGGCCTGGGTTCACGGGTTCAGATCCCAGGCGTGGACCCACTCCACTCATCAGCCATGCTGTGGAGGCGTCCCCCATACAAAATAGAGGAAGATTGGCACAGATGTTAGCTCAGGGACAGTCTTCCTCACCAAAAAAAAGAGGGAGATGGGGGCAGCTGGGAGGGGAATGAGGACGAGGCAGGGAGAAAAGGGGCTAAGAGAAGAATGGCAAGACAGGGATGCTCTCCTTTCACAAAACCAAGGCAAGAAAGTTTCAGAAGGGAGCATGTTCAACACTGTCAAAAGCTGCAGAAGGATGAAAAGGCATGTTGTAACAGACACTGCTGATGTACTGCTAGTTTCCCTTGGGTCTCCTTTAGCGTTTCTGGGTGTTCCTTGTCCAGCGTTGATGTACTTTTGGCTCCAACTGCCTACAGCTGTGACTCTCCTTTCTTTTTGTTTTTTGCTTGAGGAAGATTAGCCTTGGGCTAACATCTGTGCCAATCTTTCTCTACTTTGTATGCGGGTTGCCGCCATAGTGTGGCTGATGAGTGGTGTAGGTCTGTGCCCAGGATCTGAACCTGTGAACCCAGTCTGCCGAAATGAAATGCACTGAACTCAACCATGGTGCCATGGGGCCGGCCCCCAGCTCTGACTCTTTTTGTGAAGACTGCCTTTGGGCTACTGGGGTGACTTTGCTGGCACACTCAGAGAGAGGAAGTGCCTGGGATTTCCCTTCCCCTACCTCCCATCCTGAGTTCTTAGCCCATGGCTGCCAGTTGAGGAGTATGAAAGCCCAGCTCCCATGTCTTAGGTCGGGACAACTCTGAGGTGTAATTTATACTCCAGAGCTTCCATGTGGGACTTTGCTTGGTTTCTTCCCCTGCCTCCCCCACTCCCTTACCTGTTTCTCCAGGAGCACTGCCTTACTAGACCACTTGTCTATGAATCCTCTTCACAGGGTCCTCTTCTAGGGAACTGGATCTGTGATAGTGTGGTCTTGGGAGAACAGTCCTGATGATGAAGCAACACTAATAAATCTTGAGAGGTTAGAGTGCTGATCCCAGGTTGTAAAGTGTTGAGGAGTGACTGGATAAGGAGCTGGCTGGAGACATCAGAAGAGAATATTTGATGGAGGAGTTTGATGGTGAAAAGTTCAAGAGAGTGACAGAGTACTATAGTCAAATAAGGCTGCTTGTTTGGTTTTTAGACTAGAAGAAATCTGAGCATATGGATAGTCAGAGGGGATGAAATAAATGAGAGGCAGAGACGGAAAATACTAGAGCAAATGAGATGGGAGGTTGAGGTAGAAATAACCATGGAGGAGGCGGTAAAGTACGTCTCCAGAGCGTAGGTAGGGGATGGGCATTACAAAGGAGGCGGCGTGGTGTGTCCTTTGACATAGACATGGGAGCAGAAACAAGACAACATGAGGTAGAGAGTAACAACATGAGCCATGAGGATGGTAGGAGCGAGGCTGGGAAGGACTTAGAGATGCTGGAGTGTAACGCCTTCATTTTGCAGATTATAAAAAGGTTCAGAGAGCTGAAGTCACTCAGCATGCAAGGAGCAGAGCTGAGACCAGAAGCAGGTCCCTTCATGACTCCTATACTGTCGTTGCTATCCTTAGTGGCCAGATTACCTGCAGAGAGAAAGCCACCTAAGATGGAGGACTTTGGACGGTGGAGGGGATGCTGATGAATACCCTCCTTCCCAACGACTCCTGGGTCAGCAACAGAACAAGGCAGAGTCTTAGTCTCTCCTGGAACAGGTCCTCCTGAGTGCCACAGAACACGCTCAACGTGACAGCCTCAACAAAATGAGTTGTTGCGTGGAAAAGCATCTTTCAGCCCAGAAAAACCATGGATTTGGGAGGAAATACTCTGAGGAGAAAGAACTGGGTCCTGGTTCCCAGGACAGTTTTCAAGTTGCTTTGAAAGGGTGTGATGGTTTTAATGCCCTTAATAGGGGCGTAAGCACCATGTAAAGAAGTTCATCAGCAAAGAGAAGCCTAGCAAGTTTCCTGGCTCTGGAAGGGGTGGAGGTCAAGACAGCAAAGAGGTGGAAGGGGTCTTAGGAGTTTTTTGTAAGGGTCTGGAATTTAACTTAAGTCATTAGCTATTGGGCATTAAAAAGGGGCTTTATTTTTGCAACAGGATTTATGGCCTTTTATATGTTTATTTTTCCTTCACTATTAGACATCCAAGGAAGAAAGAACACAAGGGTCAGAGACTCCCTCTGTCCAGCAATAGGCCACATCTCCCCAGGTTCCCAAGCTCAAGGTGTTCGCTAGAATATAGTGATGGGAGAAGGGCATACTTTCACTGACCTGGACCAACAGTTGGCCTCCCATCTCATCTAAGAGTCAGCCCTCCTACCCTCATTCTCACCCCATTCAAGTTGGCCCCACCCCGTCCACTCAGGTTCATTGTCATTCACTGACTCTCTTGCTCACATTTTCATGTCATTCACTGTGTGCCAGGCCCTCTGCTTGGTTTATGAGAAATATAAAGTAGAATCAACTACAGTAGTCGCCCTCAAAGAGTTTACCTGGGGAGCCTTTTTATATCCCTAAGGAGTTAAAAAAAATTGCTTTAACTAAATCAATTCAAGGCAGTTTTAAGAGTGATCAGTGGATTGTTAGTCACTTAAACTACAAGTTTAAGGATTCAGAGGGAGAGATCCCTGAACTGGTCTGGCTGTTCTGTGATGGTTTCTTATTGGAAGCAGGAGGACTGACAAGCCTTCAAGGTTGGGCAGAATTTGGATGCCGAGAGCGAGAAGAGTCTAGGGGGGCATTTGCCTTCATGCACACTTAGGTATGTAAATCTGTGATGTATGTTTAAGCAGATGCAGTGCAGAAAGGGGACATCGATCTGTTTTTATTCCTAAGGCAAATGAACTTGTGTGGACAGCACAGGGGCTCATTAACTGCTTGGTGAATTGGAAGGCAGTTTCTGAGAGATTGGAATGCTGAGCATGGCAGCCCTGAAAGATCACGCGGTCAATATTGAGTGAGGGACTCTGAGTTGCAAAGATTCTACTAAGGAGATGTTATGGGAGACACAGGGTAAAAGAAGATGCTGTCGGTGCTCTTGAGAACCATGCAGTCAGTGACGGGAGATGGACACAAGCACACGAGCAGAAATTTAACAGTTTAAGGCTTTTAAATGATCAACATAAATAAGTGGTTCTCCAAAATTACTAGAAGAATTTGAGTAGATAGTAGTGGGGTGAAAGGGGAGAAGTGTTGATTATACTTAGCATGACTTTTTAAAAGAACTCAAACCCTTGGCATTTTGGGAGAAATGTTAAAAGAAGCAATGATAATAAAGATGTATGAAGGGAACACATGATTGCTCTCAGGAGACTTGATACTGAATCTGAACACCTTTGTTCTTTCATTTTATATCAACATTTTGCTTTCATCTAGTGTCATGGTGGGGCAGATAAACATGGAGAAGTAACTCCTACAATTACCTCCTAAACCCGTGTTGAAGCATTAATTTTCTCTCCTGTCTCGCTGTTTTTATGTCACAGCCAGAACTGCTAAGGTGTCACCATAAACTGTTGTTTTGAGTTTTACCTCTTTCCTTAGCATGTGGTCGCTCACCTATGGAGGCGCTAATGAGCAATGGAATGGCAGGGGTACACCACGCGGGGTGGGGAAATGGAGGAGCGAGGTGAGGGATCGTGGTAAATTTGAAGGCTTGAACTTGCATTTCCAAAATGAACGTGTCCATCCATTGACAGGAAGACATTCATTAATTGATGGATGGATCTTTAATCTCCCACTTTAGGGATCGTCCCTGCTTGGCCTCAGACTTAGTTCTTTCTTGACCATAATCTGGGTGTGGATGAAAGTCCTTCTACAGTTGGAAAGAAAATTTCGCAGAATAACTCAGAGGTAACACAGCCGGAAAGCAAAGAGTTGACTGTACCATACTTAATTGACAGTGGAGGGGTAACCTCAGGTTACGTGCCTTTCGACTCAAGTTCCATATTAGCTGTTTGCTTGGAAGGAGCAGATGTTTTGGCTCTGGTGGTCACTGCTCACCTCTGTCTGGGAGGTGCATCAATCACTTTAATTATAATGGAACGTGGGGCCAGGAACTGAAGGAGAAAAATCAACCCAATCCCAAGAACAATCTTTCTTGATGAATTCTCCCCTAAATCGAAACAATTCACTGGGTCTCCCAGCTGGGGTTCATATGCTTTTGATTACTGTGGGCTATTTAGCTCTACAAAATGACAGGCTGCTTAATGGACTTTTAATGGTTATAGGTTTCTCTCTCTTTTTTTAATGAGCTTCACCAGTTTGTTACTAATGCCCTGTAGAAATCTGGCGAGGGGCCAGACTTGATGTTACACGTTTCTGGTTTCCAGGCGGCATACAAGCAACCATCGTAGCCAGTGGGGAAGTATGTTGCCCATCGTGGGGTAATGCCATTAGGGCATGGAGAGCAGGAAAGCTAATTGGGTGCCCTGTAGTCCTAATAATTATGTCATCTTAGAGAAGGTGGTTGCACTTTGTCGCTGAAGCTACGCTGAAGGCTTCAAAGGTCATGGGATTCCAGGTGGCAGGAGAGTCTGCAATGCTGGGAGTGGCTTTGCCTTCCTCTGAGTTCTGTAGTGTTGGTACAAGGTGCCCATCAGAGACTCGGTTGCATCCTGTCCACCAAAGGGCCTGAGAACATCTCAAGACCAGGGCTAGGTTTTATTCAATCATGTCTGTATCCACAGCGCCTGCTGCCAGATCGGGCCCACAGTAGGTATTCAGTTCACGTCTGTTGAATGAGAGGCCACAAGCAGTTAGGAAGAGTGATGGAGAAGAGCTTGTACTGAAGGGACTCCCTCTTGAGGTCTCTGGAAGAAAGCGTGAGATCTGAGGCAAGAGAAGAGTGAGAAATGAGGAAGACGGAGGCGTCCTGAGTCACTGATAACTATAACTCCCACATCTTGTCGTGCACCAATCATTGTGCCAAACGCTTCATATATATCACTTCCTGTTGGTCCTTCCAGCAATGCTGAGTGGTAGGCAGTGTTTCACAGCCAGCTTTGGGGGGAAGATGCCCAGGTTTGCAGCATTTACTTATTTCTGTGCTAAATACTCCCACCACAGCCTGTTTCAAACTACCAGTGTGATGTCAGGCTGCTGGTAAAATTCCAGAAAGTGTAGCAATTGGCTCTTGTGAGCTGGTGTGAGCACACCACCAGAGGTAGGTATCCTCCCATTTCACAGATGCAGAGGATGAGGCTAAAGAAGGAAATAACAGGCCAAGGTCGTGGAGGAAGTCAGGGGCAGAATCCAGGCCCAGAATGTCTCCAAAGACTATGTGCTTGGCCACTGCACCACACTATTTTCTGAAACTTGCCTCCTACACTCTCGGAGTAGCGCAAAACTAGGAAGTCGGCAATGAGGTCCCAGCTCATCTCCCACTCACTCTGGTTTCCTGGGGCTGCTCCTGTAGGTCTGTATGCTATTCGCTGTAGAACTTCTTTGGAGGTGTCCTGCTTCCTGCCACCCCTCCTCACTTACCCTGCAATCACCTCACTTACTCCACGGAGGTTTTGCTTCTTAACTTACAGCAATACAGGCTCCGGTCCTATTGTGAGGTATTTATTGTGGTACACCTCCTCATTTAATAGACAAGCAAATTGGGGGCCGGAGAGATTCAATAATTTACTCAAATCTACACAGCCTGTCAGTGACAGTGCTGGAAATAAAATCGAGATCTGATTTCTCATCCAAGGCACTTCCCTTGAAATGACAGGGCCTTCCATCTCTTAAGAATAATAAACGGGACTTGGAGTTTAAAAAAAGTAGATGGGGGTGGATTTTCCTGCCCCGTTGCTGATGATCTTACTCACTGCTGGCTCCCATTTTGAAAGATTCAACTTGACTTCCCTTGATTCAGGGGCAATGAGCCGAGAATTCAAGGACAGGCACCAGGCACACGTTGTGAAGCGAATGCAGCAGACATGAAAGACATTCTTTGGGAGCTTTAGTGGCTGGGGAGGTGGGGGAGGGAGAAGAGGTGGGGGCTCCTTGCTGAAATACCCTCATGTTTCGCAGTCCCGAGATACTCCTAAATCACGCCCAGGTCATATGGTGCCTATACTTGTCTCTTGGCCCAGGGTGAAAACAGTTCACGTTGTAAAATTAACTTTCCACATTTGGCTGGCCCACGCGGGCCAGCTTTCTTTCAAAGCGAGTTTGCGAATGAATGAATGAATGTGTTGACTGGGTTACTGTTCTTAGGGGAGCCTTCTTTGCATCGGACTTGGAGAAGGATTAAAGCTGGTTTTGAAAAGTGTTGGTGCTCTCCCAAACACAGCATGCTGATAGAATTCTGGTCGCACTTTTATTTGCTATGGAACAAAATGCTCTAGTTTCATGGAAGAAATAGCCCAGCAGATGGTGTTTGGTGGATGGCATGAATGTAGCCTTGTAAATAAGCATTCAAAATAGACCAGCTTTCCCCCAAATTTACCATCTGCCCCTTACCCCATGAGGTCCACAGGTGGTAAAAGAAAGGAAATTGATGCTTTTAGTTGTTGTTGTTACTATTTTAGTATCCTCAAATTATGGAAATTCCCTAAGTTACGGCATTCTTAAATTTCGTTATAAAAAATTGAGAGAGTGATGCCTCCAATTTAACAGATTTTTCAGGGTTTAATCTGGTTTAAGAATAATCGTCTAGACGGCATTGCCCTGCTCGTCTTCTTTTTTGGGGGGTGGCTTCTGATGTGGTTCTTTCTGCAGCTCTCACGGCGGAGGGTCTTCTGCTTTCTACCCTGGCTCTGGGCACTGTGGCTTCCAATCTCCAGAAAACATGATAATCGGATGTGTATAGGATCTGGAATCGTACGTATCTGGGTTTGAACTTTTGTCCAGCCGTGGAGCAATGGACAGTTAGCCTAAATCTCAGTTTTCTCATCTGTAAAATGAGAAAACGAATGGGGTTAATGAAAGTCCTGGAGGAGGTTGTTAAGATTAAATGAGAAAAGCCACCTGAAGCACTCAGGACTGTGTAGGCAATGCTCAGAAAGTGTTCATTGTTATCATTTATATCATCATTGTTGTCATCAATATCGCCATCATCATTATCACCATCACCATCACCTCCAACTACGATACTCAGCTATTTAACTGGGGGGTAAAAGAGAGTTCTGGATATTGGTGATTTACTTTGGCGGGGGGATGAAGGGTGGTAGAACTCATCAGGCTAACTGCTCCCACTCTTTTTTTCCCCCAGAAGGAGATTTCCATAGGCCACCAGCCAGAACATGACTTGGAGGATGGAATGCTCTGTGAGGCTTTTGGTGGGTTGTGTTGCCTATTGAGGCAGGGAAGATTTAAGTCAAGATTTTCTCACATTGTAAATGGTGGATGAGTCAATGGGATGGACTGAGAATTGGCATTAGGAATCTAAGGTCAGAATTTTTTAAAGATAGGACTCTATTTTTAACACTTGGGCTGTGGGAATTCTAGATGTTTGATTCTCCCTCATTTGTGGAGGAATAGAAAGATTGGGTTTAACTTATAAAATTAGTTTGCTCAGATCTAGGGTAAGAATTGACGGGGGCTGGATTTAGAAGACCCTAACTTTTTAAATTTTTGTTGCAGTTTCAGGGATGGCAGAGACTTAGGAAGAAAGGGCTTAGGTAGAAGTAAGAACCCAAGAGGGAAGCCTCTGGAGCGTATCTTTGTAGAGCGTCTCACTGGGGTGTAGTTTTTTCTGTTTTTAGTGACTGTGCTTACACTGAGAGGATGGGGTGCAGCTTATTGAGAAGAGGAAGATGTTCTAAGTGAGACTTAACAGCTCTTCAAAAGGGACCAAGTGTGGGGCTGGCCTGGTGGCGTAGGGGTTAAGTTCACACACTTGGCTTCAGCGGCCTGGGATTTGCAGGCCTGGATCCCAGGCATGGACCTACACACTGCTCATCAAGCCATGCTGTGGTGGCGTCCCACATACAAAATAGAGGAAGACTGGCACAGATGTTAGCTCAGGGACAATATTCCTCAGGCAAAAAACAAAGGACCAAGGGAGATTTAACCCATAATATCTTCCCTTTCTAGCATTTACCTGGTTCTTTTCTCAGAAACTTCCAAGTGGCAGTTGGAATCACGGAGTTGTAGTGAGAAAAGGTTCCCATCTCCTTATGTTGCAGATAAGGCAACTCCAACAAAAGGAGGTTAAATTTTGATTACCACCCTACCACCCTCAAGATCCAGAGACCAAAGGTAGAGAGTGTCCTTGTATTCTTGGTATAAAAACATCAGGATCATCCCGTTTTTTCAGCCCTCTCTTATGCTAACAGTAGATGTTTCTGAACTCATTGCATGCTGGTTAGTACATCGTTATCTTTAAGAAACTTTAATTGAATGTCTAGCCTAGTGTGTACAAAGTTCATGATGAATAAGACATAGCCTTTCCCTTTACAAGCCTTAAGATCTTCAAGAAATAGCATCAGCATTCAATTAAGTAAAGCCGTTTCAAGTTTATAAACGTTCTGCCAGAGAAGTTTAATTGAGAGTCCCAGCCTGGGGGCCAGGGTGGGGTTTTAGTGCCGGCTTTCTGCCTCTTCACCAACTGTGACAACTTGAGTAAGTCACTTGGTATTTTTGAGGCTCTCTCCCATCAAATTTCAAACACTGATAATATCTGGCCCTCCTGCTTCTGAATTTTGAGACACAAATGAGATCACAGGTTTGCCTATAAACTGTGAAGTATAGTAGAAATGGAAAGGATCCCCCTCAGTGGGACTGCACCCACAGAGTGAAGAGTTGAAGGAATTTATCATTCTACTTATTGTCATCACCATCATCATAATCTTTGTTATTATCATCAAGGAGTTTTCATTAGATACCTCTTGGTATTTAGCATTTTCTTGCTCTCCAGCACCTGCAAACCAAAGAGCCACTTTCACTCAACATGTCCAGGTAATTGTGACAAATCAGGGTTTGCATCATCTGGTTGGATGTTGCAGTGGTCCATGTCACCTTTTGTATTTGTACACAGCAACTCGTGTGGTAGTTTGCTTTTTCTCTTATCCACACTATGTTCAACATAGTGAGACAGTCGAATTATAACTAATGATAGGGCTTAATGTTTTTTCTCTATCAAATCCACAGATGTAGTGTTGACTGTTGTGATGTAGACAGTGACGTGGTCTAGGAACAATGTCCTTCACATTAAGGAATTTTATGGAGAGCCGGCACAAGTTGCAGATAATCTTAAGAAACAATTCCTGGGTCCAGCAGAAGGCAGATGTCATTAGAATATACTATGGCCCAGTGGTTATGATGCTTATTGTTACCAAGGCTGAAATAAACATTCCAGGCTGGACCTACCTCTTCTTTAGAGATGTTTTTGCTTGCTTCTGAAGCAACCTGAGGATTAGGTAGTTTCCTACTTGATATTCATTTTATTCTCCCTTGTTCTTTTACAACAGAAATTGGATTTTATTTGAGTGACCATGTGCTCAGCCTCCCTTGTAGCTAGAAGTTAGCAATTAGATTAAGAAGTTGTTAGGTGGGATTTCCAGGAAAGTTGCTTGAGAACGGAACAATAGCTGACGTGTACCTCCTTTTGTCCATGCCTAGATATGGATGTGACTACTGGAAACTATCTAACTGCTATCTCAGACCACGAGGCAACCTAGAGGATGGAAACCACGTGCTGAAGGTGATGGAACATAATGTTTGCAGGAGCCTGACACCATGGCCCTGCCATGAAATCCTGGACTGCCTTGCTCCAGACTGCTTTCACGTGAGGAGGAAACAAACTTATTTAATCACTCTTATTTCCAGACACTGCTACTAGCAGTCAAATGTAGTTCCTGGCTGATACAGATGGCTTCTCCCCAATGAGTAGTGCCCTTGTTTCTTTGCAGCTACCTCCTGGAAACACTGTCTGTTGGTCCATGCTGATTCACAAGCCCCTACAAGAGCAAAGTTGGATTCAGCTTCTGCTAATGAGCGGAGGATTTGCTTGTGAATACAATGCTGGGATTATAAGGTTTTGGCAGCCATGCCAGAATAATAAGGTCAGATGGAAAATCATACCAGCAAATATCTTCAGTGAATATCCTGTCCCAGTCCAGTGCCCTCCAAATACCATAGCCCAGATCCACAGCTCATGTGGTAGGATTGTAGCCTCTCTTCCTCAGAGCCATCATGTCTGTCTGTGGGGAAAATGATGAGGGTCTTGGGTACCACTCCAAATTTTTCTCTGTATAGCTATTCAGCAGGAGCCCATATTTCTTCTGACTTGTAACTGAAATCCTTGTTTGTTTGAGTTTCTTTTCCCCAGCAATTTCATCTGTAATCTCAAAGATGGTAGCTGCAATTTGCTTTGCTAATCTCATCCACCTTTGGCATGACATGTGCTGCACTGGAAGAGGCTTAGAGGACATGTGGATGCTTCCTCAGCTCATTCTGTCTCTGTTTTTTGGGAGCATCCTCTTGACCATTCACTGTGGGCCCTGTAGTGCTGCATCCATCTTTGACACGATTTTAAGGCTAAATTTCAGGGAAAGAGTTCAGAAAGATTTCCATAAAACTTCAGTTTCTTTCTCATCACAGAGATAGTCAATCTTTCAGTGATATCTTGGCACATTCCTGGGACTGAAAAAAAAAAAAGAAAAACAACAACACCAGGGCAAATCTAAGGCAGCAGACCCGGGAAAGCTGAATGTTCTCTGCTGGTCTTCCTCTTACTGACGGGTTTGGTGATCATGGGCCAGATCTGAGTGTGTTTATCAAAGGCAGCTGCTGGCATCATTTAAATCTAATTCATAAATTAAGGTGACAAGATTGCCCACTGTACGTGACTTTTGAGGAGTTTGTATAAACATTATGGTAAGTTTGCTGGTCCAACCATATTCGGGGTCACATATTTCTCGCATAATCCCATATACCTCACATACCCCCAATATTGCTTACAAGGATTGATTAGATGGGTGAGGTTGCCAGTTATGGGGGGGATTAAGCAAATATCTGCTAATGATTTGAAAACAATTTTGCAAGACTGTTATGGTGGAAGGAATTTCTTTCCCTTGGAATAACTTGTAGTTAAAGACACACAGGGTATGGCCAGGGGAGGAGGAAGTTTGTGGCGAAAATATGTCCTTACTTTTGAAACTTTTTCTCAGCATATATGAACTTAACCCAAACTAAAGACTTTACTTCTGTTTTGCTGTGACTTTAACTATAACAAACCAAAAATCATAGCAGTCTCTAATAGTATTTTTTCAACTTAATCTTCTTTTCAGGAGATTTAGGTCTAAAAATTGAATAAATACACTTAAGAAAAAATTCAACTCACCTGGTACAAATCGCTAATACTATAGAGTCAAAAATTTATTACTATTATTTTTTACAAGCCTTATGTTATTCTATAATATAACACTGTCCAATAGAAATATGATGCGATGTGTATGTAATTTTAAATTTCCTAGTAGCCACATTAAAAATGTTAAAAGAAATAGGTGAAAGTAACTTTAAATATATCTTATTTAACCCCATATGTCCCAAGTATTATCATTTCAGCATGTGATCAGTGTGAAAAATTAACAAGATATTTTACATTCTTTCCCAGCATATCTCAGTTTGGGCTAGCCATATTTTAAGTCATCAGTAGTGCAAGTGGCTGGTGGTCAAAGTATTGGTCGAAACAAGTCTAGAGGATAAGGGTTGTATCCGATTTACAGAGTTCCCTTCCCAGCTAACAAACCAGTGCTAAAAGAACTGATTTTTGATAATGAGCTTTTCATCCTCAGACGTTCATAGTTCTGCTTTGAGTGCTAATGTCTCACAAGACCTCCTGGGAGTAGAGCTGGTCAACTTACAAGAGGAAGTCCCCCAAAACTGCAGGAGAACCAGACTTTTTGAATAGAAGGGAAAATGTCCCTAGATTAGGCAGACCATGGGTTCCACGTTTTATGGAAGTTTACCCCCTTACAAACAGGAAGGTTCAAGGCATCTATTTTTTTTTTTTTTACCTGTAGGGGGAGCTCTTGTCACTTCACTCTGTACAAATTCCAAATCTGGTTCTCAGAGGCGGGCAGCTTGGAGTTCTTTCACCTGGGTCTGTGGAGAGTTTGTTTTTGGCTCCAAACCAGCAGTGCTTTCGCAATCTCCACACGTTACGGCTGCTGAAATGCTAGGACACCAGCCGGGTGGCGGCTTGAGTCTTGTGATTCCCAGGCAGTCCGGCGAAATGATAAACAAAAGTCTTTTGTGCAATATTAATAAGCTTTAAGCACTCCCCAGCCGAGCCCCTTGTCATCCAAGTAAGTCATGTGTATCAAAAGCCCTTATATGTGAAAGTTTGTTTTCATATCTGGCCGGCATTGAATGGGAGCCCCCTTTGCCATGTTGTAAAACAAACATTTGTTTATTTTGTGAACAGTGCTGGCAGTATGACACAGGAACCAGGGGCTGAATGGAGGGACCCCTTTCCAAGGAGGCGCCTTTGAAAACCTTTCTGCTGGACCATTCCAACTGTCAACTGATCTTGAGTTCTGTTTACATTAAGACAATGACAGTGTTTCCTAAATAAATAAGTCAGAGGCACCCGTGGGCCTTAATGAAACCCCATAAATGGGTGAGGGGCCAGGGGTGGGGGAAAGGAGTTTTTGTGCTGTGCAGAAACAATGGCTAGTTCATCTTACCGTGTATCCGTGGCCTGTGTTTTTAAGACAGAAGGGGGCCTTTGTGTTAATTGCACTGATAAAACTCTCCTGACAGAGCTTCCCCGGGAACACTGGGACAAAAGATGTGACATTTTGCCCCGTGTGAATGCCACACTGCCAACAGACATTTTCTAAAGCAGAGGAGTATTGGTCACCCCCCTAGCAGATCAGCTAACCTTTCCTGGTGTGCAGAGAAAATAAATAAAAGCCGTAAGACTAAACCATCTGCTCTTAGGGGTGTCTGGCTTTTTCCTGGGTTGGTTGGGAGCTTCCAGGAATCCACTTTGGTTTCTGACTGGTCCAAGTCATCTTCAGGCACAACGGACACAGAGGCAGGCAGTTAGAGTAGAGGAGACGTGCTGACTGGGGTTCTGGGTGTCAGTGGGTTTTCCTGAGAAGCAGGAATTTCAGCCTGTTCCTGGAAATTACATTTCTGAGCAAAAGACACTTTCTAGGTGTGGGGGACTGGAATTGGCCACTCCAAGATATGTCTCTTTGGCATGAGGATTATTTGGGGCTAGTTACCTTTAATAAACTGCAGACAGGAAAGCAACTCTGAAAAGTAGAATTTACTTACCCTTTGTTAACAGACATTTACATTGTAAAGGAAATCTCCATCTGTAAAGGTGTCTCCCTCTCTGTACCAGGAAGAAGGGGGGATGACCTTATCTCTAGAAACTCTTAATCAATGCCAAAGGCAAGGACTTAAATCTGCATAATCTGGTAACCTCCTGTAACTGACTCCCCCCACCCCCAACATCTTCCTTTGTCTTTAGCTGAAGATGATATTTCAGGTGGGGGCTTCAGCCATTTTGGTGAGTTGCTCAGCTTGCCTGAGCCTCTCCCATGTATACATGTTATAAAGCTTTGTTTAATTTTCTCCTGTTATTCTGTCTCATGTGAATTTAATTTGTTCTCTGGCCAGAAGAACCCACAGTGGGTAAAGGAAATGTCTTCCTCCCCTACAAGGTAGATATCTTTTGAGAAGTTTGCCAAGTCCGATAGCCAGATCTCCTTAATCTATGAGTTATCACCAACCTGGACCATGTGACTGCCTCCCCCATTACCCCCAACCCCAAGTCTGATGGGACCATGTATGGATGCTTGAAACATACTGAGCCATGTGCTACCATAGGACTGAAAAGCTAGTGGGGGTGGGAGGTGGATGAGAGAGAGAGAGTAGGGAGAAAGGGAGAGAATGCAGGTCTGGCTACATAGTCTTGGCTTTGAATTTGGAGAGACACCCCAAATGAGCATTCCTGTAATAAATCTCCCTCCCTTGTTTCCTTTTCTCCTTCCTCCTGTCCCTCCTCCTCTTTTTTTATTTTTATTTTTTGTGTCTGCTAACTTGGTTACTAATATACTCTATAACAAATAGGACTAGAAATAGAAATCCCTTGGTGATGTGCAAATCCGTGTGGCTTAGTATTGAAATAATGAATTCGGACATTGACAAAAGTTTTGGTTATTCTCTCCTGCTGACATGTGGGGCTGTCAGGCTGAAATGTGGCATAATTCCATTCATGATTCTGAAGCAATGGAATCGTTGAGAAAAACATTTTTTTCCTCTTTAAATTATTGACACTGTAAAAACTAGCTTATCACAGCTGCTCGAAGTGCTGGACAGTTTGGATGATCTTACACAATGACTGATTCAGGGCTTTGGGTGGCCATATACACAGATTGATCCAAAGGGCAGAATGAACAGAACGGTTTCTCCTGCAACCCTAGCTGAATAAATGTGGTTAATTCTGGGGGCAGAGAGTAAAACTTTCAGTGGCCAGTGGGTGAGTGTCGGGGGGTGGTATTTCATCTTCTTTGATATAATTAAAACAAAAACTCAAGAAAACCTTAAAGGTTTCATACCATCTTACCTATGTCTTGTGCTTTTTCTTCCAAAGACAGAGGGTGAATGCTGAAGAGGTGATACAAATTCGACTCTTCTGCCTGACATTGACGTTCTCCAAAGGATCTTTGGAAAACCCGGCTGGACACCTTGGGCTATTACTGATCTTATGTTTTTCCTTTTTTTCTTTCATCTGTCTGTCTGTCTATCTATCTGTCTATCTCTCTATTATCTATCTATCTATTATCTATTTATCCATCATCTGTCTATCAATAAGTTATGGAGCGAAGGGGGAACATTGGCTGATAAGAATGAGATATCCTCCTTACAATCAGAGGGAGCTTTTCATACTGAGAAACAAAGGACACAAGCCTCACTCATTGGGATAAATTGTAAATCATGTCCTCGCTCCACCCATTGGGTGGTGGTGTTGTACTAAGGGATCTAAATGACCCTGAAAAAACATCCTTTCTCCTGGTCTGAAATGCCTCTCCCTTTAGATCTTTGGAGATTCCGGTAACCTGGTGAGGCAGTGACATTTCAGAAACTCCAGACAGATCTGTCCCTGACAATGAAGTGATTGTGTGTGTGTGTGTTTAAATTACAAACAATTGACAAGCCTTTTATGACTGTGATTGTACAATAAGGAGCAATGGGCAAAGCTATCAAATCACTTTAAATTGGCCTCTCAGTATTTTCCTGTTTGCTGACTAGATGGAGTTTATCAGTGGATTGACATATTTCCTAGCATATGTGACCTCGGGCAGTCACTCTCCATTTTTTTCCTGCCAGGGTTTTGTTCATTCATTTAATTAAAGTGTGCCGACTGCCCAGAAAACGCTTGGAACTGTGCTGGACGTGATGATCGCTGCTTAGAGCAGATCTGCTGCTGCTCCATGGACCCTCTGCTCTATGTGATCACAAGAGAGCTCACCCAGCCAGTGGGAGCCAGAGAACCCGTTGGTTGGCAAATGAAGTACACAACGCCCAGCCTCAAGCAATGTGCAGTCTGCTCAGTGAGATAAGGAAAGTGCCTTTGTTCCCTAAGCAGTGTGACCCCTATGGAAGTGGCAGAAGGTGAACATGGACTGCCCGCAGGCAGAACATGTCTGGTTGGAGGGATGACCCAAGTCATCGTTAAAAAGGGGTTTGACTATGTCTTGAAGGATAGGCGGGGTTGGAGGAGTGGGCAAGTGGGCGCTAGAGAGGGGAGGGCAATGGGGAGAAGCAGTGTAACTCTACTAGGGAGGCCTGGGCTGGACAGTGGGAGGTTGAAGACAGAGACTGAAGAGCTTTGAATACACGGAGGAGCCTGGACTTGATGCTAAAGGCAATGGGATGCCAACTTTTGACTAGTTCACAGACTTCCTTAGGCCCTTTTTGACCCCATCGCGAGAGGTTTCAAACTGGGGCATATCTTCTCTCTTGTCTTTCTTCAGAGGAAGATCTCCCTCAATCCACAGCAGACTCCCAACTTTGTAGTCTGAAAACAATGAGCTTGAGCTTTGGGTTAAAAGCCCAGTGAAGGAAGGGCCCTGGAGCTTGGCATGGAGTGGTGTGGAATCGGTTGTTTGTTTATGGTCTCAAGCTGCTTTCCCAGAAAAGCTCTCTCACAGAGAGGGCCTTGTGGAACGCGTGTGTGTGCGCAGGGTGTTTGTGTGTGTGTGGCGGAAGCAGATTTCTGAGAATATCTGGCAGGCTAATGGTGAGGTCGCCAAGAGGATTTATGCTGTCTTTCTTGGAGCCCAGGATGTTGAAACACAATGATAGCTCTTTTCCAACTTAGGAAGAGTTTTCTAGGAGAACAGACACATATACACATGTAAATACACACACACAATATATATATCCAGGAAAAAAAAGATATAATTTTTTTTCTAATCTTCATGAATGTATTTATTTTGCGTTTTAGGACAGGTTCTCCGTCTCCTTTCAGCATATATATCTGTTAAGGATTTTTCTTCTTGAATAATAGATTGAGTCCGCAGAACTCCATCTTTCTTTCCCTTGGATTATTTCTCTCTTCATACAATATGTTTTTGACCTAGATAGCATCTGCCTTCTCCTCTTCAGGGGTCGCATGCTGTATTGTAGAATGGAGAGGGGGTGGGAGACGTTGGGTGAGCAAATCATACCAATCTGGGTAAACTATTGTCTTCCTAATTTGGTCCTGTTAGCAGAAAAGAAAGCAATGAATGGAAGGCCCAAAGGGGTGCTTTCCAAGCCCACCAGCTCCAGGGAGACGAATCATGGCTGTAAATGCATCTGTTCAGGCAGCAAGTTAAATATTTTATTTTACTTTTTGTCTCCAGGCCAAAGGTGGGCAGTGATTCTACCCGAGGGACTGGACGTGTGTGCAGGATGTCCCACGTTGTGACACTCGGGGTAGGTTGTGAAGACTGCAGTCAGACTGCAGAGGGCAGTATGAGACCGAGCTGTGTGGCCTGGCCAGCGCTGTTCCTAATATAGGCCACCTGTGATGTTTCAAAATAAATTATGTTAGATGGGGAAACTAGTCTATTAAATTTACAGTAAATTGTACTAGTTAGCTACACCCCAAAGAAAGTCCTTGTAAGATTTTTTCCCTCTTCCCCAATTTCAAGACATCAAATTTTGAGACTGGCTGAGTGGCAAACTTGTACTCTCTTCTCTTCGGGGGTGTGAATGTGTCGCGTAAATCCCTGTGATGACAATTGGGATGATATTTAGTGCCTTACGATGCACTGAGATTGAACTGCACTGGGTGCTAACGCAGCTCTGCGTGTGGAGAGACACTTCTTTAATCGTGATAGTAACCCAGGCACCTTCTCAATCTTTTCTGGAACAGTAAGAACTGTAACAAGTTTAGGGCAGGAGCCTTTCGTTCAAGAGCTGGTTCTGGGTGCTCAGGGTTCTCTTAAGGTGGGTTTCCAGGAGGAGAGGAGGTTGGTGGGTGTCAGAGAGAGTGGCTGGTCTGGCGTAGAGGTGAAGTGTATGCTTTAGAGTCAGACAAGCTTGCATTCAAACTTGGGTCTCTAATTTCCGTCACTGTAAAGTTGGGGTAGTCATGACGACAGTTTCCTACAATCGCTGTGTTAAGTGAGATAATATATGTGAAATGCTTACCACAGTGACCTATAGTAGAGAGTCTCCAGAACATGATATCATTACTGGCATTGAATTCATAAATGTAGTCATGTGTCACTTAATGATGGGAATACGTTCTGAGAAACACACTGTTATGCGATTTCGTCGTTGTGTGAACATCAGAGTGTACTTACACACACCTAGATGGTATAGCCTACTACATACCTAGGCTATGTGGTACTAATTTTATGGGACCACTGTCATATATGTGGTCTGTCGTTGACCAAAATGTTGTTATATGGCGCATGACTGTATTTCTTGAGCACCTACTAAGGAAAGTGATGGGAAGCAATGTCAACACGATCCTTACCCTCAGGTCTAGTGAGAGAGACAGACATTGAGCCCTTATTACGTCAAGGCAGGGCTTGAGGGGAAGTGCAGCAAAGTGACAAAGAGCATGGACTCTGGTGCTAGAGTGCCTGGGTTTTAGTCCAGCTCTGTTACTTCTAGCTGTATGGCTCTTGGAAAGTCTCATACCCCACTAGTACCTACCTCATAGGGCCTTGCAAGGATTCCATGAGTTAATTTTTACAAAGTATTAGAATGATGCTTGGCATGTAGTAAGTGTCAGAAATGCATAACTGCCGATTATTATTGAATGTGATGAGGTTTGAAAGGGAAAATCACAGGATGCTGTGGAAGGGTATTATAGAAAGAAGTAAGTGAATTTCCATGAAGGTGGGGCACAAGTCACAAAGTAAACTAGGGGAAAAAAGAATGTTAGGTAGATTTACATGTGTTCTTATGGAATAATCTCCAAGATCATAATTAAGGATTTAAAAGCTAAGGCAGACCAGTATGCACAGCCTGCCCTCATTTATGTAAAAAATATTTAAATCTATCATCTATCTATCTATATCTATCTATATCTATCTATCTATCTATCTATCCATCCATTATCTATCTATCTATGTGTTTACTGATAGACTATTTTAAGCAGGATGCACTAAGAGATTGCTGATAGTATTGCCTTGGGGATGGCTGAGAAATTGTAATGGGAAAAAGACTTATTTTTTGACTGTTTGAGATTTATGAGTATTTATTATTTCTTTGGTTAAAAAATAATTAAATTAGAAAAATGACCAAGTAAGAAGATATATATCTTTATGATCTTCAGGCTGAAAGACAAATAGTAAAAATAGGGCTAGTCTTGAGTTTCATGTAATGGAGGCCATGCTCCCAGGTCTTTCTGGGAGTGGAGAAACAGGCTTCTTCTACGTAGGAATCTCAGATCTAATCATCAGTCCATTAGGATTATTCCTAAGGCACAGCTTTTCCTCGTATCCTCACATGTTTCTCAGGCCATCTTCTGACCTCTCAGATTCTGTTTTCTTATCATGTTGTTCCACACCACCCACTGTAACCTGATTTTACTGTCTGTGTTCTGTTTTGCACTAAAATGACAGAGACAGTACATATCGGAGAGAAACCTTTGGATCCCAAGCAACTTTAGGCAGGAAGCAGGCTAAGAATACTACTCAGCTGCAAACAGGCTATTTATTATGGACAAAAGATGACCCAGAAGGCAGAATCAAGAACCCAATGAGTGGAGCTGAGGGCTGTGAAGAATCACTCCCCAGGAGCAGTCCTGGTCCCTAATCAAGGCACTGATGACTTGTGCCAGGCTGGATTTCAGAACTGCTATGGATCAGTGGTTGCACTGTGCCTTGCATTCCCATGCTTTTTGAATGAGTGTCTAGTTAGTGATCCTAGCTTGGTTTCACCGCTGCATGTAGGGTATATAGTTTGTTGGTTATGATAGAGGCAAATAATTTGTCTTTTTAGCTCACAGTTCTTCAAAAGCAACAGAAACTCTATCTGACAATAACACTTGAGGAGCCTCATCCACACCTGGGCCTGGTCTAGATGACTAGATACTGGACCTGAGCCTACGTCTAATACTGCAATGGGACGAGACTGCCTCTCGTGTGTCACAGGAATGTAAATTATCTATGGCCAAAGGGTAGAATGCAGAAGCTAAAACAAAATGATTGCAAATTCTTTGATACTGCTCCCACTGAGAGGTGGGTCTATGTCTCTTTCTCAGTGGTGTGCTGGAGCTGGCTCACATCAGCTCGTGAGAATCAATTGTGCACATCTTGTCCCAGCAACTTGTTCAGTGATGTCCTGTTGGTAGTTTGAAATCAGCCACAGTGGAAGCTTTTACACAACAAGAATTGGCAAATGCTAAAAACTGGGGCCTTTTTTTGGTTTTGTTTTGTTTTTTACCTGGAGAGCTGGCTGTTAAACATTTACCAGCACAGCATTGCTTGTATTGAAAAATTTCCAGGATGTTGGTAGGGGCAGGGATGAGTTGTTCATAGAGAGTTTTATTGGCCCTAGTCCTCTATCCAGACCCACACTCACTACCCATTCTCGCTTTGAAGGTTTGGAAGGAGTAGTAGTATGTGTTACCTAAATGGGTAAGTCATTCACCTGAGAGAGCTGACAATTGTCTAAATTACACATCCACAGCTATTACTTTATGTGATGGGTTAACCCAGCAATTCTCAGAGTGTGGTCCAGGGACCGTTGGAGGTCCCCAAGGTCAAAACTATTACTTTCATAATAATACTGAGATGTTGTCTCCCTTTCTACTCTTAGTTTCTTGTAAACGTGGAGTGGAGTTTTCCAGTGTTCATTTGGAAGATCTGCATAACTCAATAAATCACTATTTTCCAAGTGACCAAGGCATGAGGTTGTAAAATTATGCATGGGTAAAAGTTTCATTCAGAATACAAGACACATTAATGGATTTTAATGGTAACAGAATCTGAAAAGTTAATTGATAATGGTTTCAGATTCTTCATTAGCACTTGTTGAGTTTTAGTGTAATATTAAATCAGCACTATTGAGTTTTGATGTCATGTCAAAGGAGAATATCTATAGTTATCTGAAAAGACTATTAAAATACATACCCCTGTCTCTCTCTTCGTACATTTCTGTGTGAGCCAGGTTTTCTTCATGTATGTCAAACAAAATAGCAGATCGTAATCGACTGAATGCAGAAGCAGATAGAGGAATCCAGACATCTTGTATTAAGCTAGTCAAAAAGATTAAAAAAAATCTAGAACAACACCACTCTTCTCACTAATTGATTTGTTTTTGTAAATATAGTTATTTTAATAAAAATCCTACTTATGCTTATATGTAATGGGTTTATTGTCTTTTTTCAAACAAGTTAATAAGTATTTAAAATATTTCTATTATTATCTATAATCTTACCATATTAGGTAAAGGTGATAGATAGAACTTGTATAAATAAAACTTGTTAGGGACATCAGTGGTTTTTAAGAGTGTCAAAATGTCCTGGGACTAAGGGGTGGGGACCCTCTGGGTTACAGCATCATTGCTGTCTGCACAGGTGCCATTGGATGGTCATGGGAGGAGGTGGGGGAATGGCGTAAATGCCTTCCCTGGATGCATGGGGGAAAGTAAGCAGCACTATAAAGGGGTGATAGGGCTCTCTGACAATCTCAACTAAGTTGTTGGGAATGAGAAGCTGGGCTCTAGGGAAGCTAAGGGACTTTTCCAGTGACACCTAGTACTCAGCTGGTCCAGAAGGGGGCAACCTAGGAGTTCCCACATTCAATACTCATTTTGCTGAGTCTGTTCTCTCTGGATGCCCGTAGGGTGCTACGCGCAGTCAGGTGCTTGGCAGGTGACTTTTGATCATGGTGCTGGCGGCAGATTCTGAGGGTGACAGTGTCAATAGGGGCCGACTGGGAAGTTCAGCAGTTCAATGGCTGTTTACAAATACTACTTCTATTACTATAGTTGCTTAACATTTATTGAGCACATAGCGTTTTTCCAAACACTCTACGTGGGCCCAGTTGACATGAGACACCAGAGGTCACTAGGGGGCTGGGGAAGAGCACTCTGCCCTGACGGCTGATTAGAGCTCTGGTCTGGAGAGGGGGGTGGGCTGGAGGAGGGGTGGAACGGGACAGTGCTTGGCAGCGACCCGGAGAGCTGTGCAGGTGAGCTCACCTATTCCTGCTTGGTCTTTTTTGATTAGAAAACAAAGCAAAACTGAGCCCAGCCTGAAGCAAGGATTTTCAGCATGAAAATATCTGACTTGAAAAGCCTTGTATCTTAAAGACTAATGCGAAACGTTCCTCTCTTTCTTTTACTGGTAGAATTTCCCTGTCTCTCTTGGTTTCATTTCAATCAGAGGGAGAGGAGGGAAGGAGAGCCTTGTCTGGTAGCAGCAGATCATTTTCCGTATGACGTGCCCCACTGAAAAATCACAGCTATTTTGTTTCTGCAATTTCTTTGGAACATGGGACAGGCATTGCTTACTTGTCATTTGAAAGCTACGAAAAGGTCTGCGTGACCCAAAGTTTTTCCCTCTAGGCCTTCTTTGCTCCCTGCCACTCCCACCATTAGCAAGATTCCTTGGAGACCTGTGAGAGCTGTGTTCATTTTAACTCACTGAACACATTCTCACGCTCATTTGCACAACTTAGTCCAGTGATTTGGTCTCCGTTCAGCATGCCGCCCAGTGCCCAGTGGCTAGCACCCAGTGCTCTCCAGCTGCTCTGAGTCCCTCGACAAAGCCCTCACCAGCTGACACATAACCCTTCTTGACCTTAATTCTCCTATTAAGACTTATCTGCCGCATGCCCCAGTTCCCATGACCACTTTCCTGGCCTCTACGTTATTTGTAGCTGATAAATGTCTATTCATTAGATCTGGGGTTTTACCCTGTGTTCTAAAGAGCTCAGGAAGTCCCACAAAAGTACCTTTGGGGGCACTGTAGAGCCCAATAAGGAACCAGGAGGGCTGGCCCCAGGCCTGCAATCCAATTATAGCTGGGTAGTGCCACTCGTATGTTTTATACAGTGCTACGTCCTTATGAGTGTCCTTTGAAGGGTCTTGCTTGAAAAAAATATTTGGGGAGCACTTAATGAGATTAAGTTAACTTGTCCAAATAAGCAGCAGAATGAGTCCCGTCGGTCACCCACTGATAATTCTCCTGACAGGAAAAGGTCAGGGGAAGGCTTGGCTACTTCCATCTTGCCCACAACTTGCCCTTGTTGGAGTTGTGTGTTCCTGTCACTAAGGGAAATCCAAGGGAAAAAAATCAAGTAAGGTTACATACAACTGAGGGGCCTTGTGATTGAGACACATCCCTTCATCTTGGCCTTCCTTTGTTTTCTTTTAACTTTTAAAATTGTGAAATAGACACACAAATGAAAAGTTGCGCAAAACAAAATTGAGTTTTTCAAAAATCAGTCACAAATTGAACAGTCCTATAACTGCCGTCCAGATCAAGAAATGGGACATTACCTGACTTCCAAGTCCCCTCCCGTACCCCACCCCCATGCTTCTGCCTGACATTGCCCCAAACTCACCACTAGCCTGAGCTTCATGGTACTCACTTCCTGGCTTTTCACCTTAGCAGCCATCCCAGTTTAGTCTTGCCAGGTTTTGAACTTTATATTAATGGAATAAGAAAATATGGCTTCTTTTGCTGTGTTACCATCTTTCTCCCTCCCCGCTGCTCCCAAGAAACACATTCTGTAAATCTTAGGAAGGATTGCAATAACATTTCTACATTATAAGACCAAATAATGAGAAAAAATAGTTGAATAACAATGATTCTTAACAAATGTCCCCAGCTTGGAGGCAATTACAGTGGGTGGGTATTAAAGTAAATGCACATAACACCATAATTAGTATTTATGGAAGAATGCTCATAGGAAGGACTTTCTATTTTAACTTCACAGATGCTTACAGTTCTTGAGAAGCAGGTATATGGCAAACAGAAGTGTCTGCTCCTTCTTCATCTTTCTTTTTTCTTCTTCTAAAATCTCCTTGGTGAGGACACAAAGGGACATATATTATTCTAGGGTCGCCCGGAAAGACAGGGGCAACTGGGAATGTGAGCAGCCCCCCTGACTTGGGTCTGGCCTCCTGCCTCCTTGGCCCCCACCTCTTTCTGGTGGTGAATGTTGAGAGATGGTGATGGATGGTTAGTCACAAATAGTTTTCAATTTACCAAAGTGCACCCGGCTTTCTCTGAACCTCTTTGAAATGCTTTTAGAGCAACATGGAGAATGGAATTCAACAACAATTCTCCACAGCTGCAGTCGGAATACAGAGACCCCAGGAGCAGCTGAGGGCAGTTGTTTTCATGTTTTGTACTCGCTGTTTTCTTAGAAGCCCTTTCAGAAGGTTCTGGAAGGTCCTGAGGCATCTGTATTCTGAGAGACGGAGTGTGAAGCAGACCCTTAGATACCAGGCCATGATCCCAAATTTGCCAAATATTTATCTCCACTTCTTTCCTGTAACATGTTCTCTCAGAAGTACCCTCACTGTGCCCTCCCACCTCCACTCCAACAGCCCCACATGTGATAGCTTTCATCCTGTGGCAGCTCTGTTTGGTGAAGGGAACCCTCACGGAGAAGTCAAGAACCCTGGGTTCTGGTCTCAGCCGAAGCTTCACTCAGTTCTGTGACCTTGTCACAATGCCTCTGTCTTTGGGTCTTAGTTTCCACATCTATAAAATAAGGAGGGTGGGCAGAGACCTTAGAATCCCTTTTCTATAGGGCGTTAACAATGATGTTTCAAGGTAAGGACGTGATTACAGCAGAAGGTAGATGAATGTGCTTCTTTCCCAGGAATTTAGAACTGGGCCTAAAAGTCAGTTTGATTCTTTCTTGGCACCAGGATCAGTATTATGTGAAACTCAGGGGCCATTGACAGTTTTCTGTTACGTGGTTTGGCAAATGGGAAGAATGGCTTTACAACATGACAGAGGAAAACGAAGCAGATACGTGGGAAAAAAGGAAACAGATGCGTAGAGAGAAAGAAAACTGGTTCCCTACATGATTCTCATTTTTGTTCTAAATGCTTTCTGAGACTAAATTGCATCGATCCTTGTATTCCCTGAGATGTTCCAATATCCTTTCAACAAATTGCTGTTTGTGGTTTAAGCCACTGCAAGTGGGGATCTGTCACTTGCAACCGAGAAAGTCCTAACTAAAACACTTTTCTAGAGAAGGTCTCCTGGGACCGAGGCATATGCTCCTGGTTCAACAGCAATGATGGGTGGAAGGTGGTGGTGGGGATCAATAAGGAGCCATAGAAAAAGCTGCTTCTCTCTTGTTTATCAACAGTCTCATGACTGCCGGCTTGAAGTTTGTTCACCAGAGGGTCCATCCATTCATCTAATTATCCATCTATCCATCCATCCATCCATCCGTTCATCTAATTATCCATCTATCCATCCATCCATCCGACTGTCCATCTATTCATATATCCATCTAGGCTTTATCAATCTAACAAATATTTCCTGAGCCCCTCCATGGACCAGACTCTAGGCTAGTGGCTAATCTGTGAACTTTGGTTGCTCATAGTGGTGGTGTGCCCATATTTAACATACGATATTATTCATACAAGGTCCTAAAACCAGAGGAACACAGAACAGACCCATTTCTTCACAGTTTGATAAGCTTTCCCCAACATTTCTTTCTATTTTGTGCAAATGTGTCAATAATGTTTATAACTCCTTCTGGAGGCATGACTTATATCCAATATCCCAAATGCATTAGGTGCTCAATTTAGGTGTTTTTATTCAAGATAGAGAAGGATGGCTCAGAGTCCCTGATCCAGAGACAAATTGCAGACACCCATTCCTGGTGTTATGTTTGGAATCTGTTCGCTTTTTGCCCCAAGGTTCTTTATTTTGTTTTTGTCTTTGAAGGCCTAGATGATGGTTGAGAAGGTGCCGTAGGTCAGCATGGTTTTCAGTTGCTAGTTTCAAACCCCTAGTTTCAAAACATGGTTTTCAAACCCCCAGTAGGACTATAGATCTTTTCCAAGTGTCCTGGGTCCCCTGAATCATTCACCTCTATTTTCCTTCTGCTAAGGACTCCTGAGAAGGGAAATTTTCATCACTGAATTTAAGCCTAGTCCCTAATCCACAGCTTCTCTCACAAATAAACCTTCTCAGAGGTCCTTGGCAGGAGACCTGGACTAGTGGGAGTAAGGCATAAGAGAAGGAGAGTCTCCCCTCCTGTTCACTGGTGGTAAGTTATCTCAGAATTCTGAGATACCTATAGCACTGACAGGTTTCAGAACGTCTTTCAGCCCTGAGAGCCATTGACAGTTTACTTGAAATGCAAACCTTCAAGCCTTTGGAAGAGTAAAAGGGAAATGTGTGGTGATAGATGATCTAGGAAGAGCAGTTGTTTCCACCCTTGAATCTCTTGGGGAGATTTTAAGAAGCATTGATGCTCGGCCTCACCCCAGAGAAAGAGAATCAGAACCTTTGGAAGGTGGAGCTCAGGCAGGGTGCCTCTGAAAACTCCTCCAGGTGTTCTGAGGCATGGTCAAGGGTGAGAAGTCTTGGTCTAAGAGATAACTGAGAGCTGGCCATCTAAAATGAGCAGATGCCAAGAGCCTGTAATTGTGGTTACTTTCCCCAGAGATTTATATTTTTAAAGTCTTTCCTGGGTAGACAGAGTACCAGGAGGGCCTGGGGCACACTCTTACTGAAGTGGCTAGCTTACCTTGAGTCCACAAGTTGAATAATTGTTGTAATAAAAGGTAGACCAAAAAATATACCTACTAAAGGGCTAGGTCAACCATAATCTTAGAATGTTCTGGTCTCAAAGAAGTACTATTGCCCTGATGATACCTTTTGAGAGAGGTATCAAGGAGAAAACTATTGAGGGTAATGGAAGAGCTGTCACTAAGACTGAGGATGTCATGTTTAGGGGCCAAAACCCAGTAGCCTTAGGATTCTCAATGATGAACACTTGAAGGAGGAACACACCCCAGCTCTGCTGGAAGGTGACCCCTGGAGGCTGATTGTCTCCTGCAGTCAGTGTTGGCCCAGGGACTGGGTGGGCAACTTTGCCTACTTCTCCACTTGAGGATTCCATGATAAATATGGAAAAGGATATGTCATGTTTCAACAGTGCTTTCTAGGTTTATAGAGACAAAACACCGGCTTTCTTCCTTTTTTTTCTTCCCAGCTTCATTTAGATATAATCGACACATAACACTGTGTAAATTTAAGGTGAACAATGTGATGATTTGATACATGTATATATTGTGGGATGTTTACCACAGCAAGGTTAGTTAATGCATCCTTTACCTCACATAATTACCGTTTTGTTGTTCTACTGCAAACTTTAAAGCTCTACTCTCAGAGCTACTTTCAAGTATGTGATACAATATTGTTAACTGCAGTCACCACGTTGTACCTTAGATTCCCTGAACTTATTTATCCTATAACTGAAAATTTGTACCCTTTGATCAACATCTCCTCACTTCCCCTACCCCTTCAGCCCCTGGCAACCATCATTCTATTCTCTGTTTCTATGAGTTCGATGGTTTAAGATTCTATGTATAAATGAGATCATACAGTATTTGTTTTTCTCTGACTTATTTCACTTAGTATAATACCCTAAAGGTCCATCCATGTTGTTGCAAATGGCAGGACTTCCTTTTTCTTTATGACTGAATAATATTCAGTTGTGTGTGTGTGTGTGTGTGTGTTTGCGTGTATATATATGTATACATACCACATTTTCTTTATTCATTAATCCATTCACACTTAGCTTGTTTCCATGTCTCGGTTATTGTGAATAATGCTGCAACAAACACGGGAATGCAGATATCTCTTCAAGATAGTGATTTCATTTTCTTTGGATATATATACCTAGAAGTGGGATTGCTGGATCATATGGTAGTTCTACTTTTAATATGTTGAGGAACCTCAATACTGTTTTCCGTAGTGGCTGCACCAATTTACATTCCCTCCAACAGTGCACGAGGACTCACTTTTCTCTACATCCTCACCAGCATTTACTCTCCCTTGTCTTTTTGATAATATCCATTCTAACCGGTATGAGGTGAAACTCATTTATTGAAGTTTTTATTTGCATTGTCCAGATTTAGTGATGTTGAGTACCTTTTTATGTACTTGTTGGCCATTTGTATGTCTTCTTTGTAGAAATGTCTATTCAAGCCTTCTGCCCAATTTTTAATCAGATAGTTTGGGTTTTTTGCCATTGTGTTGTATGAGTTTCTGATATATTTTGTATATTAGCCCCTTATCAGATAGATGGTTTGCAAATATTTTCTCCCATTCTATAGCTTGCCTTTTCATTTTGTTGATTATTTCTTTTGTTGTACAGAAGCTTTTCAGTTTGATGTAGTCCCATTTGTTGATTTTTGCTTTTGTTGTTTATGCTTTTAGTGTCCTATCCAAAAGTTATTGACAAGACCAATATCAAGGAGATTTTCCGCTAAGTTTTCTTTTAGGATTTTTAAGGTTTCTGGTCTTATATCTAAATCCTTAATCCATTTCAAGTTAATTTTTGTGAGGGGTATAAGATAAAGGTCCAATTTCATTCTTTTGCATGTGAATATCCAGTTTTCCCAACACAATGTATTGAAGAGATTATCATTTCCCCATTTAGTATTCTTGACTCCCTTGTCAAATATCAGTTGATCCTATATCATGGTTTATTTCTGGGCTGTCAGTTCTGTTCTGTTGGCCTGTGTATTTGTTTTTATGCCAGTAACATTCTGTTTTGATTACTATAGCTTTGTAATATAATTTGAAATCAGGAAGTGTGATGTCTCCAGCTTTGTTCTTGCTTTGGCTATTTGAAATCTTTCACGGTTTCTTAAAATTTTAGAATTGTTTTTTCTATTTCTATGAACAATGCCATTGGAATTTTAATGGAGACTCAATGACTCTAAGAAGGTGTCATGTTTCCCTAATTCTCATTGAGAAGGTAGATAGTAGTGTGGAAAGTTCTTGATCACTCAGTAATGAGTTAGTAAAGTGGCTGGAAGACCTGCTTCTCCAAGGTGGCCGGAGTGCCTGAGGAAAGTGGTCTGAGTGGTGGTCCTTTTGCAATTTTTTTTGGAGGTCAGGAATTTGAAGTTATGGCACGGAATCTGAACTTACGCTACGAGGCATTTTATACCTATGATAGTAGATATTCAAATAACTATACTGATTGATTTACTAAAGATTCATGGACTGTTATGTTAAGCAGGTGTTTCCCAGCCAGGCACTAGGGTGATAGCCATGATAATAGTATGACCTCAGGTGTCAAGAGATCCATGAAGTATTGGTGTTTGTTTTGTTTTATTTTTATCCAGTTGTGGAGTGGTGGCAGTGTTCTCTCAACAGGTTTATGTTGTAAGATAATGAGAGTGATTTTTAGGTCCTGTCTTCTCTGTTCTAACTCTTCATCCTCACTCAGAGATGAGGAGGGCACAGAGCCGAGGTGAAAGGGGGTGATTGGGATGGAAGGATATGGAATGGGCCCCTCTGGGAACCCAGCTGCTGTGCTGCCACATTTGGTTTGTGGGCTGGAGTTTCTGGGGTGATATGTACTCACTTGGGAGTGAGGGGGAAGAATTCTGACACCTCAGGGAGAGCAGGAGTGCTGGCCCTTCATCCCAAGTCATTCAGAACAGTCTTCAAGTCTTGAACATGAGCCACTGCCTGGGAAGTGTTATGTTTCAGGGTTGCTGGAGAGCTCCAGGCTTTTGGGGCACATCTTGTGGTGAAGTGTGTAACTGGTGGTCCTTCAGAGGAAAAGAGAAGGCAGATTTGGTGTTGGTGTTTAAGAATTTGACATTTATCTTGCAGCTGGGGTGGCTGGGCTGCACTCTCTGTTCCTGTCAGGCTCCCTCACAACTCAGGGCACTGCAAGCGGACGGCATCTGGAAAGGCCCTGGCTGTTTTGCTTGGCAGAGATTTTGGTTTGTTTACTTCATCTGTGACCTGTGCGTGAGTGACTGGCTACCCAAGCATGTGCTATTGAAGGAAGATGAACAAGGGAAAGCAAAATCAAAAGAACAGTCCCTTCATATTAAGGCGGACTGGGATGCAGAGAGAGAGGAGATCCAAAACATGAAAGAAAATCCGAGATGAGACTTGTGTGGTTGCAACGCTGTAGAGATGTTAGTTATCACTAACTTGTATGGAGAACTGAGATTCCTCTTGCAATAAACAATGGAAATTAACAAGCTGTTCTTCACTGAAAGTTGGGAGCTTACAGAGGGTAATACATTTTCTAGGGTATCATTTGTCTAGCAGATTGTGCTACTCCAAGAGTGGCCAACTTTTTTGCTGGAATAAAATCACTGATGTGTGCTGTGAAGATGTTTTATCTTTCCAGGGTGAGTAAAATGCTCTAATATTTTACTTTAGAGTAAAATGTTACTCTAAATACTAAACAGCTTTAGTATTTCAAAGTGAACTTGACCTTCAGAGTCCACCACAACAGTACTGACCTTGGTTTCCTGATTTTCATAAGATTTTAGTGTTTCCATGAGCACTGCTCAGTCCATCTACCTCAGATAGTTCCTGCTCAGCCATGTGTTTGTGATTTTGTTTGTGGTTAGTTCTCAAACAGAACTGGAAGTAGAACCTTTTTTTTTTTTTAAATCAATTATTGATAAATTAGTCAATAACATCTCCTGCTTCCTTGCCCACTTTTACTCCCTCAAAAACTCAGAATGGGGACCTTTTGAAAATGGCCCCGTCTTGTTTCTAAGTTTTCTGGAATAATCCACATTCTTTGTTGTTTCCATTTGCCAGAATGCACAAGAGTAACCCCCTGCCCCCCCCCCACCCCCGTCCCCTTCTACTTTGGAAAATGTTACAACATCAGTGTCTGTTCTTCTGAACACTCTCATTTCAAGCACAGAATAATTATTAGCTTGCAGAGCCTCTGCTCTTTTTTCCATTTTAGTTTGAGATGTTGGGATCCCTGCCTATATAAATGAAGTCAGAAAAGACAGAGATGCTAAGAGTTTTCTATTTTCTTCTTTCCTGGGTGGGTTTTTGGAAAAAATGTCAGCGGCAATTGGCAGCTACCACCGTGTGGCATTTAATTAATCTTGACATTTAATCCATCATGATATGCAAAGAGAAAATACAGTCTGTGTAGTCCTCCTCCTTTTCCAAGAGATGCAATATTATAATTAAGATGGTAACTAAAGTTCTAAGTATAATGAGAAACCACGTAAGACGAGTATCATATTACTCTTAGAACATTAACAGGAGACAAGTTCTTAGGCTAACTCCCCCGACTTCATTTTTTTTCTATCCAGATAATCATGAGTCATCATCCTGTGTAAATGAATAATAGTTTAATTTAAATAAGCCAATATTGTTTGAAGGTCATTTATCACTTCATGGCTCTCATTCACAGACAAGTCATGTGGAACTGCAGAACTTTCTTTTTGTGCACTGGAGCTGGAAATCTCATTGAGTTTGGGAGGCCTTACTTCTCCATATCTGAATTTGGAAACCAAATTCAACATTGTTCTAAGTCATGGGGTAGGTGAGGACAGTGATGGGCTGGTGGTGAGGTGGGGAATCTGAGAGCTGTCTTGAGAGGCTTCGAGTTTTGGGGCATAGGAGCTAGACTTGGGCTTGAATAGTAGTCTGTTGATAGTGGTGTGCGTGCGTGCGTGTGTGTGTGTGTGAGAGAGAGAGAGCGCGCGCACGACAGAGAGAAAGATAGAGGAGAAAGACAGACAGACAAGACAGAGAGAGAGAGAGAGACAGAAAAGAGAGAGAAAGAACTGACCTGAAAGCATAACTTTTCAATAAGAACAACACTAAAGAAGAGGAAAGGGACTGTTTTTTCAAGGCTAACTATAGAAATTGGATGCATACTGTTAAGATTAACGACTGAAGGCAAAAGAAAACTCAAGCAACGCTCCTCAGCCAGCACGTTCAAATGATAAATTACATTAAAGCACTGAAAGAAACAACAGCTGCAGTTAATGAAAAGCCAAATTTATCTAAATTTCTCCAGTTGATCAGTCAAAATCATCAGTATGGCTCTCACTCCACACTTTTTTGGAGTGGGAGAGAGGGAAGACAAAGGGAGAAGGCAGTTTTTATTTTTCAAGATATACCTTCTGAAAAAGAAGCGCCTCTAGAGCTAACCTGTGAGTGGTTGTAGGGCATCTTTTTTCCTAGATGTCAATATCATCAATACTCTCGTTTCTTGTTTTATTTTTAACTCTTCTTAGGAGAATGTGGTTGGCTCCTGTATCAAATGCAGCTATAGACATGTGCTGGAGACAGGAAATCCAGGAGGAGGATTGTGATGATAATTATACAAATCTGAAATGCTTTCCAAAACATGGTTGTGTCCATTGAAGTGTTTCATTATTGCAACACCTGTGAAATAAAAGAAGATTGAGTTTTTGGGGGTCCCAGTGACTTGCCCGAGGTCAGCTAATCAGCCCCTAAGAGCCAGAGAAAGAAGGTGTCTATACTCCTCGCCAAATGCTTTACTTAAAAACAACAAATTCCCCCTGTCCCCATCCCTACATGGCGAAAGCAGGAAAATCCTGTTGCGGAAACCACTCGGAGAAGCTGCCATCAAAGGCTGCTCAGGGCCAGCTTCCCTCCAGCACAGAGCTCTGCACAGAGCCTGCATGTGGTGTGGAATTCCATTAGAACTTATGCACCATATGTTTGTTTGCTGGTGCTCAATGGAACCTGAGGGAGGGCATAATGGATCTCCATTACTAAACCGTGTGGAAGGCTTCCAGAGAGTTAATAGTCTACCTCGAGGTGATCAATAGAGGGGCTCTCGTATTCTTTGCATAATCAGGGAGTCCTGGTGCTCTCAATGCACAGCACTCTCCTCTGACACCCTTCTGGAAAAGTCTGTACATCTGGTACTCCTGGAGTCATTTCAAAAACGGAGACGGGGGGTACCTTCCTCTCACCTTCCCTGAGAGAAAATCTGTGGGATGAGATTGTGCTGATAGCTGGAGATTTTGAGAAGGAAGTAGGCTAAAAGAGTGAAGAGGAAAAGGAGGGCATTCCGGTAACTTGGGTTACCCTCCCTTCGGCTGCAGTGGTCTGATTATTCTATGAGGGCCGCTGCTGTGAAGGGCACTATGGGTGAGAGCTGGTGGCTTGTAGGAGTGTCACTGTGTATGATGCTCACAGTCACAGGTGGGGTGGCTGCAGGTGTTGCTGAACCACAAGGCTGCCCAATGGCCATGAAACTTTATTCCTTCCGGGAATTTCTCACCGACGTGCTTTTAGTTCATATGGTATGGAAGAAGGCTGGAGGATATTCATTGCGGGGGACGGTAGAAGCAGAACTATGGTAGAACTTTGTTGGTGTGTCTGCCAGAAGACTGAAGCACTTGGAAAAGAGGTGCTCAAGGGGACTGAGTCTGTGAGCTCAGAAAGGGCAGAAACCAAGTTGCTTCTCAAATGAATTCTTAGTCTCGATAAAGATGAGAAAGTGGGATGTGCAGGGTGGAAGTTATCAGTTCCTTTTTCTCAACCCCGTGGTGCTCTACCACCTACTCAACTCTTCCTCCATCTTTTAGCTAACATTTCTCATTCCTGCCCCTTTTTCAACTTCCTTTTTTGTTAGCTAAAACCACAAATTAAGTCCTGCCATGGCATTCGAAGTCCTTGCCTTCAGTATGGATTCTGCATCGCACAAAATCTTAAGGGCATTGGTACCTCAAGTAAAGTTTGAAGAGGGTGAGCTGCTGAATTCCAAAGCCTTTCTACAGCTAGCTTTTCATGGACTTGCCTAAAGATGTGTGCATGGAGTAAATCATAATCTTGTATTATTCTTCCAATTCAAGTGAACTGTGAGACATTCATTTTTTAATTTATTTAGCCCCTACCATGTGGCAAGTACTGCTCTGAGCACCGGGAGTTCATCAGTGGACAAGGCTTGGTGCTTGCCTTCAAGAGGCTTTGAAGGAATGACCTTAAAATAAACAAAAAGTCCTGGTATTAAGCCTCAGGTGTATGGCAGAACTTTCTTTCCTCCACCCCTTTGTTTAGACAGGAGACTCCAGATTTAGAAGTGAATCACTGGGCTTGAGCGGTGTCCAGTCGGGAGAGAGGGTTTCACAATGTATCTTAAGGTTGAAGAGGGGCAAATACTACTTTAGGATTATAAAGTAAAATTATGTCAGACACTAGTCAAGGATGGGGCTGGGCATGAATGTCTTGTCCAAACCTAATGAGGAGGTATTGGCAGGAGTTTGGCCCCCCATGCAAGTGGGAGATGCATCTGAAATTGCTTGTAGAGTAATGTTTGAAAAAGATGAAATGCTGAGAAGGTACTTGAGAAGAACAAAAGAAATCAAGAGCAAGCTGAGCCAGAGGGGTGGACCACCTGCCCCACTCCCTCGACTCCTGGGACCCAAAGCTCCTCTCATTCTTCTTCCAGTAGCAGAGGAGGGAAGGAATAGCAGAGACCATAACACATGGCAGACTCTGACCCTTACAAGGCAGGGAGAGGCCTGGGATGTACTGATGTTGGAGGAACAGAATTAACCCTAAGAGTGGAAGCATCAGGGACTTTGGGAGCAGAGAAACTGGGAGGAGGGATGTCAGAAAATTTGCATAGTTTTGCCAAGCTTTACTTGGCTTTACTTGTAATGATGGTAGGATTCTCAGGGTGCAATGGGAGATCAAAATAAGAGTTTCTAAGCAAGATTAGGGTTGGAGGGTTCAGGGAGGGTGTGATAATTTCATGTGTCAACTTGACTGCATCATGAGGTGCCTATATATTTAACTAACCATTTTTTCTGGGTGTATCTGTGAGAGTGTTTCTAAGTGAGATTAGCATTTGAATTGTAAAGTAAAGAAGGTTGCCTTCCTCAGTGTGGGTAGGCATCATTCAGTCCGTTGTGGGCCTGAATAGAAAAAAAGTTGGAAGAAGGGAGAATTCATTCCTTCTCTGGCTGACTGCAATTGTGTAGCAGTTTGTTTATCAAACTGCTTTTAAGATTCATGCATGTTGTTGCATATAGCACTAATTTTTTCCTTTTTATTGCTGAGTACTATTCCATCGTGTGAATATAACATAGTATGCTTATCCATTCACCAGTTGATGGACATTTGTATTATTTCTAGCTGTTGGCTATTATAAATACAGTGGCCATGAACATATGCATACAAAATATTGTATGGAAATATTTTCATTTCTCTTGGGTAAATACCTATGAATAGAATTGCTGGATAGTATGGTAAGTATACGCCAAAATGTTTTCCAAAATGGAGGTACTATTTTGCATTCCCACTAGCAGTATATGAGAGTTCCAGTTGCTCCACATTCTCACCAACACTAGATATTGTCAGTGTTTTTACTTCTAGCTATTCCAGGGGAAGTAGCGTGGTATCTCATTGTGGTTTTAATTTGCATTTCTCTAATGATTAATGGCATTGAGAATTTGTTTATGTGCTTGTTTTTCACCCATATATTTTGTTTGTTGAAATATTTATTTAAGTCTTTTAGTCATTAAAAAGTCAAGTTTTCTTCTTCTTACTGAGTTGTGTTTTGTAATATGTTCTGGATACCAGTCCTTCATCAGACACATATTTTGCAAATATTTTCTCCCATTTGTGGTTTTTCTTTTCATTTTCTTAATAGACTATTTTAAAGATCAAAACTTTTCAACTTGATGAAATCCAATTTATCATTTTTTTCTTTTATGCTGTAAACTGGGATAATTTTCAAGCTCACCTCCTTTGTTTCCTTTCTCTCACAGGCTACAGTCCTATGCTATCTGCTGTCCAATGTCTGAATACCATTGTTTCATGTATTTTGTCTGATTTTCAGTTGTTTGCAGAGGGAAGACATTTCCCATAGCAGTTAATCCTTCATTGGCAGAAGTGGAAATCCTAGACTTTTAACAAAGGAAGCAATTAATGCAGGGACACATCCCTTGTAAAAAAGGCAAGCAATTCTGCTTAACCAAAATTCGCTCTGGGTATCTCCACCTTTCCCCCACCTCACATCACCTCTATCTCATGCCAGTCCTTTCAGTAGAGGGAACTATTTTTACCAGGTTGGTTTTTTTTTTTTTTTTTTAAACTCATTCTATGAATTTACAAATTTATATGTGTATATATAGGAATATATCTATGAGTTTTTCAGGGACTTAAAATTTTTGCATAAATGGAATTTTTACAACTTATTTTCACTTACGTACATCTTGGATATGCAGCCATGTGAGTTCAAATAGATCTACCTTATTCTTTTAAACTGCTGCATAGATTATCCATATGGATGTGCCATATAGTACATAGCATATCCATATGGATATATTATAATTTATTTAACAATTTATTCCCTTTAGACTTTTTACCTCTCTGACTTCTTCTTTTTTTTTTTTTTTTTAAAGATTTTATTTTTTCCTTTTTCTCCCCAAAGCCCCCCGGTACATAGTTGTGTATTCTTCGTTGTGGGTTCTTCTAGTTGTGGCATGTGGGACGCTGCCTCAGCGTGGTCTGATGAGCAGTGCCATGTCCGCGCCCAGGATTCGAACTAACGAAACACTGGGCCGCCTGCAGCGGAGCGCGCGAACTTAACCACTCGGCCATGGGGCCAGCCCCAACCTCTCTGACTTCTATAGAGGGTTATGGACGACTGAAGAACTTACCTTGATTTAAGAAATTGTCTTACATTCAGAAGATTGATTACATATATCAATTTAAATAATAATACTGTTATTAACGCAAACACCCTTGAACCCTCCACCTAGGTTATTAAATAGAACATTGCTAGTTTTCAGAAATTTCCTTTGCACTCCTTTCTGACATAGCTCCCACTCTACCCCTCAAACATAACTGCTATTCTATTGTGACAGTCATTTCCTTTGTAAACTTTATAGTGTCACCACTAATACATGCATCATAAAATAGCACTGCATTTCCTTTTCTTCTTGAACCTAATAAAAATGGAGTCATGCTGTAAATATTCTTTTGTCACTTGCTGTTTTCTCTCAGTTATGTTTGTGAAATTCGTTGGCGCGTGTTATTGATGTTTACTCAGTTTTACTGTGGTGTACTAACCCACTCTAGGAATACCCCACAGTTTAGTTTTTCTATTCTACTGTTGATGCACATTTCTGTTGTGTCCAATTTTAGTCAATGCTGCTGCGAACAGTTGGTACAAATCCTCTGAAGCGAGAGTTTCTTTGGTGGATATATCTAGAATTGTTTAGTCATAATGAATTCACATAGTCAGTTTTCCTAGGTATTGCCAAATTTTTTCCAACATAGTTATACAAATATATACCTCCACCAGCAGTGTATGAAATTTTACATTGCATCCACACTCTCACCAACACTTGGTAATGTCAAATTCATAATTTTTTCAAATCCGGTTCAGGTATAATGATAGCTCATTGTCCACATATTGATAGCTCTTATAATCTGCATTTCTGTGATTGCTAGTGAAGTTGAGCACATTTTCATATGTTGACTATTCAAATTTCCTCTTTTGAAATTGTCTTTTGCCTATTTTTTCTTTTCGTTTCTATCTTTCCTTTTCCCCTTCCTTCCTTTCCTTTCTTTTTTCTTTCCTTCTTTCCTTTTCTTTCTTTCTTTCCCTCTCTTCCTCCCTCTCTCCCTCCCTTCCTTCCTGTCTGTCTTTCGCAATTTGCAGGAATTATTCGATAGTCTGAATTGCAGTCCTCTTTTAGTCACATGAATTGCAAATATTTTCTCCCAGTTGGGGCTTATCTTCTTGCTATCTTTATGGTGTCTTTCTATAGTCAGAAGTTCTTAATTTTAATATAGTCAAATTTATCCAGCTTTTTCATTATGGGGTTTACTTTTTGTCTCTTGTTTAAAAAACCCTTCTGTATATCAAGAAAACATTACCTTCTAAAATCTTATTTCTTTGCTTTCACAAATAGGTGCTTAGGATTGGAAGGTTTTTATATAAGTAAAGGTAAGTTTTATTTTATTTTCCAAATGAATACCCAATTGTTCCAGCAGAAGTTTTTGAAATTTTATCATTTTACCATTGATCTGCAATGCCAACTCACCTATCTATCAGCTATCCAGATGGATATTGTTCAGTTTCTGAGTTCTCTATGTTGTTTTGTTGATCTGCTTTTCCATCTCTGGGCCTATACCATGCTTTTTAATCACTGTAGCTTTATGATAAGTTTCAATACTTAGTTAGGACAAGGTCCTCCAGTTTTCTTCTTCATGTATGTCTTGGTCAAGAATTTGTTAGTGCCATTGAGTCGATTCCAACTCCTAGCGACCCTGTGTACAGCAGAGTGGAACCCTGCCCACTCTTTTTGCACCATTCTCTCACCTTCCAGTGACAGCTTTCAGACAATTTTCTGCTGCTATTCATAGAGTTTTTATGGCCAGTTTTTCCAGAAGTGGGTGGCCAGGTCCTTCTTCCTAGTCTATTTTAGTCTGGAAGCTCTGCTGAAATCTGTTCATCATGAGTGACCCTTCTGGTATTTGAATACCAGTGGCATAGCTTTCAGCATCACAACAAACATGCCGCCTCCACAGTATGACAACCGACAGATGGGTAGTGTGGTTTCTTGAGGGCGAGACAAACGCAGGCCTCAGCAGTGAGAGTGCCGAAACTTAACCACGAGACCACCAGGGCTGGCCTGGTCAAGCATAGCCAACATTTAATACTTGCACATGAATTTTAGAATCAGTTTTCAAGTTTCAAATCACACTCAAACACACACGCACACACATTCTTTCCCTCTCACTTCTCCCCACTTCCTTCTCTCATACACAAACTGTCAGGATTTTGATCCTCTACTTATTCAATAGAATAAATCCCAAACTGTTGGAATTTATTCTAGTTGAATCTATGAATCAATTTGGGAAGAACAGACATCTCTATAACATTGAGTCTTCCAATCTTTAAATAGACTTTATCTTTCTGTTTATTTTCATTAAAAAATCTCCTTATGAGCAATTTTATTATTTTTTCATAGAGATCATTTGTTCTTTTGTTAACTTTATTCCTAGATAATCCATATATTTTTTAAATGGTATTTGAAAAATTTCATTTTCTAAGTAACTATTGCTGATATATAAAAATGCAATAGTTTTATATGTTAATTTTGTTTCAAACAACCTTGATAAACTTTCTAATTATGTATCTAAACAATAATTTTATTTCTTTTTTTCCAATCTTTATGTTTTTAATTTATTGATTTTACTGTGTAGGACTTCCCATACATTATTGAATAAAATTGGTGATAGTGGATATCTTTGTCTTATTTTTAATCACAAAGGGAATAAATTCAACATTTCACTCTTAGGTGTGGTGTTTTACACTATTTTAACTATTATATTATAGTTTGAAAACTATTATTTAAAAAAATTAGTTAAGAAAATGTTTCTCTCTTCCTATTTTACTGGGCTTTATTTTACATCATTGAACGTTATCAAATGCTTTTTTTGCAACGATTGAGATAACTACTACATGATTTTTCTCCTTTAATCTCTTTATGTGGTGGATTATGTTAATTTGTTTTTCTAATATTAAACCAGTTGTATTGGGGTATTAAACCCAATTTAGTCATGATTTATTATCCTTTTTATACATTTTTAATTTTGTTTTCCAATAGTTTGTTTAGTGATGCCTGTAATGTTCTTTTCTTGAATGATCCTTTCAGATTTTGATATCAAAGTTATGTTAGACTTCTGGTTTCTGCTTAGAGATGTAGAAAAAGTTCTAAAGCATATGAAAAGGGAAGAAAAGACAATATACCTCCAAAAGACAAAGCAATCTTCAGATCCAAAGTCAAATATGACACAGATTTTGGAATTACCTGATTGGAATTTAAAATAAGTGTAAATAGTATTTTAAAGTCTCTAGTAGAAAAGGCAGACAGCATGCAAGATCAGATGGATAATTTCAGCAGAGAGATGGAAACTATAAAAAAAGTCAGAGGGGAATATTAAAAATGTAAAACACCATGAGAGATGAAGAATGCATTTGTCAGGCTCGTTAGTAGATTTGACACAGCTGAGGAAAGAATTAGTGAACTTAAAGCTACATCTATAGAAATTACCCACATTGAAACACGTGGAGAAAAAGTGAAAATAAAACAAAAACTCAACAGACTATCCAAGAATTCTGGGACCATATCAAACATTCTAACATGTATAATTTGAATCCCGTGTGGAGGGGGGAAGGAGAGAGAAAGAAGAAAGCACAAGAAGAAGGAGGAAGAGGAGGGGAAGAGAAGTACTAGGAGAAATAAAGATTATGCTAGCTTCAAAGACTGAGTTAGGGACTGTTATGGACTAAATTGTATCACCCAGAAAATTCATATATTGTAAGCCCTAACCCCCAGTACTTCAGAATGTGACTGTATTTGGAGAGGCGTTTAAAGAGGTAATTAAGTTAAAATGAGTCATTAGGGTGGGCCCTGATCCAATCTGACTGGTGACCTTATAGGAGGAGGGGATTAGGACAAACAAAGAGACACAGGGATGCATACATGCACAAGGGGATGACTATGTGAAGAGGCAGCAAGAGGGTAGCCATCTGCAAGCCAAGGAGAGAGACCTGAGAAAAAACCAAGCCTGCCGGCACCTTGATTTTGGACTTCCAGCCTCCAAAACTGTGAAAAAATTAATTTCTGTTGTTTAAGCCACGAAATCTGTGGTATTTTGTTATGGCAGCCCCAGGAAAGTAATGCAGGGAGTGTTCTGGAGGATCTTGAGTTTTCGGAAAACGTTTATCGACCCTGAATCCTTTTTCATTCTCCCTGTGTGGAGTGCTATCTTCTTGATTGCTCTTGTTACATGAATAAAACTCTATGAACCCTGGTTTATTGCCAGCCTATGCCTCGACTTACAGCACTGGAACTCTCCTATCACTGTGCTCTAGGACACAGGTTGCAAATTCAAGTGTTTACATGGACTGGTCAGTGCATGTACATGATTGAAGCAGGCAGATCAAATAAAGCACTTGATATCCTTTTGATATATCTTCCCACTTTGGATAGAAACATAAATACAGAGAAATAATTCTTTACTACAAGAAAAGCAACAGCAGAAGCATGATGATAAATGGCAACTGCACTGGGCCTCATTATCAGGGAAGCAATATGGAATGGTGGCAACTATGGCAAACTGAATAGTTCATGCCTTGTCTAAAGGGAGCAGTTACTATTAGACCAGCTGATTGTTGCCGTGTTGAATTATAAACCCAGGTTTAGCACATCTATCTATTTTTCATGAGAAGTCTGGAATCAGAGTATGTATATGAACTTTCTCATTTTGAATATGTTGGCAACCAATTCATCTTTTTAAAAAAAGAACAAGAGACGCAAGAAAACATAGGTAGACAAATATGGCATGTGAATTGCGTGCTTGCAAATTTTGCTGTAAATAGAATTACTATTCTCATTCAGAGCTTTTGTAATTGCTTCATATAATTAGAATACAACAGCAAAGACTAAGGCTTAGAGAGTTTAACAGGAAATTGACTGACAAATTATTAATCACATGGTATTTGTTGTTTGAATTAAAAATGCTTGTATGTTTCCCCTGGCATTTTCTGTATGAATTGTTTAAATTTATTTTAATTAGTAGATGATTTGATTCAGAAAGTTGAATCTTGTTTTTTTTCAGAAAAAAAATGTGCAAATTATTAACAGTAATGGGTTTGGGGAAGAAAATATGCCCAATTTGGGGATCAACAGGTGAGAAGAGTCTTATTTCCATTTAGGTAAGCAAAACTTCAGTTTTCTTTAAGCAACATAGCAGGAGAGGTTGTCATTTGCTAAGTGTGAAATGGTAACCTGACAGGGCCTTGGGGAACAAACATCAAAGCTAACATGTGGGTTATATTTGCTTGCTTTCTTTCGTCATTGTCCTGAGAAACTGTAACTAATTTTCAGCTGCATGTTAAATCCTGGCTGTGTATGTAAGAGCAAGACTTCAGCAAGTTTGTTATGCACTGCCTTCATTTTTGCTCCAGATTTGGTGAACTGCTTACGTCAGGTATGAGATCATTTGAAGTCTCAATCCTTTTGTGCGAATGTCTTGATTAATAATTGTACAGGATCTAGGATATTGAAAATATGAAGTAACTCATTCTTAGTTCTATTTTACCAGGTGTGTGTCTGTGTGAGTGAGTAGAGCTGGGGGAGAAGGAAGGTTGGGAAGTAGTATTTAACCTGTTTTTATATTTAAAGTGGGTTTATTGTAGACAACATATAGTTGGGTTTCAGTTTTTTTCATTCTCTGATAATCTCTGTCTTTTAATTGATGTATTTAGACCATTCACATTTAAAGTGATTATTGACATGGTCGGATTAACAGCTACCATATTCATAACTGTTCTCTCTTCATTGCTGTTTTTCTTTGTTTCTTTTTCCACCCTGTTTTTCTGCCTACTCTGGTTTTAATTGAGCATTTTATATGATTTCTTTTATCTCCTCTCTTTGCATAGCAAGTATTACTTCTTTAAAAACACTTTTTTATGGTTGCGCTAAAGTTTTCAAGAGACATTTTTAACTAAGTTAAGCCCACTTTCAAATAACATTATCCCACTTCATGTGTGGTGCAGGTATCTAATAACAGAATGTTTCCAACTCCTGGGTTGTAGTATTTATTAATTAATTCATTCAACAAATGAATGTGGAATACATTCTATGTGACATGGGGGCGCATTGGTGAGTAACACTATCAAAGACTTCCCTCATGGGACGTATTCTTCAGTGGGAGACTGACAAATGAAATGATCACACTGATAAAGGTTTCAAATGCTTAGTTTTATGAAGACCTAATATAGGGGCCTGTATATTATGCTGTGGGTATGAGGGTAACTCCAGAATTTCCTTCTCTGGGGAACTTCTCACTTCACTGGTCTCATATCTCTGTAGCCATTGGCCTTCCTAAAGATGACAGAAAAAAACTAGACAATTTCCTGGTCAAGGATTCCGAGAATCTTCATTTCTGGACCAAATCAGTTCTTTTCTTTTTTTGTGAGGAAGGTTGGCCCAGAGCTAACTTCTGTTGCCAATCTTCCTCTTTTTGCTTGAGGAACATTGTCCCTGAGCTAACATCTGTGCCAATCTTCCTCTATTTTGTATGTGGGATGCCACCACAGCATGGCTTGATGAGTGGTGTATAGGTCCATGCCCTGGATCTGAACCTGCAAAGCCTGGGCCACTGAAGTGGAGCACGTGAGCTTAACCACTATGCCACTGGGACAGCCTCTGAATCAGTTCTTGAGTGGCAAGGGGAGGTGCAATCTTTTTTTTGACAGCTTTATTCCTATTGTTCCTCCCCTCAATTTAGGTGAAAACACGTTACTCTAGAGCTCCTCTTCCTTTTTCTTCTATCTCTTCCACTTTGCCCTCAAATCTGTAATAACAAGTAGTGGGAAGAGGCTGGTAAGGAGAGTCTTCTAGTGGGAGTTGGGCAAATGATTTTTGGTAGTTCTTTCCTCCTTTGCTTAAAACCTACTTCAAGCTTGTTTCAAGTAATTTCTAGGATTTCTATAGAGCATTTCCAAATTGGTAGCATGATAGAATAATAAGTTTAATGCAACTGCTAGAACAATACTGTATGCTTGTTTAGTGTTAGAGCCAGAAAAATATCCCGAGAAATAGAAGATATGAATGTTCACAGTCACCTAGGAGTGCAAAAAATGCCATCTTTATTTTTCTCTAACTCACTTTACTCTGATATTGAGCTTCTATTATGTCTGATGCAGAAAACTTAATCTTGTCACTTTGGGTAGACCTCTTTCCTTCGTTGTCAAATTCAGGATTCTCTCGCCTTTATCCCTTTCTTCCCCCAAGCATTGATGATAAGTTGGGTAGGGTCAATTGATACCCTGGTGATGGTAGGGAAAGTGTATTTGTTTTTATCTCCATCTCTCTGTCACTATTCTGGCATCTTTGAAATACCACTTATCTCTTTTGATGTTTGGGCATGTCTTCCATCCACTCTGGTATATAACCAATCCAAGATGGTTCCTTCTTGGATTCTAGTCTTTGTTCTTTGTCTCCACTGCACCCACAGAAGATGTCTGACTTTGGTTTCCATCATCATGTTTGCTGTGCATTCCCCAGACTGGGAGAGAGAGAAAGACAGAGCACCTGATGTAAAGAGAGTGTCAGAGAAACAAAAGACGTCAACTAATGCCACCCAACATTATGACCAGGGTACCTTCTTGTTCAACTCTACTGGCTAATAGAGTTTTTTGAAAAAGGCCTTGGCGTTATGGTTCAGGCAGATCTGTGTTTAAATAACTTTGTTTATTTGAACTTGGTGAGTTATTTATCTCCCTGATCATTAGTTTTTCCGTCTATAAAATGGGTATAATAATGCCTACTTCAGTGAGTGGTTATAAGTTTAAATGGGATGCTATTTATAAAATATCAGTGCACTGCCTGGCCCATAGTAAACTTGAGTTCAACTTCTACTCTATAACAATTGTCTGTATGAACTCAAGCAAGTCATTTCTTCCCTCTGGTTTTGAATTTCTTCTTTGGTAAAGTCAAGTCTATGGTAGAGAAAGGGTCAGAGTGATGAAAAGGAGAAAGAAGTCAAATTAACATTTGAGATTCTTTCTATTTCTAAAGTTCTACGATTCTGAATGAGGTCACTAGGGGGCAAGGGGTGTCTGATTTGTTAACAGAATTAGCCAGTCCCCTGGAACATAGAGCCAAGCTTGCTGTGCACTGGCACGTGGCTCCCAGGCCCTGGGGATTTCAGTAAAGGCCTTGGCAATGGCCTGGAGCTATAGAGTCCCCTGGCTATAGCTCTTCACTCACAGCCTTGAACAGCCAGGGAAACAATGACTCTGCAAATGGAAAAAATAAAGATGCTGTTTTTCAGAAGCTCCCAGCCAATGGCTTCCCTCACTTCCTCTTTAAACAGACCTTTGGGAAGCAGTGGGCATCAAGGCTTTATTGCCATTCAGCTGCCACTTGTTGCTAACTTTCCACGAGTCTGCTCTGTGTCCTTGTGTTTAACTTATAGCAATGTTTCCTAAGAAACTAACTCAAGCCAGTGACTGAGCTGAGCCAGGAGACTTGCTTCGTAGTAGTTAGCCTTAGGCAGGGGGAATAGAGTCAGGCAAAGCTCATGTGGAATTTGCTCCTGATATTTGCAGGTTCTGTGACCTTAGGGGAAGCTTCCTAACCTCCTTGATACTCAGTTTCTACATTTGTAAAATGGAGATATATCAAGTACCATGAAAGTGTAATAAGAGCACCACAGAGGATTGTGGCAAGGACCAAGTGAGATAAGACATGGGACATGGCAAACACTCAATGCGCAGTAGTTATAGTTCTCATTAAGGATACGGTGGCCATCGTGATGGTTGCAGCTTTTTGAGTTGTAGCTAGGTTCTGGAGCAGGCGGCAGGCTCTGGGATCCCGTCCTCCTCACTGCAGTCCTGAGGTTTGTTTACTCCTAGACTGTCCTACTAGCCTATACTTCTGCCTTCTCTTCCTCCCAAGTCACAAGGCCTGGGAGGGCCTCCTTAGTTACGTGGATTATTTCTAGTCATCAAGATTATCCTATTCTTGAAAATGAAGCATACTTTAAAATTGTCTGGGACTCTATTGAATAGGTCAATATTTTTCTTACCGGGGTTTTTAACCTTGCAGCCAAGGGCCTAAGAACTTTAGGCTGTCTGTGACTCCATGAAGTAGTCAGAACAAATTTCTGAGGAGAGGTCAACATTTTTCACAGGTTCTCAAAGGCAGCTATGTCCCAGAAAAAGCTGAGTCTCTGTTCTCGAGGACATATCCAGTTTCCCTTACGATAAGAATGAATACTGTCCATCAAAAATCATACCTTGTGGGGAGAGCAGAACTCTGAGCAGGTCGTGTGGTTTAGGCTTAGAAGCCAGGGGATGAGGAGGAGGAAGACTGTTCAAGGGCCGAAGTGTTTGTGGCTGGCTTCTCTCGTCCTTCACAGTTACTGGACAGTCATTCTTTCACACGGGAACAATTGAGATCTACCACATTCCAAATGCAGTTTATTCAGTGGTGACCTCCTAGGACAGCATGGGCAGGGCAGGGAAAGAGGCAATTGTTTCCCAGACTTGAGAGCTGGATGGAAGCTTGGAAATCACCTGGTCTAACTGTCTTGAATGATGCAAAGGAGGCCTGAAGGGGTTAAGTGACTTATCCAACAAGGCAGTAGCAAACTACGGCTGGAGTCTGACTCTCCTGACCTCCCCTTGCTTCCTTCGTGTCCTGAGCAACTCTTTGTAATTATTGTCTCCTGTTGTCACACAGATCAGAAGTGGTTGGATATTTGGAGGAATGCACAGAAACTCTGAAGAAAATATAGGAAGAACTGTAGAGATTTGTGGTAGTAGGTGGGCTGGAATCCTGTTTTTAATCAATATGATGGAAACTGCTGGAATTTATAATGTTTTCCCCATGACAAGTCTTCCTAACCTGGTTTAAACAGTTAACAATTCTAAGACAAAAAAATTTCACTTTTTTCTAATTATAAAAACAATTTGGAAATATATAATAAATGGGAAATACAAAAAAAGATGAAAGAAGAAAAATCACCCATAACCCCTATTCATATCATGGAATATTGACTTCTGATTTTCTCTTTATGTGTCTCTTGCTTCCTATAGCTCTCTTTCTCTCTACGGGAGATTTGGAATCATCTGGTATCAGTTGCATTGTATCTTGCTTTTTTCACTAATCATTATAGCATGAAATGTCTTTCATGTTATTAAAAAAACTTTAAAAAATCTTATATTTAATGGTCACTGATATGCCATTGCATGAATGTACTCTGATCCCAGATTAATTTGAACTTGACCTGTGGCTGGCCCTGTATGTCCACGGATGTTCTAAATAGTGCTGTGATGAACATCTCCGCCCATCAATCTTTATCCACACCTCTTATTTCTTCCTTGGGGTAGAGAACTGGAAGTGGAGCTACTAGGGAAAGAGGTGTGACCTTTTCCAAATCTCTTGATACCTACTGTCAAATTCAGAGACATTCTAAATGTGAAGAAAAGGTCAATGGAAACAGTTCTCCTCAAAATTCTTTTATGAGACCGATTTACTGAACTTGCTGACCCAAATCAGATTTTTTTTTATAACACTAACACATCTGAAACTTGATAATTGCTAAAAAGGATCCTATGTTTATGCTAGATGCTCCACGAGGTGACTTTCTGTACATTCAGGAAGTAGGTATTGGGCACTTTCGTTTGCTGGATACTGAGGGGAGTTGAGGATAAACAGATACCAGGGGAAAAAATAATCCCCTAGACATGAGATGTCCGAATGTGAATGCCGACTGAGTGAAGACTTTGGCCTCCAGGCATTGGCCGCACTTGAAGGGAGGTTTCAGAGGCCATTAGGATGAATTCTTGTATTTATTTACACAGTTTATTTCTTTGAGTATTTCCCTTGACCCTCCCTCACTTTTGAAGAAGTTACGTAACTCTTCTTCCTTCTGCATAATGTTCCCTACTGAGAGACTGCTTGCTGGGAGCAGCATGGAAATATTTAGCTTAATAAGAGGCATTTTTTTTTTTAAGTATAATTGGCCCTATTTTCCAGGAAGAAAAGCTACTCAATCTCAATCACAGCTCTATCAGCTTTTACCGAGGGCACAGAAGTTCTAGAAGGGAGGGCGTTGCACTCCTGGATGCAATAATTGGGTCTCTTGCATTCACTTTGTTCACTACAGTAAGTCAGGAAGCATCCAGTAAATAGTCTTTCCCTCTTCTTACATACTTTACTGTTCCTTCCCATTTCCCTTCTCCTCCCATCTAGTGGCACATCTATGATTTGGATGGAAAGAGGGAAATTATCCACAGAAACGTGATCGCTACAACTATTGCGATAGAAATATCTGTAACATGATAAATTTTGAACAGCAAACTGTACTTCTTTCTGATAACATCAGCCACAATCTGCACTTAATAAGGTTTATGTCTTCAGGCTGCTATTGTCTGAGGCTAGGAATACCAGGGACAAAACAAAGACCAGCCTGGACCATCACTTTCAGAAGTGCTTGAACTTACTTAGCATGCAAGCTCAGGGCAACAGACAAGAAGGTGGTGTTCGTATGACATCAACCTCCTTCCCTGAGATTAGGCATCCAGTCCAGTCTGCAAAACCCAATACCTGTTGAAGAGAGCTACAGGCTTTTATATTTTATTAAAAATATTCTTTAGTTTGCTTATTATCTAAGGAGAAAGAAAGTGTGTGTCTTTAATTTATCTTCCTGTGTCTTCTTTCGCAAGAGTCCCCAGTTTCACTGAGTACTTAGAAAGCTTTTGCTCTAGAAGCAGAAACTTGTTTGAATAAAGACTAATTTTTCAACATGTAGACAAATATTTGAATAACTGGTGGAAATAATAAATTACCAGCGTAAAGTGATTTCATTGCTTTTAAAAGCAAAAGAGCACTCTTGGGGATTTCACGGAAATGGCTCCATTTTCATATCACTCCCGCGGTAGCCATCTGATCTTACTCTGCGGTGGACTGGGATGCAAGTTTCTTTTTGATAAGTGAGCACCTACATATTTTCTCTTGGCAAACAAGTGGAGGGGCAGGTGTCAGGGGCAAACAACGAAGATCTAAAAGCAATGGTCATGTCCTTGATGCCCTGCCCTACTTTTCAGTTCTTGTCTTTGAACAAAACTTGCTTATAGGAGCTACTTTGAAAGACTGTGTTGTTCTTTCCAAGGAGTTTAATGAATGCTCATTATTTCGACCATTTGCACTTTCCCGTTTCTCAGATTCCGACTGTATAATCCAATTATGGTTTGAGGGTCTGGTTGGAAAGCAATCTGACGAGGGAATTCAGATTTTGAAACATATTGGTCCTTGGGAGGGAGAACCATTGCTGGATCTAGGATGGTGTTAAGAGTTGGATCTCTACCATCAGGCTGTCCCATTTAATCTTGATTGAGCCCATACCACCTTTGGGTTCTAGAATAGTGATTTAACCACTCTTTGCTTAAACTCTCTGGGTCTCCTCGGCTTCATAGGGTAACACAGGGTAACAGAGGGGATTAAATGAGGTGATGCATGTGAAGTGCTTGGCATATAGCAACGTCTGAATAGATGTTAGCTGATACTATCACATTGAAAGCGCAAAAATAATAATCTTCCCGTGTTAGAATTGGTAGAATGGGACTCAGATGAAACCAACACATTTGCAATCCAGGTGTGGCTTTTTCTCTAATCTTACACACATGCAAACCACTCCGTACACACATTACTGAGTTGTCTTTCTCTGGTGCACAGAAATTTTCACATGATGACTCTAGAGTAGGTCAAGTCGTTTATATTCTCTTTTAAGATGTTTTGCTTTTATCTGCCCAGTGATAATCTTTTCCTGTCCTCTACCTATGACATCATATTCAAAGTATGTTAGTGCCTGGTCTCTCTGGCATCAAGCCAACATGGCTGGCCCAGGGTTTCTGAAATCAAAACATGGATTTTACAAAATCATACTGAAAGTTGGACATGAGTTGTGTTAAATAAAGTAAACAAAGCTGGGCATCCTGAATCACACACCATTACTCTGAATATCCTACTTTACTCAGGATGAAGCCCAAGTTCTCTCGAATTTTCTGACTTTGATCCTTTTTTAACTGGCAGTCAAACCTATCTTTCCAAACCTATCATGTTTCTCCACCTGGAGTCTCTGGACCTTATCCATCATTGGACTTAATGAGTCCTTCCCAGTGCCTGGAATTAAATGTAAACTTTTGCTTGTTTGGGCATTCGTTTTTTTTTCTAGGAAGACTGTCTTCGGATTTTGTTAGATTCTCAAAGTGGCCGTTGACCTAAGAAAGGTTCAAAATGTTTGTTTCACCTGGACCTTTCCTCTCCTCTTCCCATGCTGGCATGGCCACTGCGGTCTGCAGTCATATGCTTATCTCTACCCCTGGAACTTTTCTTACGGTATTTAACAATTCCCACTTCCAGAAGTGCCTTTCTCTCCTGCTGCATCATTGTTTTACATGATCATTTGTTCTGCTACCACCTCCACAATTTGTGGTTACCCTCATACCATCTGAACAATTATCTACTATTTCCCTTCAAATCAACTGTCTTATTTACTTAAATATATTTTAAAAGGAAACTAGTCAATAGATAGTAAAAGGAGATGGGTGTGAATGTTGGAGAAGACTGTGGCCTCAGAGAAAAAAATATTTCTGTCATAGCAGAAATAAAAGCCAAAGACTGGTGATGTCCCATCAGGGAAGAGAAAAGTGGGTCTGGGCTGGTAATCCCTCTCCCAGGGGCCGAGAAAAAGAGCCATCCAGAAAACAGTGGAAACTGGGAATGGGCAGCTAAATATGGAGAGTCTGGCTGACCTGTGGGAAAGGAGATAGCGCTTATGCGGGAGAGAAAATGGGCACAGGGTAAGAGTGGGGAGGAGAGGGAGCCAGGACACAGAGTTTCTGAGACTGATACAGGGGGTTGGGTGAAAGATGGTGGAGGGAATGAGTTGTAAATGAGAAAGGAGCTTTCGAAACTGAAAAAGGAAGGAGGCCAAGAGGGGAAGTGGGGGTGGGTGAATATGGAGGCTGGAGGTTAAAGAGGACTGTATTTTATAGAAGTGGGTGTGGAAAGAGAGTGCCGGATGTCCCAAAAGGGGGCTCGAGGGACTGGGGGAGATCCCTGAAATGGGCAGAGGTTGGATGTCTCATGGGGAGGGAATGCGAGCAGTGATAAATGGAGACCATTTTCTTAATATGGCAAACTCCTGCCTTACTGGTCTGCTTTTAAGTTGGCACAGAAATCTGAAGTGCCAATCTCTACATTGGTAGAGAGAGATAAACACTCTACGAACACTGCTTAAAAGCGCCAGCGTTTGGATCAGATAGATCCGTGAAGAGGTACTCGTTACCCTGGCAGTCTCTAGTAGGCTAGGGCAGTGGTTCTCAAACTCTGGGGTACACAGGAACCCCTTGGAGGTCTTGTTATATTGAAGGTTCTGGTTCAGCAGGTCTGGGGGGCCTGAGAATGTGCATTTCTAACAAGACCCTGTGTGATGCTGATGCTGCTGGATGCGGACCACACTTTGAGAATCTCTTGGCTGAGAAAACCCTTCTATGCCTTTTAGAGATTGATCAAAGTGCTCTTAAGTTGCTTTTGAGTAACAAATCACTGTGATATAAAATGAGGTAAGTGAACTTGCTTTTTGAACTCTGCATTATAGACAAATATAAAACATTTTAAACGTGAAGTGGAAACATTTAAAATTGCTATTGATTCTCATCAGTGCAAAAGTTCAATAAAGAAAAGAATAATGTTTTCAGTCCCCTTTCTTGGTTTCCTGCTTTAATGTGGATTCTTAGCTTTGCCTTCCTCTGATAGTCTCTCATTTCAGATTTAGCCTATGGTGGACGTCTCTGGCATGAGGGAAGGGAAAAGGAAGGGGAGAGCCAGGAAGATTTTCTTTTCCAGCCTTGTAAAGCAGAGGATGGCCAGGGGTGAAGGAGGAGTCTTTGCTGTTGCGGAGCCCAGATGCTCTTCCGGCCATGGGATGTCTTCTCTCAGCAGCCTCCAGCCTCAAGGTCCTCTTCCTACCATGGAAGCTCCGGCCATCCCCCCGGGTCTAGGTCTGAGCTTGGAATGCATGCAGGGTACTTTTGGGGAAAAGAAGGGCACATTTCCAGTGCTCCAAAAGAACAGCTTTGACTGCCTCAGAAACCGCTGCATCTCCTTGATCATTTCTCATGAGAAACCCACACAGTGTGCACACCCTGATAGATGCCGGCAGGGTGAACAAAAAGCTTTGAAATATTAGCATAAGTTTCACATTTTTCCTCGTTCAGACTGGACAGAGTTGTCCTTGCTCTTAATAAGGGATTCCAGGAATTGAGACAATGATTAAGAGAGTTCTTTAATCATGAGAAGGGAAACAGTCCAATTAGTAACTAATAAAAATAAACAATAGAAGGGATGATGAATACTGACTTCTTAACACTTCTAGTTTTCAGCCATCAGTGACCTGTGTATGTCGGTCGCTACGGCTGTCCATATTTGATGTTTTCCTCTGTAGAAAAGGGGAAAAAAAAGAGATAATTAGGGCAAACAGAATCAGAGACTGAGTGCTCAGGTGTAGAGCTGCCAGATAAAATGCAGGATGCCCAGTAAAACTTGAATTTCAGATAGACAAGGAATAATTTGCTGTATGGGATGTATTTATACTTCTGAGATTCATAGTTAGCTGGACATCTTGTGTTTCTATTGGCTAACTATGGCAACTCTATTCAAGGGAAACTCTTCTGTTTGGGGAGCAGACTCAACATTTGAGGCTGAGTTACCACTTGTCCTGCTTTGTGTCATTCAGAATGTTGAGATTCTCTAAGCAGAAAGATGCAAATTCACAAGCGATATTTACGAATTTATGTTGGTCTTAAGAATTTAGATTTGCAATCTCAGAAAAAGAAAAAATAAAATCAAAGCTGGTGTTCACAGAGAACCAAAAGTGACTCTTTCTGCCCTTTCCAAGGCAGTCAGCTGATATTCTCAGATGGACGCAAGTTGTAACAGTGACTAACGAATGGGCCACCTTTGGGTTATCTGTGTTATATTCAACACCTGATTGAACAATGATTATAATCTGTTGGGGGAAAATACAATTTAAAGGTCAAGTGCTTTTATAAAAAAGGTATTTCCTACTTTGAACCAATGCGTGCACCAGGATTCATTGTATCACTGTCTTTTGTTCAGCACACATATGCTGAAAAATGGATCACTTAATTATACGATTATCTGTCTTCAGGGAGGATATGTGAACATGAATGGGAGCTGTTGAGAGAGGAACATTGCTTTACTTGTGATTCTTAATCTATATCTATAGCCATTATAGGTTACAAGTTGACTTTTAAAACAAATATCTAAAATATAAATTACTTTTACAATGCAAAGTGGGCTTTATGGTGCAAAAGAGCTTCTTGAGCTGAAAAACGGACACATTACATGAATGGGGCTCCGGGCTAATATCATTCCTTTTTCTTTCCTCTGATGTTTCATGATCAGTCAGTCTAGAGGGAGGACAGGAGAAGACCACACCTCCTAATTAACTGGGGGGTGGGCAGGGAAGGGAGGAAAGGTGGCGCAGTTAACCTTTGTAATGGAATCACCAATTACAATAATAGAAAGGAAGACCATTTTGCGACGAATCAGAATTCTGGGAAAAACTGGAAGATTCTGGGCACCATGATACCAAAATATTGGAGAAGTTAAGCATATGTAGCTAAATTCCATTAAGCTCTTTGTGTATTTTCCTTAGTCTTCAGGGGTTCATTTTGGAAAGGGGGTTCAGTATGCAGGAGAAAATTAAGACAGTAATGCTGGCGGAAGCTGAAACTAGCAGGGAAGCTGGGTTCAGCTGCAGCAGCACGGGAGGTAGACGGTAAAGGTCTTTCTGCTAAAGGCGCAACTAGGTGCAAGCAGATCCAAATGACCCTCTTGGCGAACTATTCCAATAGCCTCCCAATCTTTGAACTAGTGAAGCTTTAATTCTATATTATATGATGAGCAACTGTGTATTTGCTGAGGACAGAAAAAGAGAAATAAAACACTGAACAACTTTGTTGAGGTTACATTACGTCTCTTGACCGAGGGGTTCCAACAGATGCTCAATCCTGAAGGTGAGTTCATCGCTTCTGCTTCCAAGGACATCTAATGACTTTGAACATGATATGCAGGGTGAGTTCTTACTAGGTAGCACCAACCCCCATCCCATTCTTCTTGATGAAATAAAAACAATATATGCCTGTGTTTCAATATGTCAAATTAATCAGTTCCCTTTCTCCATGAACTTATTTAGAATTGCAATATTTTTGAGGGGGAACATTTGCCAAGAAGCATGAAAGTCTCCCTACAAAGCCGAAAATATTTTTACGATCTAAAGATGAGCACCAGAGACACTAGAATAATTCATTCTGTAAAGATTGCCAGGAAAACCTTGTTTTGAAATTCCCGTGCCCGTGATTACATCATGCCAGGTGAGGCATCCACCTTCGGAAACAATAGATAGACATTTGCTCTTCTCGAACTCTGCTGCCTGGTTTCAAAGTGTTTTTTATTTTTTTGCCTCTCTTGGCTCAGAGTGACTGCAACACATGGTAAATCTTTAACTTCAAGTGTCCTTCTGTGGTGACCAACTAAAATATTAGCAAAATAAATGTTTTATGGGAAAATGTTGGCAGGAGCCCCAACAGAAACAGGTGGTATTGGGTTATTTCAATATAATGTAATGATACAGCCAGGTTTCCATCTGGACAGCATGTGGTTGGGCCTGCTCAGAGAGTATCAAAGAGTGTGACTATGCACTGGGGAAACCAGCGGCGCACAAGTGTGCAGCTAGATGGCTACTTGACAAAATAATAGTCTGGGTTTCGGGTCCTTTGGGTTAAATATTTTTACTGTCAGAATCTGAATTTCTTCATAAAATATTAAAGGCGAAGCAAACCTCTGACATGCAATACTGAGCCGTGTAATTATAAGGCAGTTCCTGGAAACCAAAGAGAGCGTGCATTAAAGCGAGGCGTTTATTATAAAAGAGTTCATTACCCTTGGAAGCGAAGACAAGTTTTAGAGGGAGCCACGGAACAGAGACGCTTTTTCACAAGGCTTACTATACAACGAAAACAAGGCTGAGGCTTGTTGGTAAGAATACAATTAGAAAATAGAGAGAGAATGGCATTAGTTGACTGCTAAGGGCCTGATCACCATCCAAAACTAAAGAGATGCAGCCTTAATTTACCACCAGGGAAGAGTCTTTCTCCCTCTTCCATAAAATCCCTGCTTCAGGCACTTCAAAACACATGGAATTAGGAACACTTGGAACATTTGGTTTTGCACTCAGCTCTCCTCTCTGTATATTCATGCTAAGCTTGATAATAAACTCTTGGCTCAATAACTCCCTATATGTATCCCAGAGAGAGGCATCAAATTATGGCTATGTGCAGAGGTAGATCCTCTTCAGAGGCGGAGAGACCTCACTCCCTGGCTCTCTCAACTCTAGCCAGAGGAAGAAGACAGGAATATGCGCATAGGGAGTAAGCAATTTGGAAGTGGCTTGCAATCTCCTTGATGGTAACTAGAAGACTCAGGAAGTCATGGGCACCATCTGCCAAAATGAAGGAGCCACTTGGACCCCAGGGTACTTGGCTAGGAAGGCCTGGCTTCTAGAGAATTCTTCGTAGTTATTAATTGATAATGAAGCAGACATGGAAACATTGAAAGCAAAGGCCTAGATATGAAATCTAAGTGCCAATGGATTAAAAGTGATGGAGCAGTGAAGGCTCAGGAAGAAGAGATAATGAAGTTGGGCACTTAATTATAATGCCCTCATGCCACTGGTACCCAGAGGGGGTGTGCATTCAAGAGGCTCTTGCCTGTTACTCAGAGAGTGGGTTGCCCTGTATTATATGCTGCATTTTTCTAGACTCCTAGAGAGAAACAGAAGAGATGGTGTGATGAGAGGTCTGAAAACCCAAGTCTGACTTTTTACTATTTCTCTTGTGGAGCTGGACTGAGGCTAAGGAGAGAACGGTGCCCTAGAGGATAAGGCGAGTTGTAGTGTGGGCCCTTGGTTACTTGGGGAAATGACTTTGTCCATCTGGAGCATTGACATGAAACAATAAAGATGTATCTCAGTTCTTCTTTCCAAAATGTTTTGTGTACCTATTGTAGGCACCATAGGACTTTGGCTCCCATATGTTTTTCTAGAAGGTGGTGGCAGACACAGTCTTCCTGGTTGAGGAATTTATGATCTAATGGAGGAGCGTGGACACCCAGAGGGGAACTGGAATTTGAGCTGCCCAAGGGCAGAGACTTTACCTTATTCTTCATTTTACTACCTGCCTCCCCTTCATATGGCATGTAGTAGATGCTAAAACAAATGCTGAACTGGACTAGGCTAGAAGACAGGTGATGGGGTTTGTAGACATCTGACTGTGTGCCTTAGAAATGTCTTTTGACCTCTTTGGTGGGTCTCAATTCCTCATGCGTAGAACGAAGAGTCAGGAGATTCGATCTATCTCCCTTCCAGCTCTCAAACCCTAAGACCTTAACTGAGAGAATATAGAGAAGACGATATATACATAGAGGTGCCAATAATCATAGGGAACAAGTCCTACCATTCAGGAGCACCTTCCATGTTAGGGGTTTAATCCTTGCTATAGATCTGTGAGGCTAGCAGTTTTATCTCCATTTTATAGGTGAGCAAACCCAAGTTCTCTGGCCCAAGTTCACACAGCTGGTGAGTGTTGGAATTGGGATTCTTCAAACCCAGCCATGTCTAATTCCAAATATTGAGTTCTTTCACCATATATCAAGCTGACTCCCATGGAGGTGCTAAGGAAATAGTAGAGGGAGTGTAATGATTTCAGAGAGAGGTGGGGAACTTTGTAACTAAGACTTGATTTATGCCTCAGATTTAACTGCTTGGTTTTTTAGCTAGGCAGTGTTTTTTCAGTCTTTAGAAATCATCTGAGATTGGGACAGTTTACTGAACTAATTGCACAACCATCAAAAACTTTCTGAGTATCTTACCCTAGAGTTTTCTCCCCCACTTCCTTTTTCTCCTGAATTCTAAACTCTCCAGGTCTCCAAGAAAAACAACACTAGTTCTTCCTTAAGGAAAAAGAAATACTTTAAGCTATGGAGTAACGCGAGTGGTCTTCTTTGAGTTAGGGAAGAAGCTGGAGCAGAGCCTGCGTTTTGCAGGTAGAGAGAGCAGAAGTGTTGCCTGTGGTTGTGCATCCGTCTCGCTCTGCTGCTGGCCCGTGGTGGCTTATCTGTTAGGCAGGCTGAGGAAGGGGGCCAGGAGCTTTGTGGAGAAATGCAGTGACTCTGGTTCTCCTCAAATTGTCACTGGGCTCTACTTGGCATGGTTGAAGTGAGGAAGGTTGCCTCACTAGCTTCAGGCTATTGGGGAAATTGTCCAAACTATTCTTCACTGTTGTGAAGACAGCAAATCAGAAGCAGATGTGGAATTTGGGTGGTCATTCTGAGATCTTATTGAAAATGTTGCTGATGCTTAATATTTATTGAGCACTTAGTACAGCAAGGTCCTGTGCTAAGTGCTTTGCAGGTGAGAAAGTCGAAGCTTAAAAAGGTTGGGTAACTGGCCTGAGGTCGTAGGGGTAGAAGGGGTGAATTCAAATCAGGTCTGTCTGACCCCAAAACCCAAGCTCTTAATCATTGTGCTAAAATTACAGCCCAAATATAGTGCTGTATAAATAAAGCAGTGAATGCATGTTATAGCAGTGGGGTGAGCAGGGGACTCGTGGATAACCATTTAGCATGGGTCAGAAGGGCCTTTCCACTCTCCATGGCAAAATAATTCAGATTCAAAAAAATTTCAGGTGGATTAAATGTGTGGGCTAAAAACAAAAGCAAAACACAAGCTGAGAAATGTAATGGGAGAAAAAGGTGGTGAATATAATAAATGATGATAAGAAGCATAGAAGAACTTTATAAAAATAATTTTAAAAAATGAGAGAAGAAGGATAGATTTGGCTACAAAAACCCTCTAACATTTCTGTATATCAAAACTATGAGGGAAGTTAAAAGACAAACAACTGGGGTAAAGATATGTCGATCTTTAAAAATAAGTCTTCATGTCAGCTAAACGATGCATATCCCAGTGAATACAACATTGTTACCAACCAAATCAAGAGACAAACACTCCGGTAGAAAAATGGGTGAAGACCATGAATAAATAATTTACAGAGAAGAAATACAAATGGACAATCGGCCAATGAATAGGGGTTCAACCTCACCAACAACAAAAAGTTAAATTTTAATTGATATGCTTTTTTAAAAAAATTGTCAAAGAGAAAGAAAAAATAATAAAGCTAGTGAGGATGTAGGGAAATTGGCCATACTTCGGGGTATTTTTATATATTAGTGGTGGAGTGAGATTGGTATAATTTAATAAGCGGTAGGGCATTTTGCCAACACTTCAACATTTTAAATTTGTTCACACCCTTTGTCTCAACAATTCTACATCTGGTAATTTGTCCCAGAAAAATCATACTGAATGTGAACACTGACTTACCTCTAAGGACATGCATGGAAGCAGTGTTTCTAATGGTAAAAAATTAGAAATAATCTGGACACTCGATAATAGAGGATTGGTTAAAGTAAATTTTTTACTTTCATCTGAATGGTAAGAAATTTGATAGAATATTATGTAGTCACCCAACTTTACAGAAGAATATTGAATGCCACGGAAAATGTTGAGTATGTACTCCTTAGTGAAAAAGTGGGCTACAAAGTGGCACACACTTTTTCTAAAAATTACATGTTTATACTTTTTCTAAAATGACTGAAAAAAGAGACGCTAAAATGCTAAGAGAGTCTATCTCTCTGATCAATGAGATTATTTTGTTCTTTTTGTTGTGTTTTCTTATAATTTTCAAATATTTTATATGTACTTTTTGTAGTCCAGAGAAGAATGGTATTAAAAAGTGTGCTGCCTATTTTCTGCATAGTTTACTAAGACAGGATGTGTGTGTGTCTGGGAGGGCTAAGGATCAAGTGCTACGAAATAAATCATCTGAAATATTGCTGTCATTTCTGAGCATACTATTATAGTTTTGGGAAATCCAGTGTGTTCTAAGGAGCACAAAGATGAATATACAGGAAATTCTACTTTGAGATTTCCAAATAAAGGCAGGGAGCTATTAATTTAATGAATGTATGAATATGAAAAACTAGACAACAAGATGGTTAACTTGACCTGGAAATGGATTCAGCCCTGGCTGGAAGCAGAGGTTGTCCAGGTTCCTTTCACGCCTTCCAGCAAATTGGACTGAGATCCGGCTTCTCTAAATTCGCATTTTTTAATTCCAAGTCCCTCTTTACCCTACTTAATCCACATTGAGGAAATTTAGGACTAGAGTTGGGTAATTAACAAATACGTGTGTGTGTTTGTGAGGAGGGGGCCATTATAAGCTTTCTGTTTTGTACTTTTGAGGCAAAGTCTATGGCTTTGATTAGTTAATGCTCTAATTTGGGTTGAATTTATCACCTCTGTTCATGATGGCTTTTTCAAAAAAGTTTAATTAGCTACTGAATGAAGAAATCTACTTTGCTGTGCAAATTCATACCTTGTTAATTCCCGGCTGGAGACTTTTGAAAGCAAGACTGAGATCTCTTCGCTAATGTTCTACTTGGTCCCACTAATTGCTTTTGTTGTTCTAGAACTAGGAAGTGGGGTTCTAGATCACTGAACCCCAGATTCAGAACCATGAGCTTTCAGGGTGTGCTCTAGATGTCAAACAGAATGTTGACCTTGGTTGATGAAAGGATTACTAGCCAGCTGGTAGAGTTCTTGTATTATCTATGGAGAATGCAAAGCAGCTAATGGTTCCTTTTGCCTCTCCTTCCAACCAAGTATTTTTTGGCAGTGTATTTATTTTGTGTTTGTGTTCCTTTGCACTTTTCTCTGTTGTATGCCAACTGGACTTCAAATAAACCATTTTCTCTAATCAAATAAAAGCATCTTAAATTTTATCTCTACTCTTCTAGATATGAACAATTCCACCCAGCTATTACATCTGTCCACATGAAAACAAATCATGGTTATTCTTTTATCATTTTATAAAGATTTTAAATAACACCAGAACAGACATAGGAGACCAGCCTGTTTGCCCTCTTGAAAACAAGTGAGCAATTAATTTCCACCTGTTAAGTGTCAGTTGATTCATATTATATTGGCAATATAAGATAAGCAAAATTAAGACAACATGAAAATGTTGTGTGGACCAGTACTGAATGCCTCATTAAAGTTCAGATGGATTCCGCCTGTTTATTTATTTATTTATTTTATTTTCTCTCTCTCTACTTTAGTTGCCTAAACTGTGATACGGTGAAGGAAACTAACTGGGATTTTGATTTCTTTTGACTTACATATTTCTCCAGTGCTGAATGGTTATTTTCTCAAGTCAGGCCATCTCAGTTGCCTCTTCATGGGAGCAAGAAATGGGACAGTATATTCGATCTGGCAGCCAAGAACCAGTACACCTCTCCAAAGCTGGGGTAGAGTGGTATGGAAGCTCTTTGCTCTGCCTTGAAAAATGCAAGGAGCTTCTGCAAGATAAGTCAATGTGTGGTGGCCCCAAATCAAATGCCTTCATTTCAAAGTGACTAGATTTCATTTTAGATCTATGTGGAGGAGAGAAAGTCTCGGGGATTGGAGAAAATCCAAACCAGTTCATCAGCCCTTAATGTTTTCAAGAACATTTTATTTTGCCACAGTGTCTAGTAAAGAGTTTAAGACTGCCTTGGTGAGGGATGAAAAACAGAGCAGCATAGGACTGGTGACTTCATGAGCTTCAGAACATGGACCCAATTAAGTGAGAGGCCTTGAGGAAGGTGTGCCTTTGGAGTATTTATTACAAGCCCGGAGTATTATGAAATTAAATAAATCCTCCTCTTTGGAAGGTACATCCACATTTGCAGCCATCTATGAGAAACAAACTGGTTCATTAATAACTTTGAGTTGGAAAAAGCTTAGCTCTTGACATTTTCAACACAGATCTGGAACTCTGTTCTTTCAGGGTTCTTTGTGGTTAGTGAAAGTCTGTTTGGGATGTGTATAAAAATGCAAAAATGAGTTGCATTTGATTATTAGTAACACAGATCAGAAATAGCAGTAGCTTATGTAAGTTATGAGTTTTTTTCTCTCTCATGTAATAGAAGGTCAGAGACAGGCAGTCTAGGCTAATATGGGGAGCCCACAGTGTCATCAGGGTCCCAGGTTCTTTCCATCTTTCTGTTCCTCTGTCCTTAGCATATGGCTTCTATCCCAGGGTTGCTTCTTGGTCCAATATGACTGCTGGAGTTGCATCATCATCACTTCCATGCCTAGGTAGAGAGTGAAGGGCAAAAGGAGAAGATGCCAGCTGTGTGTCCCTCCCTCAAGGAGGTTTTCTTGAACTCCCCTTCAACAACATCCATCTGCATTTCGTTGGTCACTCTGACCTGTAAGGGCATATGTTAGCCAGGGATCTGAAACTAGATTCTTCTACCAAGGGAAAAAGGCGAATGTATACTGACTAGGCAACCTTTTGTTGGACACAGCAGGAGTTCCAGAGGTCTGTGTAAAGCATTTCTTGAGCAAGCCTGTCTACTCCCAGTTCTGATCCCAAAGGCTTTAACACTCTTTTTCCATAAATTCAGAACCTCCCATCATCCAATGTGATGTAGGCAAGGAAAAGGACTCATTCATCTATAAAATAGGTGGATCTCAGAGAGGTTCATCAATTTGCTATAGTATACACAGCAGTCTAAAGAGGAGTGGAAATTGACCCTGGATGCTGGATATAGACATCAAAGGCAAGAGTGCAAAAGCACAATTTGAAATATTGTCACTGGCGTCACCAGTTCACCAAGGACAACAGGATGTGGACGTGATTAAGTCTCAGGTCTCCAATTTATCCCCAGCACAGGAATTCCCATAGTATTCGCCACCTTTTACTGGACACTTAATATGAGCCAGGTGTTATCCATCCATTATGTCTAATCCTTATATGACCCTGCATGGGAGGCACTGATATCCCAATTTTCCAGCTAGGGAAATTGGAAATCAGAGGGGTTAGATCACTCACTCAAGTCACACAGTTAGTAAGAGCTAGACTGGGGATTTGGACTGACATCTCTAACCCCAAATCTATGTCCTTCTCCTGTGTTGCTTGCTGGCAGTTGGCTGCTGGCTTAGGAAAGACATTGAGATCCTGTAGAAAAAGATTTGATGGGCTTGTTCTCAGGATGAGAAGTGGTACTTAGGATGATGTGAAGTTTTCCTGCCTCTGCTCCATGGCAACTGCTCAGTGACCATTCTGCACACATCCCAGGCCTGCTTCTGGGTGCTCAGAGCACCAAGTGCTAGCCCCTTCTTTTCCTCATTGGGTCACACTGCATGCTACCTTCCTCCCCATGTGACCCTCTGGAGTGGAGAAAGGTATCATAAAAGCAATCAGTATATTCTCATATTTTTTCTTGATGTAAAAAGATGAAGTCATGGCATATGGTCAGATTGCCAGCACTGTTAATAATAAACCTCACATAATTAAGCACTGATTTATTCCTTTATATAAGTGAAACAAATTGCTTTAACTGCCTTTGCTCGAGACCATCCAGTTAGATGGATTACGCATGTGTAGGAAGTTGAAACTAAAATTATGGGCGCTCATATTTCACTGTGGTGGAGGTTTATTAGAGGTACAATTAGAACCCTAACTAAATGTGTCCTGTGTTCCCTTTGATGGAGAGATCAGATATTAATCTAGGGATATGATTAATTCTCAACACAGCTGCTCTCCTTGCTTTAATATTCCTGCTTTAGGTTCAAAACCTGGAAACATGTTTAAAAAATTGATCAGAGCTTATAATAGCAATAATCACCTTGAAATTGGTTGTTACTCCAGCTAATGAACTGAGTAGTAGAGCATAAGCCTCCCTCTGTGTCCCTCAGGCCTTTAACTAACAAGCCAGTTGTTAACCACCCGGTTTATTAAAAAAGAAAAATCTCTTTAGGGGATTGAATTGGGAAAAAGTAGGGGGCTGAGTGTTTTCACTCTGAGCATCCTTGACAGCACTGGCCGTCTCCAGCAGCCTCATCCCCTCCCACCAGAGCCAAGGCTGCGGCAACCCATCAGAGGAGGCATCTCTTCCTCCAGGAGCCAGGGCCTAGTGGCCCAAAGAGTGGTCCAGAAGCTTGTTAGAAATGCAGAATCTCAAGCTGCATCCCAGATCTGTGGAACCACGATCTGCGTTTTAGTGAAAGATCCCCCATTAAAGAAGCCCGGAGCTGGGCGAGTCTTCATGCTCCAAACCCCTACTTGTACAACTGGGACCTCGTCTCAGAGGCTTCTCCGCAGGGGCTCATAGGGTCTCACAGACCCGCTGTGTCTGACACCCGCTGGATCCCTGTGGAATAAGGCAATGGATGCCAAAGCATGGAGCAGGACCCCGGTGAGGAACAGACCCTTAATACATATCTGTTTAAAAAGCTATTTCCCCAAAGCCTACCTCCTTTCAAGGAAGAATTTCTTGGAGAAAGGGAAAGGCCAGCTGGGTAAGAGTCATGGGACTGTCAAGCAGCCTCAGGTGGACATTGTCAGGTAAGGATCTCACACCCTTGGGACAATTTTGCTCTGCCCTAGTTTCATAGCCTAGAGCTTGGATTAGACCACTTGCCCTTCCTCTAAATGCCACTGACAAAATCTCCTGCTTGATGTCTGAAGAGAAGCGCTCCTTTTCATAGAGCCTGCAGACTTCCCAAGACCCCTCAGCAGCCCTTTCCAAGTGAGTCGGGTTCAGCTCTGTGCTCTGCTTCAGGTTAATGAGCTGCTATTTTATTTCTTTGCTCTGTTTCCTTTTCCAACTGTCCACGGCAAAAGGTTTCCTCAAAAGCTTAATGAAACTTGAATCACAGGACTGCTGTGTTTTATTGATGTGCCACTGTTCTGGAACTGTGGGGACATGAGGTTAGGGCAGCAGCTTTAGGGAGCCGTGGAGGGCGGCGGGAATGACGTCAGGGGTTAGAGAGGCTGTGGAACAGTTGGAGGAGAGATTCTCCTACAGTCTGGGGTCTGCAGATAAGCCTGGGAGTAAAAAGTGACCTAGTCTGGGTTAAGCAGAGCATTGGAGATCCGGGAAATATGAGGAGCCAGCTGGGGCCAACCTACTTCCTCGCTCAGGGCCCGGGAGTCACTGAGGCTGTGAGTTAGGCTCCGTGGGAAGAGGCTGGGGCGAGCCGTGCACAGCGATCCTAGCAGGACCTCATTTCCCCACTGCTTTGATTGAAAACCGCCCTCTGCCTTCACTTCCTCTGTGGTTTTCGTAGGTGTTGGGTTCACTCAGTGGACATGCCGCCCTCCTTCCAGATTTACTGGAACTTAATTTTCACTCTAGGGAAGCAAGCCCCTGAATGACCCTTTATTTCTCTCCCCGAAAGGAGGGGTACATTTTACAATCTGTTGGTTGTGAACGGGCTAATCAAGTGATTCCATGTTACTTTTCACCCAGAATGGGTCTTTAAAAATTTTAAGTTACAAATAAGAAGTCCTTCTGCAGTGTAATTGTTGAGATATTCAAGCAAAACCACCTGTCTTTTAATCTACGTTATATCCTTTATGAAATTTCATTTTCTTTAAGTGCACAGTTTTCCTTTTCTCTTTTTTCACACCTCGAGGTTTGCAATCACACAGTGTTGGCGTTGGAAGGACCTTGTGTGCCAGCTAGTCCAGCTCTCCCGTGCACCAGAGCTCACCTCTAGCCTCACGGGGCTTGTGACTTAACCCAAGCTCACAAAACCAGTTGGTGGCAGAGTTGGAATCCTATTTCTCCTTTCTAAAATTGGATTTTTGAAAATTGTAAAACCAATACATACTTATAAGGAAATTTGCCCTTTGTCCTAAATGTTGCTAATCCATCCTCCACAGACCTCCCCAAGTTGCCATTTGTCTATAGAGTTTTTTTCCCATTCCAAAATTTAAAAATACAAACAAAGTTAAATTCATTATTGGTTTCCTTTATGGTGTCTATGCATTTTTGTCACATTTAGGAATGTTTACTGTACTCCAAGATCATTTTGAAAAATGTTTTCTTCTAGTGCATATAAGTACCATAGAAGAGGCTTAGAAATAAAACAACACTCTCCTGTCATTCTGGATCTCCTTTGCCTTTCTTTGTTTTCATTGCACTTATGATTCTAGACCCATTGGAATGCGGGTGTCACAAGAGGAGGGACTTTGTTTTGTCCTCTACAGTACTTTGTCCATAGTAGGTATGTAAGAAGTATTTGATGTTGAAATAACTTATGATTTTATTTCCACATTTAAATACGTTTGGAATTTAGTTTGCTTTAAGGAGTAAGGTGGGGCTTCACCTTGACTTCCTTTCTCTCCCTTTAAGTAGCTTCCTTTTTATCTTTGGCCAGTATTTTGATCAGTAAGTCCATTCTTTCCCCATGGATTTGAAGTGTCATTTTTATCCCATGATACATACCTGAATTTATTTTGGGACTATTCTTCTTAAACATCCTGGCTTTCTTCTGTGTGTGTTTTTCTCTAGATGAGATTTTTATTTTTATTTTTGTGGTCATTTGGTCAAGTCCTTCTACTCCCCAAGCCCAGTGGTTGTTTCGATTGGGACTGGACACTAATCCTTCTGCCCCATAGACCAGTGCTCTTGGGCCAGATTAGCTTGAAATAAAAAAGGAGACGCCTGAAGAATAAATAAAATCATCAGCAGCAGCAAGATCAGACATCTGAATCCAGAAATAACCAACAGAATTGCATTTATTGAAAATGTACTATCATATTTCACTGAATGAAAGATACCATTAATTATAAGACATCATTATTTTATGTATCATTAGAAAAACAACCTGCCAGATTAATTATGTCACCTCATCAGTTGTAAGTTGTATCCAATTTCAGAGATGTTAAAATGTTGAAAAAAAGTCTTAGAATCAATGAAATACCACATTAGTAGAAGGTGTTATAAAAAACCATAGTAGGAAATTTGCATATGTAGCAATTTTCCTACTATTTTAAAGTGTTTTTCAGAAGTCTCATCTTGTTTGTCCCTTGTTACTTCTCTGTAGTATAGGAAGGACCAATGTTTTAATTCTCATTTTACCCACAACAATAGTAGCAACAGGTATACGGCAGTAACTACAAGCTGGGTGCTGTTCTAAGTCCAAGGTCACAAAGTAGGTGGTAAAGTCAAGATCTGAGCCTGAGAAATTTGGCTCCAGGGTTCATGTTCTTAAGCAAACGTAACCTGTATGTGATGAGGAGACTGAGACCCAGAGATCTTAAAAGATTTGCCACGATCCCTCAGTGGATTCTGACTCCTACATGAGCACATTCTACCCGCCACCATTTGAAAACCATAATAGTGAGCACCCTAGGGCTTTATGTTCGAAACTTTCGGTTTTAGCTCAGAGGAGCCTACTAGTCTTGGTTAGTGTTCCCAGGTAGGCTGGCGAGCAGGAAAGGGGGAGCTCCAAGCTCTGTAGATACGTCTTCTAAGTTTCTTCCAAGTACTTCTTTCGGATCCTAGCAATATAGAGCAAGAAGCTCAAAAACTCTGTATACAAAAGAGAGGCTGGTTATTGGCTTGAGGTGTGTCTCCTTTAGTTTTTATTTCTGCCTTGACTGGAATAAAACATCCCCGGTCAAGCACAAGTTCGTTGCAGAGACTTTGAGTTTCTGTCCTGAGGCTCTCACTCGGGCTGACCCCAGGCTGAATCGCCAACAGTGGAGCTCTCTGAACAGACTCTCTCACAGAATTGCGCAGAACTGAGTTCTGTGGACCCTAAGAGGACAGGCCTTACAGGGGAGGGATGCAGCTTCTTTCCCTGGAGTTAATCACGGTGATTACCTTCACGTCTGTGCACTTTATGTGTGAAATAGAGAATTTGTGTTTATATGGAACTAATGGCTTCCTGAAGTATCAACTGATCTAATCTTTTGAAGTCATTTCCCTCCATGAAGGACTCAAGGGCATGTCCATGAGTGATTTGTGAAGTTTCACTGTGCTTTTTGGGGTAAAGAACATTCCAGATAGAGTGAGGAGCCGCACTTGACCTGGATTTATGGCGCCAATCCCTGGTTGAGTGGGGACCGGCCACGCTTTCTCCTTGTTTGGGCCACAAGAGCATATTTCATATTTCCTTTTGTCTAGAACAGTGTGGATGAAGAATCTTCTCTAATGCTTTTACAGGGGTAGGTGTCGGGGGCACCAGACTACTCCACGCTCATCTTTAGAAGCCCAGAACAGAAGGGACAAAGGAGGTTAGGCCCCAGCTAGTTCAGACCTGACTAGCTCCTCCCCAGTTCCAAGCATGAAATCCCCTCACAGCAGCTTTTTCTCTCCATATGGTCTCGGAGACTAACTGGCTGAGAATTTGGAAACAAACTTTCCTTTTTCTGAGGAAGACTGGCCCTGAGCTAACATCTATGCCCATCTTCTTCTACTTTATATGTGGGACGCCTACCACAGCATGGCTTTTGCCAAGAGGTGCCATATGTGCACCTGGGATCTGAACTGGCGAACCCCAGGCCTCCGAGAAGCGGAAGTTGCGAACTTAACCGCTGCGCCACTGGGCTGGCCCCATGCAACAAACTTTCCTGAAGTGAGCATTTCAGACAGTGTGTCATAAGCTCACTGCAATGTCTTGTGATTGGCCATCAAAGAGAAGGGAAATCTGCTGCCACTTACAAAGGAGAATTTACTGCGGTCTCGTGTGTTAAACCTTAGCTAATGATCCCTAAGAAGAGCTGCTCCCCAACCTCATTAACTAATTAAACAATTCCAGATAGAGAGTTATCCATGCTGCAAAACATTACTAAAGTAACCGGTGCTCTTCCCCGGCTCTGAAATGATTTCATAACAAAATCCGAGGAAGCCTGGATGCTGCTTCCGTTGCTCTGCCTCGGAGCCATGTCCCTGGTGCAGGGGCCGATTCCCCGCCAGCAGTGTGATGTGCCCCGGAGGCTGCCCTCTGGAAGCTGCTGGCCAGGCCTCTGTGGGCTCCCGAGGGTTTTCCCTGGCATTCTCTTTCTCAGCAGGGTTGTAAAAAAGGAAACTGTGTTGGCCTTTCTTAGGGAGAGAGAGTCTTGGCTCTCAGCTGTGATTAAGGAAGCCGTGCTTCTTGAGATGTTGAATTTTTCCTTTGTTTCTCTTGCTGAGGACCCTCTGCCCTAGGGTATTTTGAATGAAATAGCTGGGTCCTGAAAATGTTAATTACTGAAATTTACTGGAGAACTCGATATCAGGATTCAGTTTCCTTTGAAATACTCCAAATGCTAAACACACATTGCCTCCATGTGTATTAAGCAACGGTGATTCTAGAACCATCAGTTGTGACTGTGGCTATGGGGCCTCGTTAGAACTCTCTAGAACATGTAGTTCTTTTACTCTCATCAAAGTTTCTGTGGTTTGGCTTCTGCTGTACTTTTGTAGCAGAGGCTAATTACATGAATTCGCTGTATGTTTTAACAATAGCTGAGAGAGGCAATATTAACTTGTGGTTAGGGTTGGGCTTTGGGCATAGACTGTATGGGTTAAATTTCTACTTCCCACTTATGCTCTCTACAATTTGGGGCAAGTACCTGAACCTCTCCAAGTTGTGTTTTCTCATTTGCAAAGTAGGAATATAAAAATGCAGGCCCACAATTTCGTATCTGGAATGCTTGGAGCTAAATGTCTTTTAGAATTCAGATTCTCCCATATCTTAGAAAAGTAAACTAGTACATATGCCCTATTTTACATTAAATCCCCAGCAAGGGCAAGGTCTGGGTGGTATCCTATAACCTATTAACATTTCTGGAGCAAAATGGAATGTTCACACTAAATAAAGATTAGGAATAGGCGTACCGCAATTAAAATTCAGGTCAGATTTTATTGACAAGTGAGTTTGTGGCAAACTTAGGACAAAACTAGATAGTTTCCAGGGCTTTTGGGATTTGGAACTGTAGATAAGAGCTAGTCAATTTGTACTTTCTCATAAAGTTATTTTTCTTAAATAAGGTATGTGTAAAGTACTTATTGCAGTGGCTTCTATGCACTAACTGCCAGGTAAATGTTAGCTGGCATTGTGATTCTCATCCTCTTAGAGCCCACATCCTTAGTGTTAGTTTATCTCTGAGCATTCTGGCTGGTCATTTTGTCCCTGAGTCAGCCTGTAAAAATGTGTCATCTCCAAGTGTATCCAGATGAGAAAACTTTTACTAGCTCTGCCTTTTAAGATGGTTCTGTTCCACCAGTTCTAGAGACCAGTACTGTCCAATCGAACTTTCTGTAATGACGGAAATGTCCTATATCTGTGTTACCCAGTATGGTAGCCATTAGCAATGTATGGCTGCTGAGCACTTGAAATGTGGCCAGTGTGACTGAGAAACTGAATTTTCAATTTTGTTTAATTTAATAACCACATGAAGGTAGCAGCCATCACTTATAGGACAGCACAGGTCCAGAGAGACCTGGGCATGGGGTTCAATGCTGAGGAGACCTTGTCTCCTCTAGACGCAGAATTCTTTATCCTTCGGTGGCTGAAGCTGGTGAGGAACTGCTCCTTCATTTGCTTATTTCCCGAGCATTTTATGAATGTCTACTATGGATCAAACTCTGTGTTAGGCACTGGGCATACAGAACAAGGTTTTTGCACTCAGGGAGGACACACATGTTTAAGGCATACATTTGTGAGCATATGCAAGCAAATGTTTAAAAACATAAATATGCTGTGATGAAACCAATGATAGAGATGTTGGATTGCTGTGGGAGCACAAAGGAGGGACACACAGTCAGCCTGATAAGGGATCAGAGAGAACTTTCTTGAGAAGGAAGTACCTAGTTTCTTGTACAAGTACAGACATGCATCACTTTATGACAGGGATAAGTTCTGAGAAATCCATTGTTAGATGATTCCATCATTGCGCGAACATCATAGAGTGTACTTACACAAACCTAGATGGTATAGCCTACTACATATCTGGGCTGTATGGTACTAATTGTATGGGACTACTGTCGTATATGCAGACCGTAGTTGACTGAAATGTCATTATGTGGCACATGACTGTAGTAGAAATTAGCCAAAGGCAGTGGGCTAGGGGAAAGAAGGAATTATAGGTGAGCATAAGACAAGACATGGAAATGAAAAAACAGCATGGCGTTTTGGCCAGCTATCAGCTGTTGATATGGCTGGAGTGGCTGAGGCTGGGGCGGAAGGATGAATGATGGTCAGAACATGGAGGCCTTGTACACTGCTGAGCTCTGGGGGGCAATACTCTGACCTAAGCAAACCTGAGAAGTGAGGATTCATTCTCACAGTTTTAGTTAGTATTTAGTCAGGAAAACGGAATCCACTTAACGTATTTCAAGATGGAAGAGTTTTCATGTGGGGAATTGGAGGCTTGTATAATGTTTGGAGTCTGGAGAACAAAGGTAAGGCTACTTTCAAGAAATTCAGAAGTTCAGGGATTGTGGGGAGCTGCCGCCTATCGTCTCGGCTGCCTGTAGCCCTGAGGACCACAGGCAGAAAGTCCACATGGTCTGTCTGCTCTCTTCCAACGCCTCTGTGCCTGCCGCAGCTGGAGGATGATGCTTTTCCTTCTGTTCTGCCTTCTGAATCTTATGTCAAGTTCTTAAAATGGCGGAATTAAGCAGGGAAATCTGTAAATTATAGTTCCCAGGCCTCCCGCTCTTGAGTACAGGGAAGGGCTTAGTAGAACAGGACAGCCCTGAAAATAGTGAATAGTGTAAGATACAACCATTTTCTTAAGTGCCCCAAACTAGTAGTGTTGCCTATAGGTAACACGACCACAGAATTTATCATCCAAAGCAGGTCACTTTTGAAAATGAAAGGGGCTCTAAAATTTGTTAACCGGTATTAGTTGATACACAGGCAAATAGAAATGTATGGTTACCCTAGATTAGGGCATGGTTAAGAAACGCATTTGTTTTTAAGTAAGGGGGAAATGGAAGAAACAACAAGAGAAAAATGTGGATAATTGTTGAATCTGAGTGATAGGTACGTGGGGTTTCATTATGCTATTTTGTCTAATTTTGTGTGTTTGAAATTTTCGTAATAAAAGTTAAATAAGGAAAGTACCTAAAATTGAGATTTTAATTGATTCATATGTACATATTATATAAATATATTTAATTAATTATTAATATAACCTATTCAGATGATAGTGTTTAAAAAAATCATATGAACCATGTGATCTTAAAGACCCTTGAGAATAAAGCTTGGTAACCAGAAAGGGGAGGAGTCCTTGGGTTTGGGTCTTGGGCTGTTGGACACTACACCTGAATTCCATTTAAAGTTGGTCAATAGGTCTTTAGAGTGGCTTTGATAATTAGTCCAGAAACTAGAATTGCAATAGAGTTAGCTCCTGAGACGATTCAGCATAGACCCTGGCCTCTAGAAAGTGCTCAGTAAAGACTTGTTCAGTCAACAAAGTAAGAAAATGGCTGTGATCTTCCTTTGCAGGAAGTGAGTTTAAACTCAGATGACAGCTGGTAAGGCTGGGAAAAGCCTGGAAAGATAGCTGTCTAGATGTCAGGAACCATGGCTGTGTTTTGGAACATGTAGGGGTGGATTGCATCATGCTCACTGGATTTTGTAGTTTATCCAGCTAAGCTCTTAACTCTGCTTTTGAAAAAATAAATTTATTCTGAGTTCAGTGGAGCCCTGGCTATTGTTCCTCCAGCCGGGAAGCAGATGTGCGTTGGAGCATGCCGATTTGGAGGACCCACCGACCATCCGAAGGAACCAAATGTGAAGTGAGCAGGGAATGTTGGCTCCCCCTCTCAAAGATGCTGCGTGATCTAAGAGGTGTTTTCCGTCTTCAGCAATGTGTTGCAGAACGGTCTGTAACAGTCTGTTGCAATTTTCTCCCCAAATCCCCCACGTTTCTGCCAATAGTGAATTAGACTGTCATTAGCTTCACAGATGTGCTTTGATCCCTACACGGCTCGTGTCCTGGTGGGGAGACATCTGAGCCATTGATGCAGATTTTCTAAACCTGGAGGATAAAGCACAACACCATGCAAAGAACATGGGCGAGGAGCCTGGAGCCCTGGGTTCGAGTTGCATCTCTGTTGCTAATTAACTGTGTCATCTTGGATGAGGCATTGAACTTTTTGGTTCTCTGATCTGTTAAATGAGAGGATTGGATTGTTTCCTAAGTCTTTTTCAGATGCTCTGATAGTGAATGGGAAAACTCTTCGGGTTTAGAGAAAGATGCTCTCTTGTTCTTGGGATCTGGTGTTCTGAATTTACAATCCATGGTGCTTTCCCTGGATAGCCACTGATCTATTTGGTTACTAGCTCATGGACTCCCGGGTATGCTGCCTGTGAAAGGGTGCAAGAGTCTGGGTTTGCTGATGTCTCTTTTCTGGGCATCTCTGTCCATCGAAGACCAAGTTGTTTAAAGGAGGAAAAATGCGTTAAAGAATCATACATTTCAGAGCTGATAAAACCCCTATCAGCTCTCTTGGAACGTCTAGCCTAACTCCCTTGATTTACAGATTAGGAGCCAAATCCCAAAGAGGGAAAATCATTTGCCCAAAGCTACACTGTCAGAGTTGGACCAGTTCCAGCTTGCCTGCCTTTGAACCCTGATCCCAGCAATCAGGCTTGTCAGCAGCCTGGACTCCTGTCAATGGAAAGATCATTGGCAATTTTAATTTCACTATAGATCAGTATAAGATTCTGACAGCAATATCATGATATATTGAGTTGGAGTGCAGGTGCTTCTTCAGGCTCAGGACAGGTGTGGCAGTGGATATGGAAGCTCTGGGGGAAAGTTCTGGCTTCACTGTGTGCAAAGCCAGGCAACTCACATGTATGAACCTCGGTCTGCTCATCTGTGAAATGGTGATAGTGATAACAGCTCCCCTGTCTACCTCTCAGGACTTTCAGGCAGAGCTCATGTGTCTGATATGACAACTCTGACAACTCAATAGATTTAAGTGAAAGCTAATAAAAAAATAAACACCTGTTGAATATTTTGGACACATCAGGCAGTGTTTGTGCACTTGAGGGACGTTTGCTCATTCAATCCTGAAGCAATTCCACTTGGGGAGTTTCACAAGTGTGGAATCTGGACTTAAAACAATGGAGATTGTTCAGCTAATGAAGAGAAGTGGTGGGATTCACACAAAGGCAGCCTGGAGCATGTACTCTGAACCACTCCACTGGAGTGACTCATCTGGAGCTTTCAGGGGTCCTGCAGCATCAGCAAGCATCTCCCGGACTCCTATATGCACTGTTCTGAACAGGCTGGAAGAGGTTGACTGGTGCCAATCCAGACAAGCCATTCCATGGTGTGAGGAGCGTGACACTTTGCCTGTTCTTCCCCAGAACAGGGAGTGTGGATGGCTGGTTTGGGAAATGATGGTTGTTGAAACCAGCTCCAAACTATTCATATCTCCACCCACCTCTGGGATGGCTGCTCAGCACCTCAGCAAAATGATCAGTATCTCTCACAGACAGCCAGAGACAGACTTGAGAAGGAGAGGCCAAATCATCAGCTTTCTCTGATCTCCTGGAGCAGTGGAAAACACATATGGGACCAGTTCTCAGGCAAAGGGGCTCATATCTTCTATCTATCTATCCAGCTATCTGTCTATCTATTCAGCTATCTATCTATCTATCTTATCCTAAGCACCTTTGAATTAAACTCCTAGGGGGCTCATTTCAAAGGTTTTGATTTCTGGCTGTTCCCTCCTGACCCACCAATTAGACAGGAAAGTGCATCAGGGAGTCTCTGAAGTGTACGTCTTAGTGAGGTGACAGGGAGAGGGGAGAGATTCACAACTGGCCTCTGCTAGCACAGCTGAGTCCAGCCAGAGTGAGGACAGGGCCTCTCCCCCAGGAGGGGTACTTGCTTCCCATACTCTTCCCCTTTGCATACGTCTTGGAATGCCAGGACAAAGTGTGCAAAGAAAATAGAGTTCTTTGAATAAACATCCCCAAGCTTTAAATTTGTTTTAAAGAACATTTGACCACATGAGAGAGAAAATAAAGTATTTGTATATGACAGTAAACCTACCTGTATATATGCATGTGTATTTGTGCACACATGTGTATATGTGCATGCATGCATACGCACACACACATATACATATATGTACCAGGTATGTATGGTCACATTATATTTTTGTTTAAAAATATTTAAAAATCTTAACACATAGTGATTATTTTCTAATTGTGAAAATAATACATAGTTGGAAAATATAGAATAACAGTAAGAAAAATCCCTTCACCTCAAAGTAGCCACTATAAAGATTTTGAGATGTGCTTCAGTCTCTCTTGTTTTTCGTTTTTGTTGAAGAAGATTAGCCCTGAGCTAACATCTGTCCCAATCTTCCTCCACTTTATATGTTCGTTGCCTCCACAGCATGGCCAACGAGTGGTGTAAGTCCATGCCTGGGATCTAAACCCACGAACTCGGGTCACCGACGTGGAGCATGCTGAACCCAACCACTAGGCCATGGGGCTGACGTCTCTCTCTTGTTTTTCAATCAACGAAAAACACATACATAATTTTAAACGTCAAATAATCATACAAAGCTTCTGAGAAAAAGCAGCAGATCCCTTCTCCAAGTCTATTATCAGGTTTCCCAGAGGAAACTGCTTTCATCTGTCTCAGCTGTCATTGCTGGTATTTATTACCATATTTATAAATGATACTTTATATGCTATTTTTGATTTGTCAAATGTAGACACTACCTATTGACTTCCTACTAACATAAAGATTTGGATCTCATATAGCCCCTCTGCCCTTTCACACACACTCACACTTCCTCTCCCACCAGTACCTTATTGTAAATTAAAATTTGTACACAAATGCTAAAATTTGGACTCCAATTCCAGTGTGTGTGTTTGGGAGTTTCCCCACACCACCAAGCAATTCTCCAACACCAGACCAAAAGGATGACAGGGAGGGTCTGGGAGTCTGCACCTATTTTAAACGTTTGTTGCCTTTTTTGTTCAGTGCAAGGCTCTTCCTTTCCTTTCTTAGCTCTGCAGAGTAAACTGACTGACCACGGAGAAAATCCAAGGAGGAAAGCAGGATGGATCTGGCGTAACTAAGGTGGTGGAGGTGCATTCAAGGCACCCATCAGAGACAGTCATGTATGTTCCACAGCTAAAGCTCCCGATTTTCTGGCGAGCCCCTGCCAACTGTAACTATTTTCTTTAATACCATAAGCACCCTGGAATATAAAATCTAGATTGCTGAATTTAGTAGTTTAGCAGGCTGGTCCAGCTTTACCTCTTTACTAGCTTCCAGCTATCAGTTTCCTCCCCAAAATGTGCTAACGGAGATTCACTATTCCTAGATTCTCTGTAGTACTTTTTCCCCTCCTCTTTCTCCTCTTTTATAAATTTGATTTTTGCAATTGTTTTATTTTATTTTTAAAATTTTTTTGCTGAGGAAGATTTGCCCTGAGCTAATAGCCATGACAATCTTCCTCTATTTTGTGTGTGGGATACTGCCATAGCATAGCTGCTAATGAGTGGTATAGGTCTGTGCCTGGGAACCAAACCCAGGCCACCAAATCTGTTTAGCGAGAAAGTGGATTTATCAACTTCCTCCTGGAAGTGGAATTTGCTAAAAGGAAACTTGGAGAGTAAATGGCTATGCTGTGCCTTAAGGAGGGAGGCAGGAGGGTCCACCAGAAAAAAGGACACAGAAAAGGCATGCTGGGGAGGATGGGGCCACCCTGACTACTTTCTAATTTTGCCTCCAATCTGACCATGTAGACACTCAGCATTGTCTTATTCTGAGGAGGAGAAGAAGCACGCTAGCAGCCAGTTAACGCATAGTTCGTCTCAGCTCAAAACTTTTTGTCTCTTAGTAACTCAACCTGGGTCTCTCCCAGGTGATGTCCTCCTGCAATGCTACCGTGCATGGCCCACCTTCAGGCAAGGACGGCAAGGCAGCATTATCTCCATTTTGCAGAGGGAGGGATTGATGCCCAGTGGGATTGAGATCACCCACCTGGTAGAGTGTGTGATGGCAGTTACAGGGATCGGGCCTCAAGGCGCCTTCCTACCTGAGCAGACCTTTGTTAAGAACTTGTGTCTTTGCATTTCCATTGAACTTCGATTAATCAGGCCATTTTACACAGGCTTTTAATCAATCAGCCATGAGAGTAGACTTTACTTCAGGTAAATCTAATCCATTTAAGCTCATCTTTTTCTTAGTTCTTCTTTACCTCAAAGGAGTCCTTTCCAAGGAACAAGAGCTTGGGGCAATAGAAGGGAGTAATGCGTTTGACGATTAAAGATAACACCATTTTGTCTTCACAAATCCTTCCATTTGAGTTACTAGATAATATGGGTGATCTTTCAGCTTACTTCTGTTTGATTAGTCTCCATATCCTCGTGCCAAGGACATAATAGGCACTCAATTTAAGGTTCAGTGAATTAATCTGTACTTTTATATATCAGATATGTTCTAGAAAAGTGGATAAATCAAACTTTAAAAATGAAATACTATTTAATAAAGCATCCGCATTACAATTTTAGCCTTGTTTTCTCTTTGTCTTTGATTTCTTGTCCTGGTGGAGATAGTTTATTCTTCCCAAATATTTCCTGTGAACCCTTGTACTTCTCAGCTTCCCTTATTTTAATGTGGTACCAAATGAGTAGTTCCCTCCAGTGGGATATGAGCACAAGTGATGGGTGTCTCTTCTTGTCTGAGATGATTATGAGCTGGTGTGAATTCTCCAGGTTCTCTCTCTCCAGATCTGGAGGATGGGGAGGGGCAGCAGCAGAGAAAAACTCTGAGATGGGCTAGTGGTCCAATGGAAACAGCTGGGTTCCCTGAGTCACTCTTGGAGAAGAAATAACACGGAGAGCTGCCTCATTTGGCTCAGATAGGGACAAGAGTGAGAAATAAATCACTGTTGTGTTAAACCATGGAGATCTCAGGATTTATTTGTCATTACAGCAGAGCTTAGTCTATCCTGACTAATAAATGCTTCCCTTGGTAGGTTTCTCTTTATGTACATGTCTGAAGGAGAATATGACTAATATATGAATTTCTCAAACTTGAGAATGTGTAGAACCCTTCTCAAAGGGAAAAAAAAGTCTCTTGGACTGTTTTATTTAATAATTGTTTTAGGTAAGTATGTACATGAAATTAAGGAGAAATTCTGTATTTTCTGCTTTTCTGTAACTCTAACATGAAAAAAACTTTTAAAAATCATACGGAAAGGCTACGCTGATACAATTTGCGATCAATAATATTTTGTTGAAGTAAAATCACGTGCGTTTTGTTTAGTAGTTGAAAAATACAATGTCAAGTACAATTTATATTTTATTCGTTGCTCTATTTTGACTTCAGTGACTCTTAATGCAGAGAAAGCTGGTTTGCTTAAGAACGCTGTAAAAAATCGCTTTAAAAACTTCAGGTCCTTGTTTGCAGGCCAGGATAATTGGACCTTTGTCCTAGTCCAAACTCTGCCCTTAGGGCAGTCCTGAAATGCCCATTTCAGATGCCTATTCACTCTATTAGCTGTCTCATTCATTGGACCGAAGGGTTAGTCATGAATTGTTAGTTAAGTGGATATCTGATCCAATCGTTGCTTGATTTTGGACAGAGAAAGTATTTGTTGTGCATTGGTTACTATGTTTACTGCGAATCAGCATTTCTAGGTGGCTCAGGGAGTCAAGATCCATCCAGTGAATCTGCCTGCCTTGGGTTTGTCCCATGCGCCAGAGCAAGGGTCTTCTGGTTAGGTGTTTCTGACAGTCTCTCATCTTCCTAGTAAAAGAGAACAAAATCTCAAAATTCTCATGAGCAATTATTTTGGACCCTGGAGAATATGTTCAGAGAAGTAAGAGTTTATAGACTTCCAGTTGGTACAATAGTTGAGTTTGGGCTTTTGGAATCCAACAAACTTGGGCTCTAATCTAGAGTTAGTCGTATAACCTTGGGCAGATTACTTATCCTGCCTGCGTGCCTGTTTATTTGTGGTAATGTGGACATAATGATATCTATTATGCAGTATTGTGATGATCAAATGAGATATACATGCTCAGCACACGGCATATGGTGTTATTCAATAAATGGAGGCTATAATTATCACTCTTTTAGTTAATTAGTTTGGTTAATTTTCTCCTGAGTATATCCGGGTGGATCAATCTGCTCTCCTTCATTTTGTTTTCACACTCTAACATCCTACGGTGGTTCTGAGGCTTGCAGGTACAAAAGATATCCATCTGCAGAGTATTAACCTTAAAAATGATCCTGCTTGTGTTTCAGTGGTATAATCTCCTGGTCAGCTGCGTTAGTGTTTGGTAGACTGGTCAGACTGGAAATTACGTGGACGTGTAAGACCGAAAAAATATAGAAAATGAATTATTTAACATTTGAAGGTATTATTTAGAAAATGTTTTGGGTTTCTATCGCGTTCTTATTGAAGGACAGAAATGCGTATGCTGTGTTATTTTCCTCTCCATCTTTTGGGGGACATTAGCTGTCATTGTGGTAATCTACACTTGGCATTTTCCTCTTTTCTCCTTGGCATGTATTTGTCCCAGGGAGTTCTGAAGAAGAGTTTGTAAACTCCGCACTTAGCAGCCACAGCTCCCCCTTTAGAATCCTGGCCTCCACCAATGCTGACGTGCCACTCTCATGGGAGTTTTAATTTCGAGTTTTTAGCATATCTGAATATGAAAAGTGGGAAGAAAGAGGAAGAAATTATAAGAAGCTCAAATGCTTTCCTGGAATAGGCTCTCTCCTGCATTAGGGCAGCAACTCTACCCAGGAGTATTAGCTTATTACCTGAATTTCTTCATTTTACTTCAGGGAATTTCGGCTAGTTGAACAAATAGAGATTCATGAGGGCTAACCAGTTTCATCTTCTGAAAAAAGCCACAGCTTTTGGAAATGTTGGTGGCTAATAAACATCCACACCTCGCTGTGAGCTAATTCTTTTTGATTCCTTTTCTCTGAACACCCAGCTTCGCTCCCTTTTCTGTAAGCTTATTATTTTGATTGATGGGAAGGCAGTAAAAGAACTTAGGCTCATGGAGCATGATGAGAGTTGAACAGACCTGGGCAGATTCCTGCACGGGGCGCTGAGGGCGCCATGAGGGCCAGAGACACCAGGGGAGAGGGACGCTAGGAAGGGTCTAAAGGGAAGAGAAGTGAGAGATGTCAGAAACAAACATTTTTATCAATAATAAACTCTCTTTTAACATTTGCCTAAAATTATTCCTGGTACCAACAAAGGGGGAGCGGGAAAAGGTAGGAAAGGGAAAATTATTTTAGCTTATCTTGTTCTTACATCCTGTCATAATCTTTTCTGAGAGATGACCTTGAGCAAATCAACACCTTGACTTTGCATTCTCTCATCTGTAAAATGGGTTGAAAGTTCCTGCTGTACATTTAACAGGAAGGCTGTAAAGATAAAATGTGAAATTGCTTTGAAAAGACAAAAGGCTTTACAAATACAAAGAAGTGTCACCACTGACTCTGGTGGTAGACAATGGAGCCCATAGAAAACGAATTCATTCTCTCTTGCCACTAGCAAAGAATTCTGGGAAGTGCATATTTAATTGGCATGACTGGAGGAGAACATGCTTCCTTCCTGTTCCATCCAGTCCTCATCTGTGAGTGAAATCTTTTTAGGGACAGCCATTTTTATGGTTTCGCTTCAAGGAGTAAAGAACTGGAGCTGAGTCTTTGCTAACATTTTTCTCTTTGATTTTTCTTTCTTTGGAAAAAGAGTAAATTCTGAGTCCCTTTGAAGTTTCTCCTAGGTCCTGCTGAGCACGGGGGGTGTAGCTCTTAAGCAAATCAAGCCTCATAGGTTGAGATTTGCAAGCCTCTTCAGGCTGAGCCCGGGATTACCTAGGGCACAGCAGCATGCCTCCCTGCAGGGGTGATAGACTCAGGATCATGCCCTGCTTTAGACTAGAGTGCATGTCTTGAGGGGGTCTGAGTTCCATTCTGGCCTCTATTGCTTGCTATGTGATCTCAGCGGGCGTCTTATCCCCTACTTGCTTGAATTTCTTCAATGAAAAATGGAAATAACACCCGTGCCTTCATCAGACAGTTGTGGGGATTCAATGAGACAATTGATGTCCAAGGACATAACCGAGTGACTCAGACACAGTGAGCACTCAATAATGTTAGCTGTTGAGTGTCTAACGATCCTTAACTGCTTGGTTGGGAGAGGCTGTGACTGCAGAACTTGAGGCTAAAAGATTTAGGATCCTATGCAAAACAAAAATCAACCTGAAACTAAGATAAAGCATTATTGATATTAAATACTTTAAGAAGATGGAGAAACAGGATTTAATAAACAAAGCTGATTTCAGAATTACTTACTTCAGTAATTGTCCAATACAAAAATGGTGACAGATGTACGTTAAAATGCCAGGCCCTTGTGTTGGCAGCTACATACCTGCTTGACTTTCTGGGAGCATTTGGGGTGGATTTTCTGCTGTAGCGTTGAAAAAAGAGGGAGAGAGCAAAATCATATTACATCTAAATAGTCCCCATTTTATGAGCTAAGACAAAAGATTAGATGGGATGTCTATATCAGAGTACACAAAAGGAATCGACTAATGTGTAAAGGATCTAGGACTTTCAAGAGAATTTTTACATCCAGTGATACTTGAAGTGTTTTTAACACAGTCCCATGCTATCGCTGCAGAAGCATGCTACTTTTAAATAGTGACTCTGAAAAGTTATTTGTCAACATTCAAGTAACTGAAGCCAACACTTTTCAGTACTTGACATTTGCTTGACTAATTTTCATGTATCTGTAGAGTATAATAAAGTCAGATGTAATCTAATGCACTACATAAGCTCAGAAGAACACATTTTATCCACTTATTCCAGAGCCCTATTATTTGATTTTAGTGTAAAAAGAAGCAGTTCATTCTATTTTCTAGGACGCTGTCTCTATCATTAGAAACTTTTTAAAACGTGGCTCAATTTAGGCTTTTATTGTACTTTGTAAATGTGGTCACGTCTCTGTTAATGAAGAGAAAGGATTCCAGTGACCTCTCCTTTGCCAGATGCTTCCTTACTGACAGTCGGCTGCAGAAGGAAGCATGAGGATCCATTCTAGGGTGTGGCTTCTCTCAGGGCCCCCTTCCTCTTTCTCTTCCAGGTAAGGTGGACCATGGCTCCAGAACTTTCTCAGGTTGTATAGAGATTGGGTCCTTCTCTCTTGGGATTGTCCCACAGCCTAGTGTCATACCAAGACTTGAATAGCCTTTCCCCTTCTAACTAAGCCGTATACAACCCCAGGAATTCTGGGGCCTGGCTTTCCTTAAATCATACCAGAGCAGGGGCTCCCCTCCTCCTGCTTACATCTCCCATAGAGACTTCTCCATTCCCCGTAAGCAGAGAATATGGCAGTGAACACTCTGGATTTCTCCTATTCCCCTTGCTCCTTTCCAAGGGCTGGGGTTTTAATTGTCTGGGAGGCTGACATCAGAGATGCCATATTTAAGGTTGCTGCACAGTGTGGCATGGTGCCTCTGCCTGTGTCCAGGGCAACTGGGCACATGTGCTTCCTGTCTCCATGTTGTCATCAGACTAAACAAGTCCACAACTGTCTCCCTGCCCTGGCATCCCTATCTACTATTGGGCCATGTGTTAGGATGGGTTCTCTAGACTCGATTCTCCTTATAGACAGGTTCCAAGGACTAGATTTGCAATTGCAGAAGAAAGCCTCTACTTTGCCCCCAAGTATGAGCTGTGGTCTCCTATACAGCTTTATAAGAGAGCCTGGGCTTTGGGAGTGACTGAGCATTTGTTTGGGTACTAACAAAACTGTTGCCTTGACACCCCTTTCACTCACGATCCTTGGGTAGATTGGTTCAATTGGTTAGAATGCAGAAGGGAAGAGGAGTGATGCTTAGGCCACCACCTCAACTCCTCCTGTGAGATCTGAATCTGAGGGAGTATCATTTCTTTCTCCTCAGCTGCACCAACCTCCAACCAGGTGTGACCTTCCCCTCCTTCTCTCTCCCTAGGCAGGCCTTGTATAAAAAAAGCTTTGTTTTTGTTCCAAGAGAATGGCCTTGGAAATTTCTATCCCAGCCTCCTAAACTTTAATTGAATCTATGGCTTAGATTCTGGGAAGTATGGTTGACTGGAAAGGGAGGGAAAAAATAAGTTTCTGGAGAAGTGACTTCCACAGAACCCTATTGGGAAAAAGGAAAGATACTTACACTCACTCTGGGAAGTGGGCTTGTTCATCTGAAAATCCTGGTACTGCCATGAGTAGCATGGGGCTGATCCTAGAGTCACCCAGTAAGATAAATTCCAAGGAACAAAGAAGGAAGGGAAAAGGTGACGGCACTGTTGAAGGAGAGGGGTATGAGTCTTCCCAGTGGATTTTTCTTAGGGCCCCCACTTGATGGACTAGAGATACTGGAGGGAAATGGCAATGGAGATTCCCCAAAACAGGAAAGGAACATTGGTGACAGGTGCCCAGGTCCATTGGGACCATTTGGGGGCCATCTCCTGTTAACTTGGATATAGAAGAAAATGGTAGCTTGAGACACCCTGGTGAACCTTGGCTTTCCCAGAGGGAGACAGCTGAGCACTAGCGACCACAGGGACAAGGAGCAGCTGGTGGGGCTGAGCTCTGGGATACAGAGCTCACTGTCACCTCACGTGATGTCTCTCCATGTAGGTGAGTGTGGTCCAAGGTCAATCCTTTGACAGCTGCCTTCATTGAGTAGGAACCGTGTGGTCCGCTAAGGGCATAAGCAAAGCTTCCTCTGAGCGCACCTCTGAATGCTAAGGAGGAGGGTGGCTCAGGGGAGAGACATGTGGATTTAAATTCTGTCAGGTTATAAGATCTGAAGTGGATGTCCTGGGAGAGCAGTGTGAAATGGCGGTTGAGTCCAAACCAGGGCTATTTTTTATTAAATATTAACGCCACACATTTCTACAGGGTTCATAGAACAGATGTTAGGCCTGACATTGTGGCGATTTAATTGACTAAGAATATTTCCTGTCATTTTTATCAATGTCTGGCTTTCCAGTGTCTGTTAAATCTGAAAATATAAAACACAGGAAGGGATAATTAATACTCAGTTTCCATCCATGGTTACCTGCTGCTATTGCCCCCTAGAGAAGTTGTAGCTTTCTCCTGAGTATTTTTCTTGGAGTCAAAGACAGGCTGAGCTGACCTAGTCCCCCTGAAAATTGTTCCTCTGGGCCTCTAGCTGGAGAACAGCCCACTCTGTAAGTGCAATTCTTTCTTTCCTGTTGGTTTTAAGAAAATAAGCAAATTCTAAATAAGCTTTGCTTTAGTGGCAAAAACTCCTAGGAATTCTGACTTTTTCCTTTCTTCCTAACTTCTCCCCTACGTCCCCAAGTCATTTCCCTCAACATCCTCCTAGGTTTAAAACAACAACAACAATAACACCCAGCTTTTCAAAGGCCAAATCTTTGCTGAGGGACCTTTGCAAGTAGAAGCCAAGGAAGTGAACAGAACTTATTTTGACCAAATTCGCAGTGACATAAAATGTGGCTTATGGTGATTTAGCATCAGGAAATATTTGCTAAGTAGAAAGCTCGGGAAAGAACAATTCTAAAATGATTCTCGGTCAGGTGCAGCTTATAATGGGCCTATTCAGAGAAAAAAAAAGTCCAAGGTCCCTTCCTCACAGAAATTACATTAATATGGAAAAAATGTGGTCCCGCGTTTGCCCTGTAAGACCGAGTTGCTGTATGTTTATTGAATGATTTTGGTCCGCCGTGCTGAAGTCTCCCTTACATCCTCCAGGGAGGGCAGTTCGTGGCAAGAGGGGGAGAAAGGAGAAGATGTGTTGTTCTCTGCCCTGAACATTAAATCATTGCAGTAATGATTTTAGAGGAAATGAGGCAAAATTGGGCTAAATGAAAACCTGCTGGTGTGGCTTGGGAATTACCCCTTCCGGCTTGGGGAGGGACTAAACATTATACCGTCTGTGCCCGTGGGGCTGAGTTTTTGCCCTCTGCCCAGGGGATTTGCTCTCGGTCTCAAAGGGTCAGGCGGGGCCCCCCTGTTTGCTTCCAAAACTCCTTGTCCTCTTGTCATCAGAGCAAGTTGGCACATGCCACGGCCTGAGGGGAATTAAGTCCCAAGCTGTAGATGTGTGAGGCACCTTTTGGAGGTAATTTTTAGGATGCAGAGAGAAATGGCACTGTGTGACAGAGCAGCCAGAGCCCACCCTGCTGGCTAATGTGACATGAGAGGGGAGGAAGTGGGGGTCCCAGGCTGAGACTCACTGTAGCATATTATAGGATATGCTTCAAGGAACCAGGGCCAGGCCCCTCCGCATGGTCTAACTAAGGGAACACAAAGACCCTGTCACTTGCCCCTGCCAACAGACTACTGTGCTTGCAAGTCACATCTTTACAGCCAGTCTTTAAAAGTAAGGCCTTACCTCTGAAGGACTCTTGGTGAAGTATCGATGTATTTTCTTGGATGCAACGCCAATGAGCTGATGAACACACAGGATGGATTAGCTGGCAACTGTCAGTTTGGGATGCCAAGAGCAGGCTCCTGCAGTGACAGGACAGAAGACCGGTAAGTTCCGATTGGAGGAGGGAGGCTGGGAAAGCCCTAGGCGTAGATCTTCTTTCTATGGGGTGTCCCAATGTCAAGATCAGGTTGAAAGCGCAGCCGGAGGGCATGTCCACCTGGAATCCCCATGAAGAAAGCTACCAAAAGCAGGATGAGAAGGGTCTGAGACCTGTCTTGCTCTCTTTCCGAGGGCCTGCCCTGGATGGAGTATGTTGTTTCCCACCCAGATCGGTACCACCACACACAGTCCTTTCCTAAGGAAGCCCACACAAACAGCTTTCTTACACTTGTTCTGTAGTTAACAGAAATGGGGGCCCCAGCCCAGGCCCCAAAGTTGTCCTAAGGACGTTTGTGACACAGGAAGACTCAGTTCCTCCCCAACTCGACGCCTGACACTCTGAGCATCAGGCTCTGCCTTGGCTGCTGAATTTCCAGCAGCAGACCAAGGAGGTGGAAGCGCAGGGCCTGGGTGGGAAGTTAGGGGATGTTTATAGCCATGGAACCAAAATACGGGAGGAGGCAGGTGGGTGGGATTTGCCTAGGTTGCCTCCATGTGCATAAATCACCAGCTTTCATTAGTTTAGGGGGAAAATTGAGCGTTCCTGAAACAGACCCATTTCCCCCCAGCTTTTTTAATGGGCCTTTTCATGGATTTTGCTTTCAAATCTGCATGAATTATTTTTCTTCTATTAAATATTAATGTGCCTTTCTAAGTAGAAGAACGGGGCAAATTAGGTCTGGTACACATCTTCCCTGCCCCTATTTACTGCTGCTGCGGGACTGCAGCAAATGCCAGCTCCCAACACGCTATTAAATCAGGCCTGTGCTGAGCCCAGATGTTACACTGGAGCGGCGCGTGGATCCAGGTTAAAACCAAGGAGCAGAGCCGCCGGTGCCTGGTGCTCTCGGATGGGGCTCGCCCTTCCCCATCCTTGCTCTTCCCTCCCCGTCCTGCTTGTCCACCGTGCCCTTCAGCGAATTTGCCCTCAGCTGGGCACAGCTCACTTTTCCGGGAGCAGGCATCATGGGAGGGAGAATTATTTTTTTAAGCCCGTTATTTTTTCCCCCATAACTCTTTCACCTTGATTAGTTTAGGATCAATACATCAGGTAGGCAGAATGTGAAGGGAGGGTGATTCCTCAGGGTCAGGGGCAGCTCTGGGCTTTGTTCACGTGGCTCTCCTCTTCATGGTGATGGCCTGCTCCTCAGGCCAACACACACATGCAGACGCACACACACACACTTCTCTCTCTGCTCTTTTCCTTATCTAAATTCTACTCACTTTTACTACCAAGATGAATTTGGTCTCCTCTCGAAGCCTGTCCTATGATCCCTAAATTGTGACCGCCAATGAAACTATGATGTTTCAGACAGTAACTGCTACATGGTGTAAGTCTGGTTTCCCCATAGGCTGTAAGCCCCGCTGAGGGAGGAATTTTATCTCAAAAACATGGAATGGTGGAAAGAGCACAGGATTTGTAGTCAGAATCCTGGAATCCTGCCTGTGTGGCCTTAGCAAGTTATTTAACCCCCAGGAGCCTGTTTTATTACTGTCATCATCTCCACCTTCATCCTCATCATCATTTCTGCCACTCAGACCAGTGCTTCTCAAACTGTTACATGCGTATGGATTACCTGGGGTGTGGAGCGAACCTGAGGTTCTGTATTTCTAACCAGCTCCCAGGTAAGGGCAGTGATACTTGTCTACTTGTCACACTTTGAGAAGCCATGTCCCTGTGAATCTTAAATGAGATAATATATATGAAAGTGTCTTATAAACTAAAAGCCCCTATATCATTGCTAAGCCTTATCCTTGTCTCTTACTTTCATCCTCATTTCAAACCCATCAGCGAATCCCATTGGTGCTACCATGGGAAGGTACCCCAAATCTAGGCATTTATGACCCCGTCTGTCACTTCCAACCTCAGCTAGGCCACCACCACATCTCTTGCCTGGAGATTATTGCAGCAAATTCCTAATTGGTCTTCCTGCTTCTATTCCTGTCCCCACCGAATTCCTGTAGTCCTTTCTCCACTGAGCAGCCAGCAGATCCTTTTGCAGTGTAAATCAGATCAGAAACTCTTCTGTCTCAAACTCTTCAATGCCCTCCAAGGGCGTAATCAATATGGCCTCACCGTCATTTGCTAACAATGCTCACCTCCTTGCCTCTTGTACTATTTCCCTCTGTAAGAACATGGCTTACTCTGTAATTCTACCCAGCCCACTTCTCAACTTCCCCATCTCTCTCTCTGCCTTCTTACCTGGCTTTGTTAGGTTTCTCATGGCATCTACTACTACCTAACATTCTAGTAAGTACTTATGTGTTTATCTGTGGTCTATCTCACAGACTCAAAATAAGCTCCATGGGGGCAGAGGGTGGTCTGGCTTGTTCTACTCTGTATCTCCAGCATCTGGAGCAGTCCTGGCTCGTAGTAGGTCTTTAGATGTTTGCTGAATGAAACTATTCTTTTTTTTTTTTGAGGAAGATTAGCCCTGAGCAAACTGCTGCCAATCCTCCTCTTTTTGCTGAGGAAGCCTGGCCCTGAGCTAACATCCATGCCCATCTTCCTCTACTTTATATGTGGGACACCTACCATAGCATGGCATGCCAAGTGGTGCCATGTCCGCACTGGGATCCGAACCGGCGAACCCCGGGCTGCCAAAGTGGAACGTGCGCATGTAACCGCTGTGCTACCGGGCTGGCCCCTGCACTATTCTTACTTAATTAAATTGCTTTGTACCTCACGCCTGACAGAGTAAGTACTTCATACGCATTTGCCGAGGCAACCGTTGATTGGATTTTTAAGTGTGCAGTCCCTTGTGTCTGTTAGTGGAGCAGTTAGTCATTTTCGCTGTGGGTCAAGTACACTAGTACAGGATTGATCTTCATGACTGAAAAGTGTAGACCTTTGAGAAGCAGAGGCAAGTGTCTGAGTTCTTGGAAGCAATGATTATGGGAATTGAGATGAATTGCAGGTGTCTTGACCCCTCAGGACTGCTCATTTTTACTTATTGCTTCTCAGCCAAAACGATGCTACACACACAGACACAAACACACACCCAAAAACCAACCAACCAAACCAAGCCAAACCCAAACAACTACAACAACAAAAAAACTAAGCCCTAAAAAGAAATGAACAAATTGAGAATCTAGGTTTCTGGTAGAGTATAAATGTTATATAAATGGGTGCACACAGGGGAGACCTTCTCAAGTTGGATAATGGAATCTCCTTTTACTTCAGCTCGTCTAAAATAGCACATTAATAAACAGAACCAAATGTGGTGCTACGGCTGGTTTTATTGATCATTAACATTTACAGAGCCACGTGAAGTCATGTTTTCCAATTTTGAGATTAAAAGATTTAGCTAGCCTAATTATCGGCCTCTGAATGGGGACTGTAGCGGAGCGCAGCCTGCGGAACTGAGTCGTCTGCCTTCCGCAATGCCTTTGCAGTCACGGTGCAGGTGAATCGAAAACAGATGCCTTTATTGATCCTTGGGTGGATTGGACCCTACAGCAGGATAGCTACTGGCAGCTGCCCTAGAGTTCTCTCTGTGTCTGTCCTGCCAGTGCAGTGTCTACATTTTAAGCCTGTATTTTGGATTCAGAAGACTTCTTTGTACATACAAGCAAATGGCATCCATCCTCGAAACCTCACTTTCTACTCAAGTTCTGATTGTTTTTCTGTCCTCTGTTCAGTGAGGTCAAGCCATTAGTTGTGTTACTAAATGTGATTAAAATCTCTACCTGAATGAGACTTGGTGGGGAGAAATTAACTCATCAGAAACCATGCTTGCCAGATTGCATGTCCTGATTTTTCATTCAAGAAATCCAGCAGGGCTGAAGCAAAGGCAGATGAATCAAGTGAGTGTGAAAGAGCAGGTGAGGAGGCCAAGGAAAGAAAGAACCAATCAGTGTTTTATCACGACCCTCCTTTTGTGTATGCAACACTGAGATAAGTGTTCTGGAGGCCCTGGCAAAAATGTGCAATATGGAGTCAGCCCTAGGTCTGGTTCTTGGTGTAGGATGTGTGCCGTTTAGCTCCATCCCAATGAGGGTGACTCTCTTGGTGAAGAATTTCACTTAGAGCCCACCAGGGATGTACTGTTCGTGTGATGCATGCATTGTGGTGCTGTGGCTGACTCCATCAATGCCATTCCTCCCTCCTGCCCACACTTGCACTGCCTGCACTTGTCCAGCCTGGGGACCCCATGGAGGCGGTTGGCCCAGAGGGAAATATAACCACCGTGATATAGTTCTCCTGAGGCCAGGAAGGTAGTTTCTGGCTGCTGCAGCTTTATTCGTCCTGCACTGCCTAGGCCTGTCCTAGAGAATACTTCTGGACTAAAGGGAGATTTAGTTTGCCTTGTGACTACTTAATTTTGCTGATTGACTCCAACGAATGTAGGTTAGGGTTTTCTTTTAACTAGGACTCAAGGAGCAGAGTAGACCAGGGGAAAGAATTGAGATCTAAGTGATACCTTCTTTGGCAAGTGAGAGAGTTTGATCGAGGGTTTTGTTCTTTCCGGGCCTGAGCTTCCTAATGTGCAAAATGAGGACAGTTGGCCTTACATTCTATACTTTAACAGCAAGTGGGGGTAGTCATGGTGGTTCTGAGTGTAGGAGAGGCCATGATCATTTCTATGTACAGTAAGAAACCCGGCAGTACCGTTGACAGTTGATGGAAGGATGGAGAGACTGAAGACAGGAAGAGCATTTAAAGAATTCTTGAATAGTTCCAGACCATGGTTTCAATTACTATTGTTTCTGATTTTTTCCACTAGAGCCCCTGGATTCTGGACCAATATCTTCCTGATCACTGATGCTTGTTTTTTAATTCCTGTTGGTTCTTTCTACCCCCACCCCAAAAAGGTGTTGGAGTCTTAACCCCCAGTACCTCAGAATATGACCTTATTTGGAGATAGGATCTTTACTGACATAATCAAGTTAAAATGGCCCTAATCCAATATGACCGATATCCTTACAAAAGACAGAAATTTGGAGACAAGGATGACACACACACACAGGAAGAGTGCCACCTGAAAATGAGGCAGAGATCAGGATGATGCTTTTGCAAGTCAAGAAATGCCAAAGATTGCCCCCAAACCAGAAGCTAGGAAAAAGGCACGCAGCAGATTCTCTCTCAGTCCTCAGAAGGAATCAACCTTGCCGGCACCTCCATCTCAGACTTCATCTTGCTCTTCAGCCTCCAAAACTGTGAGACAGTAAATTTCTGTTGTTTAAGCCACTCAGTTTGTAGTGCTCTGTTACAGCAGCCCTGGCAAACTCATACAACGCCTTTCTGCTATTCTGGTTTCAGACCCTTGACTTGCTGTGACCACCAGCAATCATTAATTTTCTAACCCCAACTTGATTTTTTTTTCAATCTCCCCAAAGGCCTTAGTCCTTGTATTGTAAAACTTAGACTTAGCTTCCTACCTGGCCCTTTCTAGGGACTATCTCTATATTTGCATGTCCCTCTCCACTTAGACTCTGCCATGTGTGATGTGGAAAGGTTAGGGTGCTAATCCTACAAGTGGACAGCTTTACCCACCTCTGTGCTTTCCTTCTATGCCCAGGCGATGCTGCCACCAGTGGTCACTTGAGGCCTAAACCCGCCTCCCCCGCCACCATGTGTTTAACTTCTCACTAACATTTAAAGCTGAACCAGAAGGAAAGGCTAATGACTTGAAGCTCCTGTGGTTATTTTTCACATTTGTTTGCATATAATTCCAGCATTCTTGGTCCTGTTCCCAAACCATCCCAAATGCGTTCACTTCAAGGTATGGCTCTAAAGTTGGGGACTGAGTTACAATCCAGTGAAACATAACTGAAATAATGTGACAACTCCAAACACTATTAGATTCTCAAATGTCTAAAGTACACACAAAAATGTAACAGCCCAAATGGACTATATGACCTATTCAAAATGTTGTTTCCTTATAGTCAAATTTCTTTGTGGTTATTCCAATATGTACTTTCTCATTAAACTTTTTATTTAATATGGGCACTGGAATTTTATTGTGAGTATAAACTATATTCTTCGATCATTTCTGGCCAATCTTGTTTTACTAAATGAAGTCAAAAGAGGCACACTTTGTCATCAGTCAGCAGACATGCACTGACTTTGTGTTTGGTCCCACAAGCTCTCCACTGGAAGTGTAAACACGGTCTCCGTCTGAGTGAGCCTTCCACATAGGGAGATAAGGCAGATGGCAAGCACTTGGAGAACACTTAACTGCTAAATGGTGTTGAACCAGCTTGGGCCGAGTGATTGGGAAAGACTTCATTGAGTGGTTGGGAAAGGTTTCCTGGATAACGTGGAACTTTAGTTTGCCACTGAAAAGGTCAAGATATCCGCCCACCCACTGCCCCCTCAAATTTTCCCTTCTATCTGCCTATATTATTGGTTATTGACTCTAAGTAGGAAGCACAAAATGGCCCAAGGCAGAAGCTGGTGGGAGATGCTATCACCTTTGATGCTGTGACGGAAACCTTATTCATCTGAAATTTAGATAAATAACACTTAGAAATCAGAAAAATAACAGTCTCCTACTAGTCCAGCCTGTCTCTTCAGATTCTATTTCCTATACTTTACTAACCAAAGATCCACAATTTTCTAAGATTTACATGAAATTTAAATGAGGCCACTGGGAGTTCCTTTTCCATTTTCCCAGTGGAGGAGATGGAAGACATGTTCCCACCATGAAATTTGCGCAGATGTCTCCAATACAGCACAGTTAGATTTCATGCCTCCATTGCTCCCGTCGCCTTAGCCACGAGGTGGTGCGGCTGAAGTTCCAGCTCACATGCAGAGTAATAAAGCCACCGCTTGCTTCTCCTCTCCTCACACGGAAAGGGCCTTTGTTTTGTTTTCTTCACAAAAGTGCAGATTTAATTTGAAGTTGGGAAGTAAAAGGAAGGAAAAACAACTTTCTACAACATGAGGCACCAGTTCTCTTTAATAGGAACCACATTTTCCCTCTAAATTGTGGTACCTGTGGGTCCCGGTGCAGGAGTCGGGAGCTGATGAAGGTAGGCTATGGGGGGGTTTCAGCAACTGGAGTTATTTTGGCCCATCTGGGCTCACGTCTCTTGGGATTCATGGAATATATCTGGTCAGAGTGAAATGTGAGAAACCCTTTGGAAAAATGACTGTGGAAATAAATAGCAATGGATATTTACGTGTCTAGATCAGAGGTCAGAATGCTTTTCAGTTCCGAGGGCTGTTAGTAGGGTTAAATAAGGTCTGTGGGGACTGTAGGTTCTAATGACGGGGCTAAAGTATAGGTCATAGGGGAAGGAACGAAGTAGATGGGCTGAGGGAAGGGAAGAGGTAGAGACTCAAGAAAGAAATGAGGCTATAGGAAAAAGAAAGTGTCCATGAGGGATTAAACTAGTAATTGTAACCAGCAATGACTTCTGGCTCTATTTTAGGTTAAACCATTATCCTTGGTTTAAAGCAGAAGTCTCGTAATTTCCCATATGATCCTAAGAGGTGCTTGGATTTTCCTGCAGTTTTACTCCCATGGCGTAAAGAGTGGATGGTGTAAGTTACTGGGGGATCAGGGTTGATAGAGCCTGGATAGAGACGGGAACTCTCCTTCCAAGTGGGAACTCTTTTGATTCATGGGACCAGGGATGGTACAATGGTAACTGGCTTAGAGACTAACCAACTAAACCTCCAGGATTGGAAACCCCCCGTCCCCCACTCCCTTTGCCATCCTCTCTTCCTGTTGTGGGGTCACAATCTCTAGGTACTGTTGGGCATCCTGACACTGGAGCGGAATGGAGGGGAAAATGGTTTCTCCCTTTCCAGCAACAACTGATCATCTAAAATCTTGTTTGAAAATATTTAATTATCAAATTAAACAATTTTTCTCCAAAGAGAAAGCAGAAAGATTTGGAGTGAGATTATTTGAATAATGGTAGGAAAAACTCCCCAAGAAAATGTCCTTCAATACGGATTTTAGTCTTTATATAGTGCAACGATTTCCTCCTACAAGCAAAGATTGGGAGATAGGGTTTTTCTGCTTGTTTGTTTTTTATTCTTGTTCTTGTGTGCTCATTACAGGTTTTTATTTTTGTAACTTCAGGACCACTTCCTTCCACCGTCCATCCGTCTACCAGCAAACGTTTGTAGGGAGTCTGCTTCGTGCCAGGAATAGAGCTAGACCCTGTGGATAGAGAGATGGATGAGAAATGATTCCTGCCCTTGGGGAGCTCACAATCCAGTGGGAGAGAGAGAGGTGTAAACATTAATTACAACGGCGTGATGAATGCTCTAATAAAGTTCAGAGCAGGGTGCGCAGCTGCCCCACCGAGCTGTAGGGCAAGGATCATCTATTCCACCCTAGCCTTCTAAAGGTCTTTGATTCCTCCAAGAGTAAACCATGAGCCCCAAATCTCAGAAGTGCTGGATTAGGTGTAGCTTTAAAAAATAAGTCTTGCAGGTTGCAGCTACTACTGATTCAAAGACAGTGAAGAGGGAGTTGACTGTGAGATTTATTCCCAGGGTTCACGGATTTCTGAATTTATGTTCTCTTGGCTCCCTCTCCTCCCTAGGGCATAAATATCCTCTCTAATATGACAGTGCTCCATTCCTGCTCCAGCTTGTTTCCAGCCTGCTGTTTAACTTGATTCTTTGCGAGGAATGTCCTTATCCAGAGAGTTTCACTAAAAATGGAAATTGGGTAGGAATTGATTGAGTCCCGTATCCCTCACTCCACTCAAGGCCAATCAAACAACACCTGCCGAGGGCTTAGACCACATTAAGGGGATGCTCTGCAATTTTTCGCGTTTTTCTTTTTTATCATTATTAATCCAGAGAATATGGTCTCTCCAAAGCCAGACTGTAATCAAGACAAAGGATAGTGACAATGGGAACAGGCAAGTCCCTGGGGCAGTGCTTTCAGGAAGAAAACAAATGTAGTCGAATACTCTTTTTTTTAAAATGTTACAGAAACAAGAATAGGAAAAGGGAAATGTGAAGTTGGGAAAACTTTTGCTGTTACTGAAATTTGAATATTTCCAGTATCAGAGATTGTATATCATCGTGGAAAAGATGCTGTTATGGATGCCAGTGAGAAGCATTTTTAATGGCGTTTGATACTGAGGAGGAGATCTCCGGACCAAAGCAGGGGGAACATTCTAGATTTGCACATCATCTTGAATGCACGGCTTTAGAAAACCTCGATGTAGAGAAAACATTTTCTCTAGTAGTTTAGTGCTCTCCTGAGATGTAAATTTGAGTTTGTTTGGGTTGTTGAAAAGTTGAGCTGCTTGGCAGACATTTCTGTGAATTATGTGGTTGAAGCATATTACTGAGCCTTTCGGTGACCCTGAAAATGTGATTTTTAATAGTTAAGCCAGGAAAGAATTATCAGGACCAACTAAAAGAGAGGATGATGGAACTGATATTTTTGCAGTCATAGAATCTGAATTTAAAGGCAAAGCAGATAGAATAAAACAAACATGCAAAAGCAGGATGATTGCTTTATAAACTGTCATATTTGGGGCATTAAGGGCCAGACTTTTGGGAAAACATGGTTAGAATTTCAAGTTTTGACACTGGAGGGAGTAGATACAGAGTGTAGAAATGTAAGTCACACACAGACACCCAGATAAGGGTGGGTAGGACGCAGTGACACTTAGCAATCTTGTCCTTCACTACATCATGTAAGTCCTGGACCAGAGCCCAAGGCAGGTTCGACTGGCCCTTTGGGGGCCTGATTCAGAGCAGGGGCACAGGAACTGGCAAGTTGCACGGTCAACAGTGCCTGCATAAAGCCTTGAGATCTCCTGAAGGGAGGCACCACGGCAGTGTAAAACCTCTTATCCCACACTTGGCTGGTCTCTTTTCCAAGGTGAGGCCACACCTCACCTGGAGCACTGGTTGCTCCTGACTGCCAGGCTCCCTCACCTGTCTTCCCTACCCTCAGTCCCAGCCCATGACTGGTCCTGCCTTGCCTGAGCCTTACACCTCATATGAATATCTCCTGAGATTCTTTTTGATTAATTAAATCTTAGAGCCACATTAATTATTGAAGGAAATCTGAGTACCCTACCCTATTGAAACCAGAGAAAGACGGTGCAGGGGGAGACCTCTGAGAGCCTAATTCTGGGAGTTCACATTTTAATTAAAGCATACTTCCCTCTAATGACATTCACCAATATGCCTGTTGCAGCAATGTGAGGAACACGTACTGACTCCGTGTAAAAATGTTCTCCCATCTGACCCACTCCTTCCTGAACCTTCGTCAGATGTCATTTCCTGCATAAGCCACACCCACGCTCCATGCCTTTGCTTGTGCTGTTCCTTGGCCAAGGAGTCCCTGCCTTCCACCTCCACATCTGGCAGGGGTGGCATGGAGTCCTGTATCACGTGTCTCCTAGAATGTTTGGTATATAGCATGTGTCCAATTGAGAGACCAATTCAATGACTATTTGATTGAATGGAAGTGTTCATGATATTTGCCATGGGAAATTACGGACCATGAAAACACTGAATAATACCCAGTAAAAATCAAATAATTTACTTTTAAACTTTCGAAGAGAAGTAGCATTTTGGAAGGCAGGAGTGAGGGAATTACAGGTGGGAGAAACCATAGGATTAAAGGAAGAGAGGCGGAGATGGGCATGAGTTTTGGGTAAAGGGGACATGTGACTCATTAGATTGGAAGGTGTATTGAAAGAAATGATAGGAAATCATGTTTGAAGGGCCCATGTTAGTGGGTCCCTGGAGAAGTTTGAAAGAGAAGAAATAGGTAATGGGTAGCCATTCAAGCTTCTTAAGGATGAAATAAGCTGACCCAAGCCGTGAATCAGGGAGATGTAGCCTGAGGTAGAGAGGGGAGTCGGGGACGGCTGGACAGGTAGAGGCTACGGCTTAGTGTAAAATGGGCCATTGTGAGTGTGTAGGAATGGGGCAGGGGATGTGGGTTCATCCTGGAGGAATTGGAAAGGAATAAATGCCAGACTTAGCTATAGGTGACCATAGCTAGGAGAGCTAAGCTTCTTTTTATTGACTGGCTTGGCATTAAGAATATCTCAAAGTTCGGAGGAAGTATGTTATAAATAAATATACTCCGACCTCAAAGATTTGCTTTTATGGACAACCACCAAGCCCTGATTTGTGAGAGGAGATAGGTTTTCAATGATAGATGATTCTAGAGCCCTGGCCAGGCTCACTTTAACAGTTCGTGCACAGACCTTTTCTTTATCTAGTGCAGAAAATGAAGAAGCTTTTCAATTGATTCTAGATTTAAAATGTTGCAAAACTTCCCTGCCAAATTATGTATCTCTCAACAGTGTGTGCTTTCTCATAGCTTCTCTAACACTGCATAGTATCAAACATTTTAATCTTTTGTCAATGATGGATGGAAAATGGCATCTCATTTTAATCTTATTTTCATTTCATCAATGAGTGATATTGAACGTCATTTATGTATAAATTATCCATTCATATTTCTTTTTATATATACACCTGTTGTCACCCTCTGTCTATTTTTATAATGAGATCTTTTGTCTTTTTTATCACTTATAAAAGCTCTTCATTTAATAACAAAATTAGGTTTTGTTCATTAAAACTGATTTTAAAAGCCTGAATTTTCTTAGATTTCAAAGTTTGTATGGATTATCAAACTGTGCAACCTGCTAGTTTTCTGGGTGTTTAGAAAACTTCAAAATCTACTCTTCTTGATCTTAAACCAGTTTTTTTTTTTTTAAATATTTAAGCCTAGAGCACTAAATTAGGAAAAGTAAAAGCATCCAAATATATCCTGATATTTTCAAATCTGTGTGTCTTTTTGGTGACTCCCATCTCTAATCTCCACAGAAATACAGCGTAGGGAGGTGTTTGAATATAGTTTTCCTCCTTTCCGTTGGCCTGTCTAAGATCATTCCCAGAGTGGGGTGGAGGAGGAGCGTTGAGACATCAAATTTCTGACGGTGTTGCCATCTTGGCCCTCACACTCTGATCTCTTTGAGGAAATCTGGCAACCTCCACTGACCATTATGCCTATTAAGGGCTGACTTATGTCCCCATAATTTCATTTGTTGAAGCCCTAACTTCCAGCACCTCAGGCTGTGACTGAATTTGGAGACAGTGTCTTTAAAGAGGTGAAGTTTAAATGAGGCCGTACGAGTGGGTCCTAACACAATATGACAGATGTCCTTATAAGAAGAGGAGATTAGGACACAGACACACACAGAGGAAAGACAACGTGAGGACATGGGGAGAAGACAGCCATCTGCAAGCCAAGGAGAGAGGCCGCTGACTGAAATCAACCCTGTGGACACCTTGATCTTGGCCATCCAGCCTCTAGAACTGTGAGAAAATAAATTTCTGTCGTTTAAGCCCCCCAGTCTGAGTGCTTTGTTATGGCGGCCCGAGCTAACACAGTGCCCTGTGGAAAGTGCCATAACTGTCACCAGTCGGCTTGGAAATCAAGTTCTAACGTAGGAAACCATGGATTAAAAAAACACCTGCCATGAGCTACAAGGGGGATCACGCTCTCCTCATCTTATCTCCGGCAACAAATAAATGAAGACTCTGCCTAATTCCAGGGCATAGATTTGGGTTTATAATTTCCCCAATTTTAGGGAAAATAGTGCTCATAGCCAGAGTTAGGCATTCCTGGACACACACCCATCTAAATGGCTTCCCCTCATTGAGTCCCCAGGATTAAGGTCTCATGTCTAGAACGTGTCCTTGGATGAGAGATGTGAGGGGCATGTCTCTGTGACAGGCCGGTTGGTCTGGTGGAAAGAGCACTAGAATGGGAGTCAGAGACCCAGGCCTTAAACTTAATTCTGCCACAAGCTTCCTGTGTGGCCTCAGGCAAGAGAATTTACCTATTTGGACTTAGGATCCTTATGCGGACCTCAGGAGTGGCATTCAGACTCAGTTCCATGGAGCCCTATAGGGTTCCCTGGAAGAGTTTTAGTAGTTCTGCAACTTTTTCATTTGAATTTCTCTTGAAGAACACATTTTAACTATTTTAAAACACTGCAATAAAAAGAATGCACATTCGGATGAGTTTTATTCCACATTTTAACATATCTAAGAACGTCGGCATATTAAAATTTGCTTAACTTATTTGGGATGAACATCAGAATAAAATCCTTCCATCTGAGAGTTGTTGTTTGATAAGGGATATTGATATTCTGTGCTGGTCTGTCTGTCTGTGTTTCTTAAATTCTGACATGACTGTTGCAAGTCTCTACTAACACAAAATTGCACAAATGTGTTTGTGACCACAGTACATTTGCACGTGCTCAGTTAAGTGCCAGATCAAGCTTTTTTTGCATTTGCTCTTCTCATGGCATAAGACTTGTTTGTGCACACACAACTGACTCTCTCACATCTTGAAAACATCACATTAGAGCTAGAATGAATGCTTCCTTTCTTACTTTATGATTAGAAATGCAAGAATTTATTAGGTGCTACTAGCAATTCAACTTTGAAACAGATATTTCCTACTACTTTTCTTACAAGCTTCTGGATGAATTTAGTTAACCAGAAACCCAAGTTATAAGGCAGGTTGTTTTAAAACAATTCAAAAGCTATTACCATTTGCCACTACTTAGATAGATGAATCAGTATTTTCTAGATATTGTGCAACTAAAGCAAAATAAAATAATAAATCAGATGCTGAGGATAATATGATTGCGATTACTACAAATCTTCATGTTCACCACATCAGTCTCAGAGTTGTCAGCGATATACCTTATGTTCTCTCTCTCTTTCTATATATATACGGCATATTTGAACTCATGAAATAAATATATTCTAGTGACTTTCTGCTTTTATTTGTCTTAAACATTAGGGTTCCACATAAGATGTCATTTTTATTAAGGATAGCTTTTCTGCAAGAAAAACCACCAGGTCGGATGACCTCTAAGAATCCTTGCATCTCTAACACTCTATAGTCTTCCGTGGTGGCTGTGATCAGGGCGCAGGAGCGTCGAGTCAGGTCGTGAAGGGTAGCTGATCGCCAACCTCTATCCAGCTTGGGAGCTTCCTTTTTAACAGAGAAGACTGAGTGTCCAGGTCCATACATACACCTCTTCTAGGGTATTGCATGTGGTTGAGATTTCAAATGTACAAATGAATGGTCCTAGGAAAATCACATGGTATATAGGAAGTTATCAAAGAATGTTACAAAGATTTTTTACAACATTATGTTTATAGGGCATAGTATAATTATCTTGAAACTTGCTAAAATTCCATTAAAATAAGTGACATTTCCTTGATACCTTCTCTCTGAAACAAATCTCTTTTTGGGATTGGGGTACTAGAATGAGTGTGAAAATTGGGCACTATTCTCAGAGAATAGGGTGCTTAAAATAGAAAATTTGTGATGGAGGCAGTTATTGATAATAATAATATCCAGGTCACTTGTTCTCGGCCTTGTCTATATATCAAAATGTTTAGGGGAGCTTGTAAAAAAATACTGATGACTCCTTCCCCTCCACAGATGCTGATTAAAACTGGTCTGGTGTGGGTTCTGGGAACTGTAATTTAAAAACTGTCTCAAATGAGTCAGCTGTGTGGGCAGTGTTGAGAATCACTAGTCGAGGGTATGAGAAAGGGAGTGGTCGGCTGAGGTGGACAGAGGAAAGTGCTCCTCAGCAGCCAGAGTCAGGGAACTGAGAGGCCAGAGGCTTGGAAGAATCCCCCGTGTTGAAGTCACTCAGAATGATAGCAGGGTTCATGGAAAGAATTCAGTGAGTCAGAAGCTAGAACTGGGAGGTTGGTAGAGGTTGGAAGAGCTTGGGCATTTTACCTGGCTTGGGTCACATCTCCGGCCCTACCTTCTCCTCCTAGCACAAGGTCAATGTCCAAGGGCAGGGTTGCCTCTAGGTAAACTTGTCCTTGGTCTACCCCCCTCTCCCAACCCACCTCCATTTTGGTTTGCTTTATTTGCTTCAGGGTCACCTTTCCTCCCGGTTGGTGTTTGGGGAACCACATGTGACACAGGGCCTCTGCAGTGTCTTACTCAGATCTGATTTTCTTGAGAGCTGACTCCATTCCCTGATCTTTTCAAGCATTTAACCTTATTCCTCTACTCATCAAAAAAATCCCTTTTCTCTCCCCCACTCCATCAGGGCTCTCTTAGAGGACTGGTAAATTCCAAAGGCTCATTCATAGGTCATACCACGTGGTAACCAGCTTATATATCAATAAAGGGCTTCCCTTATTATAACACATGGGTGGGACAGGCAGGCACACAGAATCACTCCAGTCCTCTCCACATGCACGTCAGGGCATGCGACACTGTCCAGTCTGTAGAAAGAAGGGGCCATTTTACATGGAAGCTTCATCCTCTCTTTTATTTTCTATGTGCGTGCCATCGTGGGGCCATTTAAATCAAATTCTTCTCTATAGCTGAGCACAAAACCCGCACATTTCTGGTTTTGCTCTTTCCGGAGATAATTTCTGCTGTTTAATGAGATCTGAGAATGAAGTCAGGCATGAGCAGGAGAAAGGTCACAGTGTGTGCTCAAAGGTATATTAACTACGGTCGGAGCTGACATCGGTCTCCTTCCAAGAGGACAAAATTAAGCAGCAAATAGTAAATACGTCCAATGGCACTTTATTGCAAGTAGGACCATTTACAATGAAATAAGAATATGAGAATGGTTTCAAAGAGAAAATGGGAGTGCTTACAAACAGAACACATCTTAGCGGTTAGAATGGGAAGGTGATTCCAGTCAAGGTTAATGGGGAAACGGTTAATGAACGGTACAGACTCCAAAGCCGCGTGATGCCATATTGTATCTCACAGAGGTAATTAATACTGGAGACTCTGGCTAAATGGACGCATTATACACAGCAGACAACTTGAAATTCTGCACACCACATAGAGAGGCTCCTCTGGATGCTTTATGACTCACCCTAAAACTGACAGTGTGACATCAGGGGCTGCGTTTTCTATCCCTTTTCGTTGTCTAGTTGGTGTGGGACTGTGAGAAAAACACAGACAGGGAGAAAGGAGGGAGTTTTGGCCCAGATTCAGTCACCAGGAGGTGAGGTGTGACCTTGGGCAAGTTACTTCCTACTTCTCTTTGGCTCAGTTTCCTCATCTGTGAGATGAAACGGTTGGATTGGATGTTGTGTAAGGTCTTTTCCAGATCGCATTCTGAGATTCTCTGCCCTTCATTGCCATACCACCGTTATGACTCACCTGCTTCATAATTGTGTCAATATGGATACATCTGGGTAGAAGATGGCATATATAAATACAGATGTGGATGGACATTTATCTATATTTACCTGTTTGTAGCACGTATGTCTACCCAGGAGGCAATCCTTATCGTGTTTGTGAAATGACACAGCCTTAGAGATTTATGTCAAAAAAGATTCTCTCTATTTCTACCATCAGTGTTCATGGTTTTCAGTCCTTCTCACAGTTTTTCCCCAAAGGGAAGCTAGCAGGAGCGAGGTTACCTGTGGAATGAAAATGCCTGGGATTAAGGTGAACTTGGGGGAAAGAGCTTCCTTAGTCTTGGCCGCAGGATTCGCTAAGAAGCTCCTTCTTTTGTTTCATTCTCTTGCTCTGAAGCCCCCAGGCGGGGGAATGAGGTGAAGGCTCTTTAGCGGCAGGTGAAGCAAGGAGTGGGGGCCACATTACATCCTTTACATTCAGCCGTCTCGTTTGGCCGTCTGGCATCTCCCCTGTTCACCCGCTTGAGTAGAGGGGCTCAAAAGTAGAGCGTTTGCACACACTCGTTTTTCATCCCAGTGATCATCCTATTGACAGGCGTTGCTTCAGCTCAACAGTTTTCTCTCTGTGTCCAGGCCTGTTTGTAGGTGGCATCCCGAGGGCAGATTCCATTCGTATCCCAGCCTCAGAACTCACTCACTGCTGCTTTTTAAAATTCCCAGGTGCACTTTATTTCTCCCTTCTCACCTGCCTTGGATCCCCTTACCTGTCCTTACTCTTTCCTTGCCCCTCAAAAAAGAAAAGAAAACAAAACAACGAAGCAGCCCATTGTGGTGTGTCTGGCTATTGAAGTTATTCATGCTCCTTATAGAGAATTCAAGAAATACCTGTTGTTCTGAATGAAGCAGCTTAAAAAGACCTGCCAAATTCCAAATTGAGGGGGGGAGAGAGGCCCCAAGGAGTGACAGCTTTACACCCTAAACCACCAGGCCCCACCTCCTTCCACAGACAATGGGAAGGAAAATCTTGGAGGGTTGGCAACCCCAGAGCCAAGTTACCACATGACATTGACAGCTGCAGAATTGCACCTATTGATTGCGGTGTAGGAGCCAATGTTTCATCAACCTTTAATTGAGCTGATTCCTAAATAGAACAGGGTCAGCTTTTGCTGTGCTGCTGGGTCTAAATAGCTATGACTGAGCTCTGGTTGACACCTCTCTAACAGACCCTCATTTGGAAGCTTTTTCACATTCTATGAGTTCTAGAACATCGGTCCTCAGCAGAAGAATTCATCAGAATCACCTGTGGGAGTGGTTAACAATACAGAACATGGTGCCTCATCCTGGCGACTCTGATTCAATGTCTGCAGAGGAGGCTGGGTAATTGTATTTTTAATAAACTTTTTTTAAGGCAGTACTAATGAGTACTCAGAAAGTTCTAGAGGATTCCATTGTAAACTAAGAGAAAAAGTTACCAAGTTAAGTGGACAAAGAAATGCTGGAATTGTGAAATAATATCACATCTTTTTCCCTGGGAGGGGATGTGTTGCATGGATGTGACGAGGAATACATTAGCACTCTCTTTGCGTAATTTTCCAGGGTAAGGACATTGCTCTTTCTCTTTTTTACTGCTGCGTTGCTTGCCTCATTTCAAGGAACAATTGGACTTTCTTGGAGGAGCCCATCATTTAGACACAGCTTCGCTCAGGCTCCATCAGGAGGGACGCTCCCCAGCCATCACCACAGATATGTTGGTGAATCCGGCGTTCACCGAAAGAATAAATTGGGTTTCATTACATGATACTGTATAATGTGGGGTGAGCTCCTCCCACTGTTATGTTGGGTGGATGCTCAGACAGTTCTGATTTTGATTTCCTGGTAATTGCTTCCTCATGGCTTCAGCCTTGTTTGGGAGGAGGAGGTCCCAAACAGCTGCCTCCACCCATCCCTCGGTGCCATTCTCAGCCTCCCTCAAAGCCTGACTTGTTCCTTAATGAATCTGCCGCACACTGAGCTGTGGCCGAGGAAAATCAAGAGGCCATTCCATCAAAATATCCATGATGGAAAAGCCTGTTCTCATTCTGAACTCGTGTTTCACTTCTGGCCCACCTGACCTGGAGGGTCTTCCCTGGGGTGATGGAAGAACATTTGAACCCTGACTACTGTGAAAATGTCCTAATTCCGGTGACTCTGACTTGTTTACATTCCTGCTCTGCTTTGCCTTTGAAGCTGCTTCTTATTGGTGGGTTGGCGGGGCCCTATGGCTCCTACACATTTTAAAGCTGCATTCCCCAGAGTTTGCCCCAGCGATGGAGACCTGCACTTTGTCTTCTAAGCAGATAAAAAGGGAGGTCAGTCAGAAGTAATTCCCCTACTCCTCGTATAAACAATTTAACTGCTGCAGCAACATACTTGCTTGGAATTACTCCCTCAGATTCAATTCCCTTTTCCTGCTCCACTTGTAAAAATGGTTAGTGTCCTCTATAAACTGCAGCTCACCAAGGTGCACGGCTTGCTGTGCGGTTGTAGAATAAATGTTAATCTAATACAGGTTACTAGGTCAAATGCAATCACAGGCTTGTGGGAAAAGCTTAATACTGTTCTGCTTCTTCTAACACAGTAAACCTGGATATTATATGATAGGTTAAACACCAGTGAACCATGGAAAGAATTTTCTTGAAAGTAGGATTTAGTACAAAGGAAACTACATTGAAATGGTGACCTAGGGTTGACTTTGCTCTCCAAGAGAGCATTCTAAGATGCCGAAGCGCACTGTGAAAATGGACTCCTTAAAAATGTGACGTTCTAGAATTCCTTGCACAGGGGATGAATGCCAGTTGGAGCAGCTGTGACCCATCTGAGGGTTTCGTATGTTGTCAACTATGACTTCAGTTCCCCTTCATTCCTCCAGAATTCACAAGCGCAGACACACACATACACACGCACGCGTGCACGCGCGCACACACACACAAACAAGCTTTCCTTATGAAAAGTTAATGTGGCGTTGGATGGCCTGTTAGAACTTGGATCCCAACTTGAACATCAAGTAAACACAGCGTCAGGCGTGCTGAGCATATGTGAGCCAACTGCCTTGAGAAGACTGCACGCAGATCTTCTTGGTGGTGGACTCCTCAATATTTTATGTGGATGTTAGTGCTGTTAAGTGTTCCCAGCCTGTATTCGTGATCAAATGCCAAGGCTGAGATGTACATATGCTAGCAGATGTGTACTAAATGCTTACGTAAATGAGCATCAGGTTTCAGGGGAGCTGGAACGCCTGGTTTGCAGGACCCCTTAAAGGGTTCTGTCCTGCACGGAGACAGGGGAATGGGCCAGCACCAACTTTTCAAAGTCTCGTTTGGGAGGGTGCTCTCAAACTCTCATAATTAGCATTGTGATGGCAATGCACTGTTCTCCTCCCAACTTTCCTCTGAAACCCTACTCAAAAGCCATTATGGTAAAGAAAGGAGCCTTGAGACAGAGGCTAGAAGCCACTTCTCTTGAAAGCGATTGAGAACACAGCCTTGTATCTTCCTTTGGCTCTTGAAAAAGGTTCTTCCCAGCCTCCAGGGATTTGTGTGACTTGTGAAAAATACATTTGTGCATTTACAGGTGTGACACAGCTCTCGAGTGATTAAACCAGATTGCTTAGCCTGTTAGCTGAGTTACAGTGTATAGAGACTTGATAAAAGGCCTCTCTCTGCTTGGGTTTGCAATTAAATGGCTGAACCAATCAGGTGATACATTCCTGGATGGTTATGAAGCTCTAATGACAATCGCCCAGGTATGCGAGTGACCTTTAAGAAAACTGCCTATAAGAACAGGTACAGGCTGGATGTAGCTTTTGGGGAAATGCTTTTTAAAAATTCTATAAAAGAAATTCAGATTTTTAGGAAACGAATCCGGTGAACTGGATTTCATTTCTAAAATCAGTTGTTGGCAGGAATGGAAGAGACCATATATGGTTAGTTTTTGTGCTATGGCTCTGCACGGCCATCAGCTCTGGCCGGCCCACCCTAATCACCACTCATGCAGCGCCCTCCCTTCTGTGCTGCGAGCAGGCGGCTGGCCACTCGGACTCGGAAAAGCTGGCTGGAGGGAGGCAGCTGCAATGGACTCTCATTCAGACTGTTTCCCTCCAGCCAGGATTAGCTCCAGTTCCTTCAACAGAAACAGGGATCCTGAGGGTTTCCATTGATTGGGAAATGTCAAACACATAACACACAGATGACTTAAAATGCCCAAGCTCCCTGTTCTCTCCTTACTGCAGACCGAATGGTCAGGTTTCTCTGCCTCTTTAGGACTCCATTTTCTCCCAAGTTTTTCTTTGAAAAGGTGTAAAGGGGAAAGCGTACCTTTTCCCGTAGCTTCTGTGGATTCATTCAGCATAGAATGTCGACAACGGCTATGTTATTGCATGCTTTCTCTATGAGTTTGATCCAAAAGTATTACACTGGGGACATGCATGTTTGTTGAAGTTCGTAGAGACCAATCTGGCAAGTTTTCAGGCAATGGCTTGCTCGGGATGGAGATGCCCAAGAAGGGGGTATCTTTTTAGGAGGCCGTTGACAAAGCTCAGAATGGAGACTTGGCCTCTACATAGATGTCTGTTCTGAGTGAACATGGCTTTAGGAGTCAAATGCAGCTTTGTCACGTGTTAGCTGTGTGACCTGAGACTACATAAGCACTTTGTGCCTCAGGTTCCTCAGCTGTAAAGTGGGGATGACGTTATGTACCTTGCCTTTACACTTTTGTGACGTGGGTCCTTGGGCATGCTGGCCTGTTTGCAGCAACAGGCCATCGTCCTTCTCACTTTCCCCAGGCTCCTATTTCACTCCATTCTCCAGCCATCTTGAGGCCCTTGACTTAGTCTCTTGTTTGGAGTCTTGCTTTTAAGCTTTAGACTGACTCTTGTTATTAGATTTTCCTGACTCGTCCTTGTGATGCCCATGCCCTCGCCCCTGGCCAAGCTCGCCACCGGCTGGCAGCTTGGATGGGCAATACAGACATCACCTCACAGGGCTGGTGGGAATCAAATGGTGGTTGTGTGTGAAACGCCCAATACCGGGTAATAGGTCATTCCTGATTCTCCTTCCCTTTCCTGAGAAACACCGTCAATTACCAGCGGTGACAATTTGGGACAATTGTTTAAAACCTCTGAGTCTGTGGAAAACAGGAATAATAATGCTTACTCCACCCTGGTAGGGCGAGAGTCAATGAGATGATGTAGGTTAGGAAGTCCAAGCCCTGTCATCTTACACTGAAAGAAATCAAGGCTCCTCTCAGCCAACTCTGAGGATGAGATTTGAAAATCGGAATCATCAAAGTGGTGAAAAGTAGTTACTATTAGAGCTGACTTACCCAGTAGACACAGTAGGTGCAGGGCCTAGGGCTTACATTTCAAGGACCCATAGAAATATCTTAATCTATTTTATTAAATCAGAAGAAAAAAAGTAAACTTTTAGACTGAATAAAATTTTTAATATACAATAGCAATATATGCATTTTTATAACAATGCACTTGCAAAATATATTATTTAATAGTTTTTGTCTGTGGAGAAAGGGGCCACAAAAGCAAAAATGCCCATATGACCTATGAAGGTCATTTGTGGCCATGACTTCATGACCATTGCCTTGACAAATCTCAATGGCTAATGCACGTATCGCCATTTTTAACAGAAGTTCCTTTCTTCTTTCACGCACTGGGAAGGACATTCCCTACAGACAAGCAGAACTGCTTAAAGCTGGTGACTTCCAAGCAAGGGGAACTGGTGACAGTCACCAAAATGAAATGTGCTCCTTCTTCATACCAGGGAGGCAGTGGTCTGTGAGGAGACCTAGCCTCCGAGTGGAGACAAGTCCCTTAGCTACATCCATTTGCACTGGACTTCCTGTGACCAGAGAACTGATGTGGCATTTATTTGCCATCAGGTCAAAAAAGTTCTGGGATTGGGTAAAGCGTGAAGAGTTTTGTCAAATGTAGAGCCCAGGACTTATCATGCATCGACTCCTCAGCCCCACAGCTTCCAGAATACGGGAAACAGAAGTGTGTTTACCTCCCATTAAATATGAGGAGAGAAAACCAGACGTTCCCTCACTGAAATGACTTCCCTGAATGTGGGGATCAAAACAGGGCTCATGATCAGGGAGTCGGGATAGTCTCTTCAAACCTTCAAATTACTGCAAACGAAGTTCAAACCTCTGTCCTTACTCCATGCCCTTTCTGCCTCCTTTTAAATCCACTGGAGAGGAGATTTCCCCCCAGATAATCACAGCCCATCTCTAAGAGAAGGATAGCTACCGTGTGGAAAGTCATTCCAGCTAAGCAATATGGACTCTAATTTCATCACAACATTATGAAACTGATCAGTTTCTTTATCTAAAATCTTAAAAGGGCTCCATGGACTCTTTAAGCCAAAAAAGGGCTTTTGAAAGCAGTTCAGGAAATTGCCATCAAGGAAGTGATTTCCACATGTGTCTCTCAGTATTGCAATCTCTCCCTTAAGGTGCTGATCTTTCCTAGACTGTAATAAGAAATGAAAGAATAGCTTATTTTCCTTTTAAAAGGAGGCACAATTAAAAAAAAAGTTCCCAGGAATCCCGTGTGTGGGAACGACACGCAGACCATTAGCTTTCTTTCCTGAGCTTTTAGGCCGATCTGTATTCTCAATTTGCTGTGAGTTTTCTGTTCCATCTAGGTCAGGAAGAATTACATGTGTGTAACTGAAGCAGAGTGTGGATTTTAAGCAGAGCAGGATTTTAAGCAGTGATCCTAAGAGTGCAGAAAGATGGTATAAATTTGCATCTTCTTAAGAGGAACCCTCTCTGAAAACACCGAGACCATTTTAATCCAATAAAACAAAAAGGGCAGGGGTGGAAATTCCACCTGAAAACTTCACACAGCCTTTTCTTTTCATCCAAGTAAAGAATTACAAACTCATCTGTCCAGCTGTCAATGGCTTTGGGGCAGACTTTTTAAGCTGTAGTGCACACTAAAATGGAAGGTTAATATCATGCTTTGGAGACAAGGGAACAGCTTCCGTTCCTGGGCAATGAATCATGCCTTTCTTCCTGAAGACCTTTCAGAAGGGGGAGTTAAAGCTACTACCTGTGGGGCTGAGAAGCCAGTGTTCCAAGAGGGCCTGTGTCATTAATGAGGACACAGAACACAGATTCTTCAGGGCCTCTGATCCCCTTTGACGCCCTGTCATGGAACAGCATCTTGGGCTTCTCCTGTAAGGGTGACCAATTATTTCTTGGAAACCAACATGTGGATCATTTTGTGGTGTTTCTTAAGCTTCTGCTATTGAATCTATATGAGCTTCAGGCTTGGTCTTTTTCCTTCTTCTCTCATTTTGCCACTGGGCTGTGCAACCTACAGTGGAGTCAGATTTCTGGGAATGGATTTCTTGTTGATTCATGCTCATCCTTTATCTTCAACTCAGTGTTCATGTGTCGAAGCCATAGGGTGACATATATGAACAGGCAAACTGTCCTTAGTACTCTTCCAGCAAGTTACCTGAGAAATTCAGAGTACTTGTTTAAAGAGAGCATTTACTCTTGAAGTTGGTCCTAAGGATTCAAGGTAGTTCAATTTCACAAATATTTTTGACTGTCCCCTGAGTGAGGCTCCATGACAGCTGCTGTAAGGAGTAGAAGGATGAAGAAGATAGAGTTCTGCCCCTTAGGGACTTTACAATCAGGTTGGGTGGACAGAAGAGTATGGAAAAACTCTAATACCATGAGTTACTCACTGTGCAATCCTGGGGGAGGAGTGTGAGACTGAGGAGGGTGAGTGTGAGTGGGGAATAGGAGCTGGGCTTGAAAGATAAGCGGGGTCCACCATGTAGAGGGGGTAGGAGGTGAGGGCATATGGGGCAAAAGCAACAGGAATAAAAAAGCCTGGAAGAGTGAAACAGGACCATGTATGTGTGTGTGTGTGTGTGTGTGTGTGTGTGTGTTGGGGTGGGGGGGCTGGAGGGAGAGAGTTTAGGGTAGTTTAGGCCTTGTGTGCGAGATGCTGCTGGAGATACAAAGACAAATCAAGCTCCAGGGCCTCCCAATCCAAAAGATGTAGTATAGAAGACAGGCATGAGCATAAAGAACTTTAATATGAAACAGATTGTGAGAGATGCCAGGAGAGAGTCATATGATGTACTCTGAGTGCATCTCAGAGAGAGATTTAGGAAGGAAGAGTTTAATAGGACTTAACGTGATTAGGTCCAGGGAGGAAGACTGTTAGAACAAAGATTACTGCTGCCTTTCTAAGACAGTACCTGTGAATGACAGAATAATAGACACAACACATTTTGCTCCTTGTTCAGATAAAATTTATAATTATTTTCTCTAATTCAAGACGAAGACATACTGTGGTTTTATTCACACTTTTGTGTGTTGATGATATCTGATGTTCTTGTAATTGCACGTAAAAATTAAGTCTACTAGAAAGGATGGCAATTCACTCTTGTACTGGCCTCAAACCCCATCTGCAAATAGTGCCTTCTAAAATAAGTGCTGTGCCACATACATGAAGGGTAACTGTATTTGCAAGTGGGCGAAGGAGGTGGAGGAGAAGCAGTGAATTTAAAATCCAGAAGAGTTATCCATCTGAAGTCCTAATATCTGGGAAAGTCTTATAAAACATTTTTCTTCCAGTTACTGTTGGAGTGGCTGGAGAGAGATGCCTGGGTGGACTCTGGATGTGGAAGGGAGTGATCTGTAAGTCAGGTTGGAAAAAGTCACAACCTTAGAGGATGGGAGACTGGACAATGTATACATTAAGAATAACATCTTGAGAAGAATGGGAGGGTTGACTTCAAGACTGATGAACTCATTTCCTGAGTGTTTACTAGGTTATCAGCATGTCTTTAAGCACACTATAGCTACTAACTCATTTGAAATTTATAACACCTTTATGAAGTAGATTTTATTATTAGATTCATTTTACATATGAACAAACTGAGGCATTAAGCTTAAATAAATTGCCAAGACACACAGTTATAGGTGGGTGGTACCCACAGCCTTTGCATTTAATCCCTTTGCCAAAATAAGTCTCAATGAGAAAAGGCAAAAGAAGAGAGGTGTTTGACCTTAGGGTGTTCCTGTATAAAATAATATTTTGTTTAGATTTGAGGAAAAGAAATTTGTAAAACCTTGTTAAGTTTCCTGCGGGGAAAAGACTGGATTGTAGCGTCATATAATCTTAGAAGTTAGAATAGAACTATGGTCTACTTCTCATTCATAATAATTTCTCATTTTTTAGATGACAAAGCTGAGACTTAGAATCAATTAAAATCATCACATGTTTTCTGGAGGTTAACAACGTACACAGCACCGTGCATCCTAGAGAGGCAGAAGGATGCTCGCCAGCTTGTTGATATGACTGCCTGCGCTGTAACCAAGGATCAGGAAACAAAGATCAGACATCTTAACACAGGGCTCTAACTCTGGAAGGGAACTTTGAAGCACAAGAGAGACCATCTGCTTGACTTTCCAGGGAAGCAGAGTGGAAGTCCAGTAGGCTTCTGACCCCACTTTCAAATGAAGTGTTCATACTTCTCTTTATGTGCCCTGATTGGCTGTTCAGTCTTCGCCACCAGCAAACCAGAAATAACATCCCTTTCTTTTTCCACAAACTTACTTCTAAAAAATTCTCAATGGATGATATAGAATCTGTGCTGGCTGCCAACTTGCTTTTCGGATCAAATCCAATACACTTTTGCGTTCATTTGATGCTTAGTTGAAGTTCTTATACGGTCTGTCTGAAAGTGTGTGAGGAGGATTTGCACAGTGGTGAGGGGTCTGGCGGATAATCTTGAGCGTCCTTCAGCTTCAAACTTCATGATGACTTGCAAATTGTGTAACCTCGGGCAAGATTCTTTACCTCCATCAGTCTCAGTTTTCTCAGGTGTAAAAGGAGTGAAATAATCATCTTTGTGTCATAGCATTTTGGGGAGGATTAAAGGAACCAATGCAGAAAAAGGGCTTAGCACTTGCCTGGCTCTTAACGAGAACTCAATAGATCTTAGCTAATTATAACAAACAAAATAAATTCATTATAAAACTTGTATTGTGTAAGTCCATAATTATTGAAAATATAAATTACAGTAAGATATAAGTCAAGAGTTACACAATTTTTATTGCACACAGCTAGCTTCCTTTTCCTATTGGGTTTCCAAAATGAGTCTCTCTGAGTAGGGCAGATAACCAATAAAAACTGGTCATGTTTAGAAAACCTTTTATGGAGAGTACTGTGTTGTTCAAAATCAGTCATGTGAGGACTCCTGTGAAAAATCTCTTCTAGAACTTAAAGTTAGGAAATGACTTTCTTCCTCTGAGGCTTTCTTTCCTTAGAAAAGGAAAGCCACTTCACTCACAACCCTGCCCATTTTGCTTTGACTGTCAATAACCTTGGTGCTAAGTTATGTGTTCAGCTGCAGAAATTTGCATTAGTGTAGATTCACATTTTATTTTTCTTTTGTCTTTTTAGTCATTTTAATGATCTTTCAGTTTTATGATATTTATGCCTTATATTTCAAGCTTTTTCAAAACTCTTTTATAAGTTGGAGGAGAGAAATGTAGTAAATACCATAAAATAATATTCAACCACATTGCTTCTCTTATAAACACACCTTATGCCCTGTTCTACACAGGTGGTTTGAAATATTTTTTATTTGACCCCAAATCCAATCAAAATGGCAAAGTTGATTTTTATATAAGCACTTATTTTATGTTTTAATAAGATGGCATATGAAAGTCCCACCCTCACAAATGATTTAATTGCAATGGGGAAGGGTTCTTACAAAGGACTATAGGTTAAAGCTGTTATGTGGGCTGACCAACCAGGTGGGGACATACTTGCTAATGAGCAAAAGCAGTTAATAATCATAAAACAAAACCAAACAACCAAGCAAAAACAGCAGCTAACGTTTATAGAATATTTTACAAGGTCTCCTCCTATTCCCTGGCTCATTTCTCCCTCACCTCAGCCCTGCAAAGTAGGAAGCATTATTTTCAGCTCCATTTTATATGAGAAAACTGAAGCTCAGATATGGTAGGACTCATGCTCTGGGTCATACAGGAAGTAACTGCTCTAGCCAGGATTTAAGGTCAGATCTTAATTTACAATCCCATGTTCTGTCGACTATTCCGGGCTGCTTCCACAAGGCCTACCTTTAGGAGTGCAGCAAGCAAGCTTCTTCTTTCATCTCTGGCCCTGCATCCAAAGGTTGGTTTGATACAAGGAGACAGGAAAAAGCAAAGGGTTTCCAAGTAAGAAGAACTGCCTTTCAAGTATAGTCCACATGGAGCCCCAAACTAGATGATCCTTAAAATCTGTCTCCTTGTAGTTGAGGGAAGGTGTTTGGCAGAAGAAACTTTTGCAACAGCAGTTAGCCGAGCCCATCATGTTGGAAGAGCGTCACATTTGCTAAAAGGGCTGCACTTTCATGTGTCTATGCCATGAGGAGATCAATACCGAGAGCCGTGGAGCCACAGTAGTGAATTCACTATAAGGCAAGGAGTGAATTTTAAATTTTTGAAAATGTCTCAACTGAGAGTCTTTGCTATTAGGTAAAAAAGAGAGTGACCAGTTGGAGTGAGACTGGGTGTGGGAAGAAGAATGGCCCAACCCAAGAAGATGGAGCTTCATGGAGACCTAGGACAGCCTCGAGGCAGAGGTTCATCAAACATCTGAGGAGCAGGGATGGGTAGATAGGCCTGACTTAGACTCTGGTTCTACCCACCTGAGAATTGCATTTGACGGCTAAGTTAACTGTTTAGTTGTGCTATGTGATGCATTCCATCATGTGAGTTCAGTTCTTACCAACTCTTTCTTTTGTTATCATTATAAAACACTGAGTTATGAACCCCTCATGTCTTGCTATGGACTGGTCACTCACCTGGGTGGACCCGACCAGCGTTTGCCTTCACCACCCTGCTCCTGGAGCGGGCGGACTTAGATCAACACAACTCCTGAGAGATCTGTACCTGCTTCTACTCGGACGCTCCCCTCCTTACCAAGAAGAAGGCAATATTTCCCTGGAGACTTCATTTGAAGATTGTTCAAGACGTTTTCTGCCACAGAGCGTATTTACTTCTGGCAGCGTTGCCCGACACGTGGAAACTAACATGTCTGTGCTTTCTCCCTTAACAACTTCTAAATTTTCAGAGTTTGAACTTCTAAGCTGTCATTTGAAAGTCAGTCTCATTCTCCAAATAGGCAAGCAGGAGTTTCAATGGGCAACGTAAGTTTGAAGGATGTTGCCTTTCTAGAAAACTCACCATTTCGTTTCATTTGCTCCAGGCACACCCCTCGCAAAACCACATTCTTTTCTTTTTTAGCTGATGAGAGAGCAGAAGTCCTATCAGGAGTAAGGGAAACACCTGAACCATTCTTTTTCTATTTCCAGAAATAGTTTATGGGGCCACTGAAAGATGTTGATGTTATCTTTTTAATATTCTGAGAAATAAATCCTATTAAACAAAAAACAAGGGAAACTCTTATGCCCATGAGGCGGAATTACCCAAAGCCGACTGGCAGGGGTCAAGTTACTTTACAAAATCCTAGCTGTGTGCTGCTTCTATCGCTCCATCTAGGGCTTGGTGAATGAGCAATAATTTGTGGATTCTGCTCATCTCTCTTTGCGAACTTTGTTCTGTGGAATTAGATACAACTTCGACAAATTAGAAAGGCTCCCCGTGCCGTTGCCCCCAGAGCAGCACAGTCCACTGATTGTGCACTGGCCTTCTGAAGTCTGGCCACATCAGCCCGTCAGCGGCAGCCTGGCCACCAGAGCACGCTTTTTAATAAGCAGGTCTGTCAGCACCAGGTTCTTGGGATCTTCCAACCTCTCCTTAATCCTCAGGACGCAGTGACTTTCTTCTCTGTTTCGCTTATGGCAAAAGGCCCTGTGCTGGGAAAGAAATATCTTCTTTGTTTACAACGTATAGGCAACAAAATTAACCTCTGAGATTAACTGTACAGGAGTGAGGATCATGTTTTATCCCTCCCCAGGACAAGGGGTAGGGATTAATACATACGTAAGGGAGTGAGCATGTGCACGCGTGGCCATGCATGTGCACACACCCCCACCCCCCATCATAACCCTAAATGTCTTTCTGCTCTTGTTTACTCTTCTTTGTTCATTGCGGGTTGATTCTGGGGTGGACAGAGCTAATGAACGATATTCCGCTTTTTGTAATCTTAAATTCTATTTCAACTCTTATAGAAAGGAGAGGGATATAAAACATCAACATAGGATAAATGATGCCCAATAAGTCTAAGGATAACATCTTGTCTTTGGCTAAAGACACAGGATCACCCTTTCCCAGTGGAATTCTTTGGCCCAGTAGAAGGAAACAGTGTCTTGGTGTCGAGCAAGAACCATGAATGCTATCGCAAAGACAGGGGAATGTGTCTTTCCATTGGTTTACATGGCAATGTATTCAGATTTAATAGTGTCAGATGTGAGGGCTGTGGTTCTCCAAGATATAGGGAACATGGTGCCGGGAAATAACCCTCTGCTGTGATTTTTTTTTTTTTTTTTTTGCAAACACAAGCTGTTTAATAAGACAAATAAACGAGAGATCTTGTTCACATTCATTTCTAACTGGTTATGTTCAAATTGCAGTTTGATACAATTACACTTGCCTAAAATTTTTTTAAAAGTAGAGTTGACACAACAAGAAAACAACAGTTATGAGACAAAATTTGTACTGGGAAGAGAATGGAAACCAACTGCCTCAATATAGGTACTATTCTTGGTCTCTGGAAACTCCTGAATGGTGGGACAAGATGAGGTTGAGATTGGGTTATTTCTGACTTAGGGAGAGCCCAGAGATGGACTTCAGACTTGCACAGCGTGCTGCTGAGAGCACAGATTCTACACATTCTGCTGCGTGCTCTCCATTTTTGATCTGGCCTTCACCTTTTCAAACTGGCTCCATAGTGACAAAGAATCACCACCAGCATGGTGACTAAATCCAGGGCACCCGACTTAAGGCTCCTGTCCCTATTTCTTGAAGCTGCTGAAATGTGTCTGGCACTGGTGAGGCAGTGAGTCATTCAGGCCATAGCCACTTCTTAAAGCCAATGGTTCTATTAGAAGCATATTCTGATCCCAGTTTCTTCAAATTTGGTTGGATTCTGTGGAATTTGACCACTTTTATACTTTTGTTGGCTTTCATCAAACAGGATTATTTTCTGCTGGTTTCAGTTCTACTCTCTCTCTTTTTTAATAAACAGAACAAAATAAAGCGATATGTCAGCACAGAGATATTTTATTTTTCACTCAACAGTGGCAATGACCATAACAATTAAGTAGAAGAGAAAAGGGACTTTGTTGTAGGTGCAACGTTGGGGTTGTGCATAATGGAGAAACAACCAGGTCAGTGCCCAGGAGCCTATGACAGAATGATCAGCATTTCAGGGGAATGAAAGGAGCATGTGCGTTGGGACCCCCAGTTCCTCATTATCGTCATCTTGGGCCAGGTATTTAATGTGTGCTGCGTTGGTCTTGGCTGAGGAAAGTGCCTGGAGGAAGCAGTTTTTTAAGTTCACTTGATATCTCTGGGAGTTAATAAAGATCTTTGTTTACAAATAATGCTCTTTTGGTGATGTGGCTTTGTGTGGGCTTCGCAGAGCCTAGCAAAACGATAGGTTCTTTGTTTGGCCTTGATGGGAAGAGCAAAGGTTAGTCTGTAGGATGCCTGATTTGCAGCCAGACATTTACCTCCCTGGGTGTGTGACACTGATTCCGTTCCTCAGTATTCTCCTTTCTGGAATGCAGTTAATAATGCTGTGAGGATCAGTGGGGATCCAGGAGATGAAAGGGCACCATTTTACAACCTGGTTGCCTTGACTCCATCCTTCTCAATTCAGTCAAGTGTCCCTTCCGCAGGGAAGCCTTCCTGGACCACTGGGAGGCTGGGTGGCCCTCTTTCGGCTTTGATGAGAGCACTTATCACACCACACGTAACCCTGGGTTTATTTGGCTATTCTGCCACTCACCTGTCAGCTCCTTGAGATGGGAACACTGATCCTTATTTTGTATAGAATGAAACTTAGACCCCATCCCGGCGGTGGCTCAGAGTAGGCACTCAGGAAAGGCAGTCAGATGATGGGCAAATTAAACTCGATCATTAATAGGGGTGCTCAAAAAGATACTAGATTTGCTAATGCCTACATATCAGCTCCTCATAGCAATGTATTTTGAAGCAAATTTTTAAATTTTAAAATCAGTTTTCACATTCTTAAAATAGACTTCCTTAAAAGTCCATGAAGTCTAAGGAAACTAAAAATAACAAAAACCTTTATTGGAAAAAAATTCGGAGTGCCATTTCTCTCCTCCACTTTCTCATATGAAATAAGGGAGAGGGTGTAAGAGTAATGATTGAATACTGCGGCGGAGACGAAAGCTTTGTTAAGGCCCTGGCTTACAGAACCACACCAGGTGTGCTCAGTATTCCTGTGTGACCTGAAAAACAATGCATCTTTTTATCTGTATAAGGTAAAGCAAAAAACATATGAAGTAGCTCTTGTTGGTGTGTCAGCCTGGCAAAAGAATGATAGAAGATATATTCTGGATTTTCCAGAAGTGAGGACCAATCTGTACAACTAAATTGATTTCTCTCAACACACATGACCACTTTGATAACACTTGTCTGAGGAAAAGATGGCATGGTTTTTCTCTCTCATCTGCTCCTATCTTCCTTTCCCTCACATCCGGTATTTTATAATAAAATTTCCAACAGATACGGGTTGTTCAACAGTCGCTAGCAATACGTTGATTAATTATGTGTGCCAGGCTTTCAGTATATAATTAAGCTAAGCAAAACTACATTAAAGTAATGTGAATAATTTGACTTCATGCCACAAAAACAAGGAAACTGAGTGAAAGCAGAATCTCTGACGTCACTCACTTCGGCTTATTGTAGGAGACAAAAATGCAATCGGAGTTATAAATCTTACCTCTGCTATAATACGATGATGCAGATAGGAAGTTGTTCTGACCTTTGATTTGGAGGAGTTTCAAAGGTAGGAATTAAGCCGAACATTTTGTTCTTCTAGTAGAAATAAAGTTCTTCAACTAGAAAATATAATGGACAAAAATACCCTTTTCTTACTTAAAGGAGTAATGCCTATTTTTGTTGTTATTTTTAAAAGTTATTTGACTCTATTTTCTTCAGTATTATTATGATATGGTACATTTACGTTGTCTCAGAACTATTTCACGTCAACATGCTTCTACTGTCTCTAAAACTAAAATTCAGAGAAAAAATATATTCCACATCTACAAAAATGAAATATGTTCTTAGTAACCTTTCCACCCTAATTATAAAAATGCTATTTAGTCACTGTGGACTAATTTAGAAAATGCAAGAAAGAGTGTACAAAAAAGAAAATAAAAACCATTCATAATTGCACAATCTTGAGAATCGGGAGGCAACCACAGTTAACACTTGTTTCCTCCCAGGTTGGAGGGTGTGTGAGTGTGTATGGAGTTCATGAGCATCATGTCACATTTACACATTTGTACCTGCTTCTTTCACTTCACAGTATTTCACAAGCATTTTTCCATTTCCTAAAATATTCTGCATAAACAAGATTTTTAATCATTTAACAGAATCCTGTCACATGGATAAATCACACTTTATTTAACAAGGTTAATCATTATTTTAAAAAGCAAAACACTTGAATGAACAACACTGTGCATTGCTTTCTATACATGGCTCTGACTTTTGCTTCGTGTTAAGTTCCAACAGGAGTTCCTTCAATAAAGGTGTGAGGAGCTTTGAGCCTCCTGTTACGTCATATCCAAGATTCATCCAGAAAGGCCACAAAGACTGGGCCACTTGCACCCTCAGCAACGGTAGATGAGCCATACATCCACCCCTGGAAGAGGATGTTCTTAAAGGAGTATTTCCATAGAAATCCAGAGTGGGTTGGGCAGTGAGGAATTATAAAATGAAAGAATCTAAAAATCTTTATTTTCTCTACACACAAACAGCGATAGCAAAGGGAAAGAAGGAAAAGAACTCTGAAAAATGTAAAAAGCCATCTGAATGTAAAGCATGTTTTTATTAGAACCTACCTGTGAGGTATGAAACCCTATTCAGAGTGAGTATCAAGTTAATTTGCCATCAGCTTACCAAGAAGGAGTTAAGGTGCAGAGATGTGACTTATAACTGAAAAGAACCAAATCACAGAGGGCTATGTATCCAGACTCACCCAGCAAATGGGTATCTTCTCTGACAATAGATTTTATTCAAAATGCCTCCTACTCTTTTCTCTGGGAACGGCTCTCCTACACAGTCCATGGTGTTTAGCACCTAGCAACTATGCCTGTACCCTTGCCATGGCTGATTAGACTGGCTGGCTCAAGCTAGGTTGGCTAGACATTTTCCTGAAGTAGTAAGTTGGTCTCTCATATAAGTTGGTATTTCTTTGGTTACAAAGAATAGAAAACTTGACTCATATGATCTTAAGCATAAAGGGACTTTGCTGATTCACGTACCCAAACTGTTCTAGGAGAGATTTGGGCTACAGGAGTGATTTGATGGAGGACTCAAATGATCTCACCAGGATCCAAGTCTTGGCTTCTCTTTCTCTGAGTTAGCTCAGTCTTCAAGCTGGCTCCCTTTATGGTGGTAAAAAGGGTGACAGTAGTCTCGGGCTCAAATTCTTACTCAGATAGACCCAGGGGAGAAAAGTGAGTTTGTGTCCCAGCTTTCTACACAATTCTTCTCTGGGTTCACTCTAATTGGACCTATGTAGGCCTTGTACGTTTCCCTGAAGCAATCACTGGCCAGGGTCATGGAATCCAGTGGTTGATTGAAGCCAATCTGAGTTCCCCAATTTGAGTAGCCAATCCTAGCTACAGGCAAGGTCCATCCCTCACACACTGCATCTCACTGGGGATTTGGAATACTGTTAGGAAAGGGGAAATACATCCCACAGAGGAAATCAACAAATATCCACTACCATTTCCCACGTGGTTGGGACTCTAATTTGTAAAGTTGGTTGTTATGGGGGTGAATTCTACCAAAAAGATGGAGCAGCAGCAGAGAAGGCAGAAGAAAGCAAGTGGGACAGAGGACAGAAACAGAGGTGAGGAGAAAATGCCGATGGATTTCAATTACTGCTTCCAGTCCTTTCCTAAGGTCTACTTCTATTCCTGCCCTCTGTTCCTTAAGAAATCCCCATGTCCTTATAATAAAACCACCTTTTTGCTTAAGTTGTTACCTACAACCACATTTACACAAATAATGGCGTCTAGAACCAATAATGGCTTCCCAATCTGCCACTGAGGCCTGCCAATCTTTGCTTCCATTTGATAGTTCTGGCCTCTTTTAAAGGTGATCTTATAAGGTGTCTTGGATTAAATGTGGCAAGCGGGAACAGGGAGCAAGAGTTGACCATGAACCTGAGACAGGCTGGAAATAGTTCATCAGGCCCATTTCATATGGGCAGAGGGAAGACATTTGACTCCCTTTACTCAGCAGATGTTTATCAGTTCCCTCAACAAGAATGTCGCAAAAATCTTCAAAGGAGCCTTTCTTTCCCTCCCCCCTGCACCTTGGATGCGATGTTCAGTGAAATATGTTGACTTCTTTTTTCTTTACAAAACCCATAAAAATGTCCTGGTTGACATGCAATGTTGTGACAAGCCTTAGTAAATTGTGTCAATCATATAGCTTTATGTTACGTTAAGTGACATATTGTAATGTGATTGATACAACATGGGATGACACATCATAATGCAAAATATCATCTGGAAAATGTAGAAAAACAACAGAGGACTCAGTGCCACTTTTACTTTCTAATTCTTCGAATAGGATGGAGGAAAAGCTCTCCTTCATCAGCACAGTTCCCTGGGAAAGGACTCAGGTCTTGCCAGGGGTTCCCACTTGCTATTCTTTCCTTTATAATTAACAGGTGACGCAGACAGCATTGGTGTTCTTCGGGGACTGATAAACTCTGAGTTTGAATTGAACATCTAAAGCTTTTTGCAGTTCTTTAGTAACAGTATCTTTTCCACACATTAAAATTCCCTTCATAATTTTTATTTCAAAAGAATTCCACCCACCTATCCCAGTTCATATTCTCGTCTTTAAAATCTCTGCTATTTTTGTCTCTTGTTCTACAAAGACTAAGGGGAAAAAAACCCTTTTCAGATTTCACTGTAAGGTCAATGAGGGTCTTATACTATAACATCTTAAAATTTTTACTCTGTCTCAGAGTCTGACACGGTGCCTGGCACATAGTAGCACTTCATAAGTGTTGAATGACTTAGTGAAGCATCTTCATCTTTAATTAGACTTTATTTGCATTTATTGAGTGACATTTGATCGAGTATAGTGAAAGGCCATGTATTAGTTACCTAGCGCTGCTGAAGCAAATTACCACACACTTAGTGGCTTAGAACAACAGAAGTGTACTCTCTCACAATTCTGGAGGCCAGATGTCTGAAATCAAGGTGCCAGCACGGCCATGCACCCTCTGAAGACTTTAAGGGGGATCCTCCCTTGCTTCTTCCAGCTTTTGGTGGCTCCAGGATTCCTTAGCTTGTGGCTGCAGACCTCCTGACTCTATCTCTGTCCGCACATGCCCTTCTCCTCTGCCTCAGTGTCTTCTCATAAGGACACTTGTCATTAGATTTAGGGCCCACTTTAATAATCTCGAAAGGGATGATCTCATTTCCAGATCTTTAACTTAATTACATCTGCAAAGACCCCCTTTTCCAAAGAAGGTCACATTACAGGTTCCTGGTGGACATGTCTTTTGGGAGGCCACCATTCAAGCCAGTGGACTCTGATTAACCAAAATAATGAGATGGGGGTATGTTAGGGAATGAACAGTTTGGGTTGATGGTTGCATAAAATATCTTTGCTTTAATCTATGTTTAAAACCTTTTTTGTTGACTTTCATGTCTTAGTAATTATGCTGTTATGAAGATAATTATATCTTTCTATAATAACAGATATCTTTATAATATGACTGGGTTCCCAATCCGAATATGAACTATTAATTGAAGATACAGAGAATTGAAAAAGCTGAGATGAATGTACTGACCTCAGTATAGATTCTTAAAGTCTTTAAAAACAAGCCAACTGACCTGATGTCCTGCATGAATGTGCTGTGAAATGTACGTGACTTGTTTTCTGTTTAAGCAGAATGTAGGGAGGGATCCTGGCTAGTTGAGGATTTTGAATAAGTAGCCCCATTAGAGTTTCCTTAAACCTGAATTTCCACCCTGTCATCTCCCCTCATGCCCATATCCACCTATAGACGTAGGAGTTCAGGGAGGAGAGAAAGGAATGTTTGTGCTGACCAGAGAGGTGATGTGATAAGGTGATAACTCCTGCATGGGAGAAGGTGAGGCCTCACAGTTCTGCCTCAGGGTCACCAAGTGTTCACTTCAAAAGAGCACTTGTCCTTGAAGTGATATGAGGCCAGGCCCTTAGAACCAGACACATCTTAGTCATGCTGGCAAATGTGCCTCTGGTCCTCTCTTCTAACAGCAAGGCAGCATGACCATAGACTTATATTAACTTTTTCTTCGCTTTGTTCAATATCTTGTGGCTGCATAGAGTAATTTAATAAATCAAAATTGTCTCTTTCAATTTTCATTGTGGCTACACTGGTGTTCTTTTGAATGGAGTTCAATTATTGGGATGGCATATATTACTCTGAATCATTTTACAGCTCAATCAATACGCACATCTTCATAATAAATATCGATGCTCCTTGCATGCCGATACTAGCATCCCGCACATTCAGTGTGGCTCTTAGGATTCAGGCAGCTCTGGGTCATTAATAATATTTTTATTTTATTCTCCCATTAAACTCTATCAGTCACATCTGAATGTGGCCTTTCCAGAAGGGAAGAGAAATTCTGAAACAAATAAAATCACCCAAAAAAATCTATTATACTAAAAACACTTCACAGAAATGTTGGAGCACTGAAATTTGCTGTGGAACTCCACTTACATAGAATAAACAGATTCGACTCATTAGAGAAAATGGATAACCTCACTGTCTTTAGTCTTTGAGAATGACCAGCCAAAAAGAAATAGAATGTTTTCCTAGTAGGCTTAGAAAAGGGAAAATCTTAACTAACTCCCCAAACAAACATCAAAGGTCTCTAGCTAGGAAAACAAAGAAGAACCTGGGAAGTGTCTCTTGAAGGTGCAATGAAATTCGAATATCTGATCTCCCAAGGATCACCACCACTGCCTTTACTACATAAGATTCTTATCCAATCTTATATTTGAATTATATTCTTACAGTCACATATAATCAACAACTTGCTTTAAAGTTCAGTGACTTATTGTTGAGCAAATGGTAACATGTCTGAACTTCTAAAATATTTTGGTTTCCGGTAAGAACTCAACCCTAGTCATTTTTCCTGTGTGAAGGCACGGGGTCTTACCTACCTCTTCACAAATGAAGAGTAAAGAGTCCGCCAACACAGTTCTCCTCCTACAGGGTTCATGTCATCTCAGGATTTGTATTTTAATCATAATGTGTATACTGTATCTACCCATTTAAAAGCAAATATCTAAATGCTCCTGTTGTTGTCATTTTGTTAACTCTTGGAACTCAGAGCATTGACAAAGTCATCTTGGTGGGGTAGAAAGATCAGAGAAAAATATACCAGTTTTGAATTAAGGCCCAAGGCTAAATTTGGGGACAACAAGGACTTTTGTTTGTTTCACAAGTATGGAAGGTTATTCCCAGATGCTGGAAAACAGGCATGCCCCTTCATTGTGCTGTTGGGTGCCTGTTGTGTGTACTCAGAGGGGTCTTTTTAAAATGTTCGCAAAATATCTTCTCTGGTCAGTTTGTTATCAGCTATTGTCTCAATGATTTTATTTTGCTTTTGTAATTTGAGCCACATTTCCGTGTTGATTTATCACCCATATGAGAACCTCCTTGCCAGGGGTTATAAAAGGAAAAGTCAACCCCTTCACACATTTAGCAGTATCAGAACAGTGTTGTCTGCAAACTTTGAAATCCTTAAAATTGTCTAAGCTTGAGCCTGATCTCACCTATTTCTGTGCCATTTATTTCAAACCTTTCCCAGACCCAGAGTTTGGAACATTTTGTATTATAATTTTCCTACTTATTTTTATTTTTCTTGGTCCCAAGACTATAAAGCAATGCTGCTCAGAGTCAGAAAATTTTAAGTCACTAAATGAGAGTCCTGGGTATAAATGTAAGGCATCCTATGTTGCTTTACTTCTGGGGATATATTGGTACTGGTAATTTGATTACATAGAGCACTGAACGAAGAAAGTGAAGAATGATCAAAATACGAGGGAGTGTGCACTGCACAGTCAAACCTTATCAGCCCCAGGATCAGTTCTATCTGTTTGAAGAAAATTACATTGCATCTGTCAATAGACTTAATAACTCAGAGCCTGCTATTTGATAATGGATAATCACACAAATTCAGGAAGCTAGACCATATGCCATTCCAGTTTTCTGTTCTCTTATTCACCTTAATTTTCTAGATGAGTGAAATTATCTCGTCCTGGTCTCAAGATGGCATACATGGAAAGAGAGCCTGCAGGAATCCAGCCGCCTGTGATGTGAGCCCCATGCAGGTCGGGGCTGCCGGGTTATGTCTGCGACCCTGGCATCTAATTGAAACGGGCAGAGTTTGGAAAATTGTAAACCTGGACAATGCAAGTGATTAATGGGCGGAAAATAATAAAGGGCGGATGTGGAACAGCTGAGGGAACTAGGTGGTAGGAAACAGTGAGGCTGCCGAGGCCAAGGATTCAGGATCTAAGGAAGAATTCTGCATCTCTACATATGAACCACGAAGAAAAGGGACTAAATGGTAGAGATGATTTAAGGATACTTTTTCCTGGAAGCAGGGGATCTTTCAGAGCCCTTCATTCCTATTGATCCAGGATGCTATTTCTATTTATAGAACCATTTATCTACTCTCAAATAATATGGTCATTGTATCAGTAATGATTTTGGCTATAAGCATCACATGACACATTCAGACACTTAAACAAAAAGGTGTTTCTTGTTTTCAGATATCAAAAAGCCCAGATGTAGGCAGTTTCTAGTGTGGATGTGGCTGTTCAGTGATGTCATCAGGGACTTAAACAAACTCTTTCCATCTTTCTGTTATGCCCTCCATGCCAGGGCTCTTGTCTTCATGCTTGTTTCTGGTGGTTGCCAGGTGTCCATTGCATCTGTCTCCTTCTGTAGAAGACAGGGAGGGAGGGACTGAGCCATCAGCACCTGCCCCTTCACATCAGCAGAAATAAACCTGCTCCAGAGGCTCCCAATAGACTTTTGCTTTCATCCCATTTGCCAGAACTGCATCACGTCACCATCTTGAACTCCTAAGGAAGCTGGACAAAGGAGTGTCTTGCTTGGGGCTGGGCATCTTGCTGCTTGAAAACAGTCAGAGTTTTATGAGCAAGAAAGGAGGGAAGATGCATATCAGTTAGGCAATGAGCAGGGAATGTCACAACCACCTACCTACAATTTATTGTGGAAGGAGAATAAGTGTTAGATAACTGTGCTATTTCATATAACCACAGGGAAGGAGGGGTCCAAGTGATCCCCAGGTGGGGTCATCTGGACACCACTGTAGTCAGTCTTTACATGCTCTTTTTAATATGAATGAATTGGGTTTTGGGAATTTGTATCAAATCAAGCAAAACCATAAGGATACACCATGGATCGCTGACACAGCAGGAACAGCAAACAGAATCCATATTTTCAACCTGGTTCTTGGCAAGAAATATCCCCTAGATTTCTATAAGACCATAGTCTAAACTGAGCTTTTCTGCCTCTCTTTCTTGTGCTCTCTCTCTCCAGATTTATTGACTGTTTTTTGGACCGCTGGTTTCTTGGGCTGGGAATAATAATCAAGTCATGTTCTTAGAGGAGGAGGTCATCTTGCTGAAATAAGAGTCTATCACTCTTAGTTCAATCACATAGATAAGAACTTGAAAACAAGACAGCTCACTTATTAGGTGTATTTTGTATCTATATTACATTTTTTTCCTATCATAGAAGCTCAAAGGGTTTGAACTGCATCCAACATATCCCCAGAGATCCTAAACAGGGAAGTCTGAGGCAGATCTTATCACCCTGTCCCACAGATATGGATCCTGAGACTCAAAGGCCTTTTCCTGAGTCACACAGCAATAGTCTTCACGGTGAACGTAGCTGCAAATCTCTTTCCACTCGCCCACATGGCCTTCCTGCAAATGCATGTCTCTTGAGAAGCTAAATCATGACCTCAAGTGAAGACGAGGCCATTTCTCAAGTATTTCCTTTAGAAGTAATGAGTTCCTTGAGTGGTCAGCTAGAGTGTGCAAAAGGCCTCAGCTGAAGATTTGTACGAAGCTGGGCTTTTCTCGGTAGATTCACGAGGGCTTCGTGATGTCACCATTTTCGTTTCTGCATCCTTTAAGCAAGAAAGAACTTGTTTCCAACTTAGCATTTGTACTCCTCGTTCTTGTACCTAATCATGGAATAGCTGTGAATCAATACTTAAAATTGTAAAGTATGGAAGGGGGATTGCTGGGAAGATGGTGGAGTAGGAGGACTCTGAACTCACCTCCCATGGATGCAACAAATTTACAGCTACCTGTGGAACAATTACCTCTGAAAGAGCTGGAAACCGGATAAAAGGAACCACCAGAACAAGGGACGACACTGACTGAGGTGGAAGAATCAGAAATCCCTTTCTGCTGAAGAAAAATCCACATTCTAGCTGGAGTGCTTCACAGCTGGGAGCAATCTCAAGGTAAGAAGCTTTTCCTGGAGGAGCAGGAGAGCTTTGCCACAATAAGCAGCTTTTGAACTCAGCACAACCTAGGCAAGTGTCATAATACCTGGCTTTGCTGGCTATTAAAATCAATGGGGAATACCCCCAGAAAAGCTATTGAACATAAGAGAAAGAAAAGCCTGCTCCTAAAGGGCCCAGGCACAAATTCACCCGTTCTGGAAACAAACATAAATTAACCAGAAAGAAAGGTGCATAGTCCTTTGGTGGAAAAGACTCACTTGACAAGCTCTGAGTGCATCTCAGAGAGGCAGGACGTGGCTAGGACCACCTCCCCAGGAACTGAGACACTGGTGGCGGCCATTATTGTACTCTGGTAGAGGGGTGCTGACACAGACACTGGCAGATGCCACTGGATTTCTTCCTCTGCTCTGTTAGCACAGGGGTTTGTCCTGCCCACTAGAGCACCAACTTAATCCAGCTCAGCCAGGGCAGGCAGCCTACCCTCGGGATTGGCCCTGCCCACCAGCAAGCCCAAGGGGAATTTGTGGGCCCATGTAGGTGGGGTGTGTGGGACTTCCGCAGCAAGGCAAGTGGCTCCTCCTCAGTGTGGGGTGGCGCGGCGTGGTATGTGTAGTGGGCAGGACTATGTTGATGGGGTGTGTGGATCTATGGGCAGTGGGGCTTATCAGCTGTAGCTGACTTGTGCTGTTGGCCTTCACAAACAGCCACATAGGGGATCTGCCCCACCTTCCAATGCCTGAACTGTTTGTGTGCTGCCATGCTGGGGGCCATCACCACCCAGCTGTGCTCCTGAGAGAACTGACAACAGCCTCATAGGCTGGAGGCCTACAGCAATTGTGAGCCCCTGAGCCTAGCAACCAGCCATCCTGGGAACCTGACTCACTTATCAGCAAAACAGCAGTGGGTGTATGCTATTAGACCTTATAGCCAGCTGTTCTGGGGCTTCCCCTGCCCATTAAAGTGACTAAAGTGACTATAGCAGCCACTTGCAGCTGAGCCTTACAACTAGCTGGCCAGTGGAACAGCCTAGCCTTCCCGGGCACTTTTAGCTAGAGCAACCCTGCCAAAACAGAATGGCACATGTAGCTCACACAGGGGACACTCCTGGAACATTTGGAAGTGGTGATGAGAGGGAAGCACGTTGCTGGGCCTCAGAAGGCATCTCTTATATAAGGCTACATCTCCAAGATTGGGAGATGTAGTTGATCTACCTAATACATAGACACAAGCACCGAGAAATAGGCAAAATGAGGAGACAAAGGAATATGTTCCAAATAAAAGAATGAGACAAATCCTCAGAAAAAGAACTAAATGAAACAGAGATAAACAATCTACCTGATAAAGAGTACAAACTAATACTCATAAGGATGCTCACTAATCTTAGGAGAAGATTAAATGAACACAGTGAGAACTTTGGCAAAGAATTAGAAAACATAAAAAACACAATTAGAATTGAAAATACAATAATGGAAATGAAAAATTCACTACAGGGAATTGACAGTAGAGTAGAGGATCAGAAGAATGGATCAGTGAGCTGGATGAAAAAGTAGAGGAAATCACTGAAGGTGAACAGAAAAAAGAAAAAAGAATTAAAAAGGACGAGGACACTCTAAGGGACCGCTGAGATAACATCAAGCATACTAACATCCATATTATAGGTGTCCCAGAAGGAGAAGAGAGAGACAAAGGGGAAGAGAATCTATTTGAAGAAATAATAGCTGAAAACTTTCCTAACCTAAGGAAGGAAACAGACATCAGGTACAGGAAGCACAGACAGCATCACACAAGATGGACCCAAAGAGGCCCAACCAAGGCACATTATAATTAAAATGTCAACAATTAAATATAAAGAGAGAATCCTAAAAGCTTCAAGAGAAAGTCAGCAAGTTACATACAAAGGAAACCCCATATGGCTATCAGCTGACTTCTCAGCAGAAACCTTACAGGCTAGAAAGGAGTGGCACGATATATTCAAAGCATTGAAAGGAAAAAACTGACAGCCAAGAATACTCTACCCAGCAAGGTTATCATTCAGAATGGAAAGAAAGATACAGAGTTTTCCAGATAAGCAAAAACTAAAGGAGTTTATCACCAAGAAACTGGCCTTACAAGAAATGCTAAAGGGACTTATTTAAGTGGAAAAGAAAAGAACACAAATAGGAATAAGGAAATGATCAAAGAAAAAATAAATCACTGGCAAAGGCAAATATACAGTAAAGATAGCAGATCAACCACCTATGAAGGTAATATGAAGGTCAAAAGACAAAAGTACTAAAACTAGCTATTTCCATGATAAGAGGTTAAGGGATACACACACACACACACACACACACACACACACACGAGGTTAAAAATAATACAAAAACATAACATGTTGGAGGAAGGGGGTAAAACAGTAGGGCTTTTAGTAAGAGGTCAAACTTAAGAGACCAACTTAATAGATTGCTGTTTACATAGGTTATTATACATCAACCTCATGGTAACCACAAACCAGAAACCTATAATAAATACACAAAAAATTAAGAGAAAGGGACCCAAGCATAACATGAAAGAAAGCCATCAAATCACAAGGGAAGAGAGCAAGAGAAGAAAGGAACAGAGAAGAATGACTAAAACATCCAGAAAAAAGTAATAAAATGGAAATACGTATATACTTATCAATAGCCAATTTAAATGCCAATGGATTAAATGCCCCAATCAAAAGACATAGGGTAGCTGAATGGATTAATAAACAAGAGCCATATACATACTGCATACAAGAGACAACTTCAGACCTAAAGACACTTACAAACTGAAAGTGAAGGGATGGAAAAAGATATTTCAAGCAAATGGTAATGAAAAGAAAGCTGGGGTAGCAATACTTATATCACACAAAATAGACTTTAAAACAAAAACTGTAAAAAGAAACAAAGAAGGGCACTACATAATGACATAATGATAAAGGGTACTATCCAACAAGGGTATTTAATACTTGGAAATACCTATGCACCGAACATAGGAGCGACTAAATACCTAAAGCAGTTATTAACAAACATAAAAGGAGAAAAAGATAGTAACACAATAATAGTAGGGAACTTTAACACTCCACTTACATCAATGGATAGGTCATCCAAACAGAAGATCAATCAGGAAACATTGGCATTAAATGATACACTAGAACAGATGGATTTAGTAGATATATACAGAACATGCCATCCAAAAATCACAGAAGACAAATTATTTATTTTATTTTATTTTTTTAAAGATTTTATTATTTCCTTTTTCTCCCCAAAGCCCCCCGGTACATAGTTGTATATTCTTCGTTGTGGGTTCTTCTAGTTGTGGCATGTGGGATGCTGCCTCAGCATGGTTTGATGAGCAGTGCCATGTCCGCGCCCAGGATTCGAACCAACGAAACACTGGGCCGCCTGCAGCGGAGCGCGCGAACTTAACCACTCGGCCACGGGGCCAGCCCCGAAGACAAATTATTTTTGAATGCACACGAAACATTCTCCAGGATAGATCACATATTAGCCACAAAACAAGTCTCAATAAATTTAAGAAGACTGAAGTAATACTAAGCATCTTTTCTGACTACAGAGGTATGAAACTAGAAATCAACTACAGGAAGAAAATCAGAAAAGCCACAAATATGTGGAGATTAAATAAAATGCTACTGAACAATGATTGGGTCAATGAAGAAATCAAAAGACAAATCCAGAAATACCTGGAGACAAATGAAAATGAAAATATGACATGCCAAAATTTATGGGATACAGCAAAAGTGGTTCTAAGAGGGAAGTTTACAGCAATATAGGGCTACCTCAACAAACAAGAAAAATCTCAAAAAACAATCTAACAGTGCACATAAAGGGATTGGAAAAAGAAGAACAAACAAAGCCCAAAATCAGCAGAAGGAAGGAATTAATGAAAATAAGATCAGAAATAAATGAAATAGAGACTAAAATAACAACAGAAAAAAATCAATAAAATTAAGAGCTGGTTCTTTGAAAAAATAAAATCGACAAACCTTTAGCTAGACTCACCAAGAAAAAAGAGAGAGGGCTCAAATGAATAAAATCAGAAACAAAAGGGGAGAAATTACAATGGACACCTCAGAAATACAAAGGATTATAAGAGAATACTATGAAAAGCTATATGCCCACAAATTGGATAATCTAGAAGAAATGGATAAATTCTTAGAATCATACAATCATCCAAAACTGAATCAAAAAGAAACAGAGAATTTGAATAGATCAATCACCAGTAAAGAGATTGAAACAGTAATCAAAACCTTCCTAAAAACAAAAGTCCAAGACCAGATGGCTTCCCCAGTGATTCTATTAGACATTGAAAAAAGACTTAATACCTATCTTTCTCAAACTTTTCCAAAAAACCAAAGAGGAGGGGTAGCTTCCTAATTCAGTCTATGAGGCAAACATTACGCTGATACCAAAACCAGACAACATCAACACAAAAAAAGAAAATTACAGGCCAATATCACTGACGAACATTAATGCAAAAATCCTCAACAAAATACTAGCAAATTGAACACAGCAATACATTAAAAAGATCATACACTGTGGTCAAGTGCGATTTACTCCAGGATGCAGGGATGGTTCAACATTTGCAAATCAATCAATGTGATACACCATATTAACAAAATGAAGAACAAAAATCACATGATGATCTCAACAGATGCAGAGAAAGCATTCAATAAGATAGAGCATCCATTTATGATAAAAACTCTGAATAAAATCAGTATAAAAGGAAAGTAATTCAACATAATAAAGGCCATATATGACAAACCCACAGCTAATATCATACTCAATGGTGAAAAACTGAAAGCTATGCCTTTAAGAACAAGACAAGGATACCCACTTTTGCCACACTAATTTAACATAGTATTGGACTCCTAGCCAGAGCAATCAGGCAAGAAAAAGAAATAAAAGTGATCCAAATTTGAAGGGAAGAAGTAAAACTGTCATTATTTGCAGATGACATGATTTTATATAGAAAACCCTAAAAAATCCACCAAAAAACTATTAGAAATAATGAATACAGTAAAGTTGCAGAACACAAAACTAACATACAAAAATCAGTTGGTTTCTATACACTAACCACAAAGTAGCAGAAAAAGAAATTAAGAATACAATCCCATTTACAATTGCAACAAAAAGAATAAAATACCTAGGAAGAAATTTAACCAAAGAGGCGAAAGATCTGTACACTGAAAACTATAAAACATTGTTGAAAGAAATGAAAGAAGACACAAAGAAATGGAAAGATATTCCAGTGCTCTTGGACTGGAAGAATTAACATTGTTAAAATGTTCATACTTCCTAAAACAATCTACAGATTCAATGCAATCCCTACCAAAGTTCCAACAACATTTTTCACAGAAATAGAACAAAGAATCCTAAAATTTACATGGAACAACAAAAGACCCCAAATAGCCAAAGCAATCCTGAGAAAAAAGAACAAAGCTGGAGGTATCACACTCCCTGACTTCAAAATATAGTACAAGCCTATAGTAGTCAAAACAGCACGGTACTGGAACAAAAACAGATACACAGATCAATGGAACAGAATTGAGAGCCCAGAAATAAATGCACACATTTATGGACAACTAATTTCCATACGGGAGCCAAGAACATAAAATGAGAAAGAAAAGTCTCTTCAACAAATTCTCTCTCATGCAAGAGAATGAAAGTAGATCATTATCTTACACCAGACACAAAAATTAACTCAAAATGGATTACGAATTTGAATGCAAGACCTGAAACCATGAACCTCCTAGAAGAAAACATAGGCAGTACACTCTTTGACATTGGTCCTAGCAGTATCTTTTCAAATACCATGTCTCCTCAGGCAAAGGAAACAAAAGAAAAAATAAACAAAGGGGATTACATCAAACTAAAAAGCTTCTGCACAGCAAAGGAAACCATGAACAAAACAAAAGACAACCCACCAACGGGGAGAAAATATTTCCAAATCATATATCTGACAAGGAGTTAATTTCCAAAATACATAAAGAACTCATACAACTCAACAACAAAAAAGTGAACAACCTGATCAAAAAGTGGGCAAAGGATATAAACAGACATTTTTCCAAAGAAGATATACAGATGGTCAACAGGCACATGAAAAGATGTTCAACGTGACTAATTACTAGGGAAATGCAAATCAAAACCACAATGTGATATCACCTCACACCCGTCAGAATGGCTATTATTAAAAAGACAAGAAATAACAAGTGTTGGAGAGAATGTGGAGAAAACAGAACCTCATACACTGCTGGTGGGAATGCAAACTGGTATAGTCACTATGGAAAACAGTATGGAGATTTCTCAAAAAATTAAAAATAGAAGTACTATATGAGCCAGCTATTCCACTTCTGGGTATTTATCCAAAGAACATGAAAACTCTAATTCAAAAAGATATATGCACTCCTATGTTCACTGCAGCATTATTCACAATAGCCAAGTCTTGGAAACAACCTAAGTACCCATCAAGGGATGAATGGATAAAGCAGATGTGGTATATACACACAATGGAATACTACTCAGCTATCAAAAAAGATTAAATCTGGCTATTTGCGACAACATAGATAGACCTTGAGGGTATTATGCTAAGTGAGATAAATCACACAGAGAAAGTCAAATACTGTATGACTTCACTCACAAATAGAAGATAAAAACAACAACAACAACAAACATAGATACAGAAATTAGATTGGTGGTCACCAGAGAGGAAGCAGGGAGGGAGAAGGGTGAAAGGGATGACAGGGCACATGTGTATGGTGATGGACGGTAATTAGTCTTTGAGTGTGAAAATGATGTAGGCTACACAGAAATGGAAATATAATGATGTATACCTGAAATTTATGTAATGTTATAAACCAATGTTACCTCAAATAAATAAATAAATAAATAAATAAATAAATAAACAGACATTGTAACGTATGAGTGCTATTTTTTCTTTCATTTATTTTGTTCAACTATTTATGGAGTGCCCACTAAGTCCCTGTTACAGTCCTGGGGGGAGAACATGAGACAGACAGATGAGGCTGCTATTCTCCTGGGGCTTCCATCCTACCCAAGGGGAGACACAAACAGCAAATGCAATTATTAGGGCTGTCGATGAGCTTAACTTGAAAGGTGGCAAGAAAAAATGACTTCATAGTTTTCCTACCTTTGTTCTTGGAACCTGATTCTTGGACTATTCATCCTTGTTCCATGGATGACAACTTGGGCTGGTCGCATAAATTCCCAATCATTTCAGTTACAAGAAGAATCTCCAAATATTTGAAAGACACTGTTCTAAGATAAAACAAGGTAGGTTTGTTGAAAGAACAGAAAACCAAAAACGGCCATTGCGATCTTGCTTTTTGAGAAAAGGGGAGAGAGTGTGGGAGGAGCTGAGCTGGAAATACAGGTGGAGGCTAGCCAGGTCAAGGGCCAACAGTGAGGGTTTTATTCCCATGGTGAGGAGCAGCAGGGGAGGGTTCTGAGCTAGGGACTGATGTCCTCTGACGTGAGTTTCAAAGGTCTCTCTAACTTTTGCGAGGGAATGGACCGTAGGGAAGAAAGAGAGGAAACAGAGAACCCGGTTGGGGGAGGCTCTTGCCCTGGTCCAGGGGAGAATGTAGGTGAGGTGGGGGAGGGTGGAGATGGATTAGGGAGACGTAAAGTCTTTCAGGAGGACCCTTCTCTTTCAGAGCCCATAAAGCCTACCGCAGTGGCAGCCACGCAGCAGTACTTAGTAAACACTCGCTGAATTTCACACGGCTACCTTTGTGAGCTAAAGAAGGGCCATTTATACGAAGTGGAGAAAAATGTGTCATTTTGGCTTCCTTAACTTCTCCAATATCCCCAATCCCCACATAAATGCAGGTCTTAGCATATAAGCCTGAACTGAAGGCATAAAATCAGGCTAAGGTAAACTTTCCCTGACTCGGAATTTTCCTAATTGTCACACCTGGGCATAATTCAGCCTTCAACCCCTACAAAGAGGAAAAAACTTTATTAAATATTGTGAGAATTTGGCTTGCTGACTTTTTAAAAAGATGTTCTTGGTGCCCATTCACTCCTCCCTCTCTATTTTCCTTCCTACCTCCTTGCCTCCCCTTTCCCCTTTCTTTCATAGAGAATTAAGAGAATGGGAAGGCAGAGGGCTTGATTTTGCTTTCTTTGGGAGAAAACCCAAGGGCTGGCGCCATCACTTACCCAGTTTACATTTATACACGTTTGTCAATAATTATTTTGAGGAGGGAAAGAAGGAAATTCAGTGATAACTTTAGGAAGTAAAGAAACAATCCCTGATAAAACCATAAACCACCCCAAGAGCTGCCATAAAACTTCAGCACAGCATATGGTTTGAAAGCAGGATTTGTGAAGCAAAAACCAGGATTACAGTAAGAATAATATAAGCTTTGTGCGGCCCTATTGGGCCCTGGTGTGTAACTTAAAACTCCCACCTCCTCATCCTCTGCTCTGACCAGGTTCTGAGAGGTGAGAAGGCCCAGGGAGGAGGGCTCTGCACACTCAGGTCAGGGGGAAATGGGTCTTGTTAATCAGGGACCTCTATACCCCTTGTGATAAAAAACTGAGATTGTAGTTCAAGGCAATACATTTTTGGACACATACACACACAGACATACCTTGCTGGGCTTCTCAGCACAAGGCTACTGGTTTGATTTCTATGATCCTTCAGACTGACACTTCTTGAAAATGTCAAATTTCAAGTTTGGCCAAGTTTTCTCACGACGTCTCACGCCCCTCCCCAACGCCCAGTCTTCCTACTTTGCTCTCTAGACCAAGCTTTTGGGGTCTCCTTGCCTCTTCCTCATCTCTCTCTCCTTCTCACCCTCTGATACCACATTCTCCTCCCTTCTTCCTTTGTTGTTATTCTCTTTTTTTTTGGTGAGGAAGATTGTTGCTGAGCTAACATCTATGCCAATCTTCCTCTATTTTTTGTATGTGGGATGCTGCCACAGCAAGGCTTGATGAGCAGTGTGTAAGTCTGCATTCAGAATCCAAACCTGCAAACCCTTGGCCGCTAAAGCCGAGTGCTTGAACTTAACCACTACACCACCAGGCTGGCCTCTTCCGGTGTTCTTCTTGACCTTACTGCACCCTGTGGCTCCTTCCCCTTCTCTGTCTCTCCTGCATCCCGCTGTGGCCCTGAGCCAGGTATTATCAGTGGATCATAACCACAGACAGTTGTTTCCTGTATCTTTCAGACTTCCTTTTGGAGGGAAATGGAAGTGTAGGTTACTCTAAGTGTACGGATGGATTCAGGTCAATGAAGCCTTTTGTTGTTCCATGAGCATCGTGGGAAGCGTCTGAGAACATGTGGCAGGCCTGTCACAGCCTCTGTGGATTCACGGTGCCCATTTGCAAGTAAAGGGGTCAAACCAAATAAAATTTAGGGTCCTTAAACTCCATTTACTCATCCATGATTCCAACAGCGAAGATGCTCCTTGTTACCAAGGCTGGCCTGAAAAGCAAGATTCCTTGTAAATGAAAATTCCCTCACATGCCTCTGAAGATCTGGTCAAAATATTGGGCCCAGAAGAGTCCCAATGAGACTGAAGGAGGCCCAAGGAGTACATCTGTAGGTTTCCTTGTGCCTCTGGGAAGGGACATGTCAGGTCTCACATGCAGCCTGGAAGGACTCTGCAGTGAGTTGAGCTTGCTGCTGGGCGGGAGAGTCCTCACTGCCCCACCTTGGACCCCTGCACATTGAGCTCCCAGGCCAACCCAGGACCTGTCTCTGGCCTCACTGCAGTAGGTTCAGTTCCCTCTGTGACAACAGCTGCCTGCCCTGATGCCCAGTTCATAGGGCTGATGCCTGCCTCGGGAGGCAACCAGTTGGCCGGCTCTGCCCTCTGCTTGTGAGCAGACCTCCTTCAGGCCAGACCTGAAACAACTCCAAGAAACTCATTCCAAATGGGGGACAAACACAAACCTCAGAGACTTAGGAGATTTTTCTCTTTTCCTTTGAGGCTTTTGCTTCTGCACAAATGGTCCAATTGCTCCAGGGTCCTCTCCGCCTTGGGACTGTTATCCCTGCTGGCCTCCTCTGCTTCTTGCAGGTGGCAGGCCGTCTGGCCACAGGACCCTTCTCTGTGGCACCTGGCCAGGTCCACGGCCTAGAACTTCTCCGAACATGCTTCTGTTTTTTTCAAGGCAAATGAAACTTCACGGACCATTTCTTCCTGCTTTCCTAGAAGCAAAGGGCTGCACAAGGGAGGGAATGGGAAACAGAGAAACACTCCTTAGCACCCGCAGAGGAAAGTGCTGACCCAGCGCGGGGCCCTGGGACTCGGAGGCCAGCCACGGAGCAGATGGGCGCTGCACATGCGCATCCATCATGCACCTTCCCGCGCGGACGTGATTTCCCGTGATCAGTGCTTGGTATTCAGCTTGAGAAATCTAAGTCTTCCTTCCTCTCTCCTCTCCCTCTTTTTTCAAAATGGGAGCAGATATTTTTCATTTCTAGCCCAGATGCTACTATTTCTCTATTATTTGCACTTATTGAGTTGAAATGCAACAGATGTTTCAAAAGGATTTTAAACGAAATTCCTCATTAGGGACCATGACAAATAAATCGCACACCTGACTTTAGAGCTCTCCTTTGCTCAGACTCTTGGCAGATTTTTTTTTTTTTTCCAGAGTGGAGAGGGGGAAGAATAACTCTGTAATAAAATGATGATGAAAAGAATATAATAATAATCATGATTATTTATTGACTGAGCTAGGACTTTTCGCTACTCCAAGTAATTTTCCATCTGCTATTTTATTTGACACTCACAGCTACCCCAAGGAGGCAGGTATTATGGCTCCCATTTTACTTATGAAGAAACGGAAGCACAAACAAGATAAGGGAATTGACTGAAAATGAAGCTGATCCATATTTGGAGGTAAGAGCTTGATTATATCATGGAATCCTCAAGTCTTCGAACACACACACAAAACACTTGAATTCTTTAAATAAACCAAATTTCCCATGCCTTAACTAAAAGAGGTCCCAGTATCAGTAGAAGTCACATTTTATTGGACCTTAGTCCCCCTGTATTATTTCTAAGAGTCCCCAGGCGTGTCTCAGATGTATTCACCAATGGCCTTCTTGTTCTCTGCTCCCCCTTAGGTGTCTGAAGCCATGTGCCTCACTCTTGCCACAGAGCCGGGGCCTTTTGTGCGAACTTCTTTCCTTGCTGAGACCTTCTAGAAGCTCCAGTCCCAGGCCCCCGTCATCGTCATCCTGTGCCCTTTACGCTGCCCTGTGCTGGAGCCAGGCTGTGATCCACGTAGAATAGGGCAGCCCTTCTCCCCAGCAGCCCTTCTGTCTTCCAGGTACTCCTAAGTCCCTTATGCTAACACCTTTTTCTTAGAACCTTCTCTCTCCCCAGGGCCTGAGCTGGGTACAGATCTCATGCTCTCCAATTGTCCTCTGCTTATCTCTGGCCCATCAGTTAATCTAGGTCTGATTTAGCCTCACTGAGAGCAGATCACTCTGCTGGCCCTTCTGTGTTACCTCAAATATTAAAAAACTTGGAAAGGACTGAATAGCTGCTAGAACAAGAGAAAAGCTTACATGCTCCTAAATGAGTCCTTGCTTGCTCCTGTTAGGTCTTTGCTGGCAATTTTCCCAACAGAACCAAATGCTAGCTCCATCAGGGGCTCTGCCGTGGAGATGGAAGCAGATAGAGGCTCTAACTCAGCCGTCTAGTTAATGAGGGTGATAGGGCAAAATGGGGAGGGCTGTGGACTCCTTGTCATTCCTGCCGTCTCTGTCACCATCTCCTCTGCCAGACGGCTCTTCTCTCATGGGACCCAATCTCTCATATCCTCCTTCTCTTGCACCCAAATCACCCTATCAATGGGACCTTTCTTAACCACCCTGTTTAAAATTGCAACCTCCCCACCATGGGCCTAACCCACTTCTCTGCTTAATTTTTCTCCATAGCATTTAAAAAATATATACATAACATAAAATTTATCATCTTAATCTTTTCTAAGTGTACAGATCGGCGGTGTTAAGTATATTCACAGTGTTGTGCAACCAACCTCCACAACATTTGCATATCGCAAAACTGAAACTATATCCATTAAACAATAATTCCCCTTTGCCTCTCCCCAGAACCCCTAATCCAGTTCTCTGTAACCACTGTTGCACTTTCTGTCTCTATGAATTTGACTGTCTCTATGAATCTAGGTACCACATATACAGGAAATCATAAAATGTTTGTCTTTTTGTGTCTAGTTTATTTCACTTTGCATAATGGCCTCAAGGATCATCCATATTGTAGTGTATCAAAATTTCCTTCCTTTGTAAGGCTGAATAATATTCCATTGTGTGGATATACCACATTTTGTTTAAACATTCATCCATCGATTGACACTTGTAGTGTTTCCACCTTTTGGCTGTTGTGAATAGTGCTGCTATGAAAATGTATCCAGAGCAGTTTTCGTTTTCTCGTATTCTAAATTAAGTAATTACTTGTTTTTTGTCTGCTGTCTTCCATTAGATTATAAGGTCAAAACTTTCTGTCTGTTTTGATCCTTGTTATGTTCCCAGCTCCTAGAACAATATCTACAACGAAGTAGGTACTCAAAAATATTTGCTGAGTGGATTAACAGGCAGAAGAAGGTAACAGTGAAAAAAAAAGTGCTTGTGAAGACATCAGAGTAACCAACATGGTATTAAATAGTCTCTAAGTCTGACTTCTATTATCTCTCATATCTTCAGGTCACCTGCAGACCAAGCTCCCTTTCTTTCTTCAATCAGTTTCTGGACAACAACATTGAAGGCTGAGAGCACAAGATGGAGCTTGGCTGCTGTCCTCACCAATAGGACTATCTCAGTCCTTCCATCACAGGGCTGATGAGGAGGGGTCTTCGGCCACATTTCTCAGGTCAGCAGTCCAATTTTTCGTTGCTACACCCAGTCTGATGCCGCCATATTTCTCAAGTCAAAATTTATGTGTGAAGTTAAGCTTGAAGGAAAGAGGAAGGGTGGGGGAAAATAAAACTCTTCTCCACATTTGTGCCCTGCCTTTATCTCATCTCCACGGACTATAAACCTTTAATGGCTCGAAGTCCAAACAACAAGAAAACTTAAATAGTAGGAGTGTTTTCTTCTAATAATTATTGATGAAACTAAAGCCCAACAGGGGCTAGAAGTACCTTCCAAATCATCAAATATCAACTTGTCCTTAGAATAATCTGAGTGCATATGGCTGCAGCCAAATCCTTTGAAGATGAGTCACGTAGGGGCTTTTTTACTCAAAGTGTGGTCTGGGTACAATCAGCAACAGCAGCGGAATCTGGGAGCTTATTAGAAATGCAGAACCTCAGGCCTCTCTCTGGCCTACTGAATCAGAATCTGCATTTGAACAAGATCTCCAAGGACTCAAAGGCACCCCACCTTAGTTCAGGCTGCTGTAAGAGAATGCCATAGACTGGGTGGCTTATAAACAACAGAAGTTTATTTCTCAGTTCTAGGGGCTGGAAGTCTGAGATCAGGGTGCCAGCATCATTAGGTTCTGGTGAGGTCCTCTTCTGGGTTGCAGACTGCCAACTTCTCGTTGTATCCTCACGTAGTGGAAAGAGGCCCAGCAAGCAGTCTGACCTCTCTTATAAGGGCACTAATTCTATTCATGATGGCTCCACCCTCATGAGCTAATCACCTCCTAGAGGCCCCTCCTCCAAATAGTCTTGACTTGGAATTAGAGTTTCAACATAGGAATTTGGGGGAGACACAAACATTCAGTCCGTTTCATACCCTAAAATTTGAAAAGCATCGGCTTAGGGTATTCAGCTATCTAAATAATACATCCTTCCCCAACTTTTAGGCACATTTACCCTTATTGTAATTTCAGAGACTAAACTCTGTTCCATACAAGTGGTTTCTGAATCTGTCTACACTAGGTATTCTGCATTTTCTCTGGAAAACCGGTTTTTTATAAAAGATCTGCTAATTTTCAGACTGTGGAGTGACTTTTTGAAGTCATGATATCAGAATCAAGTCTATGCCATATAAGATTCAGAGGTAACTTGCAGAAAAGAACTTAAAACAGAGCAAAAGCAAAAATAGTGCTTTGAATTTTAATTATCCTTGCTTTTCTTTCTCCGAAAACTTGGGTCCCTGTTGGGCATTGTACATCTAGAGAAAGCAAAGAGCATTAAGTGAATTAATGTCCTCGATGTGCCTATTTCCTTTTCCTCTACTTAATTCCAGCAGTCCTTACATCCAAATTCTCTCACTTGTGTTACCCGCGTCTCTGTTATCACTGCTCCTCATGAGTACAACTTGGAGTTCTGCTGTCTCTTAGTGATGTCATTTCAGATTATTCACACTTCCCTTCTATCTGAATTATTAGATGAGTTTAGGGAATACACACACACACACGCACGCACGCTATCAATAAAAGCTTTTCTCCTTGGAGCTCAGATGCCAAGTCTGAGCAGTTGAGTCATGTTCAGCTTCACGATTTCACTGTTCATTGTTGGAGTAATTTCTGTGCTATGATATGTCCATAGATTCTAATTGAAGTGTTGGGCTTAATAGTTTAAGAAATGTTTCATATTTGACCACTTGCGCTGATGAAAATATGGCTTCCTGTGTCTTCAAGAAAAAAATCCGTCTTGAGACATACTGTTTGTTCTTTGGGCAATTTTGTGGGGCAGGAGCCCCAGTGAATCAGAACTTGAAGTTTAACATCACAGTAGTTTAACCTCCTCGTTGGAAAGATGCGGAAATTGAGGGTTAGATGGTTTAATTGATCTGGCCATGGTTGCATGGCCTGTGGGAGTCAGCTGAGAGGAGAACTTGGTGGTACTGCCTCACCGTATTAAATGACACGATGGGGAGCGTGCTGACCACCAGCCCTGCAACTGGATGCACTTTGTTTAAAAACACAAGCGAGGATGCAGCCAAGGCCCCCGCTTAACCTGCCAGTCTCCAACTCTTGCTGTGGGAAACATCCACACACTGAAACCTGAGGACATTTTGAACAAGCATGTGACGCTGGAGGTTTCTATCTCTGGTAGTGCTAACAATAGACTGAAATTGGCCCTGAAATATCCCACGATGAATTGGTGACCTCCCCCAAGAAGTGCCTCTGGAGCACTTTGCTCTCTTGTGAGCCACTCCTTCCATTTTCTGTTGCCTTGAAGTCAAGGCATAGAAAAACCAGGCAGGATGCCTCAATTTGGGCCAAATGACCTGTGTAATAGCTGTAGTTACAATTGATTCCAAAGGACACACACTCTTTGCTTCTTTCATCTCTACGTTATGAGGCAAATAGAAGGAAGAATGAATATTTGGGGTAGGGAGTGAAAAAAATCACCAATTGTTTCTCTGGATAGGCACCAGCATAGATGTATGAGCCCTTAACCCTGCGGCACATTATAGCGCTTTTGACATGTAATACAACCAAGATCAGATATCATAATTCTAAGAGCATCATTAGAGGATGTACCATTGGGGGTCCTTAGCATTAATCACAGGTGATTATGAGAGCCTTGCCATGTTGTGAGGATCTCTCATGCATACAGACTCACAAACCTTCCCCAGCTAAATGATGGAAAGGGCTCAGTCATAAAATAATGAGAGTAAACTGCTGTTTCAGGACAGCTGTTCACTGTTGTTGAAGATGAGTTTAAAAACAGGAGAGAGAGAGAGAGAGTGGGTGGAGGTTTTGTTTTGTTTCGATTTAAGTGACATGTTTCATGTTTTAGCATTGATTTTAATCCAGATTATATTTGAAAGAAAAGGAGATAATTCGATTTCGCATATGATCAGGTAAGTGGCTGATCAAGTTCCAGCTTCAGAATTTGACATAGCAAAGACTGTGGCCAGAGGTGGTTTCCAATGTACACAAGCGAGCAGCAGGCACATCTCTGGACTCGCGTGCGTCATGTTCTGCTGCCTCCGCTGGTCTAGGGCCTGGGAGAGGCAGGATGGAAGCCCTCTGTGGTGTGGGGCCAGGGTTGGCAATCTGCAGCCCCTCCATGCTGGAGGTGATCAAGGCTGCCAGAGGGGGAGCTGGGAGGGGAGGGAAGACGCTGAACGCTCCTCAAATCTGTTCCTTGAAATCCATAAAGCATGGGTCCCACGTGTTCTTTAAGAGAGCTGGATCAAGAATCCTTTGTTAAAGTTAGTTGTGGGTAATTTAATGACGAGGAGGATGGAATTCGTCTCGCTGACCATTCATCAGATATCCCTTTCTGCCTGATTGGATTGCAGGCTGCTATTCCAGTGTCGGGGCATGGCAACCAACCCCATAGTATCTATGTTTTTCAGCTCAGAACTTTTGTTAAAAAATGGCCCCATATGGTTTTTATTTAATTATACTAAAACATTTAAAAATATTGTTTGTGTTTTAAAAAGTATGAAAAGCCGGATGAGCCATTTATAGGCTTTTACAAATATATATGTCCTCTTAGACATGAGAAATAGTTATTTGCTAAACGTATGTGAGGGGAAACATCCAAAGACTTTAGTTTGCCTCAACGTTTTATAACGCAGAATTTTAAAAGTGTCCCCAGGTGGCTCTTCTACCTTTCTACTTCAGTGCATCCTTCAGTTATGAGTGGATATAGCACTCTCCCCAGAAATTTGCCATTTGTCACATACGATGTTAACTCCCCGCCCAAATGCATCACTCATGTTTTCTCTGTTTGTAGATTTTTCACCCAAGCAAGATCCAGGGTTGTAATCTTTTTATTTGTAGATTTTTTTTTCAACCTCTTCTGGCTTGTCCCGGCAGGTGCCATTGGTCATTAGCCACAAGTCAGCAAGTTCTGGCTCTACATTAAGCTCATTTTTTTCTCTTAAGTGAAATCCTGAGTCTCAGGTCAGCCCAATAGTACTTAGTTAAAATCTTCAAGTGGCAAGTAGAAATTCCCCGTTTCACACCAATGACCACCAGCTTTGGTTTCCACATTTGCCAAACAACCTCTTTTTCATGGCTCTGGATGACTCGGGGTCTGTAATTTTCAGTAGGTCTGCGGTCATGTGACCATAGCATGTTTCAGAGGAAGCCAGGCCTGAGGACAGCAGTTTTGCGGAAGAAGTCAGGGCACCTTTAATTTAGGACGTAATTGCCATATTTAGCAATAAAAATACAGGACACCCAATTAAATTTGAATTTCAGAGAAACAACTAGTAACTTTTTAGAATAAGTATATCCCATGCAATGTTTGGGATATACTTTTAGTAAAATATTATTTGTCATGTATCTGAAATTCAAATTTAGCTGGGCATCCTGTATTTTAGTTGGTAACTCCATATTAGTACAAAGGAGTGAGGCCATTTTCTGTGGCCACAGGAATCAGAATATGGGCCAGCCCTAAGACTCCTGTGCCAGGAGGTAGTGTCAAGAGAATAATCAGTTCCGGTTACCTTGAACCGCTAAGGGAAAATCTAATCCCTTGCCCTAGATCAGGGCCTAAGAGACCAGACTCTGCAACAAGTAGAAAGCAAGGTTAGAAAACCAGATCAGGATCGGGTGACCACATTCAACAGTTTTCTGTGTGAAGATGTTCTCTATTACCCTTGCGTGTCTTTCTTCCCTTAGTCTCCCTAAATTGCCCATAAAGATGGATGTGGTTTGCTATCTAGTGATGCTATAGGAAGTTGAGCATTAATGAAGAAAAGATGGCTATCTGTCCTGGCTCAGGCCCCTCTGGGCGCTTAATGCTAACCAGCTTCTCTCCTGGTTAGTATTAAGATGGTGTCCCAGGCTCTCTTATGCAGCCGATACTTAATGCACATAGCGGGCTTCTTAAACCCATTAAGGAAATAGGCACGGACCCACAAATCTGCCACCAAGGGTCCTGACTCCTTGCTTCATATTGCCCTTCTGCTGGGGGTAGGTGGATACTACTGTGGAGCAAGGGGCGCCGGGCTAGAAATCAGGAGACCAGGGGCATGTGGGCGCTTGGTTTCCCAGTCTGTTTCTCAATTTGCTTGCCCTCCAATTAGAGTAATAATCATCCTACCCCTTTCTATGTAAAGGGGTGGATATAATGACCTGACAGCCTAATGAATGTGCAAGTCTCCTGAAATGGACAGGATACCAGATAAATACAAGAGAACGCTGTTTTTCTTTGCTTGTTTCTGCTGCCTCTGCTTGTTGGTGGGATGGCCAGGTGTCCTGGTTTGCCCAGGACAGTCCAGATTTATGCCTCTTGTCCCAGCATAATCATTAATAGCACCCCTTTCACTTGCAAACAAGGAAGATGCATTGTGATGTCACTTTAGTTATGATAAACATGTTTGTGAATACCAACCTAGGATATACTTGACAGCAGAAACAGAATACTTGAAATTAGGACTTAGTAATTTTGATTTGTCAGAGGTCACACAATTGCAAAGTGGCCACGGTGAGTGCCCGGTCTTCCATCGCCAAGTGCAGGACTCTGTTGCTACACCCAGTCCCACTTTAACTCAGAAAGCTGATAATGAGTTTCCAGGTAGAAAATGAGGTGAGGAGATCCTTTTCTTTCCTTCCCATAATCCCATAGGATAGGATTTCTCAACCTCAGCACCACTGACGTTTTGGGTAGGATATTTCTTTGTTGTGGGGACCATCCCACGCACTGGAGAATGTTTAGCAGCATCTCTGGCCTCTACCCACTAGATGCCAGGAAGACCCCTGCCAGCCCCCATTGTGACAACCAAACATGTCTCCAGACATTGCTAAATCTCCCCCAGGTGCAAAATCATGCCCCTTTGAGAATCACTATTGGAGAAACAGATTAAGATTCCTAGGAGAAAAGTTTTATTTTGTCCACTTTGTAGTGGTCATAATTGGACTTGTGGAAGTCACCAATTTTGTGGTTACTGCTCCAAACTGTAGATTTAATAACAACAATAACAATCACTGTTAATATTTTTAGGGTCCTTTATGTTTACCGAGAACATTCTGTGCTTTAGGCCAAGGTTGCCTGGTAAGCCTTGGGAGGAGGGAGGAGATCTGCCATAGCCACATGTGAGTCACGCCTCCTGTGTGCCAGGTAGACTCCCCGGACTTGGAGAGTCGAATAGATGTTCACGAGTGGGGCAGCTTCCTGCTGTCTGACAGTTGGACAGGTCCTGAGGCAGTGATGTCGTATATCACAGTTTCAGAGGGATCTCAGCTGGGTCTTTATGAAGGCAAAAAGGGTTAATTGGTAGTGAGTGACACACATCTTGTAATGAGAACACTGCACAGTTTGAGACCCATCCTTATCTATAAAGGCAAGAAACGGATGCTGCTCCTTAATGGAGTAATTCACACACTGTGGGAACTTCTCTGAGCCCCACACCTTCTGAACAAGGATGTCTGCCTCTTGCTTCCAAGCAATATCAATATTAAATATTGAGTCTGAATATTTGTTCATTCTCTTGCAGAAAGTACAGGCTTTAAGTCTGGGATCTTTATCAACCCATATCTAGCATACTCTGCTGACGCTGTGCTGGGTGCCGTAACAGGGCCTCTCTGAGTGTGCTGTGTCCTCATTCTCCCATGAGATCAGTGACCTCCATTTTAAAATATGTTTGTTGAAAAAAATAACCTAACTTCTCTCTTGGAGGGTGATCTGATTGCCTGCCTTAGAAAAGGATGGATGTCAGGATTCTGCCTATTAACACGTGCCCCTGAGACTCGGGAGCAGAGGGGGAGGGCGCCACTGTTTATCCCTTTATGCCTAATGATGTTGTACAGGACAGACATTGAGCTTCAGTATAGTCCTTCCGTTCTAGCCGCTCTCCTTCCGTTCTAGATTAGTGTGGAGGAATAGAAGTGAGTTCTCTGGGGATATGAATATTGATAGGGAATTATGAATAATTAACATGGACATTAACCAATAACAATAAGAACATTAATGAATCATAGTGCTTTGGAGGGGAATTGGTTTGGGATGAAATAAGGACCATGGCATGTCAGCGAGTGGTAGATGCTACAGCCCTTCCTGGAGTTTTCAAACTTTAAGAAGTGCACAGTGGTGTTACAGAAGTTGAGAATGGAAATCCCATCATCTTGCTCAGTTGAGCTGCACACGTGGTTGTCAGTTCTAAAGATCTCTAAGGTGGGGAATTCTAACAGCTTCATTTTTTTTTTTTTCAGCTGTAGTTGGCATCCTCAAATACTAAAATAATTGGTACTCAGTAATAAAAGCTGTGAGTGCATGTGGTCAAGAGATCGAGATTTTGCTAGAGTGATGAATGGAGTCATGATTCCAGGGAACAGGTAAAGAGGATTTGGACAATTACGCCATGATCCTTCACGGCCTGCACTGCAGGGCTGCTGTGGAGGGGACGTTGGAACGTGAAACAACTACCATGAGACCCTCAAGCCAAACTCTTCCAACTGAATCAATGAGCTAATTCTACGATATCAGCCAGTAGATGTCTCTCTCTGTTATATCCCTTCTGATCATTACCTTGGCCATCAGACAGTTCTGCTACATTACTCGACTGAACTGCCGAGAGAGAATCGACGATATTTAAACGACTCCATTGCTTTTATGAACTGGCTGTGGGAGAGTAGAGTCCATTTCCATTACTGAGATGTGTTGTGTGCCTAACCAAATGCTTTTGGAAGCAGATAATTAGGCGTTGCAGGCTGCAATTGTTTAAAGAAGATATACAATGAAGTTTCAGACTTCAGATGTGGTACTGGGAAATGTCTTGTTACATGAAGATTATGCTTACTTTCAAAAGTGCCCCAGGGGTTATTTTAGCTGGGAGTTTGGAAAGGAGTAAGACTTCCTTTCTGGAGCTCACACTCCAGTAGAAGCAACGGCAGTATTTTAAATTTAAGCAATCCTTGAGAGGCAACCAGTGAGCAGTTCTGAGTAATTCCAGCCACACACACCCTCTGCCCTGGGAAAAAAAAAATCACACTTTCATCATGTCCAAGAAATCAGGGTGTTGCTTTTGAAACCTTAACCTTCTTGTTCTTAAAATACCAGTGCCAACATGCATAGTTTGTATGCGCTGATACAAAGCATATTTGAAATCTGAAAGCATTTAAGAGTTAAATGATACAAGACGAGTATCTGGAATAAATTACTGAAAATGCTGGTGTAAAGGAAACACATTTACTACACCTTTTAAGGCCCCAAAGAGAGCCCTAAAAAGAACAGATTCTTTTCAGATGAAATATATAGATGGCCCATTGATGATAAAGGGGAAATACATAAGGAGGCCTTTTCCAGAACTTCCCAGGTGGTCAGAAGTAACGGTAGGTTGATTATTGACTCAGGTGACACCACCTGAGTGAGATCATGGGCAGTGTCCACTGAGACCCCATCAATACTTCCAAAAGGTTCTAACTCTGGGATGGCCTTATGAGGAAGTGACTATCTATAAGAGATAAATGTGTTGCAATGGGAAGGCTGTTTCCAGCAGACACTTTCCAGGAGCTGATTTCTAGATCTAGGTCAGTCGGCAATCAGCTAGATAGTCAAAGTGTGGACTATGGACCAGCAGCATCAGCAACACCTGGCGCTTGTTGGAAATGCAGACTCTCCAGCTTCTCCCCGGACCAGCTGAGTGAGAGTCTACAGTTTAACAAGATCCCCAGGTGATTACTTTGGACATTAAAGTTTTCAACCTGTTGGGCTTTACGACAAATACTTGGAGGACAGTCATGTCATTTGGTCATTCTTTTATTCGTTTATGTATTTAATGACTATTTATGGACTATCTTCTTTGTGCTAGGCATGAGGCTAAGCTCTGGCGAGATAGTGCTAAATAGAGAAAGACAGGATTCTTGACATCATCATATTTTATTTTTATAGTTATTTAACAAATAGACATATTTATGCTTCTTGCAGACAATCACTATTTGAAGTGCTTCATGTTTATTGAGTCTTTTAATTCTCTAACAACTCTGTGAAGCAGGTAGTATCATTTTTTACATTTTAGAGATAAGGGAATGGAGGCACAGAGAGGTTAAGTAACTTTTCCAAGGCCACACAGCTTGAGGGTGGCAGAGCCAGAATCTGAATCCAGAAAATCTGCCTTCAGAGTCATAACTATTATGTTATGCTGCCAATAAATAAATCAGCTATTCACAACCCATGGTTTTGCTTTAAAGAAAATAAACAGAATGCTGTGACAGTTAAAATTGAGGTGTAACTTCAGCTAGGCTGATCAGGGAAGGTGTTTGTGAGGAGATGATATTTAAACTGAGACCTGTAGGAGAGGAAGGAGCAGTCATTGGATAGGCAGAGCAAATTCTAAGCAGAAGGAACAGCAAGTGCAAAGGACCAGAGGTAGAAAGAATGTGGTCCATTCTGAGAACTGCCTGAGACTCTCATGAGTGGAGCACGTATTGGGTGGGGAAAGAGATTAGAAGTGAGGCTGGGGAGGTGGGGAGGGTAGATCCCACGGGGAGAGAAGCAGAGTAGATGACACAGAGCCTTGGAGGATGGGGACGGAGTTGGGATATTACACCAGGTATCCTGGGAAGCCAATAAGAGTTGAAGCAGGAGAGTGAGGCGATCTGACTGAGATCTGAGAGCTGAGAGGCGAGAGAGAGCGGGGAGCAAGAGAGCAGAAGACTTCAGATCTGAGTGTCCACTTGAGAGAGGGCAGAGGCAATGGGCATGGAGAGAAGAGGGCAGACGGGAAGGCTAATAGAATATGCCACCCCAAATACACCTCTTTGGCATAAAGATTATCTTGAGCTGATTATTTTTGAGAAACAGCAGACACAGGAGAAGTTCTGAAAACCAAGTAGAAGTTATCCTTCTCTAAGGGCAATTTACGTCAACACAGGAAATCTCCATTCACAAGGCTGTCTCCCTCTCTGTACCAGGAAGAGAAGGATGACTCTCAATCACAAGAAACTCTTATGAATGGAGAAGGTGACTGCTTAAACTTGCATGACAACCATACCCTTGTTTACTGTGCTTTTCCTGGTAACCTCCCGTGTCTTTGCCACCACCCCCCCAACCTCAACATCTTTCTTTCTTTTGTCTTTAGCTGAAGATGGTATTTAAGGTGGTGGCTTGGATCATCTTGGGGAGTTTACTCATTTTTCCTTGATATCTCCCTTCTATACATGTTAAACTTGTTTATTATAATATTTATTATATATACTATAATATATATCATATATAATATTATAATAAACTTTGTCTGTTGGTAATTTTTTTTTGGTGAGGAAGATTCACCCTGAGCTAACATCCATTGCTAATCTGCCTCTTTTTTTACTTGAAGAAGATTAGCCCTGAGCTAACCTCTGTGCCAATCTTCCTCTTCTTTATATGTGGGACTCTTCCACAGCATCGCTGACAAGTGGGGTAGGTCCACACCTAGGATCTGAACCAGTGAACTCAGGCCATCTAAATGATATGAGTTTGGTGGAAGTGCATTGAATTTTAATCACTGGGCCACGTGGCTGGTCCCCTGTTGTTAATCTTTCTTTACAGGGCATTTCAGCAAGAAGTCATAAGGGTAGAGGTAAAATTATTTTTCTTCCCCTGCAGATTCAAGATCTGATTTGGAGGCAGGACCAAGAGAATGATTCCATGGACACGTATGTGTGTGTACAGTTAAAAGGTAAACTGAGGCATATTACAAGTTTTAAGAGTCTGAGCCAAAATCGATTTCAATCAGGCAGCGCCAAACTGGAAGTGTTTAGGAGCGCTCCACTGACAGGAGTTCTTGGAGAGGCTTTTTATGGAAGGTGGAAGCAAAGCAAGGAGATCATTGATTCGCTATAGCTTAAAGCCCGGTCGGCTGTTTGTGACTGGTTGTCCTTAGGTTTCCATTTCATAACCTTGGGGCATCTATAGGCTTAGGCTTTGGGTTGCTTATGTTGGCTGCCGCAGCGTTAGAACCACCTCATCTAATGGCCTCCTGTTAAGTTAATTTTACGGCACATGTGTGGATGTGTGTCCGTGTCCATGCGTTAGAGTGTGTTTCTCAGGGACAGCGTCAGGAAACAGGAGCAATTGGATTATGCCAGGGTTTCTAATTTGAGCACATTGCGTACATGGTTCTACTATTTACTGTGACAGAAAAAACTGTGGACGATCAGGTTCGGGTGGGTGGGAATCACATACTCTTCTTAAGATATATTCAATTTGAGATGCTTATGGGACTTATAAGTGGAGATGTTAGAAAAGAAACTGTGTCTTTCCAGCATTTAATTCTGGGTCTGGAACAGAGCCAGTACTTACTCAATATTTGTTGAATGGATTTCAAGGAGGAAGACCTCTTCATATGAAAACGTATAAAGCTCCCTAGGTGTTTACTAATGCCTGAAAGTCACTCCAGCAGAGATCAAAGCTTTACTTTTATAGTCAGAAATGACAGTAAACAACAACCACTACAACAAACAAACAAATCACAAATTATGGTGAGATAACACATTCACTTAATTTACACTAAGGTATACATGACAAACACTGGAAGCTTCTTGAAAGCAGATTTCCATAGGTAGACTCTGGCATTGGAAGGGAAGATGGTGCTGATGTGTAAGTGCCTTGCAAGCGAGTTTTATTTAATAGAGTGTCTGCAGTAGCTAGCACAAGTGCTCAGTGAATGCTGTTTTGAGCTAGATGTTTAGGAAGAATTTTGCTCAAGGTCAATGCTGTTGCATTAAAGTGAATTTTGTGACTACAAATTCTTCAGAGAATTTGAACATTGTCTGAAAGTCATTCACTTCCTACAACCACATCATATACACCCCATACTTTCTTGTCTTCTTAGCTTTAGCTATTGAATGACTTCATATATATCAGAGTCACAGGACTACTCATACTACACTGAGCTGTGCCGAAAAAGTACAGGTGTTGTATTTGTAGGCTGGTTCAAAACTTAGTCCTGCGGGGTAAATTATCTCTTTTAGTTATTATTCAGATTCCTCCCTACACCTCTGTCTTCTCTGAAGATGGTGTCAGAGAAAAGGAGAAAGGTCTTCATAGCTTCTAGAAGAAGGCGTCTCCCCATGATTCTCCTTGAGTGAATGCTGACTGGTGTCCATTAAGATCTAGTTTAGCTGGCTGCTTCCTTGGGGCGTTCTGCAGCTGATGAATTTGTGGTATGTTTCATAGCTTGATCCTGTCCAGGGGCCTCTCCCTGTTGACTGGCCTCCTCTCGACTCTCCCTGCTTCTGCAGATCACTCTGAGTCCCTCTTAAGTCCTCCAAAGGGCTCCTGTGCCAGGCCATCTACCACACAGCCTGTGGGCTACCCGAGCCTCCCGCGAGGCTCTGTGGCTCTCTATTCAGAGTCTGACACATGCACGTAGGACTACCTACCTTCCTCTCTCCAAGCCCTTTCTTCTTCAGAGCTCCTAGGGGAAAGAGAGAGTTTTTCCTTGCCATCTTCTCCTTTTTCTCAAAATTGGTCCCTGTCTTCTTTATTTCAATGAAGCTAAAATGGAGAAGGGGTATGAGGCATAAGGAAGCATACATTGGAAAGTATTTCGAAAATATATGGGTTGTACATATTTGGAGTTTGTGAGTGCTGATGAGAGGCCCAAAGTAGTATAAAATAAGGCCGTGGAAAGTCTTGACATATTCTTGATGACAAAGTCCCTGCATCCAGAAGTAAGAAAATTGGCCTCTGGAGGAAAAATATCACATCTCTTCGCTCTTTTATTGCCATGTTGTCTTCATCAGCAAATAAAGGTCTTACTTTTCCAGTAACATAGAGCAGAACAACTAAGAAAATGAAATGGATTCAATTGAGCAAGTACTTACGGAGCCTACTGTGTGTTCTGTACTCTGCTTGGTGCTGTGGAGGAGAAAAAAGATAAAAGGCACATTTACTATCCACAAATAGGCTACAGACTTCTTGGGGAGACACTATCCACACTTATGAAGCAGCTGGCTAATGAGACCAGTTGGGGTAGGATTGTTGGGGCAAATGTGTGGCACAGACCTTGAATGCTAGAAGAAGTGAGGAGTGGGAGACCACTCTGGGCTTGGAGATCTCCAGATACAATGGTTCTTGCAGCAGGTGATGAGGAATGCTGTGCTGCAGACAGTCAGAGAGGTGCGGAAGGGAGGGTGTGAAAGGCAGGAAGGTAGGGGGAGAAGCAATAACTGAGACTTTGAAGTATGACTGAAGAGAACTGCCTGTCCAATATGGTAGCCACTAGCCGTGTGTAATTACTGAGCACTTAAATTGTGGCTAATCCAAATTGGGATATGCTGTAAAGGTAAATACACACCTGGTTTTGAAGTCTTAATATGAAAAAAAAAGTAAAAATTCTCAGTATTTTTTGAATGTTGATCGCATGTTGAAGTGATAATTTGACTATCTTAGATGAAAGCATATTATGAAAATTAATTTTCCTGTTTCTATTTGCTTTTTTAAAAATGTGGCTACTAGAAAGTTGTAAACTACATTTGTGGCTTGCATTGAATTTCTGTTGGACAGAGCTGGGAGAGAGATGTCAGGGAAGAGATTGTATACCTGAAGAAATGGGCCTTGTAGCCCAGTAGGTCCCTGCTTCTCAAGAAGAATGCTTTTTATGCCAAAAAACCAAACAAACAAAACAAAACTTCTACAGGAAAATAATTGCTCATTCAGTACCAAAAGCAACCAAAGATTCAGTAGTATTTCTAAATGAATCCATTTTGTATGAGTTTCATCCAAACTCTAACAGTTTCATATATATATAACATAAGACAGATTTGGGTATGACAGCCTCAGTGTATCAGAATCCGTGGCCCCTTGCACCAACTCCAAGGTCCCCTCAGGGTCTGCAGCTATAACTTTGGAGCTGCATCTGGGTGGTCATGATGGCTCAGTTGGAAAGAGAAAGCTGGCTATGTTGGGTAGAACCTTGGGTGTCAGGTGTAGAAGCTGGCACTTCATGCCCTCTGCAGTAAGGAATCTTAAATACCCACCATCTTCCACTCTTTCCTTGGCTTGTCTAACCAGCGTAGCTTTTGGGGAGCTCTTGTCATGCTGCTGACTTTCACGGTTCCTGCAGCTTGGCTGTTGCTGTAAGTGCCCATGATCTCCAAAGGAGGAAATTGAAGGGACAATTTCCTTTCTAAAAGACAGGGTCGAGCCTCTCTGGGTGTTCTCAAACCTCTTTTAGAATCATTGTGTAGTATCTGGTCAGTGTGCCAATGGAGGACCTTTTGCAGGCTCGGGTGACAGCTAGGGAACTGTTGTTGTCTTGTAGCTAGAGACCCTGCTGCCCTATTGTCTTCTAAGTCTCTAAGTATCTTGAAGTCCTTTTCCCAACTTGTGTTAATGCCTGACTTCTATTTTCAATGCCCATCCCCTTCCTGGAAGATTCGAAGCATCCGACTTACCTATCAGATAAAAGATAATCATGACCCTTGTCCAAAACCTGCTGCTCTTGAGGCTGTTATCTCAGAAGCACTTCTGCGTGGGGCAGTCCTCATGGTAGCAAAAGATACGCCACTTCAGTGTCATCTGAGGTTGGTGATAATTATAGTCAATAAGGCCCATTCCAGAGGGGTTAAAAGGAGACGTTATAAACTTGGGTGACCTTGCTACTGTTTGGGACACAGAGATTTATTTGCTGGATTCCTGAAGCCTTTCTCAGGAGATTTTGTCCTGTAAGTCTCACTGACAGATTTATCCTGGGCTCCTGTCATCGACGGCTGTTTTCTCACTAAGCAGGTGGAAGGCAAAAGCCGGCGAAGGTAACTGCCAGCTGAGAGGTCGTTTGTGAATCGGCACCACGGAGTAGACATAAATTATACGTATTCTGCAAGCCCTTAGCTATGGCTTCTGCCTTGTCCTAGATTTTTCCTTTGTGACGGCATTTGCCTTGGCGTTAGCTTTATTGTCTGCAGCCGTAAATAGAGATTTAGGCCTTGCCGCACGCATAGCATGCATAGGCTATCATAATTCCTCTCACAGGAGGGGTGGGGAGGGGGGAGGTTTTGGTTACACCCTCAAAACAGGCCAGGCAAAATCCCATGATACCAGGCTTCCAGACAGCATTTCTGGGGGCACTTTAATACTGGTAGACAAGCCTGTGGCTCCCCCCTACCCCCCACCACCCATGGCCAAGGAAAGATTCCTGTTTAACTTTGGTTCAATCCAGGTTGCAGAGGTTTTATAGGAAAGGAGTGAAGGGATAAAGGACATACAGAAAGAAACAGTAGAAAAATCATAGCCCTTTAGTCCTAGAGATATTTGAAGATATCAGTTCCAACGATATTTTTAGCCTTTCTTGTGAGATGGAATCCTTTGTTCAAACAAAATTGTTACAGTTAACATTCGTTTAGCTCATACTATAAACCGGGAAGTGAGCTAAATGTTTTATACATATGACCTCATTTAGTCTTTGTAAAAACCCTAGAGGTCAGGAGTGTTATTGTCTTGGTTTTCCAGGCAAGAGCACCAAGGCCCAGAGGTCAACCAACATGCGTGAGGTCGCACAGCTAGGAGGAGGGGAAGCTGGGATAGGAGCCCTGGCAGCTGGTGTCAGAGCTGGTGAGACACAAACTGGACACTGTGGGATGTCCTCCAGAAACCTGCTCTTCACCTCTGTGCCCTACGGCGGGATAAAATAAGCAGAAGATCAGGGAGCTGCTCTCATGAAGCTGGGGTGGGTTGCCGCCCAGATCTGACCCATTCACCTCTTACCCCCTCACCCCAGGGCCTTCAAGGGGAGTCAGCCACTTCAGATCTACTTGAGTTCCTTCAGGTTCTTGGTTGAAGCTGAGAAGCTGTGTTGGAAGGGTGCTGGGCCTTGCCCAGGGTCACATAGCCCATTAGTATCAGAGCCTGGCCATCTTGACTCCCCGGCCACTGCCAACCAGAACCCCCGAACAGCAATACCAAGACACCTGACTGCACTGGAAATCCTGTTGTACCAATTTCTCAGAACTAAGAAGTGACTGAGCAGGCCATGCCCAAAGAATAACTAGAATGTTCTACAGATACACAAAATTTTGGTACAACCAGGAAATGGCACCAACCCTTCCAATTCCCTGCCAACAGCAGATGCTGCCATTGTTTAAGCCAAAGCTGGATCTCCCAGAATGATGCCCACAAATGCCTGAGGCTCCATTCATAGAATTTCTCATACAGGCTCAGTTGTTACCAAGGCAGTGCCCTTCCGGGTCGAACATAACATCTTCTCCCTGCCCTGCTGACGCTTTCACGTCTGCTTTCTTTTGCTCTGGTGTGTGAAGAGCCCTCCTAGGAGAGCGACTCCATACTTTTTAGAAAGGGAATTCACTTTGGCATGCCCTCCTCCTCTTCCTTGGCTTCCTGTTCTCAAAGAAAGGGACTTGAGAGTTTTTAATTCAGACTCCCCGAGGGGACTTAAATCTGCCCTGAGGTTAAAAAGGTGCAGGCTGTCATACTGAAAGTCGCTTTATTTCCTTAATCAGCAGCCCACTGTGCATGCCCAAAGGGTTCATGCCCAAGCAAATCTTCCCTGGAGGGAGGGAGGTGGCAGGGCCCATTAGGATACAGAGATGGAGGCAACAACAGGAAAGTTACCTGGGGAGATGGTTGATTCTCTTTAGTAGCTCCATGCTCTGTTCCCAAATATGGATGCTGTCTTCCCTAAGCTTGGATCTGAGGATATGGAAGTAAAGACTAAATGGTTTTACATCTTTGAAAGGAAGAATTATTTTTCCAAAACTTCTTTCTTGCAACCAGATCTGGTTTCATGGGCAGGGGATCTGTGCGGTTGTATGGGGCCTCAAGCTCAGAAGGGCTCCTCACTTGGTTTAATGCTCTGCTGTTGCCATCTTGAAATTTTTAATAATTTTTGAACACGGCGACTGGCATTTTCATTTTGCACCAGGCTCTGCAAACCACGTAGCCCACTCAGCCTGCAGCCCAGTTTGGGATATGCGTGCTGGTGTTGAGGGTGGGAGGGAAAGTTATGTTTGTTAGAGTTATGACTTACCTAGGTTTGCTGTCTTTTTTATAAACCTGTTCTGGCATAAGAATATAGTTTTAATTCAGAATAAAAAAACAACCTGTACAATATGAGAAGCATGTCGTTATACTGAACTTGGTATTTCACCGTTATGAGTTAAAAGACTAGTTGGTTCTCAGTGCCTTGTGCTATTTTTGGCTTTTAGATCCTGAGACTCCAGTGTATGACCTTTTCCAAGCTTTGCTTGCCTGGCTGGCAGTCAGGTTACTATGGGTCAGGGCCTGGAGGCTTCATCGGCTGTTTTCCCCTGGGGGACAGAATGAGACCTCATAATGAAGTAAGGAGTTTAAGTATTGTTTATCATCCTTCTAGTTGATAATATTTAAAATAAATCATCAAATTACTTCTAGAAATTTCAGGTCATTACATTCAAAAGACCCAGTGTTATTTTTCAAGGTAAATGTTGAACAATGCAGACATCATAACAAATTAGTTTACTCATTTAATCTTTAGTAAAGTCATAATAAAATATATATTGAGTATTTGAAAGAAGACATTAAAAAGTAAATGTTTCATAATATAGTTATAATTATTAGCAAGATTATCAACATCAGGTTTAAGATATTATAATGAAGAAAAATCATAAAGTAAGAGAAGAATGTAAGTAGCTAAGTTAAAAAAAAAGATAATGTAATTCTTAATCCTATTTGTCAAGGAATGTCAAAAACCAGAAGTCTACTTTATTCTATAATTTAAAGTGAGACAGGGGGCAGTTAGGCCCTGTCATCTGGTTCCGGAGCTCTCGTTGTTTGTAAATATATATGGAGCACTGTGCGTGGCTGGGGAGTTTTGACCTGTCATCTGCTCCCAGGCTTCTCAGAGAAGCAGATCAGAATACTGACCCTGATTTTGAAAGACTGTGCAATGTGTTGGTGGTCTTTATGGTTTCTTCAACACAGACATTGAAAACTCAACTATCTGCAAGGGCCAAGAAGGCTACCAAAATAGATGTGTGCCTGGTGGGGACTGGGATGCCCTGGAGAGCCAGGTCCAATCTCAAGTGGGCAGCCCTACTCAGCAACTGATGGTAGCTGACTGGAGGCAATGTTGTTGTCAGGAGGTCTGATTTTTCAAAAAGAGTAGGTCATCTTCTCTGGGAGATTTGCAGTGTTGGCTAGGGAATCAAAAATTTAAAAAGTCCTTTGTCCAAAGAGCAAACAAGCATCTATGGGTGGATGATTGCTCATCTCTAGCCAGTACCCTGTGTCCTTGTGTGGACTGGGGCATGGATAAGGGCAGAGGGGAGGGAAGACATCGTGGGGGCATGATTTTCAGACTCAATTTATTTTCATAAACTAGAGTAAATGGCTCCCTTTTTCATTAGGTTATGGGGTGACCCTTTCTCTCGTTCTAATTTAGTTGACACTGGTCCCACCTAGTTCCTTCTTCATGGATGCCATTTACCAAAATGCAAAATAGGAGTGAAAACCTCTTGATCTGTACTTCACACTGAAGATTATAAAATAAACGAGTAGGTACAGCATTTCCGACTGAGAAGTGTGCAATGAACATGACCACATGGAGAAGAGGGAAAAACATAACTCTTTGGCTATTATCTGACTTAGTCGACATGAAAGCTTTGCATACCATTCTGACGTATTTTATCGACTGGGGGCATATTTGAATGGGAAACGATCAAAGTGACCACACCATTTCTCACTTTCAACCCAGAAATTTTGTGAAATCAAATAATTGACTTAGGATTTATGGACTATTTTCCTTACTGGTAAGCGAAGAATGTTTGATCAAGTTCGTAAATAAAACATCTTTTAAGGCTGTTATTTATCTGTACGTGGAATTATAATCACTCGTGTAAAATTTATATTTTTAGATACTAAATTTTATGGTGTCAAATAACTATAATATTAGAATAGCCTGTGTCTTCCACTAGCAAATTTCATTATTTCTCATCCATATTTTTGAAAGGGAACCTCAGTTGGTTTATTTTGATGGAAATGTATGGCGTGTGTGTGTTTGTGTGGAGTGCACGTGTGTGTGTTTATGGTGTGATGTGTGTATGTGGTGGGTGGTGTGTGTGTGTGTGCGCCTTTCCAAGGAGTTGCTTTTGATGTTTACAGGCTCAGTGCTATGGCCCGAGTTCACTACAAGACACTCACCTTCAGAGATGCTAAGTTCTTGCTATGATACCTCAATTTCTCTCTTTCTGCGTGCTTGCTGTTTTGGTTTTATGCCATAGCTCCTCTTCTCTCTCACCAGCTTAGTTCCTTGTCTCCTAGGACTCTCTTGAAAGCCAAGTGTAAATCTCCTCATGATTTGCTTCTTTCTCTAGTTTTACCCTTTCAAACTTCCATTCTGAGCCCTTAAAGGCCTTCTTCCCATCATATTTCTCTTTTTTCCTTCCCCTGGCTGCTTCTTACTTAACCCTATACCTCAAATCCTTTCTTCATTTCCTACAGTTTAGTTTACTCTTCTGTCTTCCAACCCTACCTTATTACATGATTTCTCAAACTCTTAGATCTTTTTCTTGTTTCCAACCCATTTTTCTTCCCCATTCAGACCAATGCACTTGCTTGTTTTCTTTGCCCCATAGTCTCACAATTTCTCCCTCACCCCTCTCCTCCCACTCTTTGCTCTCTCCTCTTCTTTCTTCTAGCCTCCTTCCTCTCTCAGCTGTTTTCAAAAAGCATTTAAGGCAGCTGGGAAAGATGTTTACAATATAGTGAAATTAAAGAAATAAAAAGTGAGACACGAGGAGAATCAGAACAGAGATGTGACGTGAACGAGAAGTGAGGTCAGTACACAGCCCCGGCCACGAATCAGATTCCCCAGGAACTCCCTGCCTTTTCCTCTTGCTCGTCCTGGTGATCTTTATTCCCTGGAAGCTCGTCAGAGAAGACTTCCCGGAGCTCAAGGGTCAAAAGGCACTGTGGTCACTTAGTCAACAGTTTCTTGGTGCCGTGGCTAAAGGCCGGGTGAGAACAACTGGCCTTTGAGAGTGTCCAAATACCAACCATTTTATTAGTGACACCCAGCCCTTACTGACAACTGCTTTTCAAGGGAAAATGCTTGTCATGAAGAAGGGTTTGGGTGTCACTCCTCAGAGGCCTGATCACAACGTAACCCGAGAGTGGATCATGCATCATCCCCAGTTAGTATCACGTCAGTTCCACGGGACTGCACCTGCCTTTCTCTTTCTAGTTTTGCAAAAGCCCTGTGAAAGGGCTCCGAGACCCCTTCCACCATTTCCCTTCCTCTGGGCTGGCTGCCATTTCTGCCTCTGGAGTTTTCTGAGGCTTGGGAACATTGCAATTTCTTTATGGCTGGTTCTACTATTGATCTTGATTTCCTTAAACATTTCTCCTTCCTCCTTCTGGAAATTTATGCCTGTTTCTGGCATCTGCCCCATCCTCTGTGAACACTCAGGCAGAGAATTCATTTAATTTTTTTTTTTTTTTTTGCCTCCTCTGGCAGTAAATTTCCCTTGCCATTTCTCTGACCTCTTGTTCCTTACATACTTAAGAATGTCTTATTTGTTTCAACCTCTTGTGTAATTTATCTTACGTTCGTTCTGCATCTTTGCTAGTCTTATCATGTTCTTACACTATCTTGATTTCCCTCTGTAATAGTCGGGGATCTCCTCTACCTGACGTTTTGTACCTTGCCTAAATGCCCCTTCTTTGCCTTGACACTGACTTCCTCTCCCCTCGTCTCCTCCTTCTCCCTTGCCTGGGTATTTATTACCATACATTTCCTATTGGCTGGTAATCACTTATCTTACTTTTCCATTTTCTCTTCTCTCTTCCATCCAATTGCTTTATCCCACTGTCACTCTTGCCATAATTTTTCAGCCACCTAAGACTCTGCTGACTCGAGATGATTTGCTGCCGCCTCTGCCGCAGGCCCAGTTATGACACAGAAATCCAGCCCACCCATCTCTTCCTTCTTTCTCCTCGCAATAAACAGCCAAGTTAATTCAAGTTCCTATCCATCGTATAAGAAATCACTCTCCAACCATATGGGATAACTTATGGCTGCAAATAAAAATTCCACAATGTTTTGCTCCTCACAAGTTTTCACTTCCCCAGCACAGCTTGGAAAGTCCAAGATGTTAAAATCCCTAAGGAGTGCATATTTCCATGAAAATCCACCTTCTACTTCTAGACTGTTTCTTCTACTCTCAGAGACTTGACTTGTCAATAACGTTACAGAGCCTCACAACTTTGCTCTTCTACCCCACTCCCACCTCTTCCTGGGCTTCTTTTTTAAGGAAGGCAGTTTTGACTTGTCAGCTTAGTTTCTTTTCCTCAATTCATGAGCTAGAGGAAGTATCCTGTATAAGTAGAGGCTTTAAGCTCTTTCTCACTAATGTATGAATTAAAAGCTCACATTAAAATAAAAGGGCCCATTTTATAGTTAAGCTGATTCTGTTTTTCAGGTTTTGTGCAAGTGTGTGTAGGACTACATTCTCCACTGTTTACAATGGCAATGCTTGGCATTGCCTCAAATTCAGCCACTCATGTGCAAAGCCAGGATGTTGTAAGCAGTTGTGGGTGCCACATGGGGTCACATGGGACCTGATCCTTCTCCAGAGGTATTATACAACTTCCTTGGAATAAAAAAATAGGCACTAGGGACTAGCCCCGTGGCCAAGTGATTAAGTTTGGGCACTCTGCTTCCACGGCTCAGGGTTCGACAGTTTGGATATTGGGCGCAGACCTACACACTGCTTATCAAGCCATGTTGTGGTGGCATCCCACATAGAAGAATTAGAATGACTTACAACTAGGATATACAACTATGTATTGGGGCTTTGAGGAGGGAAAAAAAAAAAAGGAAGATTGGCAACAGATGTTAGCTCAGGGCCAATCTTCCTAAAAAAAAACACACCAAATATACTTTGGTGGGGTGTATGTTATGGAGACAACCTCTGTGATTGGTTGATTAATTGATTCCTTCAGCCAGTCATTCTTCATTCCAGGGCCTTCTTGGGGATAGGAGCAAAGTTGGCTATATACTCACTTTGACCCAGTCCATGTTCATGCAGTTTGGTAGAACTAAGTTTTCCGAGGACATGATCCACACCTATTTACTAAGTCTTGCCTTTATTACTGGTGACTGTTAAGAGATTTCCTGAATTGTAATTTCCTGTGTAGTCATTAGAGCATCCTTTGCCTGTGGAAGGGAATCAGCAGGCATGGGTTACACTGTAGGCTCCACTCCTGAGTCACCCTGGGGTAAATGACAACTCTTGGTGCCCCTGTTTCAGTTTATATATCTCGTGGGCAGTGTTTTTCATCCTCTCTCTGCCTCCCAGTGATGATAAGAGAGTGAGATGACATGGCCCTAGGAAGCAACAGAAAAGAAGAGGAGGGAACTGGTTAATACCACTAGTTTAGATTTGCATTCATACTGCTAGATTTTAAAACCTTGCCTGGTAGATTTCCAATCATCAGTCCTTTGAAAGTTCTACTCTAAATTTTCTAGGATTCCCAACAGAAAATGGCTAAGAGGGTAGATTTTACCTGTCCTAACATCTTCCTGAGTATTTAGAAGCCAGGGACTTTTACATTTTTTGATGGCAATCATTTCTATTTTTTTCTGTGTCTCAATTACACATCTGCAAAATGATCAGCTTTGAAATGATGCCGAATCATTTATTACCCCTTAACGTATATGGATGGCAATTAGATTTTTGGTGGTGAAGACGATGTAGTCTTCACAGAAATCAAAATATAATGATGTACACCTGAAATTTATATAATGTTATAGACCAATGTTACCTCAATAAAAAAATAAATCAGAAGTGAAAGATTGGCCAAGAAAAATAATTGGAAAACAAAAGTATACCTTGAATATATGTAATGTTATGTTATTACTCTCAATGTTTGGATCATCATTTCAAATGTGCCTATGTGCACCTTGTCAGGGATTTGGGGTAATTTTTCCTTTCCTTTCCCAAGAAAATCACCAAACAACTTTCCCATGCTTGCTGTAGTTCCTGATTTTTTTCTTACAGGGAAAACATTTTATTAAATATAGACTTGGTATGAAAATAGCCCTAGAAGGAGTAATATAGATTTAAATTTAAATCAAGATTTAAATGAATGATACTGGACTGTTGCCTGGGCAGATTTTGGATGTGGCCATGTTGTGTGGAGACACCTTGCTTTCCTGGAAGGTGAGAGAGAGACCTGGAGAGTGGATCATGGATACACATGGAAAGGGGAGCTTGGGGGAGCTGAGGAGCTGAAAACAGATTCTCACCATTTTGCCTCTGCATTTTCTTAGTCCCTCTCATCGCTAGATCTCAGCTACTTTGAAGAAGCCTTAATTTGCTCTTCAGGGCTCCCGGTTCTTCAGATTCCTTGACATTATACTTTCTGCTGACCTGGCTTTGACCAAAGTGGATATAAAATCTACAAAGCAGACTGGTGGAGATCAGCCCAATGCTGTGGGAGCATCACCAGAAAATAACCCAGGCTTCCTCACTACCCTAAGCTGGGCGGCAGTCAGAAAACCCTGTCCCTCCAGGGGCTCCTGTTCATGTCGCTCAGCGCAGAAGGTCCAGGTGGAGCAGATACATTTGGAGGGGCCGGGGATTTCCCTTCTAACCTACCTCTAAAGATAAGGTTTTGTTTTAGTTTTTTTAAATCAATCAGTTATTGCCACAATAATGGTCCGTAAAAAACCCACCTCAAAACCTAGTGGCCTACAAAAGTAAACATTTCTTTCTTGCTCACATGTGTGTCAGTTGGCTGGCCCAGGCTTGGCTTGGCTCAGTTTCATTTGTCTCTAGTCGTTATGAGACCTGCAGCTCCAGGAAGCTGCTCTTACAGCCACCCATAAGAGGGCAAGCCCATGTGCTCATTTCCAGCATTCTAGCAAACTCCAGTAAGCCAAAGCAAGTCACATGACCAAACCCAAAGTCAAGGTGTGAGAAAGAGAACTTTGTCTACCAGGAAGCCATGTTGAGAATGTGGCTGTTTAATACTACTATAGGGAATTGGGACCAATAATTAAATATACCACAGGCTCCAAGCAAGCAGCATCCAAACTATTGGACATCCTCAAAGACTGAGATACTTAAAAGATGGTTGGACTTTCAAAGGGCAAATATTAACAAGGATAACAAACATTTATTTTTATAGTAAATTATAAAATAATAGAATATTTTATATTATCTCAAGTCTTTCATGTTCAATCTTGTTTTATATATATAAAAAATAGATACGTATGTGTGCGGTTTTTTTCTTTTAACCATTTATTGAGTACCTACTATAAGCTAGGCATTATGCTAAGTACTTTTCATGTTTATTATCTTATTTAATCTGCTTTCTGTTCCCACGAAGATGATATTATCATCCCCTTTCGAAAAGTCTGAGTCTGAGAGAACTATGTAACTTAACCAAAGTCACATAGTTAGTCAGAGGTAGAGGCTAAACCTCCTTTGGCAGCTTCCAAGCATTTCCTCATATCTACTGTGCCATGTCCTGCTCTCTGATCAATGAAATCAGCAGCCCTGAGAAGCAGATGTTATTCTTTTTATTTTACAAATCTGCAAGAAGAGAAGTAAAGTGAATCCTGCAGCTGACACAGTGCACGAGGGGTGGTGCCAGTACCAGAATTTGCGTGTCCTGCACCCGGTCCCATGGTGGCTTCAGCACTGGACTCAGACTGGTTGCCCAGATTTGTTTGTTTTTAAACCACTTGTGCCTGTTGGTGTCCTGTCCCTTCTTACAGCCGCTTCTTTCTCTTCGGTTCTTCGGCTCTCACCTGGAGCTGTCTCTTTATAGATCTCTTGGGAGGATTGTGCTGTGATGAAATCACTTCGCCGCGCTCCCTACCTCGCTGCCAATTTGGATTTATTTCTGTTCAGACACAGATTTGGCTGTTAGGGTTGTTGACAGTTATATACCGAATTCATTTCAGGTTGTTCCCCAAGCCTGGCCCACGAAAGGAAATCAAGCAAAGGATCCTCTCACTGTTTTTAGGAGGCACATTCTAGAGAGCCTGAGAATGGAGAAGGCTTGGTTTTACCTGTCAGGACCTCCAGGATTGGGGAGGAGGCTGAGACGGCCTTACAGGGCTGATATGTGTTTACATAAGTCTATATTATTATCTGAAATGATTTTCCAGAGCAGTTTTGGAAGGAAAAAGAAGTCACAAAAAGCAGCCCGGAGGAATGATAAATTGGGGGACCAACAGCTTGACTTAGTTGATTACTGGGGGTTTTTTTTGTGTACTATTAACATGGTAAACCCAGTTCGGTTATACCTCCCCCTTCATCTCTGCTCACAAGTTGTGGGATGAGAGCGCCTGCCTCAATGTGGTAAACATTGGAGTAACTTGGATGACAGGGCTCTCCCTGAACACTTTATGAGGATCTTCCAGGAGCCAAGCGGCAGGCATGACCTCATTTGCTTTTGCCAAAATGTTGTTCTGAACACCAAGCCCTCCCTGGTGTGAAATACCCTCCTCTGTTGTCCAAACCAGAGCAGAAGAGCCAGCCCTGAGGCCAGGATTGGAAAGGAAGGACGTGAGGGGCCATCTCTGCCTCCAGGGAATGGCCACCGAACTACTGAATTCCAGTGTCACCAGGTTAAAAGGAGATAAAAGAAATAGTGACATGAGACTAACATAGTCTTGGATGGGGTACTGAAAAATGAAACCACTTATTGCGAAGTTTAGTACAAGCAGGAACAGAGTATTAAGTGAGAAGGGGTCTCAAAAGCAGCTTCTCATATTGATGTTTGGTTATGTTTTATGATTTACTAGTGTCAGAGTGGGGGAGGGAGAGAAACCCAAACCAGACGAAAAAGAGGATAAACATGCATAGTGGGAAAAGCAGCGAACTGATGATGGTGGGGAGATGGGTTCTTGTCCCTTTTCCACCAGTGGCAGGTGTGTAGCTTAGGGCAAGTCACTTAACCTCCCTGTGCTTTCTGTGAAAAGGACTACAGCAGACCTCAACTGCTTACTGTAGAAAGTTGATTTGAGGATCAAATGAAATAAAATACATGAAAGCATTTTGTAAACTGGAAAATACTATCCAGATATCAGGATTTATTATTCCTTCTTGATCTTGCCATTCCACTGCCCTCTCCTCTCAAAGAACAGAAAAGCGCTGGCACAGGGTCATTTTCACAGTTTGGAAGGAGGAGTAAGTTGTTGCTTTTGCACCTTTCAATGCTAGCATCTGTTACCCCAGCTCTGACAGCTGCTACTGAGTTCCCACCATGAAAGTCACAAAACAGGGTTGGGTCAGCCCCCAATCTCTGCTCTTACCCTGCCCCACACCTTATTAAGAAATTAACATATCTTCTCCTTCCATATGCTTGGAAAGGGGCCATGAAGGAAAGCTCTCGACAATCTTTTCATCCTATTTTTCATCTGGTTTGGGTTTCTTTCTCTCCCCCACCCTGATATTTGCAAATTATAAAAAATAACCACAACATCAATAGGAGAAAGAGCATTTGCAACTCCTTCCCCACAAGACTTTATTTCCTCTCACACTAAACCTTGCAAAGAATTGTTTCATTTCTCAGTACCCTATCCAAGAAAATTTCCCATTCAGTAATATTAATAATAATATATTTTTAAACCTTGACTTAAAATTACAGTAAGTGCCAAGAGGCTCTAGTTGCTATTTTGTTGAAATAATATCAGGTTTCCTGTGATGCTTTACATAGCTGTCATCTCTGTGATATGATATGTCCATGATTTATTGACCTACTAAAAGTGCTGTCATTGACTTGTCATAATAAACTTTTCTTAAAATATTAAAGCGTAGAACATTGACTAATAACTCAAACTGGTACAGAGCCTCGGTTTGGTTGTGAACTTGGATGTGGTGGGCTGAAGTTCGCCTTTTATGCCTTGAAAATGAAAGCTCTGCCTTGGCCCTCGCTCAGTTCTTACTCCCCCTCCCCCCAGGGTTAGTTGTCACTAAACAGATTGGCAGAGAGGAGGGGACAGCATGTGAGAAACTCTGAACATGAAGGACAGACCATAAGCCTCAGCCTGAGGATCATTGCAGTCTCTGTGCAAACCCAAACACGGTGAACCTTATCCGACTAACCTGCCTTTGTCAACAGGCACCGTCTCCACTGGGGTGGGTTGGAGGTGGGGGTTAATTTTTTCAGAAATGGAAAAATGTCGGAGCCAGGAATCGGAGTTTACTGTCCATGGATATTGGAAGAGGCGCGAATTTTGAATCAGCAAGTATCCAGGCACAGCTGAGACACGTGGAAAGCTTGTGGTCAAGTCTGTCTCCCTTTCAGAGACCTGTGCCTCTGACCCTGGCATGCTTGTCAGCTGATTCTCTTGACTCTGGTCCTGAAGGAGGTTGATTCTGGTGACCTGACCACTATTTCCCATTGAAATGTTCATGCCCTGGCTCTCATCTCCCCAGGTTCAGCTGGCTGTTCTGATAAGCCTATGGGATGGGAGAGGGCTAAGAGATCCTCCCCATGTGCCACACATGTATTTAAATTAGAGATTTAAGGAGACCATGTTATTTAATCCATTTGCCATGAAATAAGACAAATCAATTAAGGTACTAGTTTTAGATGTAGAAGTAGGATAAGGCTGGGGCATAAGAGAAGGAAAGAGATGGGGGGGGGGGGGGAACCAAAGAGAAATGAGAAAGTGCAAATGAGAAAGTCAAGTGATAAACCACAATCTCAAATAAGGAGATGCAATGAAGCATTTATGAGTATATATTTTTATAAACATGTATGCACAAACATACACAACCAAAGTCCTAATGGATGGTCACCAAATTGCCTTTGAGACTCTAACTTGAATGTAGTCTTTTGACCAGATCCAATTTTAAATGAATTACTTAAAATTTTTTTTTTGTTTTCTTTATTCATAGAAATTCTACTTGCATTGAAAGATTGGGGGGGGGGGGTATCATTAAAAACCTGGAAAACTTTTAAATCCTTTGTAGTAATAATTTTTTAACTGAGGGAAAACAAATTTTGCGAAGAAACAAAATGCATATCTATAGCAATCTATAATACACATCTTTGCAGTTCCATTACACTTTAGAGTCATTTTATCAGATTAGAGGCATAAATAGATAAATATACTTAAATATATGAAGAATTTTGAATGCTCACAAATGACCATGCTTCACATCTGGAGATGCAAAGGCTTGAACTAGGCTCCAAAAAAAAATAAATACGCCTCGAAGAAAGCATTCTCGACCAAAACTTGCTTACTGATAGGTAGGAGGTGAAGGTTTGGAGAAGAAGACAAAATTCCTGTAGAGCAGATGCTTGTGTTTGAACTTCAGGAATGCAAAAATATACTTGAGAAAGACTTCTGATTTTTTTTTGTTATGATTTCACATTTCTGGTATAAACAAGAATGGGTACGGGAATTAACTTTTCTTCTTCAACTAGCCCTTTCTTAACTAATACTTGGTGATACCAGTGCTAATCGATCAAAAATATTGGAGGTAGTTCAGTTACATTCTCCCAGAGTAGAATGCTAAGAAATCAGTCGCTAAACCTATATCACAGAATTGCTCAGAGAATGAGATAAGAATGTATTCTGGGGAAAGGGGGGTTTTAAATGACTCTATAAATAGAAATATGACATTTTCAGTTACTTGTTATTGGAAATATATTAGACATGGTTATCTTATGGCTACTCTAGATCTTAAGCCCCTTGAGAATAGGCATGAGTTAATCATGCAGTCAGTATAATACATTAGGCACTGTGAGTAGACTTTCATTTTTCTTCCCTGTGCAACAAATATTTATGGAGCTCCTATTATCTTCTGGGTCCTTTGGTAGGAACAACCACACAACAGTAAACAAGTCTTAGGAGTCATCACGGTATTTACATTCTAGCAGAAAGGACTGATAAAATCTGGAAGACATTTTTTTTTTGAACCTCAAGCTGCTTACAAGCTAGATTGAAATGAAAAGAAACACATTTGAAAGATTAAATCCGAGATATATATATAGCAAAAAGTGTATATGTTTGGACACTCAGAACTTCTGAAGAATGGAAATCCATGAGCTATGGAAAGCTTGGAAAGAAGATCCAGTGTTTTTGGCCTTGAAAGGTGAATGAGATTGGGAAGAAAAGAGATGAGGAGTTCTTGATAGGAGGACCATCAGTGGGCAGGGATAAGAATAAAGGGGTCTGCATCCTCTTTATGCTCCCCAGGTTTGGTTTAGTGCCAAGGACTCAGTGGGCATTCTACAGGGTGGCAGCCTCCCCTGCTCCTCCTTGAGCACCTGCACACCTCTTCTTATTGACAGAATGGGGGAAAGACTGGCTTACAGCACGGCACATGTTAGCATTGGCAATATCCGTGCAGGGTGACACACCAAGGAGATGCCTTTACCAATACTTGAAATCAATGCCTTGTTGACAGAACTCTTTCTTAAAGCTGGAATGCAGAAGGTCCCTTGGGTCTCATGTTGCTCTCCCCTGGAAAAGCTGGTGAGAAACCAGAGCTGGACTTGTGACTCACAGGAGCCTGGCATGGGACACAAGGAATTTGGTTTGGCTCATTTAGAAAACCAATTGATTGGGCCTCAGATAAACTAAAAATAAAATGCAAATCCCTATGCTCTTCTGAGGTTGTCTGTCTCAGGACTAAATTTAAAGATTTAAAGGAGTTTTTCCCTTGGGGAAGGGTAGGCATGGAGGGGCTATGTAGCAGAAAAGATGTCAGTTCTCCGTTTTTTTCCCAAGGACTTTCACAGGGTAAAAGATTTGTAGGTCCAAATAGAAGCAGAGAGAAACATGATTAGTTTAGAGAAACTCAGTCAAATCTTTTGTTTGCTGTTATGGAAACCAAACAACTGCTGGATTGAATGATACTAATATTATATTTTTATTTTTCAACCGTTCTTAGAAACTGGTGGAGACACAGCCTAGGTTTACACAGTCTTAGATTAATTCCACAGCCTGAATAATCTGGAGGAAAAGGTGAACTAGATCAGAGAAAGTCCTAACACTCTAAGAGGAAATGCATGGAATCTATGCAAGCAAGCACAGAAAAATAAGCTTTACATCCAAATAAACAAGGAAAAATTTTGAAGGGTAAAACGACAAATTCAATCAACTGCACAGTGGCTTCATGAAGGACAAGCATGTGTCTTCCAAGGAGGTCTGGTGAGTCTTTGCCATGTATCCTGAGCTATTGTATCCACTGTAGTTTGATGTAAAATTCAATATATAGAGAGAGGCAGTTAGGAGGAAATGTTTATTAAAAACAGGTGAGGGGGAATTAGTGAATAAATAAATAAATGAGGGAGAATGGGCAAATCTTCCTTAAAGAAGAAATCCAAATAATCTAAGTTGATACCCCTCTCCAGGTAGAGCTTAATTCTCTCCCTCCCTCTTGAGCAGGAGTTGGATGTAATGACTTGCTTCCAAAGAATAGAGGATGGGAAGGGAAAAATATTGACTTTACAGTAGAGAAACCTGGAAGACACAATCTTAACCAAGTAATCAAGGTGTACACGGTCAGTCAGAAAGCGTGCTGATGTCCTTATACCCTCTTTTCTCTCTCTTTTTTTTTTTTTTTACTATTTTTTTTTAGGATTGTCCCTGAGCTAACATCTATTGCCAATATTTTTTTTTTCTTTTTCCCAAAGCCCCCCAATACATAGTTGTATATTCTAGTTGTAGGTCCTTCTGGTTCTGGTATGTGGGACACCACCTCAGCATGGCCTGATGAGTAGTGCTAGGTCCACGCCCAGGATCTGAACCAGCAAAACCCTGGGCCACTGAAGCGGAGCATGTGAAGTTAACCACGTGGCCACGGGGCTGACCCCCATTATACTTTCTTATATGATTCAATGAGAAGGGTACTTCACCTATGTGATATTCTTTCCAAAAATCCATAACCCCAGTCTAGTCACGAGAAAACATCAGACAAACTGAGGAATGTTCTACAAAAGGCCTGGCCTGTTTTCATCAGAACTCTCAAGGTCATAGGAAACAAGGAAAGACTGAGAGCCTGTCACAGACAAGAAGAGACTAAGGAGGCATGACTAAATGCAAAATGGTATACTGGATTGGATCCTGGAACAGAAAAAGGACATTAGCGGGAAAACTGGTGAAATCCAAATGAAGTGTAGAGTTTAGTTAATAATAATGTACCAGTGTTGGTTTTTTAGTTTTGGCAAATGTATCATGGTGGTGTAAGATGTTAACTTTAAGGGAAACTGGGTGAAGGGTATACAGGAACTCTCTATTATCTTTGGAAGTTTTCTGTAAATCTAAAATTATTCCAAATTATTACTGCTTTTCCCTTTATCTCCTAGGTCCTCTTCACCCTAGATTCCATGAAGGTAGGACTTGTACCTTTATCTAATTTCCCTGTTTCATGACAAGAGAAACTGTTCTTTGCTAAGTAAAAACAGACAATGGAAACTTCTCCCTCATCTAAAAACTCTTTGGCTTTTTATTTTCTGGCTTTTTCTTTGGTGCCATGTGTTCTCAGTATATTTATAAAACTCTTGAGTTATCTTTATTCATAAAGCCATGAGAAAGTAAATTTTAAAAAAAAATCTAAAAGAAAGTGATAATACCCCCCAAAGATTAGAGTCAAAGGACTATAAATAGCTAGATTATCAAGTAAAGATATATTTAAAGTGAAACACAAACCATACTTTGAAATGCCACAATGCTTGAATTTCTGTTACAGAACCCTACATCCTGAGCACAATATTTCAGAATATCCAAGCAAAGGCCAAAGGATCAAACATATATTTTCTTCTTATTTAAGGGTCTTCTTTCATTTTATTGCAAGGCCCTGGGGTAGCCTCTCAGCTTAAGCCCAGTGTTCACCAATCACTTGCTAATAACTGGAGCTGAAAGAGGGCTCTGCCCTAATGCCATTATGTTCAAGAGCCATGATTGATTGTGTTATAGTATGTTTTTGAAACCTAATTACTGTCTGAGTGAGTATCTGAACTCATTAATCTTTAGTCCTGTAAATAAGTAAAATTGACTAAATAACTGGATTTCTCTAATGATGGCTTAGGTTATCTTTGGACCTACTGCCTTGCCCTACCCTCTTCAGGGCAGCAAATTATTTTGCTTAATGGTAATTGCTCCCCAGTTTTGAAATCAATTTATAAAAGTCGGCTTATAAAACAATTTTCCGTGTTGCCTTGTGATTGCCTGGTCCCTACTCTATCTTTGTGGTATAATGAGCACATCCTGTGATGTGTTCACAAACCATTGTGTTTGCTGATGACCCTCCTTTGTGAGGAGGGTCACATCACTTAATGAGATAAGAAGCTGTGCGTGTGGGGGTCAGGGAGGAGAGAGTGAGTTGGAAGAATGGCTTTATTTTCATCTTACTAACTCTACCTTGGCTTTTTCTCCCCACCAAAATAGAAAAAAATTCATGTAACATGGCTTGTTCCATATACTCCAAACAATGTAGTAATTAGTAAAGGTGTTTTCCTTCTTTCTCTACTATCCAACTCCAGCATAACAAGGGTGTGGGGCTTCACTGTACATTCTTCACTATACATTCTTCCTTCTCTTACTTTTCTTCATGTTTTCCTCCTTGTTACCATTTTGCTATCCATTAGAACTGTTCCCCAGATAGTAGTTTTATGAGGAAGAGGATTAGGTGATGTTCATATATACCCTGGGACTTCTGCGTCCAGACAAGATGGAGTAACACGGACCAGATATGCTCTCCCCCTGAAACAATTAAAAATCCAAAAATATATATGAAGCAACAGTTTTCAAGACATTGGACATCAGGCATCAAAGAGCAGAGATCCCTGAGAGATGAGAACAAATGAATTGAGCTCTACAATTGCCACACGTTATATCCTTGAGAAAGTTTATAGGCTGTGGCCCAGGGAGGGAAGACTGCCTGAGTGAAGAGATGAAGCTTAGGATCTGGGGAAACCAAGGCAGTTAGAGGTCACAGGGCAGAGTCCAAGAGAGGGAAATGCTACATAGAAAGAAAACTCTGAAGCTCTGTAGATGGTCCTTTTTGAATGTTTTGCTGAGTACTAAGCTCATGTGTGTGAAGAAACTGCTTAGGAGGAAGAAAGAATCACTCAGAAGGATTAGATGGAACAGGACCTGACATTCACAGAAGGCAAGGAATAGCACCTGTTTCTACCAGCCAGATTGGAAAACTTCACAATTCACTGGGCATTGGGTAGAATTCTAGGAAGAGTTTTGCTTCAGTAATTAAGAACAAATAGTTCTACACCTAAATCTACCCAAAAAAGCCAAAAATAAAGCTAGACATGGACCAAATTTTCAAAATAACTTAAAATCTCAGAACTAAGTTCAAAAGTATTTATGGGAATTCGAAAATACCCAGCATCCAACAAAATAAAATTCACAATGCTTAGCATCTAATTAAAGATTACCAGGCATGCAAAGAAACAGAAATATAAATATATGACCCACCTGAGTTGAGAATCAATTAGTCAAAATCAACCTAGAACTGAAAATGATGTTATAATTAGCAGACAAGACTTTATTATACAGTTATTAAAATTGTATTTCGTATGTTCAAAAAGCTAGAAGAAAGATTGAACAAGTTAGGTAGAGACATGGGAGATGTAAAAAAGACCCAAATCAAACTTCTAAAGATGAAAACTACAATGTCTGAGATGAGAAGCACTTTTGATGGGATTAGCAGCAGCAGATTAGGCACTGCAGAAGAAAAGATTAGTGAACTTGAAGACACAGTGATGGAAGCTATCCCAAAGGAAATATGCAGAGAAATAAAGCACAAGAAAAAGTGAAGAGAGCATCAATGAGCTATGAAACAATTTCAAGCTGCCTAATATACATGTTGTTGGAGTTCTCAAAAGGGGGGTGGGATGGGGCATAAGAATATTTAAAGAAATAATGGCTAAATTTTCCAAATTTGATGAAAACTGTAAATCCACAGATCCAAGAAGCTCAATAAACTCCAATCGCAAGAAACATAAAGAAAACCACATCAAACACATTGTAATCAAATTGCTCAAAAACAGTAATAGAGAAAATCCTAAAAACAGCCATAGAAAAAAAGACACATTACACACAGAGGGACAAAGATAAAGATGGTGGCATGTTTCTCATTAAAAACAATACATGCAAGCCAGTGGAGGAATGTCTTTAAAATTCTAAAATAACAAAACCTAGGATTCTATACCCAGTGAAAATATCTTTCAAAATGAAGGCAAAATAAAGACTTTTTCAGACAGACAAAAGCTGGGGAAAAGTATCATCAGGAGAACTATATTACAGGAAATGTTAAAGAAAATCCTTTAGGCAGAAAGAATATGATACCAGATAGAGATATAGATCTACATAACATAAGGAAGAACATCAGAAACATTAACTACACAGGTTAATATATAAGGTCTTTTCTTATTAGCTAAATCTCTTTAAAAGATACTGGACTGTTTGAAAATAATAATATTAATAATAATAACAATACAGTGTGGGGTTTATAATGTTTCTAGTAGTAAAACATATGACAACAATAGCACAAATGCCAGGAGGGGAGAAATGGAAGTATACGCATTATGAATCCATTCATAAGTTAACATTTATTGTTTAGGAAGAGTTTCAAATACTGTTTATTTAGCATCTATTATGCATTAGACACTGTTCTAGTGGTTAGAGATACAATAGAGAGTGGAACAGATAAGATCTCTGATTTCATGGATTGTACATTTCAGTGAGTTGGGAGTTAACAAACAAGTACACAAATAAGCGGGATAATTATAGACTGTTGTAAGTTCCATAGAGGAAATAAACAGGATGATGTAATAAAGAATAACAAGATGGATAGTGATAACTTAGACAGAGTGATCAAGAAAGTTGTCTGTGACAAAGGGACAGCAACCTGAGAGATGAGAAGAAGCCAGCCTAATTGAGAATCAAGGGAGAGGATTCCAGGTTAAAAAAACTTCTAAGCAAAGGGCCTGAAAGTGGGTAAGAACTCAGCCATTTCTAGAAACTGTCCAAGGACCAGTGTGGCCTAAATATAGTGAGGGAGGGGTGGAGAAGTGTGAGATGATGCTGGGGCAGAGTTCAGATCATGCAAGTTCTTGAAACCATGGTCATGGATTTGAGCTTCATTCTAAACACAATGGGAAAACATTGAAGAGTTTCAGCGAAGGAGTGAGAAGGTCTGGTTTACCTTAGATGAATGGAAACAAGGAGGCTAGTCATGAGACCATTGCAGTAGTTGAGGTGAGAGATAGTGGTGGGTAGTATGAATTGACACAATGGCACCAAGAAGAGACATAACTAGCTTAAATTTATATTTTGGAAGTAGAACTGATAGGGCTTGATGACAGATTGGATGCAGAGGCCAGAGAAAGAAAGAATCTAGTAAGCAGTGGAGCTGGGATTTCACCCAGGTTTGTTTTCACTGCTGCCATTAAGAGATTGAACACCCATTATGAATGGCGTATCTCACCAGTCATGAAAATATCAAAAAGCATAAAACCGTAGTCTTTGCCATCAAAGACAAAGATAGCTGAAAATAAAAGAAACATGCTAGGAACCAAGTGATACCAACAAAGTGTTTTGGAAGTTCAGAGGAATAGGAAGAGGATGGGCCAAGGAATGTAGACTCAGAAGACTGTGATTTGACAGGGAAGGAGAGAACATTGTGTGAAGGGTGAGTGGTATGGAGAGACCTGGAGGTAGGGATTCACACAGGGTTTTCAGGGAACAATAACTAAACTACCATGGCTTATTAGTAAATAAACCCTGAATAGAGCTGGTTCTGAATAGGCAGCTGTAGGTGAAGTTGGACAGCTTAGAATGATTGAATGGTAGTGCAAAACCTTTAAATGGCAACCTTCAGATAGACCAATTTATCATCATTGTGGAGCTATTGATTAAGATTGGAGAATTGATGTCATACATTACATGCACCATAGCAATCATTTTGAGTAAAAGTTACGGATAGCCGTGTTTTTTCTCCAGCATGTAGACACAGCCTGAGACAAATGGTGAAAGCAGAATTCAACATTTTTCTCATTGTTTAAGGTTTTCTACTACTTCATATAAATGAAGGGTATCATTTTTCCCCCTTTTCCTTCTCCTCCTTCACCTTCTTCTTTAAATAAAAATGTACAACTGGTTTTTCTCACTGTAGTGGTCATCTGTGATCTGTGATAGTTGGAACTTTCTTGAGCGTTCTCAGAACATACAGATGTTGTAAATGGCAGTAACCCTACCCACTGAGAGTATTGTGAAATTTGTAGCTGACTCTAAAGGCACCAAAGGTTAACTAACCCCACTGGGTGACTCATAAGATTGGTCCTATGGAAAGTAGCCTCAGTTTTGCCAATCTTACGGAGTCAGGGAGAAAATCCACAGCAAAATGGTCCACTGGAATCCTTTGGTTTGATTCTGTAGCCAAAAGGTGGCCATTGCCAGTCTTAGGCCCCAACTTCAGAACAGAAGCTCTGAAATTCACAATTTATGAGTAATTGTTCAACTGAGCCTTCCACAATGAAACCCTCACTTCTTTCCATGTGTTTCCAGCTGTGCAATAAGAAGAAATGAATCATTTCGGAAAAAACAACAATGGAATCAAGTCCTGTTTCTTTCTGTTTTCCAGATCAAACTCCAAGCTGTGTTCAAATGAGGGATAGTTGGCATCAGTGAACTTCCTCTTCATCTCTTCTTGCATCCCACTTCCAGTAGTTTGAGCTTGTCTAGGATCTAAATAGATTTTTACCCTAAATCACTAGATAAATGTGTTATTCATTGCTCTCCGGCTGTGTACACACACACACACACACACACACACGTCACAATTTCTGAACAACATGCACAATGTAATCAAATGATTCCTATTCTGTCAAATCATTTATTTGGAAACATTACTTGAAAATTAATTGTATGGGTTGTTTTTTTTTAAACTTTATGACTGGCTTAATGACTAAAAGATGGAGGTAACAAGATAGCATTTTAACTTTCAAAATTAAGCAATAACATTAGCTCTATACAGTCAGACTATTAGAGCAAATGAGCAAACAAATATATCTTCACAGGTGGCTTATTTGTCTATAAGCCTCTCACTTCTGATGTTTCATTCATACTACCTTTCAGGCCACAGTTTCAAGGGAGGTCAGTGTTCATCTAATCCGTTATATAATACAAGCTGCCTCTGTTTGGGAGAAGGTTGGTTCACTGGTAATTGTTAAGCCACTTTCTAAGATCTGTGTGTGTTCAAAAATGAGAAAGAAGTCACTGGACACTGGTGGGAACTCAATCTTCTATACCAATCCTCCACTTAAATAATATTCATCTGCTTCTGGCCCTTCCTCGGTCATGCCTTGGGTTTTTTCACCTCTGCGTATTTGCTGACCCAAGTTCACCACTTAGGACCCTCCATTCCTCTCCATCTATTCCTCTTGCTCCCACCTAGCCTTCCAGGCCCTGTGAAAACCCCACCGCCTTTGCAAAGTGCCCTGACCACACTAACCTGACTTGATGGCTTCCTCTTTTGGGGTCTCTACTTTGGCCCTTTATTGCTTAGATTGTTTATTGTTTTTTTATGTCCGTCAGTCCAATTTCCCTACTAGATGTAGATAGATGAATATCAAAGATGTTAAAGCAGGTGATCATCTACTCCAAATTTCTCAGTCTTCAGACTCCTAATCCAGTGCTCTTTTGACTGTGTCATGCTATACCTTATTAATTTTACTATGCCCATTAGCTTTTGAGAGCAATGATTTATAAAATTACTGAGTCATTATTTATTTGTCATTAAGCAAATATTCATTGAGTGTCTAGTAGGTGCCAGGCTCCATTCTAGGTACTGGAGATACAGTAGTGACATTGATAGAGTGACCTTGTCCACTCTCTCAAAGGGCATGCATTTTGGTGGAAGACACATAAAATAAACAAATTTAGACAGTAATAAATGCTATATGTACAACTGAAGAGGATACCTAGGGTGGTAGGCTAGAGAGAGATGGTGGTGAGAGGAGGATGCTACTGTAGCTAAGGTGGTCAGCAGAGGCCCCGCCGAGGAGATGGCATTTGAGTTGGGATCTGAGTGATGAGTTGGGGGTGGTCTTGGGGGCGTCTGCGAGAAGAATGTTTCATGTGGAGTGAAGAGCAAGTGCCAAGGGCTTATGTCAGAGTGATCTTGGTGTGTTAGAAGAGAAAAATATGTGTGTGGCTGGAGGGAGGTCAGCAAGAGGAAGAAGAGCAGAAGTGGTGAGAGATGTGGAGGTAGCTGGGCCCAGAACATGCATGACCTCTATATGCCAAGTTAAGAGTTTGCAGATCCTTCTCGGAGGAAGTAGGGGGCCCAGGAAGGCTTGATATAGGGAAGGGACATTATATGAGACACATTTGAAGCTGATGACCCTAGCTTTCAGGGGGAGGGGTTTTTTCCCCTTTTTTTCTTTATCTTTCTTTTGCTTTTGCTTTTATTTCTTTGGGGGGTATACTATACACAAAGCGCACACATCTTAACTGTCCAGCTGCATGAATTTTTCCTAATGTATATACCCATGTAACTACACCCATAGTAAGATAGAGAACAATCCCAGCGCACCCCAGAGGGCTCTGTCACGTCCTGCTCAGTCATTGTCTCCACCACTATTCAGATGACTTCTATCAGCACAGATTAGTTTTGCGTATTTTTGAATAAAATGTAAGTGAAATCATATGGTATGTACTTTTTTGTTTGTGGGAAGTACTGCTATGTAACAGTCTATGGAATGAATCTCACTATTTATCTTACTATTGATGGACCTTTGGGATGTTTCCAATTTGGGGCTTTTATGAATAAAGCTTCTATGAACATCTTTGCACATGCCTTTTGGTGGACATCTAAGCTCATTTAGGTTGGAATATACCCAGTAGTGGAATTGCTGGGTCTTAGGATTTATATTTTTAGTAGATACCACCAGTTTTCCAAAGTGGTTGCACCAATTCACACTCCCACTAAAAATGCATGAGAATTCTAATTTCTTCCCATTATTACAAATGCTTGGTATTATCAGTCCTTTTAATTCTAGCCATTCTGGTGGGAGTGTAGTGGGTGGGGTTCTCATTATGATTTTTTGTGGAGGAGGGGTAGCGGTTGTTTCTCATAGATGCTTGTGATTATGCTGTTGATTGTATGGTTTGGTTTTAAGAGTTTGGTTTTCAGCCTTCCTGGCTTGCATTCCCTATTTCCCACACACATTATTTTCTTTCCCTTTGCAATACCCCCAAGAGCAGTATAGAAGCCAAGCATGCTGATATGACATCATCAGTTCATTGTCTTTCAGGAATGTGATATTTCATCTTTTATAGGGTGACCCTATTCCAGATAGAAGGGAAAATAGAAAACAGGGCTTAGAACTTGAAAGAGAAAATTTGGGTCAGACTCCAGCTTAATGCAGTTTCCATTCTTGGAGCCAAAAGGCCGTCTAGTCAATGCACAAAGGGAGTCGCTGGAGGAGTGGGGACTGTTGGTTTCATTACACGCTCATTATACCACTGCATCAGGGTGTCTAGGATTTTGCGCTAATGATGAAATTAAGGGTGTTATGCTTCATTTCCTGTTTCGGAAAACAGAGTCTTTGGCTTAAAAAAAGGCTAATTGCATATTGTTTTAAAAAATTGGGTTGATAATTCATCATATCATAATTAAACTAATTAGAATACTATTATTTTCCAACAACTTTAATGAGGTCTTCCACTTGGCAAGGAACCTGTGAGACCAAAAACTATTGCCATTTGTTAAAAGATGGAGAAACTCTGATGACAAACGACTCTATTCAGCTGCCTTTTGGTTAATAAGATTTATGCATTAATCTAGTTATACTTTGTTCCCTCGAATTTGGCAAACTTCTGAAGTTTTCCAATTTTCCTACTGTGTCTCTCCTGCTCCCCACCCCCATCTCCTCCTTAGAGAATTCCTGGCGTCTGAGTTAAAATAGGTGGAAACATTCTCTGTTTCCAGCCGAGGCTCCCCAGCTTGGTTGGAATGCTCGTCTGGTTGTAATAGAGCCTGCTTTTCGGCCAGCAACTCTTAAAATAGCTCCTTGGCTTATGAAGCAGAAAATAGAAGTTTGGGCAGATCAGTGTCTGCTTACAGGACGTTTCTGGCTGCTTGCTTTGGGGGGCACTGTTGCTCCAGCTTGAGAACTCCAGTGGGGCTCTGGTGAGTGATGGCTCTCCGTTGCGCAATTTTGTATCTGCACTCTTGTCAAGTAATCATTACAAATGTTTCGTGGAGGAACAAGTTGGCTCTGAGCAAAGGTCTACCCCTCCGAAGAAGTGAGGGCCTGAGGGGTGGGCACTGGTCTGTCCGTGGTGAAATTTTCCCTTTGACAGTGTAATTAAGTGCTAATTAACTAAATGAGTGTAAATGTTGAAGGCTGAGATAAATATCTACATTTTCTTAATCTATTTTTCCCCTCTAAAATTTGATAAAGGAAATTTGGAGTTAATGGAGGATATATGTCAAATTTTTTTTTTTTTTAAGATTGCAAATCTGTTTAGAAGGAACTCAGATTCACTGGTTTGGATTTCCACAGGAAAAGTTAGCAGCATATAAATATAGAAGAGGTACAATAAAATGCACATGTGAGATTGCACTAATTATGTTAAGAAGGCTTAGTGGAGCTACCTTTTTGCAACATCTGGTTTTTTTCTGGTCTTTCCACATCCTGCAGATGTTGCTGAACACATGAAATATACTGACAGGAGAATACATTAGCTCACGAAGTCATTCCAATGAATAGAGCAAAGAGTAGCCTCTTAACTTTCTAAAAAATCTAGTTAGAAAAGAATTCTGCTTTCAGAGCAGGCAGAGATTAGGCCAATAATTGAGAGGGGCCCAGGGCCTTCTAAAAGTGTCAATAGTGATCTGTTCTTGCCAAAGGAGAAAAGAGATGCTTTGTGGAGGGGCAGCCAGAGTAATAAATGGGAATCTTTGTAATTCAAGTAGTTTCTCATTACCTTCTGTGGTTAGTGATTAAAAATAGGGCTGAAGAAGGGGCGAGGGAATCCTACTCCTTGTGCAATCAGTCGGTCAGTCAGTCAGTCATAGAGCTAAAGGCTCCTGATCCATCTTGAGTTCAGCTCCTAGGCCTCTCCTCCTGGCCTCTGGAGCCCAAAGAGAGACCCAGAGGCACAGATAGACTGCTCATGCGGCTGAGGCAAGCGCCTTGGGAAGGTGATATGTAATTGAGGCACCATCTGTGGCATGGGGCTGATGACAGCTGCACGATGCCCTGACATCCCTGTGTCAACACCCTCCCCGGGCAGGAAAAGACAGGGGCAGGCACTTGTATGCTGAGCCTTTGGGAGAGCAGACACAGGCATCCCTGAAAGGGAAGGCCTGGGGAGTTTGAGTTTATTAAATAGGAATTGGTTGCCTATGAGATTAACACCCTGAAATAAATGCAAACTTAAGAAATATTTTGGCCTCCAGCCCACTTGGCAGGAGGATTAGGAACCTGGAATGGTCAGAAGGACAAAGCCTTAAAGGGCCAATGTCACATTTAGTTTCTGGCCGGCTGTGATCTCTAAATTTCCCCACCATTTACATCACTCCTTTGGGTTATGGCATCATGTGTCCAGAAGACCCCTATTAAAATGTGTAACAGATGTTTTTCTGGCCACCAGCCTGGTGGACAAGAAGTACACACTCATATAAACTCATCTACGAGAAACTAGGATTTCTCTGATTCAGCTCTGAATCATTGAACTCCAGTTACTGACATCCAGTCCTATTTGCCTGCTTCCCTCCGGAGCAAAGGGATAAATCTCTGGGATGTCTCACAAAAGATTATTCTTGCATGTTCTCATACGGTTTCCGACTTCCTTCGGGTCATCGAAGAGGGGTCTCTGCTGCTTGCCTTTCATTTCAGCAACAATTTTGTGTATGGTTCCACCAGGCACGTAGCTCCTGGCTGCACCATTTCCCCTTGCCCCTGGGTCAGAGGAGAAATTGCTTGTTGAAATTATGCAAGAACTCTGCCTCCTCAGAGAGTGATTTCAGATCCCCCCAACCTTTCTCTCCACCGGGGTTATACCTCCCTTCTCCTTTTCTTTTGCAACCAGCTAGTTTCTGTTTTTGATTCTTCAGCCATATTTCCCTATGCTCAATTGACAGATTAAACCCCAAATGACTAGTTTTTAATCCTCTTTGGGAATTTTTGACACTAACGTAAATGCTTTACTTGAGGAAAGAGGTTTAGCATCATTGTCATTATCATCATCGTAATTTTTAGCATTTATACCACTTTCTGGAGTGAATGACATGCTTTCCCATCTATTATTTCTGCTGATGCTCCAAGCACTACTGGTATAGGCAGGCCAGAAATTACAATGTTGAGATTATAGGTGAAGCAATCAATGCTCACAGAAAGTAAAGCTATTGGTTCAAGATCACGCAGCCAGTGAAACGGGGATTCAATCCATTTTAGATTCCAAGTTTAGTACTTTTCCTGGGCATAGTGAGCCCTTATTAATACTTTAACATGGTGGAAGTTTAAAAAGATAGTCCATAGAATGGGAATGTTTGTGTAGGGCAAGAATACAAGAATAAAAGAAAGCAGGCGATCTACACAGAAATAGAGATATGGAGTCACCACTACTTTTCCGTAAAATGTGTACTGCAAGATTTTAATAGGTGTATTCTTAGGAAAAGGGTTCCACAGCCAAACAGGCTTACTAAATATTCAATTAAATAAAGTCATGAAAATTTCTTCATTACAGCACTCTCAGAGCCTTTGACACGCATTATGAATTCCCAAGGCAGGGAGCAGATGTACTATGAGCAGTTTGTAAACATGCTTGACACAGCGCCCTTCTTGACTGAAGCATCTCATGAGAATACATGTGGGAGGGAGCTGGTCAGAAACACCATCATGTACTCCCTGAGAAGGTAGGTGAGTTGGTCGAAGCAGGGAAAGTTGAGAATTGTTCAGATGTCAGGAAAAGATCTGGAAGTCATGTTTATTCTGCTATCTAATTACTAAATCAAAGAATTTTATCACCCAGTTTAGTAGGCTTTATGTTAAGGTCCTACAAGGGGCAAAACTGGTATGTTGGTATTCCAGATGCAGGGTTTTATTGGAAGAGAAACTGGCAAGGCTGAGATTGGTGACAGTATAGTGGGAAAAACATGGAGGAAGGAGGGTGGGAGAGCAGGCTCTAGTCTTGAATATCACTGACTAGTCTTAGCTGTGTGATCTTAGTCAAGTCCCTGCACCATCTGGACTCCAGTTCTCTCAACTATAAAATGAGCAGAATGGTTAATGATTCCTTCCAGCCCAAGATTTAATGATTCTATAAATAGAATTATATGTTATAGAGGATGATAATGGATGTTTAAGGTGGAGACAAGTTGGGGAGCTGATTTCTTATGGAATGCTGTGAGATGCTAGTTTAGCGTTGCCAGAGAGGAAAGTTGAAAGGCTAGGTGGAATTGGAAGCAATTCACCCTGGTGACTGGTGGATACCAACAGACAAGGAGCATGACATGTTACCGCCAGTATTAAAGCCAAATTTCAAAGTCGAGTGGCCCCAGGATTCCAATCTGAAAGCCAGAGAAGAATCACTGGATAGCCATTGCTGGCCTTGAGGGAAAAACAGAGATTACGTTATTAGCAAGACAGTAGGCTTTGGAGAAAAAGGGCCAAGCTTAATTCGTGGAAGAATGAGAAAGATTAATCAGAGAAACTACTGAGAAGGAAGATCAAATCATCAAGAGATGAGGAAGGTCAGTATCGGGGATTGGTGGAAGAGTCAAGGAAATGGAGAAGAGTAATTAAACCAAGTATGTAGGGAGCCAATAGAAATGGGACGGGAGAGGGACTGGAGGATGGGAGAAACATAAAAAATACCTGAACGAATGGTCTTACTGTGAATAGATCTTGACACCCAAGACACAAGGAGGGGGCTGATATGATGTCCTTTTCCATTCAAGACTCAAAAGGTATAAAAATCTCATTCCACACTGTTTCTTACAAAGAGATGCTGACCAGGGGCATGAGATATACTGGAGTTATATGGGATATTCATGGTCTGAGTATAAATGTGTTTCTGGCCCAATAGCCTTTGAGTCTTTGAGTCCAGCAATGGATTTGCATTTGTCTTTTTTTCACGATCAACTCCCTGGGTGATCTGAAAGTCATTTCTCCTCTCTGAGAGGTTTGTACTCATTGATAAGCAGAGAGCCAAGGACTGGAAAAATTGGATGTTAAGGCCAATACTTTTAGGAGGACAAGGTTAAAGCCCACACCTTAAAATCTGAAGTGCTGTGCTTCCTGGAAATTATGGCTGCTTAACCTCTCTGTTCTATAGATCTCCATCATTTCCTTGCTGATAGGATGTAGAAAGCAAGGTAACGCAAGGTTGCCTTAATGATAAGTGTTTGTGGCAACTGATCTAGGAAGAGAGGGAAATAAGATATGAAATTTATGGCAAGCTTACAGTGCTCGGCCAGACCCTGACTGGACATCTTGTGTAGGGGGAATGGGACCTCAGCCATCACCCAACAGGTCAGTTCAATGCAGAGTTTTTCTTTGCTCTGCTCTCCTCTAATCTCATAGACTCTGCAACATCTACATGAAGCAAGTATTAGGTTAACATAAGTTACAAGCCTCCTGCAACTCATCCCTTGGTTTTAGGAGCTCTAGAATTCTTTAGCAGATCCGATGCTTGGGAATTTTCTGCAGCTGCAGTGTCTACATTGGGCAGCACAAAACAGGACCACACTGTTTAGGAAAAGCATCCCATAAGAGGGGACACAAACCAAGAAAAAGCCCATGTATTCTCTGCCATAATCACTCATTGCAAACAGAAAGGTCTTTCTATGAGCCTGGTGCCAGGCTGGACCAGAGTGAGAAAACATGGCCATGTCTGTCTTTGAAGGGTTCATAAGGGGCATATTCTTGTTTCAATAGGGAACAATATTTTCTTAGAATGTCCCTTGATAAATAATACACTTGATTTGATTTGTTTAGAAATAATCTCATCTCGGGTTGTTTCTAAGGAATGCCAATAGTAAGCTGAAAAGTGAAGAAGTCAGCTAGTCAACTAGACGTTTCTAAATTTCTGGATCCTTAGCAGAATGCACAAGAAACATCTGTTCAGCTGATTATCACTTTAGTCTTGGAGGAAATCTTGATTTCTTGTGAGGATAGATGTCTATGGGTAAGAACAACCCATTCGAACTCATCTCACAGGAACCAGCAGGAAGGTCGGGCCAATCTTGCCCTGAAATTGCAAATTTATCCTTGAGCAAAGCCTGCCTTTTCCTTCCTGTTTCTTGTGTGTTTGGTGACTCAAGAAATATATGCTGATGCAAAAATGGGCAATGCCTGGCAATTTCGATCTTCTTTTCCTGATCAAGGAGCACCGCAACTTTGACGTTCCTCTCTGTACAGCCTCACTCCTCACCAGCTGCAAATAATTTTTTCCCCTTCTCCCACGGCAGTCTCTTCTTGCTTTCTGTGAGACTAGCTCCTCAAGGACAGAATTCATAACCTATTGCCTTATTCTCCCAGTGCCTGCCTTGGTACTGTGCACATAGGAGGTGTTTTAGAGAGATTGATTGAGTGAACAATATTCTCTCAAGAAACCACATAGACTTTTCTATGCTAAGCTATCCTACCCTGTTCCAGGTCCTCTTCATTTCTTCTTTAGATGGCTTTAGTTTCTTTTTATCTGTCCCCACCTTTTCTGCCTCTTGAAGTTCTTCTTCATGTAAACTGGACTAAGGAGACAAAGTGTGCCAGCTCCTTTTCCTTTTTGCCCCTGCTGTAAACTGGAGCTTTGTATCCCCGCCCCCCCCCCCAAATTCATATATTGAAACCTAATCCCTAATGGGATGGTATTTGGTTGGGGAGCATTTGGGAGGTGATTAGGACATGAGGACGGGCCCATCACGAATGACATTTGTACTCTTATAAAAGACACCCCAGAAAGCTCCCTTGTCCCTTCTGCCATGTGAGGACACAGAGAAAGGACGGCCATCTAGGAACCAGGAAGTAGGTCCTCAAGCTACCAAATCTGCTGGTGACTTGATCTTGGGCTTCCTGGCCTCCAGAACTGTGAGAAATAAATGTCTGTTGTTTGTAAGCCACCCAGTCTACAGTTTTCTGTTACAGCAGGGCGAACGGACTAAGACAGCCCCTGAAGATAAGCTCTCTATCATCATGAAGTTTTCCCTTCTAGTCACTATAGGAAATCACATAAGTAAAATAAAAAATAACAAGAAAATCTCACAATCTTCTGATAGTCATGTTTCTGTTCTATAGCTCTAATTCCCTCTGAAACGGCCAATGAAAGAACTTGCTGTGTTTATCGCTATGACCTGAATATAACAAATGTACCACATAGCCCAGTCTGTGCATAATAGATTCATAGAAAGAGCAGTATGTCAGGGGAAAAATAATAGAAAGATGTTTAAACCTTACTAATCTCCTTGAACAGGAGTTGGCAAACTATGGCTCCCTCGCCAAATCTGTTTGGTTTTGTTTTTGAAATAAAGTCAGGGTTTTTTTTTTTTTTTTTTTTTTTTAAATAAAATTTTGTTGAAATACAGCCACATTTGTTTACATATTATCTATGGCTGCTTTCAAGAGACAGAGGCAAAGTTGAGTAGTCGTGAAAGACACTGTATGGTCCTAAAAGCTGAAAATATTTGCTGTTTGACCCTTTACAGTGAAAGTTTGCTGACCCCCATCTTAGAAGATGCCAAAAGGGGAAAGCATTCTTAATGTACAAGAAAACATTTTTTTCCCCATTTCTGCACACTTAGTGACTTCCACAGGGACAGCAGCTGCTGTCTCAAAAAAGAAAGTAATCCTTTGGTTCTGCCAACTTCCTCCCAAAAATCCTTCCTTGAAACTGAGCCTAGTTAGCTCCTAACTCCTTCATCTTCACTTACCTTCTTTTGAATCAAATCCTTCTCTCCAGCTACTAAGTCTCATTTTTTCCCTAAAAACCAAAAACTCTATCCTCTCTGCTCATTCCACTTTTCAGCTTTCTCTTCTGTCTATCACAAACAACCCAAGAGAAGGTCCAGGATTCCCACCTGAGGGATCTTCCTTAGGAGAGGTGCGTGAGGAGGAGGCTCATAGACTGGTCAGAATTACATAATCTGCTCCTGTAACATAACGAATCATTTTGATGAGCGTTCCCCTCCCGAGGCGAGGCTCACCAAAAACTTGCCTTTACGCAATCCTGGCCTTTACATCTGAATCCAGAACTCTCTATGACATCCTCTCTTCCTTCATGTAGCCTGATAGAGATAAGTGCCCACTCCCCTCACACAGGTCTCAGGTAGAAAATCTGCCCTCTCCAGCTTCCTATAAGGCGATGCCCACCTCCCAGGAGCTCTGTCCTTCCCAGTCAGAATCCCTTCAGGACATTTCCTCATTGACAGCATTCATCTTTGCCATATGTGTTTGATGCTTGCATATGTACGTATAAGGATATATATACAATGCTTACGTATATGTGATGCTTACATAAATATACATACATATATATATATATATATGGTTTTTTAGTAATTTCTTTTCCTGGTTTCAAAAGTGAGTTTTGTTCATTGCAAGGAAATTTAAAATACAGAGTTGTATAAATAAGAAAAACGTCACCAATAATCCCACATGCAGAGACAGCCAGTATTAACATTTGAGTCTATAACTTTATAATTATTATTGTTAGGGTGTATGTGAATCTTATACATATGTATGTATATATACATATATACACACATATCTAATTATTAAATCAAATTTTGGTCTCTAGTGTGTACTTAGTTTTGTGTTTTTTTCATTCAGCACCCCATCCTGTGTCCTTTCTTTTGGGTTTGTACTTCTGTACACAGCTTTGTACTTGAATAGTTGTTTTCATGAGGGGCAAGCAGGGTTTTCTAATCCGATCATAAACTCCTTGAGCGTAGGGATCATTCCTCCTTTTTCATCTCCTTTGCCTTTCCTCGCCTCCATTCCCATTCCCACCAGCAGCCAGTGTCATTTAGTAGCACAGAACGAATGTTGGATAAATATTTTCTGACTAGAGTTGAATAGAATGATGTGCGACGCACCCATAGGAGGGAACTGGAGCGCCTGATCTTCTTCTCTTGTTCTTGCCACACAGAGAAAGTCACAGCTTGAAACGAGCCGTGAATGGTTCTTTGGCGGGCGCACAGCAATACACCTGCTGAGTTACGAGCCTGATGAATCATTTGCCTGGTTATCTTGCTAGTCATGCTGAACTGAATGCCACTTTTCAAACCAAACAGGTCCAAACTAGGGCTCTTTCCTTGCTTTGCTCTTGGGTTAGTGTTTTCTCTGCAAATAGTCTCCCTATCTCCATTTTAAAATCTATAATAGACTTACAAAAACAATATTCAAAGAATACTTCACCACTCTTCCTTTTCTAATAAGTTTTATTACATATTTCCAAGTAAATTAGATTTGGCCCTTGTTTTATTTATACACAAAACCAAGCAAAGATATCAACATGGGATAAATTAATAAAAAGGCGTAACCCTGCCAGGTATTTCCTTTGGGGGACAAACCAAATACCAAAACCAAACTCCCAAAACTTGTTCTTATCTATTTCATTACACGCTTTGGCAAGTCTCAGTGACCTGCTTGTTTAACTGACCTAATGGTTTTGTTTATGTTTTTTAATTTATTCCTTTGTGAAAGTTAATGTCCCTTGGCTTTAGCATCCGAACTTCTCTCTTCTGTCCCAATCTTCCTTACAGACCCTCCCGACTCCTCATTCCTTAGATGAATAACTACAAGGGTCACTGAAATTAATGAAAAACACAATCCTAACAACATGAAACTAGAGGCCCCATTTGGCTCTAAGGGGCTCTGTTTGGGTGTATCAGATTGCCTTGTATGATGTAATGGCTTCACGTGGGTTATTCAAAATGTAACCTCAACCCTTCCTCAGATCACCTGTTGGACTGCTGTTTGCCTGAGGTTGAGCCTTGCTGATGTTGCTGGGTCTGTAATGCATTTAGCTAATAATAATCCCTTCCATTTGGGAGAGTGCCTTCTACTTTTCAAAGCTTTTTCACCTCTGTATCTCATATGATCCTTACTCAGCCTGGGAAACATTTCCCATTTTGTGGATGAGGAAATTCAAGAGATTGGCTTGTTCATGGTCAGACAACCAGTTTCTCCAGCCTCTCTCTCTTTCTCTCCTTCTCTCTTTCTCTCAACTATTCTAAATAACTCACCAAAGTTTAAGCATCTTATTAATGTTTCCACTTAACATCACTTAGTATACTTTCTTGTAGTTAGAAAATACAGTCATATTAAAATGTTGCCCATGATTTTGTATTAGAAGCTGAATTCTTTTTTCGGTTGGCATATTCCACAATCTATGGTTTAAAGGCACTCAAAGCTGGAAAGAAATCTAAATGTCACCTAGTCCATACCCTGGCTTCTTAGTCTCTTGTTTTCAAACTGTCATACACTGGGACAGTCTGAGAGTCACTGACCTCACTTGTATTGGAACAATTTTCTCATATTCAGGCTTTTTATAGCCTTTTTCTGGTCCAACTATCCTTTTAGTAAAAAGTCTCTGTTATAACTAACCCAAATCCTTTCTTCTGAAGTTTGAGGCTCTTTCACCTTATTTTCCTCTCAACAAAGTTAGCCAACAGCTCTTCTCTTCTTTTATTCAGTATCGGATTCTGATTCCCTCCCTTTTCCTCCCCCAAAATTTGAGCTTTTTGCATCAGATCAGGATGATTTATGACCTAAAGAAGGTGGACATCCTGGAAGTTATTTTTCTGATAAAGGTATAGATTCTCTAACAAAAGATCTCAAAGTCTTGGTGGCAGTTTGTAGCCAGAGTAAAAGCAAACTGTCCACTCTTTGGGGCTGTGTTTCTTGAGTCTCAATTTCAGAGAATCCAGAGACACTGTGCACTCCCAGGAGTAGGGATGAGAGATGGCCTTAGCTGTGCAGAGGCTTGCCTGGAGTAAACTAAGCTGCAGAGCTGTAACTATGTATGTCTCATGCAAGCTCATTTTCTAGTCCCTTTTTATGTTTATTTCCCTTTAGTCATCCTCTAGCCTCTAATAAACTCTTGCTTAAATGCTTCTGCCTGATCTCAACTGTGCTACAAGGAATTCAGGAAAAGGTTAAGAGTCCATGCTTGGGACAGAGGGTTACAGAGGGAGACGTTTCTTCTCTCCCCCGAGGGTTGGTGTAGTTGAGCCAGATAGCCAAGGGAGAGCTGAATTTCAGATGCAAGAGACAACACTGAGCAGTCTCGTCGCCCATCCATGTTGGAGAGCATCCCTCCGTTGCTCATCTTAAGGGATCTGCATTTTATTTTACTGAGGATGATAGCAGCTTTTTTTTTTTTAATATAAAGAAACTTATTGTTAACTCATTTAGCAAATTTATTTAACTCAACATAGGCAGCATAGCTTGGCCTCTACCAAATAGTCCAGCGGTGTATTGTTGTGTATTCTAGAGCAGGGGCGGAGAAGGTACAGCGCCATAGCCCCAACCCAGCCAGTTGCCTGTTTTTGTATGGCCTGGGAACTAAGAATGATTTTTAATGATTGAGAAAAAGAATCGAAAGAAGAATATTTTATGACATGGAAAAATGACTTGAAATTCCAATTTCAGTGCCCATAAATAAAGTTTTACTGAAGTACAGCCACACTTATTCGTTTCCTGTTTTCTGTGGCCGCTTTCTGCCTATAATGGCAGAGCTGAGTAGGTGCAACAGAGAGCGTGTGGCCTGCAGAGCGTAAACTATTGACTACCTCACCCTTTAGAGAAAGGTGTGCCAACCCCTGGTCTAGAGCACACCCTTCCTAATTCCTCTTCCAGGAGTTGTGATGACTCTATCTGGTACGAGCACTGGCTAAGTAAGAGCAGGAAGTTCTTAATGTTTCTGTTTTAGATCTTGTGAGTTTGCCTGGGGAAATTTTGTGCTGAGCAATGTTTGCTTACCTTCTGGAATGAGTTTCCAAAGCCCCCAAGCTCATATTGCTTAATGCCCTCTCTCCATGGGAGCATCAGAGATACTAGTAAAAGGAGTGTTTGACCCATTATGTCACTTTAACCTGCAAAACTGGATCTGAAGTTTCACTATCAGAGAGACATTTGTTGAGAACTTTAATGAAGCTGTTAATTTAAAACTTTTAAAGCAGCAAAAGTTAAAAAAAAAAAAACAGCTAAAGAGGAAGGAAAATAAAAATCCTTCTTGCTTTCTAAGTTGAATCCAAGCTCTAAGACCTAGGGATAGCACCAATGATTGTGTTTATAAGAATGAAACCTATTCTGGAGGAAGTTAAGGATGAGCATCTTCAGGTTGCCTGGGGTGTTGATGATGTAGAACCCGGCTCCATGAAAGTTTGTCTACCTTTTCTGATCCTTGGTTGAACTTCAGTGTAGTAACAAGTAAAGAATGAGATTGTGCTCCCCGTGATATCTGAGGAGTCAAATTTTCCCTCCGTCAGCACTAGAGCTACTTTGTTCCTGAAGAAACCCATGCTGACTGTCCTTCACCTATAGCCAAACTGGACTTTTCACGGTACTAAGTTACTTAAAGGATGTCTGAGCAGGCGGGTCTTGGAATATAATCTGTAGACATTGTGAATACCCCTTTGGGCCACTCAAAGCCACTAACTGCATCTCACTCAGTCATTCATCTATTAAATATTTATCAATTAAATAATTATCAACACTCAAGGTATGTTGAGATCTATGGAAGATACAGGTAAAATAATAATTTTATCTACACAAAAGTTTTCATTTACTGCTTAATAATAACCTATGAAAGAGGAATATTTCCTTCCTTCCTTCCATTTCTTCTCTTTCCTTCCTTCCCTCTCTCCATCCCTCTCTTTCTTTCCCTCTCTCTCTCTGGAGATAAGGTGATTACAAAACCTAAGTGGTATGGACCATAGCAGCTACAGGCTTTCAAGAGCTTATAATCAAGGTAAATACAGGGTTCTCTTGAACCAAGAAGAGAAATGCCAGACCCAGACTGGGAAGGACAGGATGACTTCCTGAAAAGACAATACTCAGGCTGAGACCTGAAGATTCACTCAGAATTCGTTCTATGAAGAGTACAAGGAGGGACTGTCATCCTCAGTGAAGAGAGCCATATGGATGAAGACCCAGAGGTGAGTGAGCCCTGAGTGTGTCGGCTCTCACAAGGAGGTCGATGTGGCTGCAAGACAAGGTATGAAGTGTAGCTGGTACTGAGAGAATAGGCGGGAGGAGAGCAGGGACTTCTTATAAATGGCCAAGGAACCAAGGAGCAGGTACTTTTACTTGAGGGCAAAGTGATAGCATAATTAGGTTGGTATTTCAGAAAGATCATTAAGAACCAGTGTGAAAGATGAATTTAAGTGGAACGGAATTGAATTGATTGTTAGAAGGCCCGTTGCAATAACTCAGGCAAAAGAAGCAAAGCAGGAGAGAACTCCTGGTGGAAACTGGGCTTTCTCCTATGATCCCTGAATCTTCTCTCTGCACACATCTACTCACTGCATTCCTATTTGTGGGTCCACGTGTCTGTTTCTTCCACTGGTTTGTGACGTCTGGAGAGGAGAGATTATGCTCAGGTTGTGCTTAAGTTTCTCGCAGAGAGCTGGGCACAGAGAAGCCCCCCATAAAGTTGCCTAACAAGTCAATTTTGGATTAATCTTTTTATCTCAGAGCCTATTCATTCAATAAGTGGTCCTTGTTAAAGCGATAAATACATATCATCCTAGTTAGAGCAGTGCCTATAATTAGCTTGGAGCAATAGGTGTTGCCATGCGCTTTCCAAGTCTCCTGCTTTGTAGAAACCCAACATCTGGGTCAGTAAAATAAAAAATATTAGATTTCTGTTGTTTTCTCTCTTCCAAGTTTCTGGAAATATCTTTCCTTTCATAGATCTGCTTATCTTGCACAAACTAAATCAGGAAGATATTCTTATAATAGGTCACTAATATCAAGGGCTAGACTCACTTTTATTAAAGTGACAGTTTTAATAATCTTTCCCTTTTTTTTTCTGGAGGCATTAAATCAATCAGTAAATAAATTTTAGTGTTTTATAAGGAAGAACATCCAACGTTCACTATTATTCATAAATGGAATGTCCTGTTTAGAGAAAAGAGGTCCTCTGGCTCCTGTGCTGTTGAGACAGATCAGGTGGGCATTTTCTGGCATGGTGCACAGGACATTTCTGCTTTGGGGAAGGTTGGATGGAGTGAGCTTTATGATGGCCTCTGACTTGAAGATTCTGGAGTCGTATTTATTGAAAATCTGCTATTCTATGTTTTTGTTTCTGTTGGTTTTAAATGTTGACCATATAACAAAAACCTTTTCAGGGAAGATATTTTTAGCAAATGCTAATGCAAGGATGAAGAGAAGCAAAGAGGGAATGAATGTAATCTGACCCTCTGAACTCAGAGCTGTGGCACATCCTCATAAGATACGTGTATATATCTTTTTTGGTACCTTGAGCCACTGTGAATTCATACTTTGGTCCTTCGTGAAATGCATGAAAGACATCTTCTTTTATTTCTAATAGTCCTTACATAGGATTCTTATTTTCATGGAACTAGGAAGTTGACCAAAAAGAAAAAGTAGCATCCCAGAAGTCCAGCCTTAGAACTTCTCTAGTATGGACTGAGTTTTTTGGTTCTGGGGTGGATATAATTTACCTTGGGTTTGATGTTTTAACTCTCACCTCATAGGCTATTTCAAAAATTATAATCAGGGTGCACCTGAAATGAAAAAAGGATTTAGGTTGGGGGACAAGAAACTTGTGGTGTAGTCCTAGTCTATCATGAACCAGCTATGTCTCCCTCAATGACTTCCTTAATGTTCCTACGTCTTGTTCTCCTCATCTACCTAATGACGTGGTAGACAGGACAATCGGAGAGGCCTCCCCATGTCCCTACATTCTGCAATTTGATAATCAATTATTTTGGGGAAACGTTTGGACAAGCATCAAACGCCTTTATGTGGGCTTACCCAGGGATTCTGGGCCTCTAGGATGAGCACTCATAGCTTTGTATTAACTTTTCAGGACACTCAGTGCATCATTTTTTAGTTTGCTTTTAAATTTTATCTGGTGAAAGACATATAAGACACGTAGCTCTCCTGGGAAATGTAATGGCTCAATATATTAGTATTATTTTGATGGGATGGGCTGGTGAAACCAAGACATGGGTTTTAAAGTCATGGAAACATTGCATTTTTGTTGAATTCCTGCGTATAAAAGATAAACATTTCTTTCTCTTCAAGTGGTGTTTATGTTATTCACTAGAAACATGATTGACAACACATAAGCAGGAGGTGATAGTATATTTATATGAGACCCACACAAAGTAATCCCACATGGAGAAATATCCTATAACACAACCATTAAGGATGGCTTGACCAAAGTGTTCCTTTTCCCTGAAGGAAAAATATATCTTTTAATAACTGAATAATTCATCTATTTTGATTCTTCAGACTAGATTATGACCTGAAGTTACTGCAGTACTACAGGAAATCAAGTTTGATTTTGTAATATAGTCAAATGAGTACTTTAGAGTGCCATGTCTGAGATCAATAAGGAAGCAGTAACTACATTTACTGTCATATGATGATATTGATGTAAAAACATAATGGTCAAAATTATAAAATCAATTTCATAATTTAATCAGAAATGTTTATTGATACTGTTAAAGTTGAATTCAATAGCTTCTGGTATGTACTTAATTTCCTACCTGTCAGAAAAATGTATTGAAATGTTCTTTCTTGAAAATGATTGGAGTTAATTCAGTAGAGAAAACAGCAAAGTTTCATGCCAATAGATAGAGATTTCTTCTTACTCCAACTGTTGTTGGTGAATGCTAGAAGCTTTTTCTTTGGTGCTTTTAAATTCAACAAAGCAAGGAAGTATCCATCAGCCACCCGAGTGGTTGGAATGGTCATCCCTTAAAATATAATCAACTGCCTTCTTGGGATGAAGAGAGAGTTCTTATTTTACCATAAGATTGCAGAAATGAATAGGCAACACATGTCTAGAGGTGTGAGAGGTGTGTGAATACTCAATAGCCCCTTACAAAATGATATCTAGTTAAAAAAATAAATGAGAAGAAAGAAAGTTCTAGAGACTGTAATTCTTTGATGCTTTTACTTTGCCACTAGCTACTAGTTTTGATCTTTATTCACATTCAGTTGAAAGTATCTTAATTGAAGCAAAAGTCACTTAAAGGAATGGCTGTGAGTGTGACTTGTATGTTTGAAATAAAGTTCTTGTGGATTATGAGAACCTGTCCAACTTATCCAATTTAAATGAGATGAAGACAAACTTCTGAAGGTTTAGCAGTTTATTCAGATGTATGAAACATCTGTGTGTTGTGACCATAACACAATTTTGAAATCCTGCATGACTCTTTAGAAGTTATCATTTTCTTATTCAAAACTTAAAAATCATTCTCCATTGTGTAGTGAATGAAGTCATTTCCTTGTACTGGCATTTGAGTTTTCACTATCTGGCCAAACTCTTTTCTGGCTCATCCTCTCTCTTCTATCACACTTTCTGCTTTGATCAAACTTGCCTTTGAACTTGCTCTCAAGTGATCCATGCTCTTTTCTTTGTCAGTGATGTTCTCTACCATATTGACTGCTTAGCATTTTTAGTGTTGATTCATGTCCTATTCTGCCTTGTACTTGCATCTTCTTTTTGGCGCATGTGTCTTGCCTCACCAATTAGACTGCAAGATCTCTGGAGGTTGGTACTGGGTCTGCTATCCTCCAGAACGTTGAGCAATTGCACACATAATAGTTGCTCAAAGGGTGTTTGGTCAACTGAATGTTCTGTGAAATTGTTAAGATTAGAGTTCCCAGAGGCAGCATTTTGGAATGCAGCCAAATTCATTCTTTGGGTGTGCTTCAAGTTATTGTAATGAATCAGAATAGAAAATCATTCTTAATTAGAATCATAAAATTTCTGCAGAGAATGGAACTGTGGGTCTTATTGTAAAAATGAGAGAATGAAGGCTCAGAAAGTTCACAAAGGTGTTTCGCCTCAGAGCCTCCATTTAGACCCCAGGTCTCCTGATAGCTGTCCACTCCTTTTTTACTATACCGTGATGACTCCGGAGGAACTAATTCTAATTATCCACTGATGGTAGGAAAGGGGAGACAGGTTACTTTAAAAATGAACAGAATCCTTTGAGTATAACATGATGCTCCAGAAGTTTTAAGAATTGATGACAGAAGATACTAAGAAGCTTTATTTGGATTGCTAGTTATTAATTTTTGAAATTTGGCATGAAATATTCTTATTAAAACAAGTCAAACCAGTAGTTCAGCAAAGAACAAAGCTAAACCACGTGAAAAGATATATATGGACTGTATTTTGAAACAGAGAATTCACTCGGTCTGTGTTCTAACTCTAGGCTTGTATGGACCTGCCTTTACAATTTTCCCCCTTTCTCTCCAACGGGCTGCTCCCAACCTCCCTAGGCCACCTCCACCTTCATAGAAGTTAGCTTTTCCATTTGTCTTGATTGTTCTTCTAATGTCAAATATTCACATTAAAGATTCAAGTTTAAGTTTTGGTAAGTGTCAAATAAGAGTATGCCTACACAAAAAGAAAAGGATGTATTTAGGCAGGAACAAATTAATACATAAGGAAATATGAGGATATATAGCCAATGCCAGTGTGAGTCACTCTACAGAACTTACATGTTCCAGCAAAACTAACTATAAGGCAAATCCTGTTTTCCTGTTAACTCTCATATACATTTCTATTGGGGATAAACATCCAATTGCTTGGGTTAAGATGACCAAAGCAGGATATTTTGGGCCATGGATGCACACATGTCATGTTATGTAAGATTTAAAGACTATTATAATATTTTTCTGGTATAATATCTACTATTTGTTGAATGCTTATTATATGTTGGCCCTATAAGTACTTTATATATCTCATTTAATCATCACAATAACCTTTCAATATCTATATTATGATCTGCACTTAAATAAGCTTAAGAGCATGGCCTTTGAAGTCAGAGATACCTGCATTTAACTCCCACTTCCTCCATTTACCATCAGTGAGACCTTAAGCAAATTACTTAACTATCAAACCTCAGTTTTTCAGCTGTAAAAATGAAAGAATAATAACACGCACTGCATGGGATTTTGTAAGTATTAAAATAGAGAATGCACATATGGTGTTGAGCAGAACCCCAAGTACATTGTAGGGGACTCAATAATTGTTAGCAATTTTTGTTTACTGTTATTATGGATAAGGAAACTGGTTCTTTGTTTTTTTAAAGATTGGCACCTGAGCTAACATCTGTTGCCAATCTTCTTTTTCTTTTTTTCCCCCTTCTTCTTCTCCCCCAAACCCCGCAGCACGGAGTTGCATATTCTAGTTGTAGGTCCTCCTGCTTGTGCTATGTGGGACCCCGCTTCAGCATGGCTTGATGAGTGGTGCCATATCCGCACCCAGGATTCGAACCAGCAAAACCATGGGCCTCCAAAGTGGAGCGTGTGAATTTAGTCACTCGGCCTCGGGGCCAGCCCCAGGAAACTGATTCTTAAAGAAGTTAAATGACTTGTCCAAGGCGACACAGCAAGTAAGTGGAAGAGCTGAAATTTAAACTCAGGTCTGTCCAAATTTCAGTGTCTGGGAGAATATTGCGGAGGCCCATGAAATAATCGGGGAGTGGACCTGGGCAGGGTAAATGTGGGTGGAAAAGAAAGAATATATGAGTGTGAGACATATTATAAAGAAAAAGGTGATTGACAAACTGTGACATAGAGGGAGAATGGTCATAAATGACCTCAAGATTTTATACCTGGACTAATGGAAAAAGGAGGCAGCTTCTTGTGCTCTTGGACTGGATCCCCGGATCCTAGACGTGCTGCTGCTGAAACCGCCATTGGTGCTGCCTCAACTGTAACCAGAACTCTGTATGGGGGGCTGCCCACCCTGCGGCTCCAGAGGCTGTAGTCCCTCTGGCCCTGCTGCCACCATACCACCAGAAACTCAGCAACTGCTGTGCTGTTGAAATCAGAAGCAGAGAAACGACACTGCTTCTTTCTTCCCACTTTCTAATCTTCCAACAGTTCCTCCACCTGGCAGAACATAACGAGAAGCCAGCTGGCAAGGGTGTCTGGGAAATGTAGTTTGTAGGCTTCCAGCCCCAGCAATACAGAGCAGAGGATAGGAGGGAAGGCTGCGGGGCTGAGAAACAAGATAAATAACCACAATAGGAGGAAACATTACAAGAATTAGGAGCTTCAGGAGGAAGAAATGGTTTTAGAGAAAATAGGTTGTCTAGTTATGGATAACTTATATCACACAGAAAGGTAAATGCTTCTGCTCTTAGAAATACATTAAAAATAGGATACATTATTTGTTGGAATCGACCTGTAAAAGTTAATTAAATCCTATTATCTATGCTCATGCTTTAACATTAAGACAAAAGCTAATTGAAGTAAAATATAATAAACATAACAACTGAGTCATATGTGTATATCAGCCTCGCCATGTTTCTCCTGCTATCAGGTGCTACATAACAGAATTACATTTTCATTCATCTACAGACCTCTAATAATTGAGAAGAAGTCACTCGAATGAGGAAGATCTGTAGGTCCAGGAACTATCGTTTTGTTCCATTTCCTTTTTATAACATGCATATAATATTCTCAGGGAATGTAACACTGATGCTTTGGCATGAGAAGTTCTTAAACTACCAGACTTTATTTAAACTTTATGGTAAAGCCCTTGATTTTTTTTGTACCCTAGAAGAAAATAAGGAAGAACTGTGACCACTTTCTGAGTACGCCTTTTCCTCTAGGTCCAGTCCTTCTCACACTACTTACTTCCCTCCCCTTTCTTTGTTAAAACACAAAGCACTTATGTCATGAGACTCAGATGGTTCCGTGAGCAGACCAGGGATGCTCTTGGGCAATTTTTCACATGGCGACTCCACCTGCAAACTTGAAGCCTGTGCAATCAAGTTCAGAACTTATGGCTGAAGGGCCTTTAATATTTTGTTTTGTAAAGATTTTATTTTTTTTTCCCTTTTTCTCCCCAAAGCCCCTCAGTACATCGTTGTATATTCTTCATGTGGGTCCTTCTAGTTGTGGCACGTGGGATGCTGCCTCAGCGTGGTTTGATGAGCAGTGCCATGTCCGCGCCCAGGATTTGAACCAACGAAACACTGGGCCGCCTGCAGTGGAGTGCGCGAACTTAACCGCTCAGCCACGGGGCCAGCCCCCCTTTAATTTTTTAAGAGCAATTTGCCACGAACATTTTTAATCGTTTTGAATAGAAGAAAGTAGTCTTTTCTGTTTTCATCAATACCATTTTCACCTATGACCAAAAATTTTAATGAACCTCCTTTCTTAAATTTTTATTGTCTTCTTTGGTAATTATGGGGCAAATATAGCTAACAGAATATGAACTTTTTATCCTTGTATCAGTTTTCTAGTTCTTTTTGAATCTATTTGAGCTATTTGAAAACATAGATCAAGGTCTTTACTTGCTTTGAAGCCTTCCTGACTATACCAACTTATAGTGATCTCTGAGCTTTCGAAAGAGTGGCTTTACAAAGATATCCAGGTTTCACGTCGTATTAGGATTGAACTAAGGAGGGCTTCCCACTCTCATTCATCCAGGGAAGCAGAGGGTTGGTGATGAGCCAGCCAACTAAAATGGTTTTATTCATGATTTGCCAGCTCTCCATCTACAAACAAGTTTCCTCTTAATCTCCACCACAGCCCTTGGTTCTTTGGTTCATATCCCGGGTTCAAGTGGTCACTATCCTTGCTGCCCAGTCCACAAATCCACTGCCAATAGCTGGATGAACTACCTCCCCCGGGGCTGGGCCAGATCACAGCAGGGTTCACCACTGTCTGTGTTTCCCCTCCTCTTCCTGGGCATATTCCTCAGCCCCATTGAATCTAGGTGGAATTGTAGGACTGGTTCTGGTCAATGGGGTGTAAGCAGATTCCTGGCCTCTAAAATCTCCGTGAAATTCTCTCCTGTCTGGCTTTTCTCTTTTCCTGGGCAGATGCAGAAGATTTAATGAGGCTCCAATCAGAACCACTTACTAGGCAGTCTGAATCTGAGTCTGGAACAGAGCTGGCTGACCTACACCAGTAGGAAATCAACTACTGTTGGGTTAAGTAACCTATAAGTATCATTACCAACATCATCATCATCATCACCATCATCATCATCATGATCATCATTAATGCAGCCAGTCTTCCATACCCAACTAATAAATACATACATCTTGAAGAATACCCATGTGATAAATTAGGAAACATAGCCTTAAAGAGATTAAGTAGTTTGATCACTACTCACAGCTAGTAAGTGGCAAACCCAGGTCTATGTTACCAGACTTAATTTAACTAGCCATCTGATTGCCACCATTAACCTGCAATCTGATTGTCACCATGGCCTGGGCACCGGTATACCTGGAGATATTTTAAGTCAATTAGGAAGACCAAATAACTGCTCTGTGGCAGACTGAGGAGCAATATGAGATGAGATGCCCCTGACAGGTATCAGGCAGAAGAGGAGGAAGCTATGCAAGAGAGCTCTGGCTATTTGTTCAGCCTGCACGTATCACCTTTCAACTCTAATTACTCCTATTGAAAAGTATCAACTCCATCTTTACCACTTCCACCTGCACCTAGCCTAATAGGACCAAACCCTGCCTCTCATACAGCCGTAAAACCCAAAATGGGGACCCCAAGGATGTAGTCAAAGCAGGCGAGGACCAGTTCCTGAACTTAAGGAACTGGATAGGGTCAAGAAGAAAGGTCAAGAGAGCCAGCCTCCTACTTCAAGTATAATCAAACTGGGTCTGAATTTTTCACTGGATAAGTTTAGGAAGCCCTGTCACTTTTTCAAGGAGATGAAACATAAAGAAGAGGCAATGTACATTTTTTCCTTTGTTCTTTAAACTTTGTGTATTACCTAAGCATCTGGCTTAAACTGGCATATGAAAGCAAGCCTACAAAAATGACCATTTTTTAGACTCTAGCCCATTGTCATTAGATTTATCACTTTTGATCCACCAGGGGTTCAGCTTCTAGGTCTGGATTTCTACTTTCCATCCCTGCTTCTGGCATCCTTGGCTTTAGCCACTGCCTCAAGGTCTGCTCTGGGTTCTTTAGATTTCAGCTTTACACCTGACTCTCAACTTTACTCAGCCTCTGATTGTTGGAAGAAAATTCCTTCCTCTAGAATAGCTCAGTGGTATTGCCTGCTATCCCCATTTCACCCCCGAAAAACGGCAGCGTCTTCTTGTCAGGGAATGAGGAATCAAGACAATAGAGCACCACCAAACATAAGACTCTGTGGCCTTAAAACAGGTTCAGACTTAAGTTCTTGCTTATCTGCCAGAACCTATATCGTTTGTCACAGACTTACAGCAAATGACTATATTCTTTAGATTCCATCAGCAATATGGAACAGGCTCAGCCAGAGGCTACTGCCTTTATCCTGCACTTCAAGTCGAGCTCACTCTTTACTGATGGTGATATTTGGAACTTGATGGGACACCAGATGTTCCAGCAGCCTTTCCTTAATGTGAAGCTTCTATGACCAGAAAGCTGAGCGGCTGTATTTGCATATGAAACTGTTTTCTATGGCAGTGCTGGGAATATTAAGTGGTGATATTCCATGGAGCTCTGGAGGCTTGCGTCCTTAGCAATGATTTAGGAAGACCTGTTGCAAATGACTACAGCTAAATTGGCAAGCTGTGCAGCTATGGCCTTCATGTGGTCCTTAGGAGTGTCTCTCGAGCCAGCTAGCATTTACTGCCCTGAATTATTTTCAGTGCTCCCAGGATGGATTCAAAGAAAGGAAGCTCCTACCCTAAAGGAGCTTACAGTCTAGTCGTATATGTAAGACATACACACGGGGACACAACAAGGTGAGATGAACAAAGTGAGAGTGTGGGAGAGACTGTTTATGTAAGCACTGACGGGATTGAAGGTGAAGCCAGTCATTTTGATTGCCTTCTCCTCCATGTATTTGAAAACCTCCAATTAAAAAAAAAAAAAAAAAAAAAGAGGCATCAGTATTTGACTACTCTTTATTGTTTATTTCTAGTTTCCAGATGAGCTACTCATGATTTTCAAAGATGACGATAAACCAAATGTGATTACTTTGAACATAGTAATCTGTTAAGACGCAAAAATGAAAAATGAACTATGCCTTCTTGATTAGGGAATTTGAATGGTATTTCTCTAATATAAACCCCTCAGAATGTCCTGTGCCTATTCCACCTTAGAGTTTTGGACAGTCCCTAAATCTTTAGTGCTTGAAGGCATCAAATGTCACCATTTATTTTGTTTTCCTCCTTGTATTTACCTGCTCATACGTTAGCATTTACATTCTCATTAGAGATCTTCATTTTGGGGAGGAATCCAAAGTGGTTAAAAGGTTTATTCAGACAAAACTTTTATGGTCAATTTGATTGGATTGACAAGTATCAAGCAACCTGAAAATATCAGCTCTAATAAATCTTTTGGCGTATGTAATTCTGCTATAATCTTGGAATTTGTTTCTTTCAGACTCTAGACATGACTGCTAAAGAAAAACACAAGGAATACATGAATTGTAAGACAGATACAGACACAGAAGTGAGGTACAGTGCAAAAGCCCTGCTCAGGTTCTGAAACAATGAGGAATTCTTTTGAGGGATTTTAGACAACGTGGAGAAACAGTTACTAAAGCCGCAGGAATGCCAGGCCTAAAGCTCAGGCTGTAGAATCTGAGTTTAAAGAGATGATGATGGATTACCCAATTCTTTCCTAAGACCCTTCTCAGAATCCCATGGTGAATGAAGCCCTGGTCAACACGTTTTTCACGAGGTTGCAGTGGTAACTGAGAATAAGTAAAGCGGGAATAAAGTTGAAACTAGGACTAAAGAGAGCGAACAATGAAGATGGGCTCAGTTCCTTAATCTTTTAAAGATATTTTCCAGGTGGATCGACTGAGCTGTGTAACATTTCCAAACATGTTGATAAATCTCCTCATCTATCATGATGTCACCAATGACCCTAAAAATCTGCAGTCCATGGTTCATCATGAAAACATTTCATGGATGCTTTATTATTTTCTGTGAAGGAGGGTAAACTCAGGTATTTGGAATTTGGGGCTTGCTCATTACAGGCTCAGGCTGAACTGCAAGTGTGTTTGAATTTAACCTTTAGCATGAGGATGTTTGAGTAGAAAACTACAAGGTCCTTTATTAAATTTAAAACCATGGGGTACGTGCTGAATGGCCTTCATTCCATCCCATTGTTTAAATTCATCAAGTAGTCACTCTGGAATTATTTCTAACAATTGGGATGACTTCATTTGTGTTTGTTTTCCCTTTCTATTAATCCATGACAAACTGTGAAATTTGCCATTTTTACCATAACCAGGCCATGAAATTTGTCATCTCTCTCTGTAATTTACATGGAGCCTTGGCTATAGATACATTTCAGGCAAGATGATTGCTTTCCATCTGACGCAGAGGACAGAACAAAGGCGGGACACACACAGAATAGAACACAAACAAATTCAGAACAGACGTTAGGAAAGGCATTTTTTTTCTTTTTTCTTTAATGCTATAAAGTCTGCTAAAATGTGCCAACTGCCTCCCAGGGAAAAATGTTGATGGGACAAAATAAGGCACTATTGTCAAATCCAAGAAACAATGAAATGACACCCCAGGGAGAGGGGAGAACTTAAAAGAAAAGATGTCTTGACAAACTAGAATGAGTTGGAGGGATGTGGCAGGAAGTCATAAGTAGTGTGGTCAGGAGGCATTTGAAAGTGGAGTTTCAGAGGCAAAACACCATAACGGTAAGACTTTTAAAGCTTGTTCACAAGCTATTGTTCATGCGATGGTGAATTTCCTCTTCTCTTTCCACTTCTTCTCCAAAATTGAATATAAATTAGTTTCTTCCATGTCACATGGATGAAAAGTCCTCTGAACAATTTCCATTGAAAATTAGACTGGACATTTTTCAAGGAAATATTTGTGTCTGTTCCTAATGTTCTTCTTGACTGGGGAAAGGAAGCAAAATTTTCACTGTCCATTTGTCTGATTTTCAAACTACAGCATCTTCCTTGAACTGTTGACTCTGGCGAGGTAGGTTATTAAAACTGTAGCAATCTCTAATCAACCGCTGAAAAGGAAGGTCACTGAGCCAAATGGATGTACTATTTCTCCACTGTAGGTGTGACTTTGGTGTTGTGAATTTCCTTTGAAGGAGGAGAAATGTGGCTTTGTTTGAGGGTGGATATGAGGCAAGAAGTGAAGGGGTTTAGGACATCTGAGTAATAGCTCGCTCCCCAGTGTTCTGTCTTCCTGAGCAGAAAGGAGTGGGAGAGCAGGTGGCAATCACATGATCGCCTGAGCTCCAGGAGACTGAAAGGGAATATGCCTTGGGGTCTGTCATAGTGCATTTAGGCACTATTCCCTAGTGAGAGGACACTTTTGTTTTCTAGGATGCAGAGTGATTTATTGAAAGTGAATTGTCACTTCTTTTTGGTTTAGATGTAAAGTAGGAGGTGGTTATAGAGAACAGAATTGAGCCAGTTGCTTTAGCTAAATTGTGGTTCTCTTGGCCCGTGGTGAACAAGGATTGCATGGATAGTAGGAAATCTCAAAGGCTCATTTAATTATTTTACTTCCTCTTTCACTTTCACTCCTATGTCACTGAGAAAATAGGAGGTTCTAATTCCCTATGTTCTGTCATTATCACCTACACCTCCTGTCGTAGGTTTGTTCTTACCTCTTTCCCACTTGTGGAAAAGCTGCCATTTTAACAAAAATAAATGACTGATTTTAATGCTCATTTTGGAAAATATAGAGAAGAAAAAAGAAGAATGCAAAGCATGCAATTATGCAAAATCTTCCTATACTCCAGGAATAATCACTGTTAAAATGTTGACATACTTTCTTCCAGTTATTTTTCTATGCCCATATTTTTTTATATAGTTGAGATCAAATTATATGTGGAAATACAAGTGATCTTTATTAACTCAACATTTTATCATGTGTTTTCCTATAACATTACAGTCTTTTCAGAAGTGTAATTTTTGATAGCTTTTTCTTATTCCATTAAGTAAATGCATCAACATTTCCTCAGATTCCCTTGTGATTAAACCTTTGGTGGCATCTACTTTTTTATGCCTAAAATAATAGAATACTCATCTTTGTGCATACATATTTATATGCATTTCTGACTATTTCCTGGGATAGATTTCTAAATAAAGCATGATTAAGTAAAAGCATGGTTATTGTAAAAGACACATTTTTACCAAATTGCATTCCAGAATGGTTGTACCAATTTACATTAATGATAGTTTATCGATAACATTAATAACAGCTCACCCTCACTAGCACTAAATATCCTCATTTTAAAAAAGAACTCTTACTTTGATAATTTTAAGAACAAAAAATGATGTGCTATCTGACATTGCACTTTTGTGATTTTAAGAACGAAAAATGATATGCTGTCTGACATTGCACTTTTGTGATTGCCAGTGAAGCTGGACTTTTTGTATTTCCGTTATCCATTTATCTATGACGGTACCGAGGCAGCCCGAGAAGGTGCCCCCCAGACTTCTTACTACAGGATCATCACTGACTGAGGGCCCCAAATGCAGTGCTTTGAAATCCACTGCCCCATTTATGCTGAGGCCACACCACCAGTGGGCTGCTCCCTACTGAGTGTGGTGGAGATGCCAAGGCAGACCCATTCTTTAGGAGACACAGATCTCCTTTGTCAGCTGATTTTGTCTTAAGGACTTCCCTCTGGCTTTCTGACCCTTCCTTAGACTATAAATAAGGTAGTCTACAGCCTCTCTCCCCATCTCTGATGGCCCTCCCAACCTGCTGAGCTCCCTCCTTACTTCCTCTCACACAGGCAGTTCCTCTAATGTTATGGGTTGAATTGTGTCCCCCACAATTCATGCATTGAAGTCCTACCCCCAGTACCTCAGAATGTGACCTTATTCAGAAATAGGGTTGTTGCAGAAGTAACTAGCTAAGACGAGGACATACTGGTGTCAGATGGGCCCCTAATCCAATATGACTGGAGTCTTTATATAAAAAACACCATCGAAGAGACAGAGGCTTACAGAGGGAAGACAAAGTGAAAACACAAGGAGAGTGCCATCCACAAGCCGAGGAACAAGTGAGACCACCAGAAGCCAGAGGAAAAGTATACAACAGATACTCCCTCACATCCCTCGGAAAGAACCAACCCTGCTGATGCCTGGATCTCCGACTTCTGGCCTCCAGATCTGTGAGACAATAAATTCCTGTTGTTTACGCCACCTAGTTCGTGGTATCTTATTTATAGCAGCCCCAGGAAACTGAGACATCTAATAAAACCTCCCACTCTTAATCCTGTCTTATTGTCTGCTTCTTGGACACCTGAGCTAAGATAAGCTTTATATGAGCTTTTTATATATCAAATACTAAACCTCTGTCATATTCTTGCCAATATTCTTCTGGTTTGTATGCATTTTGTTTATATTATTTTAATTGACAAATAATGTAAACTTTTATGTGTGTAAGTAATCAAAATTCCCATGGGCTCTTTCTTTCTTTCTGTCTCCCTCTCTCTTTCCCTTCCTTCCTTCCTTCCTTGCTTCCTTCCTTCTTTCCTCCTTCCTTCCCTCCCCCTCTTCCTCCCTGCCTTTCTTCTTTCCTGCTTTATTACTTGCTGTTTGGCTCTCAAGTCTCTCCCTACTAGAGAGACAATAGATATTCACCCATTTGTGCGATTTTCCCCTCACTTTTAAGTTTTGGACTGTACATTTAACTCTTGCATATGTTGAGAATGTAGTTTGTGCATGTAATGAAATGTAAAGTCTGTGGTATTTTACCCAGTCATTCTCATTTCTTTTCTCTTTCAAATATGTTTAGCTATTCTTACATAAATGCATTCTTCCATATGAACTTCGGAAACATCTTTTTCAATCATGCTAAAAGAAGGAAAAATGCTGCTGGGGATTTTATTGGATATGCTTTAAACAAACAATTTGTCAATAATTAATATGATTACAACACTTAGTTTTACCATCTGAGAACGTTATGTCTTCAATCACTCAATAATTAGTTTATATTTTTCAGGAACTATTTGACGTTTTCTTTACATAGGTCTCTTGCATGTCTTGCTAACATTACTTTTAAGTATTTTATAGATTTTCCTTTTATAAATGTTATATTTTTGTGATATTTTTCTAACTAGTGTGAAGAAAAGTTATTTATTTCCACATGGTCATATCAGATTCAACCACTTTTACTAAATTTCTTATTAATTCCAATTTTGGAGACTTAGCACATTTTTTGGAGTATCCTTCGAGACGGTAAATCTTACAGAAACTTAGTCTGTAAGAGCTGGAAGCATCTAAAGGTCATCCTACCCTCTCATTTTATAGATGACCCATCAGGGAGCCTCAGCACCACACTCTAAACGTTATGAAAGAAAGGCCCTGGAGGGCCCCACCCCATCTTCCTGGAGATGCTTAAACCAAAGATCAGACAGCTCAACATGCAGAAATGATTTAACGTTTGTGAATAATTATAGTGATAAAATAACAGTAACCATTTCTCCAGGTAAGGCACTGTGCTGGGCACTTTACATGGATTCTCTAAGTTCATTTCCACAATAATCATTTGAAATACCATTGTTCAGACACACTGGCAGATGTGTCTAACTGGAATATCTTTCTTCTCACTTCATCTGGCTGTCTCTCTATCTAGTCCTTTTTAGGGGCAGAAGGGTATTACCCAGCAATTTATTTGGTTCTGTGTTGTCCTTGGTTACTAGGAATCTCAGTCTACTATTAATAATTGAAAGAGTTAGTCCAGGCTTTTTGTTGCAGAGAACAGATTTCTCAACAGCACCCCTACACAAAAAACAAAATAAGAAAAAATTAACTATTTAAAAGGTTTTATTGGCTAGATTCAAATACCATGTAAAAAAAAGTTGAATTTAAAGTATATTTTGAAGCTCTACTATGTATGCTCTTGGAGACTTTTAAAAACACCGTGATGGTTTCTAACAAAGAGCTTACATCTAGAGTCACAGAAACCTCATGATGGAAAGGACTTATGTTTCCTCTGGTCCATGCTACTCTCTGACGTCCCCTAATGAATGCATGGCCAGTCTCTTTCTCTTGGCTAGCTTTCTAGTTGATAGACTCCTTTCTGAAGCCTATCACCTGGTGTCTTCTACCCACTTCAACTCAAGTGTCTTTTGTGGTCACACAGGATAAGTTAAAGTTCTTTCCTAAAATCTATAAAATACTTAAGATAACCACCATGTGCTGCATTCATCTTTCTCAGTGAAATCTTCTCTTCTCTGGTCCCCAGTTTCCTCAACTATTTGTCATGTGAGCCCCTTTTCCTTCCTGGACTCCATTCTCTGGGGAATCTTTGTCAATATCCCTCTTAAAGTGTAAGGTCTAGTACCGAACAGAGTAGGTATGATGTAGTACAAACAGCGCACAGTACAGAGGATATATTGTGTCATTTGATCTGGATACTACACTCTATCAATATAGCCAAAGGTCCTATTAGTTTTTTTAATTATTTCATTACATAGTTAATCTCACTTCCCACGTAACTTTTTGCTCCCAATTCTGCTCCTTCAACAATCTTTTTTGTCTCAGTAAACAGCCCCATGTTTCACCCAACTGCTTCAGCCAACACCTGGTTGTCATCCTTGATTCCTTCTCCTTGGATATACCATTGGCATGTCCCATCTGCTCCTCCTTCAAACGGTATTTTCACCTTTACCACTACCACCACAGTCACATCATCTCTCTCCTGGGCTGATGGAATAGCCTCTTAACTTGTCTTAGGGTTTCCTCTCTGGGATACTATTTTTTTTTTTCTGCTTTATTTCCCAAACCCCCCACCGTGCATAGTTGTATATCTTAGTTGCAGGTCCTTCTAGTTGTGGGATGTGGGATGCCGCCTCAACGTGGCCTGACGAGCGGTGCCATGTCCGCTCCCAGGATCCGAACCCTGGGCCGCTGCAGCAGAGCGCGCGAACTTAACCACTCAGCCATGGAGCTGGCCCCCCTCTCTGGGATACTGTTTAATACATTCTCTGCACAACGGACAGAGCAATCTTCTTAAATTGCAAATCACAATTTCATCATGTGAAAAAATCATTATGAGACTTCCCAACTCAAAACTCTTCAGGATCCTGCAATTCACACTCAGACAAAATCCAGTTTTCTTTACTGTGGCCCTCAAGACGCTCCGTGATTTGCCGATCTATCCCACTTCACTCTTCACCTTCCTCTGCTCCAGCCACATGAGCCTCCTTTCTGTTTCTGGGACACACCAAGCTCCTTCTGTACTCAAGGCTCTTGGACGTGCTATCATCCATGCCTGAAATGTTCTCCCCGCATCTTTTATTGGCTTGTTCCCTTAATTCATTTCTGCTCAAATGTTATCACTCAGAAAGTCCGTACTTGACTACTCTACCTAAAATAGAACCTCTATCTATCCCCACAGTCATATTCTATTTCCTTATTCTGCTTTATTTTTCTTCCTGGCACTTATCACCGGCTGTCATTGTATGTTTATTTGTTCGTTTGTTTAATTTCTGTCTCTACCGTTAGAATGTCAGTTCCATTAGAGCGGAAATTTTATCTGTCTTGTTTTTTGCATAAAGGTGCCTAAAATAATTCCAGACACATAACTAGGTACTCCCTGACACTGGTTGCTTTCTGACACGTATTTGTTAATGAATGAATTATTGAATGAATGGACTGTATTGACTTTGCAGTCAGATAAACTCTTTAGTCCTCTTTTTTCAAAGATCTCCTCTATGCATTGTGGTTTTCTAAAGAGTTCAGTAATTTTATCCTGAGTGCCTAATTTCTTCTCACTACAGGATTTAAATTCATTTGCTCCAGCTTGCAAGTCTTATATTTTCCTCTCTTGGCTTAGGATCTACTTTCTCTTACCTAAGTTTGTCCCTACTTTCATTTTTAGTCTGAACATCTTTCTCCTTGATAGAGAAGATGAAATCTGGGACATTCTACTTAATTCTGATATGCGTTACTGTATTACAGCTAATCAACTCAGCAGGCTCTGTCTTCCTTCCTACTCTTATTTTAAAATACCAAAAAAAAACCCAACCAAAAAATAACTCTTTCCTCCTAAGCAGTTTCCCTAAGTTTTGCCTCTTTATGGGCCCACTTCATTTGGGAAAGCAGCCCTAATATATGTGAAACAATGAGAGAATTGTAGAAGATGTTTTACAATTAAGTGATACGGCACATAGACTCTAAGGCTTTCAGAAAATAGAATGATTACAGAGAGTCTGCAGAGTTAGAAAAGGTTTTGTGTAGTGTACGTCCCAACTTTTAAACATGCTGGTATACGTTACAGAGTAAAATCACAGATTTTTAGAAACGGTGGAGTGTTAAAGAGAGTTTTAAAAAAATTAGCAGGGCTTGGTGCTGGTAATTCCGTCAGAAGGCATGTATTAGCTGTGCATGACTTTTATCATCAGCCAAAAAGACGTCAAGGTTCACGCGAGGTCAAGGGTAGAGTGGCAGAGAGTATTCAAACAGTTTTCAGGTCAGCAGACAGCCCTGGACGTACTCTTGGAGGGTGAGGTCAATAACATCACAGCACCAAGCATAAGCTAACCATCTTGAGAGATTAATGATTCACGGCTCTCCTAGCCCAGAGACCCAGGAACAATTTTCTCAAAATAACTTCCCATATAAAGGGCAGAAGCTCTGAGTGTGTGTGTGTGTGTGTGTGTGTGCTCATGCATGTGTATGTATGAGCTTGTGAATGCATGCATACTATGAACATACATGTCTGTTTATGGGAAGGGGCTTGCTCTTTTCTGCTAAATCCATATTTTTTCTTTCTTGTTTTATATATCAGCGAGGCCCTCCAGTCTTCAAAGGCCTTACAAAGTGCATTGTAATGGCTCCAAATGTAGAGGAAAAAATATGGTTTTGCCATTGAAGCATTTGAATGGGATGCCCCTTTAGATCTAGTGATATGTTGATTCAGAGTACAGGAAGGAACTTAGGAAGACTGTGGGGGGGAAGGGGTCTGACGGACACCCTTGAGGGTTTTTTTTCAACGTGACAGCCTAACCTATTGGCAAAGTTGGCTGATTGGTGGTAAACATTATGGAGCATGAAAATTATACCACATGGCCAAGTTTTGCTTTTTCAACAACTGTGCAGTTAGGCTGGCCTAACTCTCATTTCCTGTTTCCATTATGGTTGTTAGTTCCAATTCCTCCCACATCTGCACCCAGACATATCTTACTCTGCAGCCCGTCTGCCCATCTGGGCTCTGGGGTGACCTCATTCTTGAGAAGAGGCCTGCAAGCTGTGCTCAAGATGGATGGCCCCTGACAAATGGGTGCGTGTGCCCAGAGCGCACAGCTGCAGGGTTGCCCCAGCCACCCTTGGCTCCCTGTGCTGCGGTGGGCTTTGCAAAAGGTTTTCAACATATGTTTGTCTGGATATCCTCAAGGCTCATGCACAGCTCTGTTTTAAATATTTAACCTTGTATGAATATGTCTGAGGCTTCCTGAAGGTATTCCTGTGATTTACAAAAGAGAAGAAATCTGATCATATAAATCTGAATAGAATAATCAAAAGACCAAATGGCAATTCATTCATTTGTTGTCTTTTTTTTTGTTTGGGGACTTTGTATGTAGACAACTTAACTCTCAGCTTTTGCTTTCCTTGACAATCAGTCCACCAATCTGTATTTGTTGAGCACTGGAAGTACTAAGCACGAAAGGAGACACCGAAAAGCAGAAGTCTTAGAAATCCGCCCTTTAGGCAGACGGTTTAGTTGAGAGACGTATTGATGAGGTTGGAGTGGCAGCACATAACACTAACAGCAAATAGTTTTTTGAGTGCTTATTACATACTAAGGCTTAGTGTTATCTTTAAATGTATTATCTCATTTAACTCTCATATCAATCCTGTTAGGTAGGTGCTATTTTTCTCCCCATTACTCAGATAAAGAACCTGAAGTTGGCATGACTGAGGAACTTGGCAAGACCACTCTTCCAGGAGAGCCAGGATTCACACTCATTTCTTTCTGAGGTCACAGCTAGATGGGGCTCCAGAGCTCAACATCTTTCCCATGATGCTGTGGCAACTCTTTAGGGGTGACCCCTATAGTGTGTAAAGTCAACACTGTTGGAGTGAAGAGGACAGGACCTGTGAAGGTTAGAGTCATCAGTGGACTTTTCCCATTTATACATGGAAGTGGACCTTGGGCCTTCATTCAGGTCATTTGGAGTGACCCCACTCCAGGAGTACCTTACAGTGGCCCGAGGTTAAATTCCTCAATCTGTTCCCAGTGTGTTCCTTCTAAACCAACATAATAATATTAGCACAAATGAATATATAAAGAGACGGAGGCTTTGGTTTTTGTCATTGTTGTTTTTAATCCTGATTCCTGCTACTAAATCTACTTTAGATTATGTAGATAATTACTTTTCTTTGGCTTACAAATTAAATCCACGTAGGAAATGCAGACTCTGTAAGTAAGTCTTCATATACTTTATTTTCTTTTGTAATTTCTTTGTAATTCTTTTATTATAGCATAGTGATTAAGAGTAAGGATTTTGGAGTCACACTGCCTGTATTTGAATCCTAGCTCCTTCACTTACTGGTGTTGGATGTACCTTCTCTGTGCCTCAATTTCCTTACCTGTGCCTACCTTATAGGATTGTTGTGAGGATTAATAAAATCTATAAAATCTTAAGAGTGGATGGTGCATAGGATGTATTTAATGCACGCCAACATTACAGTTAAATAATAGTCATCAGTTATTATTAGTGGAGATGATTGGATATGTTTATTCTTTTCCCAGTGACTACTAGCATAATAGGTGTTTTCTAAATATTTGTGAATAAAAGACACAAAGATTGTGTTTACAATATGATTTGGGTATTTGATGCCAAAGGCAATAATCGCAGCATGAGCCTGAGTTAAGAGGATTCTTTGTATTCTAAACTTATAGAAAGTCAGAACTACAAGCGTGCATAGAGGTCTACGGATTTAGCCCTGCTGGGTCTACAGATGAGCAAACGGAGGCCAGAGAGCCATACCACCCCAGGGAGGCAGCCTGGCTAGGATTTTTATCCTCATTTGAGAGAAGCTAATAGCAGGGTTTCTCAGACTTATGATACTCCAAGGCATTTCCAATTAGTTGATTAGATGGCCTGTAAAATTCTCAAAACACATTCAAAGAACAATTCATCTTGATTCTCTTTAGCTGAGAGGTAAACACTAGCCATATAACATTTCTCGGAGGCTGTTGATGATAATCAGTAAAACCAACTAGTTCTATCACATTAACTCCAGGGGCCACAATTCCCATCATTGTGATTTATAAGAAGGGCACCCGTTAGAGTATGCACAATGTAGCTCTGGCCTTGATAAACCAACCAGTCGTAGTTGGGGAGAGTTGGGAACTGCTGGCAAAGAATGATTCCCAGATCTGTTGTATTGGTTGTAATATGGTGCCAGGCGTAGTACCCTGTTAAGTAGGGATAGTTCCTATTCATTAAAAAAACAACAACAAGGGGCTGGCCCCGTGGCAGAGTGGTTGGGTTTGCATGCTCTGCTTTTGCAGCCCAGAGTTTCACCAGTTCGGTTCCTGGGTGCAGACATGGCACCACTCATCAAGCCATGCTGAGGCAGTGTCCCACATGCCACAACTAGAAGGACCCACAGCTAAAATATACAACTATGTACTGTGGGGCTTTGGGGAGAAGATGAAGAAGAAGAAAAAAACGACAACCAGTGGGCATTCATTCAGCAAATATTTACTGAGGACCATGATCCAGGAACTAAACCAGGAAACTATGGATGCCCTAATGGAATTTACAGTATCATGGAGATGCATAAACAGTTCGGAAACAATTAATTTGAATTAATTTGAATGATGTGACGCAAACAAGTAGTTGGGCAGCCAGTTAATTTTCTTAATAATGTCTCTGTGTGTGTCGTCCGGAGGGCACAATCTAAGTAGACCTTACACTTAAGGATACACTATGCCAGGAATCATTTTTTCTTATAACTACCTTGCTTCATTTTTCTTCTGAAGATGAAGGTCAATATTACTCTCTCTTAATGTAATAAGGTGGTCAATAGAATAATTTGAATTCTTGAATGAAGGAAGTTGCTAGGTAAATTTGAAATTGCCAAATAATGCCATAGATTTCAGCAGTGTCTAGATACATGCTCAAAATTCTTTATTTTATGCACTATTTAACATTGAATGATTAAGCCAGGTTAAATTATATCAAAGACTACAATATTTTTCTAACTCACCTGTGTTCCTCACTCAAGGCCTCCTCCCCATTTTGCCCACCACTCCCAGTGAATTGGTAGCCTTTGCTCCATAAAGGGATTTTAATAAACAATTAACATTTTCTTTTTCCCTGAAGTGAGTTACTAACGCCTTTATTTTTCAAAAAGGTGTTTTAAAAGAGAAGTTTGCAAGTTTTGGCAACCAAGATGTGATCCAGTAGGTGAAAAGACAAATAAACTGTGGTACGTCTAGACAGAGGAATATTATTCAGTGCTAAAAAGAAATGAGCTATCAAGCTACAAAAAGACTTGGAGGAAACTTAAAGGCACGTTACTAAGTGAAAGAAGCCAAAGTGAAAAGGCAACACATTGTATGTTTCCAACTGTATGGCATCCTGGAAAAGTCAAAACTATGGAGATGGGAAAAAGATGAATGGTTGCCTGAGTTTAGGGTGAAGGAGGGGTGAACAGGCAGAGCACAGATGATTTTTAGGGCAATGAAATTACCCTTCATGATTCTGTAATGGTGGATACATGTCATTATATGTTTGTTCAAAGCCATGGAATGTCCAACATCAAAAGGGAACCCTAATGTAAATTATGGAGTGACAATGATGTGTCAGTGTAGGTTCATCAATGGTAACAAATGTACCACTCTTGTGGATGATATTGATAATGAGTAAGGATGTGCATGTGTGGGGGCAAGGGGTATATGGAAAATCTCTGCACCTTCTGCCCAATTTTGCTTTGAACTTAAAACTGCTCTAAAAAAATAATGTCTGTTGAAAAAAAAAGAAAAGAGAGAAGTTTGGACAGTATCTGTCCATATTTTCATAGTTTTGCTGGCCAGAACTTTAAAAAAACAAGGAGGGGGGAGCATTTGAATCCATGTGAACATTTTGATTGTTAAACCTCAAACATGTCTTAGTAGATAAAGATTTCAGACAAAAAGACACACCCAAGGTGACAATGCATAGAGCAAGCTTCAGCCCAGAGCAATCTGTGCTGTCAGGACCTTAAAGCTCATTAGCAGGATTCCTATACAGAAACACTTACAGCCACAGTCCTGCGTTTCACCGTTCTTAGAAAAATCTTCTTATTGATGTTGGTGTGTTGCATTCCATCTGAGAGCCTGAGGTCTTTAATTGAAAGGCAAACATATTGGTTTTATATCTTGTGCTTTCCGGAGGGTGTAGCTTTTTTATATCTAAAGTAACAACAGTGAGAAAATAGAAGGGGGGAAATCCACTCACCTGTGACTATATTGAGCCGCCCACCAGCTGTTTATAACATAACACATCGTTCCTTCCTATATGAGGTCTTTAACATATGAAAAGGAAGTCCTTACTGGGAGATTAAGCTGAACTGGGTGAAATGCTACACTTGCTTTTGACGGTGTGAGAGTCCTCTGTTGCAAGCTATTGCTATTATTTTCCCACTGTTTTCTTAAAGATTAGCCTTCGGGAATTTAAATAATTAGGCATAAAATCTCTGGCCTAATATTTAATCAATCAGATCTTGGTTTTCAGCCAATGCGAGGGCTGTAGTCAGCTGTGGGAAAGGCCGACAGCCGAGGGGACAGGGCCAAGCTGCCCTCCTCACCAGCTGTGTGGGCTTGTTCTCGGGATGGCTGGGAGTGTCCGGGAACAAGCCTCATTCTCAGCAATCTGGTCACACGGCTGGCGTTTCTGTGTTTGTTTATCGTGCAGCCTGAAGTTCTTCTTTGCTAGTAAACTGAACCCATAAAGGAGTAAGAGCAAACGGATGCCACTTCAGAGGTCCAACCCTCTGGGAGAAATTCGAGGATTTTGTAACTATCATGGTTCCGGGAAGGATGGAGAGAAATGATGAAATTTGTGTAGGCTGGTGAAAATGCCTGTGGGCCAGGCTAGTCTTTGACGTTTCAGTCTGTGAGTATATTAGTCAGGGTTCTTCAGAGAAACAGAACCAATAAGATGTGCATGCAGAGAGAGAGAGAGAGAGAGAGAGAGAGAGAGATTGATTGATTTTAAGGAGTTGGCTCACGTGATTATGGAGGCTAGCAAGTTCCAAATCTTCAGGGTGGGCTGTCAGGCTGGCGACCCAAGGAAGAGCTAATGTTTCAGTTCAAATCCAAAAGCCATCTGCCAGCAGAATTCCTTCTTTCTCGGGGACGTCAATTTTTCTTCTATCAAGGCCTTCAACTGATTGAATAAGGCCCACCCACATTATGGCGAGCAATTTGCTTTATTCAAAGTCCACTTAAATGCTAGGCTCATCCAAAAACCTACTCAGAAAGATCCAGAATAGCGTTTTACCAAATATCTGGGATCCATAGCCCAGGCAAGTTGGCACATAAAATTAGCCATCACAGCGGGTTACTTGTCAGCTAGTAAAACTAAATACCATGCATTTGCACCATGTCAAATTCCACGGTATTTTGAGAAGATAAGCCAAGGAAAGACTGTAATGAACATATAAGTCAGGAACTTCCAGATAGTATATAAAAACCTAATTAATAAAAAATAGGAAAATAGCAATTGGATATAGGAGTCTAAATAGTAAAAAAAATAATAGCTAACATTTATTTGGTACTATGTGTCAGTGATGTTTGAATCTTTATCAAACTCCGGAAGGTAGCAAATACCCTGGAATCGATAAACTGGGTTCAAATCCCAGCTCTACCTCTCACTGGCTGTGTGACTTTGGCAAGTCCTTCAGCCTCTCTGTACTTCAGTTTTCTTAATAAGAAAAACAGGAATAATAATAGCACCCATGCTGAGGATTAGCACACCAAGTATTTAGAACAGGGCCTGGCATGTCAGAAGCACTCTATCAATTAGCTATTACTGTTATGGAAGATGATAGAACAGAGACATAGTGGGTCAAGATAGTAGGCGTGTAGGCGGGATATCCATCTGAAACCTAGAAATGGTCTATTTGCTGGGTGTCCCTGCGTACTGACATCCACCCTCTTTATAAGTAGATAAATGAACACCTTCTTCCACTGAAGGCTTATGAACCTGAAGTTCAACTGAAAACACCCCATTCCAGGCTCCTTTGGCAAACGCACGAGCAATTTTACCAAAGGAGAATATGAGGGGTGTGTTGCCACGTGTGTTCTTCAATACTGTCACTTTTGATTATCTTTACTGAGTTTGGGTTAAACAAATCATCTTATGCATGAAGCTTCCCCTAGAGATGATGGCAGAAAAAGGGCGAGGCAGCCTAAAAAGGGACTATGCGGGCCTGAACTTCCCTGGGTTTGTTTCCTCATGTCTCAGCCGACAGGAATTATTTCGCAGAAGCCCTTTTTTGACTTACAGTAATACTGGGATCTCTGTACTGAAAATCAATGTGTATTTTGTTTCATTCTGGAAAGTCTTAACAACAGTAGCCTAAAACACACTTTAGTATACTCATTCTGCCATTAAAAGTCAGCTGCTGCCAATAGACCTTAGAATTCCTGTAACTCAGTCAAGGTCATTTTGGAGCCGTGATGGCCCAAGTCACAAGGGAACCATTGGTAAGATCTTTAGGTTTAAGTGACTTTCTGATTTAATATCTCGTTGCTGAGTTTCCCAGCTTTTCCTACCCGTATTTGTGAAAATGAACTAATTTCTGAGTGTAGTTTGCACGCCACCTTGAACTACATGGTTTCCTTTCCTTCTCTGACTTTGCTTATTGCTGCTTTGGAGAGCAAGGCCCTTATTGGTTTCTCTTGCCCGCGGCTTTGGTTAAACAACAGATTTCAAAACCCTCACACAAGTGCTTTCTGAACAAGATAGAATCCTGACTAGGAGAAATTCCCCTAGCCTGAAAACCCATGTCACAGGGCCCACATAGTTGTTTTCTGCTTGTGGGCTCAGTCTTCCAACTCTAAGTATGGAAAACCAATAAACAGCAACAAATGATTTTATGCTAACTAGCTTGAAAGGGATTCTCCAGTTCATTATTAAACATCAAAAATCAGTTGGAGGTCACCATCACATGGGGGTCAGCAAATTGTTAGATAACCAGGGGCATTTACTAATGTTTTGACGGCTCCACTTAGCATAAACTTGAACTGGAGACAATTCTGACCACATTGGCCCCCACACACCTTTTTATTGGCTTGGCTGATTATAAATCCTATATCCATGAGATAATTGGCAGCTCGCTCCTTCGCAGATGTGGGTTATACAATCAGGATGGGAAAAAAGAGTCACTGAAGTTGACCTGCTGGAAATCTTCACTTTCAATCTATAAAATATGATAAGGTTAAGAATAAAAAAGTATGGGCAAATACCAGTGTTTTGTAAAGCAGTATACAAATGTAAGGCGTTATTGTCAGTGTTTTCAAGAATGATTGATCTATCTATTTACCTATCTCTCTATTCTAAGACATCTAAACCTGAGGATTCTGGTAAATCTTAAGACAATCGATGTTATTGCCCATATTTTTACTTTTTGCAAATAGTCCTCCAGACCTTCACAGTGGAGTTCAGCTTCAGCTTCAGTTTCAGTTTCAAAGACTGTATGTTAGGGTTTTTTTTCAATGAGCAATTTCTTGTTTATCCATTTTTTATTTTGATACTGGGTTTTATAGATCAATTACTACTATTAATCAATTAGAAGAATAGATAAAATTAATACCATAGACGCATCAAGGGTCAGTCTTGCCAGCTGGCATGAACTGTGAAGGTGGAGCGTGTGTGTGTTTGTATCATAAATTGCTTGGCCTGATGACATAGCCATTGTTATTTGCGGAAAACTTTATATTTTTGTGAGGTCAAGAAGCCTGTAATTCTCCAAGTGATGCCTGAACCTTATTTAATGCACAAACCACAAAAGGAGCTAAGTTGAACTTTGGTGTCTGCAAGTTGGAAAGTAATAACTTTCCCCATCTTCTCTATAAGCGACCTGTGCCATGTGATGAATGCAGACCCTTCCCTCACAAGGGTTTCTTGATATTATACACTTGCAGCAAATAAGGTTAGAACCTTTAAAATATAGCATTTAGTCGTGTGCTGGAAATAGCTTCTTCTCGATTCCTGTAAAGGTCACCACATTTGCTTTCCAGGCATCATTTTAGCTCAAGCCTCTACCGAGTGGAACTGAGAACGTGCTTGCCTTTGCTCCTTTAATTTTCCCAAGCTTAAGAGTAAAATGGCAAGATCTTTCACATCAAGTGGGTGTGTGTGTGTGTATGCACGCACGCGTGTGTGCTCCCGTGAGTTTAGATGTATAAACGCATTGTCAAGATAATCTCAGTGTTGGTTATATATATGCAGACTGCTTTTTCCATTGCAGGTAAGGTTGGGCTTGTATTCTCATCAGTCCAGAAGCCAAGCTTATAGGAGTGGAATCGGGGCAACAGCCATTGAAGTAAAACAAACTCTGGAGAAAGTCCTCAGTTATTTATGCTTTGCCTGAGCACTCCATACACCATCCTTCACACAACCAAAGTGTGTTAACAAGACCCTAGCCGGATAGATTAGCATCAACCCACAAGCTTTACTGCTGTTCCACTGAAAAAGTGAATTCGTTAAGCCATTTATATAAAGCAAGAAAAAATAGCCAACCGTGGCATTGCTGTCAAAATTAGTATTGGAATGGTAGATTGAAACGAGAGACTATTTCACATTAACTGAGGCAAATCAAGACCAGGCTGGCAAAAAGAGAATGGCTTCTTTCTCTTTGAAATAAAACATATTTCACTGTTCCTAGAATCACCACAGTCATTTGTCATCATTGTCAATATCCTCACCTTCCTCATATCACCATCATTAGCGCCATCGTTAACATCGTCTTCATCATGTTCATAATTAGCAGTCACGTTTCTTTTTTTTGAGGAAGATTAGCCCTGAGCTAACTACTGCCAATCCTCCTCTTTTTGCTGAGGAAGACTGGCCCTGAGCTAACATCCATGCCCACCTTCCTCTAATTTATAAGTGGGACGCCTACCACAGCATGGCTTTTGCCAAGCGGTGCCATGTCCACACCTGGGACCCGAACCGGCAAACCCTGGGCTGCCGAGAAGCAGAACGTGCAAACTTAACTGCTGCGCCACTGGGCTGGCCCCAGTCACGTTTCTTTTTAGAAGTACACTAATGATGAAAAGTAGTCCACATCTGCTAATAGCCTGCACTCTATGTTCGTGCCCCAGCAAGTTCTGATCCTCTCTCTGCCATTACAAACTCTATGTAGAACTCCAAGACAAGATCTAAATTCTCTTCCTCCATCTAGGACCTCCCTTCTGGATTCCCCACAGTAGCCATTGTCTAGATATTAATAATTTTTCACTTGTAATTATCTTTTTTGATTGTTAGTCATCTTTTTAAATGTGCGTATTTTGTTGGTTCAATTAGAATATAAGGATCTTGAAGACAGAGACTGTGCTTTGTATATTAGGTGTAAATATCATTTAGATTAGTATCGTATTAAATATAGTATTTAGTAAATATTCAACAAATATTTATCAATAGATTGATATTGATTATGTTCGATTACAATGATCAATATCATCGATCAATGTTCCTATAAACAGTGTTAATTTTGCCTAATAAGTTTGTGGAGACTACACCATATGCACTTATGATGGGAAATAGCATGAGTGCCTGGGAGGTCAAGGAAGTAGGAATTTGTATTAAGTGGAGAAGATTTCTCAGAAGAAAGATGACGTGGCCTGGTTTTTAGAATGTTCTCTGCATATGATGCCTAGGTTCAGCAATGTCTGTTGAGAGGGCTGGAGATTAGGTGATGAGGACATGTAAACATGAAATCTGATGGCTAAACCAGCAGCACAAAGAGAGAGTGGGATTAGTATGGGAGAACTGACTGGTGAACAGCATGAAAATCAGGGTCAAGAGTCTGCATTTTGACTGGACAGATGACAATTGTCCTTAGAGGATTTTGAATAACTGAAGTATGCCATCCAATGATCACATGGAAGCGATTGTGTTAGTGGCAATAAGAAATGAGCGAGGAGAAGAGGTCAGCACATCTTATGGATAGAATAACCTGGATCTGAGCAGGGGCTTGAGAGAAGAAGAGGGAGAAATGAATGACATGCAGAGGGAACTGCGTAGACTTGAAGCCTGATCTGTATATAAGAGGTGAAGGAGTGAAAGAATGACAGGTCAATGATGCTGCAGCCTCAGGGGAAAAGTAAGGATTTGCCTTTGCCCCATCCCCAGGTAGGAAAGGTGAGCAGTGAAATAATATAATCCCAGTTAACAATAAGAGTAGGTGGGTGGGAGAGCATCCACTCTCTAGCTCCAGAGAGATCTCCTTAGGCTCCAGCTCATGGACAATGAGGGGAAGACTTAAGGTTACATACCCTTTGGACTGGTGAGTTAAGATATTTTTAGGCTTTTAGCAGAGAGATGGTGCAGAAAGCCGCTGACTGGAAATCAGGAGCGCTGGGTTGTCTACTTGCCACGTCTTTTAATAGTAAGTCACTAGCTTCTCTGAGCTCTTGAAAAACAAGAGGAACGGACTAAGTAATTTCTAAGCCAGCTTTCATATTCTGTGTTTTATACTGGATTTCAGCACGCCATTGCTTGAGATTTGGCAGCACAGGGTTGGTGGAGAGTATAACTTCTGTGGATTCAGCCCAGATAGCTGCACAGAACTCTGAGAATCAGAGACCATCTTATCCAGTATCTGCATTTTCTAATATATATTGATTTGCATCAAATTTCGTTCCAGGAATGTTTCTTTCAAGTTTGTGGTTGACTTTGATGCAGGGAAACTATGTCAAACACGACAAAGGTGAGAAAGATGAGGAGACTAGAAGACAGGCAGGGAAGAAAACAGAGACCTTGGAAAGAGAACTACACTTTAGCCTGTTTGCTTATGCGGGACTTTCAGCAGTGTGGGATGAAGTAGGTTGATCAATGAAACATCTAGAAATGTGTCTGCATCCTTACAAATGAGAGTGCGGTGTCTGTGCTTGCAGACCCACACGTGTGCAGGTTATTTTCCTTCTACTTGGAAAGGTTAGTTTGTATGAGTTTCAAAATAACACCCTGCCATGTGAACTCCCTCCGCCTGGGTTATTTATTTGTTGTAAAGAAAATGACACCATGCCGTAGTTTGGAATTTCCTAGGCACTTCTGAATATATATATCTTAGACATGAGAAAATACATGAATACATTTCCTTGACTGATGGTTCAAAATGCCATCCACACTTGAATCTGATGAAGCTTCTAGCTCCAGCTGCCACTTTACAGGAGAGGAGAGAGGAATGTGTTAAACTATACCATAGGGAGGCAATCAGCTACATCCAGACTGTACAAAAATCTTCAGGGCATATTACCTGGTTTCTTCAAAAAACATATTATAAGAAAGACAAAAGAGAAATGAGATGGAACCCATAGAACAAAGATACTTCAAATACTTAGAAATGACTTGCAATATGTGGATTTCATCTGCATCCCAATTCAAACATGTAAATTTTAAAATGATGACATCTATGAGACAATTACAAATGTGAACCCTGACTAGATATTTGATAATTATTTACAAAACATTGCTAACTTTTAAAGCTATGATAATGTATTGTGTTTTTAAAAAAATTCATTGTCTTTTAGAGATACATGAGTTACATACTGAAATATTTACAAATGAAATAATGTGATGCATAATTTGCTTCAAAATAATTTGGGGGCAGGGAGTGGCTGAAACCAGAATTGGCTGTAACTCAATTATTCTCGAAGCTGGGTGATGGGTATGCAGTAATTTATTGTACTGTTCTATACTTGAAATTCTCCACAATAAGAAAAGATTTTTTAATGTCATCAATTTGCATCGAGCATTTCTTAGCACTTGCTCAGGTGACAGGTTAGACTATTCCTAAAAGAATGAGATGTACATATTGTAGCCCTTTGGGTAGAAGGTGTGCTGAAGTGGGGGAAGAATTGCCAACAGAAAGAAAGCATAATTTTTATTGTACTAATAGGTCCTCCCTACCCCTAGTTTCCAAATTGGATTTAGGAGGAAATATAAAAACCTTAATTGTTATGGAATTGCTCTTTCTATCAGGCAATCCTTTTGGCCTAATTGTAGAGGCAAGTTCCTGACTGAGAAGGACCCTATATACTGACCAGTCCCAGCATTTAGACTTAGACTTAATTCTTCTGGATTCCATGTGATTTCCAAGCAATAAATATGATTTAAAGAGACTTAGGACATTGGGAATCCAAATCAAAGAGCTGTGGTTGTGGTTTCTCTGCACTTCCCTTTGTGGAGCCCCTGGAATGTTGGAGTGAGAGTCCTCTTTGCCCTCACCGCCCTCCCAGTAGTGATATCTGTGGTGGACATTTGTTGTCCTAAGAGTCTCCTGACCTTCATTAGCGTATTCTCTTTTCTTCTCTTTTCCTCCATTCTACCAATGGACTTTAGAATAAGCTGACCCCACTCCCTGCTGTAGGGGTGGGCTCGGATTGGCTTAACCCAATGAATGCATTCCATTCCCTTGATACTGGCCAGTGGTTTTGTGGAGGACATATCTGACATCGGTCCAATCCGTGTATATCTCAGCACTGTTGTAATATTGAGGCATAGGAAATCTCTCCTGGATTTGAACAAGGAGGATTTCATCCCTGACTTTGTCAGGCAGTCATCTTGCTACCGCAAGGAGAACGGGTATTAGGATGGAGCTCATATTGAGAATTACTAAGCAGAAAGACGGAAAAAAATTGGATCTTTGAGACAAGACTAGGATGCTGTTTTAGTCAACCATGAAGCTGCCATTCCCAGAGACTGTATTTGTTCTGAGGGCCAATGTATCTCGACTATTTAAGCCAAATGAATTGTGTTTTATCTCATTTGTAATTAAGAGCATCCTAGCACAAATGAAACATTCTTATGCATTGGCATAGAAATCTAGAGATATAAAATTTTGATGAAGAATCCAGGGGTAAGAATATACTGCTCTCTTTGCCTCTTAAATTAGTCTGTGCCTTATATCAGATATACTAAGACAAGATTGAGACGATCTAGTTGGAGACATCAAATAAATAAACATGTTGGGTGATTAAACAAACCTAAAGACATTATTTCGCTAAGTCTGATCCTGTCTGGTGGACCTTGAAAATTCAGAAGAGTACAAAGTGAAAGGGTGGAGGTAATACTTCAAGACGTACAGGGTAACCTGAATGACATCACTAGATGTTGGGGCCTAGGAGCAAAAGGAGAGCTGGGTTTAAGCTCTTGTTGTTTCTGTTCCCTCTTTGGAAAAACCCTGTAGAGGTCAGAAGCATGATGGTACTAGATGGCTCCACGAGGATGGCCCACATTTGTCTTGTTCACCTTTGTATCTTTACTAATTATACTGATTGTGTGTCACGTCTACTAGGCACTGGGAAATGTTCCAGCGTGAGGAGGGCAGACAGTGAGCAAGTAGACAAGTAAATATATAGTCTCTCAGATAGCAGTAAGTGCTGTGGAGAAAAAGAAAATAGAATAAAGCAGGCTAAAGAGTGCCAGTCGGGAGGTATATAATATATCGTGGTCAAGAAGATGACTGTTGAAGAGAAATCTGAAAATGTGAAGGAGAGAGCCACGTGGATATCTGGAGGAAAAGCATTCCAGGAAGAGGGAACAGCCAGTGTAAAGGACCTGTGCTGAGAGCAAGTTTAGCACGTTTGAGAAATGTCAACGAGGACTCAGAGGTAGTGAGAGGCCAGAGTCTGGAAGGTCTGCAAGGCCAGTTTAAGGACTTTGTCTGAATCACCAGGTATTTGGAATGCTATCAGAACAAGTTAAATTTGGGTACCGACTGTGTGTTACACACTTCTTAGTTTCAAAAGAAAATTCAATGCAAATTATTATTGCTTATAAAACAAGCCAAACAAAACAGAGATGGACAAAGCAAAAGCCAAAATCTCCTCCCTTCCATAGCTCCCTCCCACTTTCCCCATTCTAAACATTTGCCCACCGCCCCACCTCTGCAAACAGAAGTTCACAATTTGCTGGGTAGTCAGTTATACTTTTTTCTAAGTGTATACAAATTTATATTCCCCTGCAATACACATAGAATATGTATGTGTGTTTGTAATTATTTCTTTTTCTTTTAAAAATAGGATTATATTACAGACTATTCTCTGCAGCTTGCTTTAACAATATTTCATGAACCATGTCAATTCACATCTATAGACATCATAGACAACATAGTTCTCTGTGTCTTGCCAATTTGTTTTTCCTTATTTTCTTATAGCTCTCCTGCTGGATGATGGAAAAGAATAATACCTGTGACGTTAGTGGGTCCTCCTAAAATTTTCTCATTTAATATTCCAGATGATGGAAGTCAGTAGAAATAATTAAGAAATTTTGTACAGGTAGAGTTCACTTTTGGTGCTGAGTCAGCTTTTTTTTTTTTTCTTTTTTGAGGAAGATTAGCCCTGAGCTAACATCTGCTGCCAATCCTCCTCTTTTTGCTGAGGAAGACTGGCCCTGAGCTAAGATCCGTGCCCATCTTCTTCTACTTTATGTGTAGGACACCTGCCACAGCATGGCTTAACAAGTGGTGAGTAGGTCTGCACTTGGGATCCAAACTGGCAGACCCCAGGCAGCCAAAGCAGAATGTGTGAACTTAACTGCTGCACCACAGGACCAGCCCCTTAGTCAGAATTTTATAGCTATCTATCTATCCTTCCATCTACCCATCTATATATCATTGTTTGCACAGGCCCCAAAAGTTTCTTTACCAGGAAATTTGGGACGAAAGTCACAAAAATGTAAATATTAGAGATAACTACAGAATTTTAGAATTGAAAGGTACTTAAGATATCACCTAATCTAATCTTCTTGTTTTATTAATTAGGTAAGTATATACTGAGTGCCTAGTACTTGGTAGACACTGTGACAGATGTTGTTAGAGACAAATGTTGTCTAGGACGCAGTCTCAGCCTTCTTCCTAACAAGAGGGCAAGTGAAGTCCCAAAGAGATTGCAAGGCTTTTCCAAGACACAACAGGGAAGTAACAGTTGTAATTTGAACACAGACCACCTGTGGGTCTCTGAGTGCAGGGCTCTTTCTGTTGTATGTCATGTCCACGACAGTTTCTAATAGTAAACAACTGAAGGGCCAGTCCTGAGTGCTCTCATTTCCAAGATGTTTAGCCCTTCGAGGTCCACACAGTGAATGAAATAGTAGTTTGACAGCTCTCGTCTATGGGAGCTGGTAATTTACTCTGACAAATCTTAGTGTAAAAATCTAATTTCAACCCATTTTCTCAGAGGGTAAATTTTATTTCATTTCCTTTTCTCAAGGCTCTGTCATTAGCATATTAAACTAATGAGTGAATCAATTATTTAAAACTGGAAATATTTTTTATTATGTCTAATTAAGTGTTTAATCAGGCATTCTGGTCTTTAATCCTCTGGAAGCAGCATCCAGCAGAGGATGAATGAAATGACTGCGTGGAACTTGACTAACAACTTCTTGTTCTCAGAGGACTAAGGAGGAAGCCAGAGTCCTGAAGGGGAAGATGAATAGGGACAAATCACAGAAGAGACAAGAAATGGCAGCAAGCCTGACCAGTAGCAGCTGAAGACGATGACTATGTGTTTCTAAACCGACTTTTGACCATGAGGAAGGGTAACTACCACCTCAACTTGGGGATATGGTTCCAGGAATCTCCATTACACAATAAAACTGAAATTTGGAGCAGATAAAGCATGCCTTGATTTTCTCTAGACCCCTCTAAAATATTTGACCATATCATTTAAGTGTTAGTTAACCAATTGCCTCAATCTTCATAAAATATTTCAAAGATGATCTGAAAATTTTTTAAACAATAATTATACTATATTTCAGGGGGAGTTATTGACTTCAAAAGTGCATATGAAGCATGTAGCTACTTGATAGTTATCAAACTCATTATATTTCCTATGTCACCAGATTACCTAAAGGCTAAATTATCCTAGAACTGACAGTGAATCTTAACAGAAAGATCTCAGAAAATGTGCAGGAGCCACTCAATGGAGAGAGAGCAAGTGGAAGAAGGAGGTTAATTTGTGTATGCATTTATTCATTCAGGGAATATTTATTCAATGTTTCCTATGCATCTGAAACCTCTCTGACTGTCACTAGAGATATAACGGGTCACAAGACAGTCATGACTCCTACTGTCTCTAGAATATGGACAAAGTAGAAATTACTATGCCATGTGGTAAGCGCTAAGATCAGAATATGTGCTGAGTGCTGTCTAAACATTCAGGAAAGGGAAGTCAGAAAAACTTCTGAGAGGAAATTGTATACGAGTTGACAGCACCAGACCAGTAGAAGAGAACGTCCTTTTCCAGCAGGAGAAATGAAACGTTCTGACCGACCCATTCACGGAAAACAACCAAAAACGTTGCATAGGCTATTTAAAAAATCTTGTATTTTTTACATGTATCAGTCAGCAGGTAAGAAATTAAGTCCAAAAACCAGTGAAAGCAGGAACCTGGAGAGGTCAGCAGAGCACAAAGCTAGCTTTTGCCCTGAGTGCATTTGCCAACTGGGGTGAACTTGAACTTCTATTTTCACAGACTTACAGTGTACAAGGAACAGAAGGCATCCCAGTGTGGGTGCCCACAGTGTGGGGAGTCCAGTAGCTCAACCATGGGATTAAGCTGGGATACCAAAGGTCTGTATCCACAGAGTAAGGGTGAACTAGAGATAAACGTACCTTAACGCTCTTCTTTTTCCTCCAGGAGACTGCAGATAAAGCTATTATTTTGAATCTTAGCTTCAAGTGGAAGAGGAAAAAGACTTCCTTGAGAAATAGTAAATTCAAGCCAGTCCCCCAAATGTTGGAATCTTGAAACCCACAATTCAGGTGATCCCCTACTCCCTCCCACCAAAAAAACCCTACAGATGAGATGTTAGCTTACAGCAGTTTAGGTTGGTGTAGCTCTCAGACTCCTGGCAGTAGCAAACACAAATCCTCTCTGGGGGAATTCCCCTTTACCCAGAATATACAAGACACAAAGTAATAAGGCACCACGCATGAAGGCCAGCAGAAACAAAAGGCAGCATGATCAGAACCGCAAAACCTTTGTATATTAGAATTATTTAAAATAACTACAATTAGCATTTCAAAATAAATAGAACAAGACTGAAAATATGTTTTGGGTGCAGAAACTATAAAAAGTGAACTTGTAGATCTGAAAAGCTACCAAATAAAATTTCTAGAAATTAAAAATAGCAAAATTGAAATTAAAATCTCAATGAATGGGTTTAGCAGTGGAGTAGATTCAGCTGAACTAAAAGAATTAATGAAATAAAAGGTATATTCTGGTACTATGTGTCTAGTAACCAGAATGCAGCAAAGAGAAAGAGACAAAGTCTTGGAAAATATGGAAGAGAGATTAAGAAAAGCGGAGGATAGAGTAAAATGATCCAGCATCATCTAGAAGGAAAGGAGAAAGAGTATGTCAGAAACTACTGGCCACTCAAAAAAAATCTAAACTCTCTATTTCCTGGACACATAGACTGTATTTCCTAGCCTCATTTGGATTCTAGTCAATGGACACAAAAATTACGTGTAGTCTCTTCTGGATTGGTTCATAAAACACCTTTCATGTCTGTTCCTCCTTGTTCTTTTCTCCTTCTGATTGGCTCGAATGGAGATGACTTTGCAATGCCTTGTGTGGAAGAGAGAGAGCTTCTGTCAACTGGGTCCCTGAATGAGCACACAGAGGAGCTTAGCCCTGCCTAATTACGTACCAGCTCCTAACTGTTAAAAGAGGAAATAAAAAAGCTCTAGTGTGTTGAACCATCGCCTGTTTGGGTCCATTTGTTACCATAGGCTAACTCATGGACATGTACCAGCAGCAATATTTTAAAGATAATGGCAGACCATTTTCTAGAACTGATGAGAGATCCAATTTCTTATTTAGGAATCCAAACAAATGGCGGGTTTTTTAAAAGAAGATCTGAAACTAAATATGTTAATCATTTAACTTGAGAAGATAAAACTCAAAGAAAACGAAAGGTAGAAAATGATAAATTTAAAAGCATTAGTTAGTGAATTGTAAAACAAACAGACAATAAAGGTGATCAAGGTCAAATGTTGGTTTTACAAAAGATTAAGAAATTTGATGAGGCCCTGGAAAAACTGACCAAGGGAAAAAAGAAAAATGGCACAAACATAACAATATTAATAAAAACAAGATAATCTTTCAAATAATTGTCAAGAAAATAAGAGAATATACTTAAAAACTTTAGGATGTGAAATATCTTCGCACAATAAAAATTCAGGACCCAGTAGTTTTTAATAGATAACTTCTATCAAATATTCGGGAAAACATTATTGTAATTTTCCATGATATATTCCAAAGTACAGATAAAGCTAGATGGTTCTGATGCCCAAAGTGACAATGATCAGTACAAAACAATAAAATCACCTGTGGTTAGAGCTGCAACAATTCTAAACAAAAAAATAGTGAACCAAATCCAGCAATATATGAGAATTAAAATATATCACAAAATATGGATTTATTTCAAAAGTATAAAGTAGTTTAATCCTACAAAGTCAATTAATGTAGTAAGCTACACTAATAGGTTAAAGGAAAAAATCATATAGACAACTCAATAGATGCGAAAAAGGCATGAAAAAATTCCACATGATTTTTATGATTTTTTAAGGAAAGACTCTCATCAACCTAAGAATAGAAGAAAACTTCTTTAAGCAGATAAAAAATATCTACAAAGAACATAAAGCAAATTTCATGATCAATGGGGGAACTATTGAAAGCATTCCATATATACAACTGGGAAGAAATCAAGGATGTCCACAATCAGATTCCATTCAAACTTGTGTGTGAACTACTAGCCAGTAAAGAAACACAAGAAAAAGAAATAAAAAGTATAAGAAGCAGAAAATAAGAAATGGAACAAACAGTAGTAAATTATACAACTGTGCACATAGAAAATAAAAGGAATCTGCAGATACATTATTAAAGTTAATAAGAAAGTTTAGCAAATTTGCTGAATACAAAATCAAATTCAAACATTAAAAGAATTTCCATGTAGAAATAACTGTAAATATTTAAATTTTTAAAAAGATAATATTTATAGTAGATAAATACTACACTACCTAGGAATATCTCACAAAAGCCATGTAAGCCCTTTTTGGAAAAAAATATAAAGTTTGTTAAAATACTAAAGAACGGCTAAATTGAGAGTTACACCTTGATTTTGAATATAAAGTGTAGGTATCATAATGTTGTCAGTTGACCTAAATAGAACTATAGGTTCAGTGGAATCATGTCAAAATAACAGTAGACCTTATTTATTTTTTTGGCGGAATTTAGTAAGTTAATTCTGAGTATAATGTGGGAGAGCAAGGGCCTAAGGATGGTCAAGACATTTTTGGACAAGATCAAGATGTGAAATATGGAGAGACAAAGGCTAAAATAGACACACACACATAATATGCTTGTGGTATTGACCTACGAATGGACATATAGACCAGTGGAAGAGAATAGAGTGCAGAAACAGATCCCCTTATATGGAAATTTGAGGGCACTGCAAATAAATGCCATCATTACAGATCATTTAATAAATAATGCTAGGATGTTTGCTTTCCATATGGAAAAAGGAAATCGGATACCTACCCAACATCACGCACAGAAATCAATTCGAAGTAGATTAATGGCTGAAATGAGAATGATGATAATAAATACTTCAGAAAAATATTATTTTGATTTTGTGGTAGGTAAGGGTTTTTTTTTGTAAGTAAAAGCAAAAAATGCACTAACTGTAAGATAAAGTTTGATAAATTCATCCATGTTAAAATGAAGAGCTATGTGTAAAGATCTCATAAGAGAGAGTGAAAAGACAAGGTTCAAACTTATAAAGATATTCGCAACACATATAACTGTAAGAATGATTAGTATGTAGATAATGCAAAGAATTTCTACAAATCCATTAGAAAATGATAAACAATTCTATAGGGAAAAGATGTGAATGGCCTGTGAACATACGAAACTATGTTTAATATCATTAATAATCATAGGAATGTAAAATAAAACGGTAGTAAAATACCATATTCCACATACCTGAGAACCAAAAATTTTAAAAACGGTTGTCAATATCAAGTGTCGTCAAGAACGTGAAGCAGTAGGAATTCACGTTCCCTACTGGTGGGAATAGAAATGGTACAATCTCTTGAAAAAAACTGTTCAGCAGTGGCCAGTAAAGTTGAAAACATCCATATTCTGACTCAAGAAATTCACTCCTGGGTATGTTCTCAGGAAAAGTCTTGCACATGTATACCAAGAGACTCATACAAAAATGTTTGTAATAGAAATGTCTTTACGAGCCAAAACCTGGGAAAAATGGATGAATAAATGATAGCATATTCACACAATGAAATATTATATATCAGTGGAAACAGATGGACAATAGCTATACACATCAATGTGAATGGATCTAAAAACATAATGTAGAGGGAAAGAAGGAAACCTCAGAAGGGTACTTACAGTATGATTTTATATATATAAGTTTCAAGAAGAGTAAAATCTAAACAGTTATTTGTATAGGTATACTCTTAGATGGTAAAACCCTATAGAAAAGAGAAGAAATTATTAATATAAAATTTAGGACAGCAGTTACCACAGAGGGTGACAGAGAAGCATACAGAGAAATGTGTAGTGGGAATTCTAATGTCTTATAATGTTATATTTCTTAAACTGAGCGATGAATGCACAAGTATTCATACTATTGTTATTGCTTTATATATGCTCATATGTTATATTCCTATATGAATAGAATGAATGTTCCTATGAATAGATATGAATATTCATGTGAATGAATGTTCATATGAATAGATATGACTACATGGAAAAAAATTTAAACATAAAAATCATTGTGAAGTTAAAAAAAAGCAGTTTTGTACAAAGATAGTGGGGGTGGGCAAAGAGCAGGTCAAGCCTGGTGAACAGAATGGGCTAAGGACTGGGGTCGTCAGTTCCGTGAACCAAGGCTCACTCTTTGAAAGTCTTCTCTCCTCTATCAACACTCACTCTTTGGTGCTTCAGTTTCGTAGCTTTAAATCTCATCCATATTCTGATAACTTCCAAACTTTATATCTGCAATTTATACCTCTCCCCTGAACCACAGACTCATATGCCCAATGGCCGTTTTGCCATCTCTCAATCTTGGCCTGCCTAAACCCAAATGCCTCATACTGGCACCCTCCCCCGCCTCCCCAGTCCTGCTCCCTCAAGAGCCTGCCCCTTTCCAGGAAATAACAATTTCTTGTTGCTTCAGTTGCAAAAAAAGCAACAGTTGCTCAGGCAAAAGTAAACAAACACCTCGAATCTTCCTTTTTTTACTCCCTGCATTCAGTTTATCACAAGTCCTTTTAGCTCTACTTTCAAAATGTGTGCAGAATCTCACCAACTCTCATGACTTCTACCACTACTGTCAACAGCATCTTTCCTTGTATCACCACTGCTTTCCCCCACCCTTCGCCTCTCCATACCCCCCTTTATATGACTTTCCACATCACTCAAAGTAAAAGCTAAATTTTTCCAGAGCCTTCCATGATCTGCACAACCCGTACCTCCTGTGCACATCTTCATCACCCTCTCCTTCCCTCGTCTTGACTTCTTTGCTGTTTAACAAGGCAAACATGCTTCTTTACCAGGATTTTTGCACTGGATGTTCCCTCTGCCTGGAATGTTCTTTCCATAGACATCCACTTGGCTCGCTTCCTCAGCTTCTTCAGCTTTTTCTCAACTGCTCCCTCCAAGTTTGGTCTTTCTTGTCTCTACCCTCCAGCTCTCCCATCTTGCCTGCTTGTGTTGCAGAGTACTTACCACTATTTCACATACTATATATTTCACGTTTGTTTCTTTCTGTCTTCCCCAACTAGAACTTAAGCTCCAAGAAGGCAAGGAGTGTTGTCTGTATTCACTTGATTTGTATTCACTTGAGCTTGATTCACTGCTGTATCCCCTTGAATGTGGAACCATGCTTAATGCATAATAGGTGATCAATAAAAACTGTAATGACTAAAGAGAAAAAATTGATGCTTTGAGGAAATTAAAAAAAAAATCCCCAGTGTGAATGCAGCATAGAATGGGTGAGAGATTAGCCTGGAGAGTTATGCTGGGACCAAATCATGATGCCTGATTTTGCCATATTAACAGGAATTGAGAATTACATAAGCTATATTCCTGACTCAACTTAACAAACTTTCATGCCCCTAGTAAAGGATGGTCAGCTCTGCCTGCACCCACAGTGGGCACTGGATGTCATGCACAGTCATCTTAAGTCTGAATTTTTGAGATGTTCTAGTATGTGTGCTGTGTTTGAAGTACTATCTTGGGTACATACACATATATAAATAGATACCACACATACACCCACACAGATATACATACACACAAATGCACTTATGTACACATTCATACTACATAAATATATACATGAATTTTTTGAAATAAGCAAGAAGAGACAGAAGCAATACAATTAACATCTAGAACTCTCTTGTAAAAGCAGAAAGGTGTACAAATGGATTGTTTGTTTGTGATCTTTTGAACTTAGAAACATGTGGATTTATGAACGGCCTTCCTGAACTAACGTATTTGTAAGTAGAAGATATTGTCTACACAGATTTTTGTTGGTTGTGGGTCCATAACCTGACTATGGAAAATGGTAGCTTATAAGATAAACATCAACAGGACAGAATTTCTAGTTAATACCTATGAGGCATTTGTCCTGAACTGATTGGTTCTTCTCTCACCTGTAGCCAGTTCGGCTCACCTATTCTAAGCAAGAGGACCTTAAAAAGCTTACTGTGAAAATTCTTTTACAGTAGCCTAATGGACTACTTGTAAAGGGATAAATTTTGTTAGAACTAATGTGTCCTAAATCATAATGGCTTCTTCTGAAAAAGTTCACATGTGTGGGATCCTTGGTAATTTCAGATTTATTTTTATCATCTTGGACAGTGGTGTATTGTTAATAATGTAACAACTAGCCTTTCTATTGTCAGAAGATCTGTTTGACTGTCATACGTTTTCAGGAAAAAAAAAATCCCTCTTCCAATGAAAAGACATTCTTTATATGCTTTTGCTACAACTCTTCAGGTCTTTCAGAACTGAGGCTCTGTAGAAAACGTGAGACTTAAACACTCATATGCAAGTTGGCACACTAGCTCAAGAAGTAATTGAAGACACATTTTTCATGGATTGAACTGTTTTGTTTAGAAATATATTTCCCATTATTCCTTTTTCACATTTAATTTTTTTTTTCAGAAATGGTTCCTTTCATGGTTTCCTTTTTTTAAAAAAAAATTATTTAATAATGTGAGAGGAGGTCTGTTGTGGTTTGGGTGTGGCTAAACCAGTTGTGGCCCCTCAAATATTCATGTGTTGGAATAATCATATCCTCTTGTACTGGAAACCATTCTGTTTTTCTCACAAAAGCTCATGAGAGTTTACTTCTATTTTCCCTAAATCTGGGTCAATCAGGACTATAAATCTCAGTCAGACTCTTGGTTTATACAAAGATAAACCAAGAAAAAATGGTCACATATTTTTTAAGGGCCCCCTTCTATGAGTCCAGCAATTTTGTGATAGGGTGTGCCACCTCTTCTCATCGTCCTCTTCTGGACCAGCCACTTACGTGTTGGAGAATGGCAAGAACGGATCGTCTCCTGGAAAGAAGGGTCAGTCAGCAAGTGGACGTCTCGTTCATTGTTCAGCCCTTCTCTGGTGAACAGTGCTTTGCGTTGCTGGTGGAAATTCAAGCGTGAAGCCAATTTTTATGCTCTAGATGGCAAAAAATGCAGCTAATTCTGAAGAGTTTCTCCTTCTTCCCCTGGCAGCTGGTGTGTTTACATAGTGAGGATGAAAGGCCTGACATCTGTGTTTACATTTCTACGTAGCAGGGTCCCCCAAACCCACAGTTAGGAATCATTTATATCCAAGCACCTCTGCCCCAGAATTACAACAGCAAAGTCTTTCAACTTCTCCTCGGCAAGGGCCTTTGATCTTCTTGTGCAAAATGCTCTCTGATGAGTTGTGATTGGAAGAGGAGGGCTGGGAAGATTTTATTCTTTGACAGCTTCCTCCTCTCTCTCCACCCCCAACCATGTAGGAACATGACCCAGATCTTTAAGTACCCAAACCTCTTTCTATAAATTCCATTGAGTCATAAGAATAGAGTTAAAACAGACTGGTGTGACCAAAGCAGTGAGTCTCAAAGAATTCGCATTTTTAATGAACCCTCCAGTTGACTATGATTTCTGATTCTAGGTAGATTAGAATCACCCAGGTTGCTTATTAAATGTGGAAATTTCAGAACCCTATGCAACCCTATTGAGTGTGTCTCTAGATGTGGGTCCAGGAATCTGTATTTTTTACATCTTGAAATGAATCTTATGTATCTCATTGTTTAAGAACCCTTAGGCCAGTTGGACTCTGGGGGTAGGGCTTTTAATTAGACACTTAGGGTATACTAGTCTTTGTTGCACAACAGCGTCTCAACCTCTGACGCTTTCAATGAATGGCAGTGGTCTCCCTAAGTTGGAATCAGTGTAAGCTGATGAAATGAAATCATCTTCTTTGAATGTTTGAATGTCTTACTTAATTTTTCCTGATTACATTATACTACTTTCCATTCATAAATTTTTGACTTGTAAACTGAGGCAAAGTAGTTGGCAGGTTAAGAAATATTTATGGAACAAAGACTGCTGGAATTTGATCTTGGACCTAATCTATGTTTTCATTGCTTAGTTCACGTTGTACTCTATCATCTGAAATGATATTTTGCTTTTATTTAATTGAATTTTTTAAGGTAATTATAGATTCATATGCATTTGTAAGAAACAACACAGAGAGATCCTTTGTACCCTTTATCTAGTTTCCCCCAATGGTAATGTTTTGTAAATCTATAATACAGTATCACAACCAAGATACCGACATGGATTACTTGGATACATTGCACAGGTCTTATTGAGATTTCCACAGTTTTACTTGTACTCATTTGTGTGTGTGTATGGATGTGAATTAGGACTATACAATTTTATCATATGTATAGACTTGAGTATCTACCACCACAGTCAAGATGCTGAACAGTTCCATCATCACAAAGATTCTTGGGTTTCCCTTTTACAGTCACACACACCCCTCTCTTGCCCCCTCTCTGAACCCTTGACAATCGCTTATCTGTTCTCTACTTCTAAGTTTTTGTGATTTCAAAAATGTTATATAAATGGAATCCTACAGTATATACTCTTTTGGGATTGGCTGCTTTTCACTCAACATAATTCGCTGGAGATTCACCCAGGTTGTTGCATGCATCAATAGTTCTTTCATTTCTACTGCTGAGTAGTATTCCATAGGATGAACATACCACAGTTTGTTTAACCAGACACTCATTGAAGGACACCTGGGCTGCGTCCTGTTTTTGGCTATTACGAATAAGTCTTCTGTGAACATTCATGTACGGGGTTTTGTATGAATATAACTATGCTGTTATTTTATCAGCCTCTTCAACTTTTAGAATTTTTAGGCCAATCGCAAACTCTACCACATCCGTAAAATCTTTCTGGTTAACTTCAGTTAACTTTATACTATCCCCTTGCTGGATACCAAAGCAACACCTGCCTGCACCAAGCATTTTGCCATTTGCCTACAGTCAAATTGTTGTGTCTCTTGCCTTTCCAATGAGATTGGGAGCTGTTTGAGGGCAGGGACCACATCATATCCCACTTTTGTATAGCCTGTAGTGCCTACAGCTTTAGACATGCCAGCAAATGAATCAACCAAATCAGCAGACAATACTATTACTTTTGCATTTAATTTGATTTATTGTTGTGCCTCTGTGACCACCAGAGTATATCATGCTAAATACTGTGTGGATACAAGAATGCATGAAGAACATGCAAATTTCCCCTTAGTGGATTTACAATTTAGCTGGAAAACTAAAGCCAACACTAATGTGTGAGTTAGAGGACGTGAGCTGCTGTGGTTTTTGTGCCAAATACATGGACAGAGAAGAGAGAGACGAATGTGCGTTGGAGAATTTGGAGAAGGTTCCATGGAGGAAGTTCGCTTTAAATAAGTCCTTAAAGAAGAAAAGGAATGACATGAAAATTGGTGAGAAGGAGAAGATTCTGAGTAGAAAGAACATCCCAAACAGTTTTACTGGAGTGCTGTGTGGTGAGTTGCTGAAGAAAGGAGTTAGTGATCAAAATATGTAGGTGAGATGGGACCTGACTATGACAGGCCTTGAAATGTACATATGACATATTTGTGTTCCATCTTCTAGAATATAACATTGGTAACAAAAGCCAGCGAGGACTAAACATGTTAAGGTAGGTCAATGTGACTCTGTTAGGCTCAACTCTAACTCTGTTAGAATGAGGACCTACTGGCCTCTAGCTGTTCTGGGAGTTTCTGAACTTTCAGGAAATATTATGGAGCACTGAGACTTATAGCCAGCCCTGGTGGGCTAGTGGCTAAGATTCAACACTCTCAACATTGTGGCCTGTGTTCGTTTCTCCATCAGGGAACCGCACCACCCATTTGCCAGTTGTCATACCGCAGTGGCTGAGTGTTGCTGTGATGCTGAAAGCTATGCCATTTGTATTTCAAATACCAGGAGGGTTACTCATGGTGGACAGGTTTCAGTGGAGCTTCCAGACTAAGATAGACTAGGAAGAAAGACTTGGCTACCCACTTCTGAAGAAATTAGCCATTAAAACCCTATGAATAGCAGTGGAGTGTTGTCAGATGTAGCACTAGAAGGTAAGAGGGTGGCGCAAAAAGACTGGGCAGGGTTCCACTCTGCTGTACACAGGGTTACTAGGAATCAGAGTCCACTCGACAGCATTAACAACAACAAAAACTGATATTTATGCCCCAGTATATCCTTGACTTGCATGTGATACCTATTAGCAAGAATTTGAACTGGTCCATAGCCTTGTTTGATGCTCTAGTAGTTGCTGAAGGAGGTCTGGATAGGAGGTAAAACAATGGCGCACTCCATCCACTGAAGGAAGGCACCAGGTCATGAAGGGGCCAAGGTGGTGAACATAAACTGGGTTGAAGAGGGAGCATGGGTCCTAGGCCTAGGGTGAAGCTGTAGCTCACCAATTCCTGTTACTCCTTCTCCTCTTCCCCCTTCCCCATAATATCTGGACAATTCTGCTGTGAGACAGTCCTGTGACAAAGCTCGTTGCAAGGTGCTAAAGGACGTTTCCTGTTGGATATAGTGGAAGAAGCTGCCTAGAGGTCAGTGGTCCAAGTAAGGGTGAGTGGCTTTACAGAAAGTAGCCCTGGGACCACCAGTGATCCACAGAGCCGGTGATCACAAGAGCAGTGGACATCAGAACAAAGCCATGATCTTCTCCACCGCACTACCACCAGGACTTCTAGAAGAAACCACACGGAAGGGAGACCCTGCATGGGGCTCAGAGGCTCAAGATATGTGCTAATTTCAAGACAACATAATTGCACTCACTCCATAGTGAGGCCTGGGGAGAGATGGGCCTCATGTCTTCTGGTGGTCTGGTGAAGACTGAATAGTGAATGTCAATGTCACTCACGCCTTAGATACTAGTTGTGCTGATTTGGGGCCAGCTGCAGGAGACACACACATGTATCCACAGCAAGGAGAAGTTAATACACACAGGGTTTTGTTGATGGTTCTGTCCCTTACACTTCAGTGTTTGTTTCATTTCCATTTTCAATTGCGAAGGTTCTGTTTGTACTTTTAGATGTCTGCAATAGGGAAATGTCCATAGCCTAAGGGTACTGCAGTAAAAAGCAAAATGTGTGTTATTCCTAAACACTTATGGAATTTCAAGCATAAATTCACTTAGAGTATTAATGACTTTAATGAAGATAGACATCTAACTTAAAATCAACAAATCATTAGTCTCGCAGTAAAAGTGTAAGCAATGCCTAATTAATATGCTTGTTGATTATTTTTCTTGATAAAGACATTGGTTGTTTAGTCTAATGATGCCTCAAAGATCAACTGAATAGTGGGAAAGGCAGCCAACCAATGACTTGAGATCGTTTAACCAAAAAAGTACTGTCTTCTTTGTGTCCCCATCAGAGTAACGTCAATTGTTGTTATTACTATTGTCATTATTTTTGTGTTATTATGATTATTTGATCTAGTTTTGTTTATCTGAATACATTTGACAGTTCTGGGGTATAGAGATAGCCTTGAAGTACTCTATAAAATAAAGTGCAAGGTGATGTGATATTAGAACTATAATTTATGTTTTCAACGGTTCTTGAATAAATCTCTTTGTGTTCAATCTGCACTCTCACAGGAGCCTTCTTTTCACACTATCTCAAGTCTATGGAGAAGCAGATGGCTGCCTTGTGATCATCATGATGGAGGTTGGCCCTATTAGCTCTGCTTTATAGATGAGGATTTATATAAGTTAGTTAAATTCTCATAGCTAGCAAATGGTAGAACTGAAATTAGAAGCTAGGTCTGTGTGATTTCAAGAGGTCCCATTATTTTCCTGTGCCATGGTCAAGAAAGATAATCAGGATATATGAGTCACTAGCCTCAGCCTCTCCACCAAGCGTTTTCTATATTATAAGAGTAACTCCCTTCCTTGAGAAATAAGAAGTAAGCAAGCAAGCAAATTCCTTGAGCAACACAAAATATTTAATTGCTATTCACCACTTCTCTTACACAGGACAAGATTAATTAACTCTGATCTTTTCATTTGCATGGGCCTAATGTGGATGGCTTCATAATTGCTTCTTAAAAAAGAGACTCTTCTGAGAAAATAACATGTGAATAAATCTGAACTCTCTTCACTCCTTCCTACTGCCTGAACATGTTTTAGACAAAAGAAGTCTGTGATCAAAAAAAGGCCAAACATTTCAAATATAGTTGTGAAAACCCTTTTCATCATGCTCACAGATACCATCAAAGTCCAAGAAATACTGCAGTGTATTAAGATGTATATTTTCGAGCTTGATGCAAATGACAGGCTCTCAAGCTGCAGTGTGACTCCAGGCCAAAATTAGAGACAGTTTCCAAATTCCTTAAAGTTACACCCAGGAAGAAGCATTGCACACAGCCTGATGATTTGTCAAAAACTTAATTTTTCATGACAACCTCCAATGAAGACTTCAGAAAGTCAATAGCCTGGAGTTCACATCACCTTGGACAGCGGCTAGAAGAAGGAACAATAAAGAAAGAGACCATAAACTCTGATAGCAGTGATTTACCAATTAGATGTGAGAAAAATAAAGAATTGCTAAAATGACAAAATACCATGCATCGTTAAGGATTGGCCTAATTAAGTAATAGCCCAATGTAAACCAGAGATTTATGGTCTACCAGCTGCGCAATGTGGGTTTATCAAAATAATGGAAATTGACATACATTGTACACACAGCCTCTCTTCAGCTGCCTCTCTTAACATTTGTCTGGAGGTGACCTAGGGAAATATGCCTGCAACCTGAACTAGTCTCTATACTCTTTCTGTTGTTACCCAGTCCTCAGTGGAGCATTTATTGCCTCGTCCTGCCTGTGGGACAGAATGGTGATTTTTCTTGCTTCATGGCTTCCCTCTATTGCAGGCCACGCTTGCATATTTTGCTTTGCTCCTTCATGTTCCCCAACAATCTTAACATTGGAATGTTTCTTTTGGCAGAATATCCAGAGGAGCAGGGCTCCAAATGTTGCCCTCCAGGGCCTTCTGTAAGGGTGTGGATTGGGTGGGATCCCTGCATGTCACTGGTGCTGCACACTATTGGCACACTACATCTGCCAAATGGACCCATGGCCATGCGATCCTTGACCACATAGGTCAGTGACTTGAGCTTGAGGATGCTAGCTAGCTTCAAGATGTAGCCTCTGTGCTCCCTTTTCTCTGTCCTCCTAGGTTTCTGACTTCCCAAACCCTAAGGACACATGGGGTTCCATGCAATGTGACCACTATCATCACAGCCTGAGTGTCCACCATTTGAAGGCCCAATTCTGTTTGTTCTGTTGTTTACTCTTAATTTATCATTCATCTTACTTGGTTTAAAATATTTATTTTTATACCAACTTTACCCTTAGCAACTGTGCTAGCCCAGGCATCAGTGACTCGAGGTCCTTCTGGCAGTGTTGGCTGTTGTTCCATTCTTCTCATCCCACCCAAGTGCCTGGCAATCTGATTGTGTCCTCCTCAATATCATAAATGTGAAGGTGTGGCCCCTTCCAGAACATTTAAATCACTCCAGTTGGTGGCGACGCCTTTGAGAAGACCCTGCTTCCTCCAGTTGTTCTGATAGATTATCTGAAATAACGAATGTGGTACTGAATACCAAGCCCCTGTCTGAAAAATCACATCCTACTTGGGAGTCTAGTACAAGCCATACCCTTCCCTGTCTCCTCAGGACATGCATGAGTGTGAAGGACTGATGGTATCACTTGACTGTGTGTTCTGTTTCAAGTGTGGCAGAATTTGGTGCCCAGAAGGGTAAGCTCCCCAGTAATACCACCACAATGCTTCTTTCTTTTTTCCCATTTTGTGAAAGCTGTCCAACTTTCCCTGATCTTTATCTTTCTCTTTTGTTATGTCCATGTGTGGTTAGATTGTTTTAATCAGTCATTAAAAACCAGGTAGCAAATGATTAAGGCATATTCAACCAATTGGTTCCTCCCTAGGCATGGCCTTAATAACTCTGCTTTCCAAAGACTTCATGAATGTCAACTTGTTCATCTGAGTTGTGGTACTGAGACCTCAGTCCTTCTCTTAATCTCTAGCTCTTTTTTTGGTCCTGAATTTTTCAGGGTTTGTGTTGAGTTGTTATGAAAATAAATCTGATGACATTTAGTAAAGAAAAGTGACCCAATAGCAGAATAACCTATCTAACATGTCTATTTATATGGCAGACATTGTGCTAGACACTTGGTATACCATGGTGAATAAAGTGCAGTCCCTTCGCTCTTGAAGCTGCCTGTCACTTGTCACCTGGGTAAGACAGACAATGAACCGATAAGCAAATAAATAAATACACAAGTAAAAATCGATGGAATTATGCAGGCAAAGCACATAAAATAATGTCTGAAACATAATGTGTAATAACTGAGAATAATTATTCCTGTTAATAATTATGATACAATAATAATTGCATAATTATTGTTATACATAATATAATGATATTATAATGCAATAATTACTATATTTATATAATTATTGTTATACAAGATAGTGGGTATTCTGGTTATCTGTTGTTACATACTAACTACCCCAAAATTTAGTAGTTTAAAACAACAATGACAACAATCATTTATTTTGCTGGTGAATCTGTGTTTGGGCAGAGCTCAGTGGCATCAGTTGGGGCATCTCAATTGGAAGGTGGATGATCCTCTTCCAAGAAGGCTCACTCACGTGGCTAGCAGGTTGGTGCTAGCAATTAGCTAGGAGCTCAACCAAGGCCATTGGCTGGAGGCTGCCTTCTCTCCATATGGGTATTGTAATAGGGCTGCCTGAGTTTCCTCACTGTATGGAGGATGGCTTCTGGGAGTATTTCAAGTGACAAAAAATGGAAGCTTCCCTTAAAGTCCTGAACCTAGAAACTAACAGCATCCCTTCCACCATATTCTATTGCTCAAGCTGTCATAGAGCCTGCCCGTTTTCAAGAGGAGAGGCCATTGACCCTTCTTCTTAATGGGAGGAAGATCAAAGAATTTGCAGCCATCTTTAATCTAGCACAGGAGTTTAAAAATATGAGCTCTGAAATGTGTTCATTCCTTTCCACAAAATACCAGCTGATTTGACAATAGCATATTTACATTTTAAAAGCAGTTCCTTTTTTCGTTTTGGACCCTTGTGTGAGATAGGTGGAATAAATGGTGCTGCCCTCACTCTACAATGAATCGAGACAGAGGGATTTTGACTTGCGTAAGGTAACAGCCATACTGTAGCAAACCCGGGGAAGTTTGCTGCCTCCCAGGCCCCAGGTGCTTCCTCCAACTTTGTCCAGTTTGTGATTGGGCTTTGACTGGTCATACATACTGGCCTGTGGCTCAGGAAGAACTTACTCTTAATGGTCAGCCCAGTGCACCACGAGTACCCAAGTTTTATGATATCCAGCTGTGGAATGTATCATCGTGTCTCTGAGGCCTCGCTTATTGAGATCATTGTTCAGTTTTTGTGTACCATCTGTTGTCCGTGTCTTCCTAAGTGATTTTCTGGGCTGGCTTCCCTTTTCACTGGGAATGGAAGGAGTTGTCAAAAGCCCAATGCATTCTTTTCTGCATTGTAAAGCCATGAGGACTTAATTAGGAAAATCTTCTTCAGCAACAATTGATTTGTTCAACTATCATTCAATTTGAAGTACTCTCTTTTTTATTAAAAATTTCTTGGAACTTCTTGGATGCCCAGCTTTGGGTTTTTTTTTTTAAAAGATTTTATTTTTTTCCTTTTTCTCTCCAAAGCCCCCCGGTACATAGTTGTTAATTCTGTGTTGTGGGTCCTTCTAGTTGTGGCATGTGGGATGCCGCCTCAGCGTGGTTTGATGAGCAGTGCCATGTCCGTGCCCAGGATTCAAACCAACGAAACACTGGGCAGTGGAGTGCGCGAACTTCACTCAGCCATGGGGCCAGCCCCAGCTTTGCGTTTTTTGAGTATGTCTCCATTTATTTACCTCCTGTCCTTAGCAAGTTTTCTATAATTAGATTGTAGTCCGAAAATGACTTCTGGTTAGAATTTGTTAGAAACTTTCATTTAACACTGATTCTTTTTAGATATCTGTGGATTCTGATAACTAAACTGAAAAATAGGGTTAATTAAACCTGACAGCTTTGAGTTTTCAGAGTTTTAAACCATCCCTCAGCATCCAGACCTTTGGAAAATCCACTTCATGTTTGTCTCTAGCTCCTTTCCCCTGAATTTTTAGCCTCTTTTGTATTGAGAGAAAAGTTACAACCATATGTTTCTGATTTATTTATAACTAACATTTAGAGTTAGCTCATGAAGATATTGTTTTGTAAGAACATGTACTTTAAAGTTGTGTGTAACCCATTTTAAGTCCTTTCTGTTCTTTAAACCAGGAAACAATGCTTTGCCAAACTTTATCTGAAAATCAAAGTTTGGTTTGCTTCAAGCAGCTGGAGCTATTGACGGTCCTCAGGGCATTGCTTGAAACTGTCAGTCTCTCCGTGTTTGCCTCAGAATTCGTTTGGATGAGGATTTGTGAACATGTCATTGGATCATTGGGCAGCACTTGACCAGTTTGCAGTCGAAGTTTCCCCAGGAGCTGAAGAGCATCCATTTCCCTGGCTATGCACTCACTTGGTTACTGTAAATTTTTAGAAATTGGAAGAATAATAGTTCCACATAGAAAGATGAACATCTTTTTAAGCAGAAGAAAGATACAGTTTGTAGGGATCAAATGCAGATCAATATATAAAGGAAACAAGAAAATAGGAACTTTGAGAAACTAAATCACTGGAAGAGAGGCAGCAGAGAAATGGCGAGGGTGAGGTGAGGAATGGATATTATAACAGTGGTTCTAAACCTGGCTAATAATCAGTCACCTGAACGGGGACCTGTTCCATAAGTACAGATTCCTGGGCCTCAGGATGGGTTCGTCTGGGCATCTGTATTTTTAAAAGGTCCACAAGTCATTCTGATGATCAGCCTAGTTACTAGAAATAATTTGCGTACTCTTCACACACACACACACACACACACACACACACACGTATGCACAATTATCTGGAGGAAATTGAGGTCCAATTTTGGCTACAATACTCCATCTTCATCCCCTGAAATCTGACTCTGCCCTTCCTCAAACCTTAGGAACAGATCTCAGCTGAATCAGCAGCTTTTCTTGTGCATTCTTCTGTACAATACAGAGTGTTTCTCTCACCAGGGCTCAGACCAGGGCCTACAGTGGGAGGACAAGACAAAATGATTCGCTATTAAGATCGATAATTGTGAAGAAGTGTTTACCTAGCATTCCTTTAATCTTTTACTTCCAGCTCACAACCTTACTATGTGCTTAATGATGAGAGTCCAGTGTCATCGCTGGGGCCTTGACAGATGCTTAAATCCTTTAAACCAGGATTACATTATGCATGTTTTATTGCCTTTTGGACTCTTGTCAATGCCCTCAACAGAATGTTTCAATTGCCCAAATGGAGTTGAATAAACAGGTTGGTGATTGTTCCAAGTCCAGTGCATGAATTGGTAAATTTACCTGAGATGGTAAATTCGTAACACCACATCGCCTGCCCAGTCGGGGCAGTGCCTTCCCAACACCTACCTTGAGGAGCACCCAGCACCAGGACGGATTGTTTGTCTCAAGTTAATGTTTGGGAATGAGTCCAACTTGGTTTCAGCAATTAAATCCACCTGGTAAAAGCTCTTCTTATGATTTTACTAAACTAGCATTTTCAACAGCCATTAATGAGCCAAGTACTATGCAATTTTATAAATGAAGGGATTCAGGCTATCATTATGTGTAAATCCTCCCCAAATTACCTGCTCTAGTCAGAAAGCCTGATCTGAAAAAGGAAACAATAATGTTTTGGAAAATGATGACATTCTGTAAATAAGATCTGGCAGCAACATTTCTTGGCAAAATGAATGCTCAAGTCAACCTGCCTCAATTTATTGCTACGTGAATCAGAAATTAATTCTTCCTCAATCATGTTTATACTTCTGAACTGCGACATCGTTAACAGAGTCTGAACACTCTACAGGTACCTAGACTCTTAATACAATAAGCCAAAATGAACATAAATGGTTGAAGAGGGAAGTAAATTAGTTTTCTTGAGATTTTCTGGAGAATTGAGTTTACAGTGAGGAGAATGTATGAGGCTGCCACAGGGCTTGGGGCTTCGAGGATGGGAGAAGCGGAATTATTATGACTTTCGTGTCCATAGGGGCTTTTGTGTTCCCTGGGTGATACCAAACACCAAACACTGAAAGTATATATTGGCAAGGAGACACTGCTGCTGGAACAGTTTTGCATTCAGCTTCTTTCATTACTTTTTCCATCTCCGAGGAGTGATGCATGCTCTGAATCTGCTTCTATAGTCCTTTCTAGCCCATCCCTCCCTTTGTCTTCTAACCTGCCAACCAAACATCAGAGAAGTATGAAAACATCCAAGTGTCCTGCTTAGGAAAATACAGTTGCTGTGGATGTTGTTTGGCAGAACACCTTGATAGGGTATTTTAAATGTGAAAAGGTAAGCCCCAAGTCGGGATCTAGAGGAAGGCAGCGAAATAAAGGGGACACTGAGTTGCTCTTATGGGAAAAGGTGTGGAAACCTTTTGTGTGAGCAGCATGAAAGGGGGAATGAGGCACCCAGAAAAACTGGAAACATTGAGTGACAAGCAGATCAAGGGGAAGAGGCGATATTGCACAATGTAGGGTATTGGGGTTGGCAGGGGTTCTGGGTAAAGGCTTTTCAAAGTAGCAATGTTTAATATTACGTTTTAAATTATTTGCTGCACTGTTCAGTGCTGGAACATAAGCCTCATGAGATACACTGAACTTAAGCAGAGTTAACTACACACCCCTCTTCGTGTTGGTGATTCTTTGGCAGAAGAACTAAAAAGATATGGGGCTGCATTCCACAGTAGGGCCAATCTAGGATGGTGAGAAGATTGTCATAGGAGGTGAGACACTGGGTAGAGACTGAGAATTCAGACAAAGTGGAATATCAGGGTAGGAGGGAATTAAGAGACAACTAAGCCCCTGAGACTCCTCTGCTCTTGTCTGAGCTGCTGACCATCTCACAGGTCCCGCCATGATAATCTCTCAACTTGTCTTGTTGCTCCCCTCCTGCCCTTCTGCAGTCCATTCTCCATAACAGCAAATGGGGTGAACTTTTAAAAACGTAAATTAGGAGGTGGTAGAATAGGGGTTTTCTATCATCATCCTTCCACAGAACACTGATTTTGACAACCACCTACAGGTGAGGGTACCTTTGTAGGCATCCAATAGTCCAGTGGAGAAGTTCCAGCACACCTTTAGAGCAAAAAATCAAAGAATAGATGCACTGAGAATGGTAAGAACAGTTTCACTTTATCTATGCTCCCCCTTCCCCAAAGCACCACGGCTCAGTGCCAAGAGAGATCCCCTCAGCCTGTGATTTCTGTCACAAGAGAAAATGAGAGCATAGTAAGTCAATACCCAACTTCCCCAGCCATGCGGGATGTTGCCCAAGAGTCCTACTTCTTTCTCATCTCCCTCAGAATCCTGAGGTGATCAGCATAGCTGAGGGGTTGGGAGAGGCTGCGAGCACAACAGGCAGGACCAAGAACTCATCAAAAGGCCATGGATTTTATGAACCTGCTTTGTGGATACCATCAGAAGCTACCCACAAGTTGCTTGGGATTCATCATCTGTGGATTCCACCCCCCCCCCCGCCACCCCCCGCCACCCACAACTGACTCATAGGCACTCCCATTGCTCTGCATGCCTCGCTTATCCCTTCAGGTTGGCTCCCTAAGTGCACCCCCTCAGAGTGAGTGCTAGTCTTTACAGATAGGTCAGGAGCACACACAGAAAACTGGCCCAACTCTGTGGGATTGGGAGAAGGCACATGAACTTGAGCAATTCAGAGTGATGCCCTCGGGAAGTTCTCAGTACTGATCTGGCTTTGCAGGATTGGGAGAAGGCATACAGTCCTAAAAATTCCCCACCAAGAGTGAATGAGGCATGAACATTATAAGAGAAAAAAAAAAAAAAAAGACTACAGGCCAATATCCCTGATGGACATAGATGCAAAATCCTCAACCAGATGCTTGCAAATTGAATTCAACAGCACATTAAAAGGATCATACACCATGATCAAGTGGGATTTATCCCTGGGATGCAAAGATGGTTCAACATATGCAAATCAACAAACGTAATGCACCACATTAACAGAATGAAGGATAAAAATTGTATGGTAATCTCAGTAGATGCAGAAAAAGCGTTTGACAGAATGCAGTATCCTTTTGTGATAAAAATTCAACAATTCAGGTATAAAAGGAATGTACCTCAATATAATAAGGGCCATATTTGACAAGCCTACTGCTGGCATCATGCTTAGTGGTGAAAAGCTGAGAATTTTTCTTTTAAAATCAGGAACGAAGCACCGCTCAGATCAGGAGTGTGGTCCACTTTTATCACTTCTATTCAACATGATACCGGAAGTCCCAGCCAGAGCAATTAGTTAAAGAAAAGAAATAAAAAGTATCCAAATTGGGAAGGAAGAAGTAAAATTGTTTGTTTGCAGATGACATGATCTTATATATAGAAAACTCTAAAGACTCCATCAAAAAACTGTTAGAACTAATAAATGAATTCAGTAATGTTACAGAAATCAACATAAAAACTAGGGGCATTTCTATACATTAACAATGAACTATTTGAAAAATAAGTTAAGAAAACAATCCCTTTTACAATAGCATCAAAAAAGAATAAAATACTTAGGAATAAATTTAATCAAGGAAGTGAAAAATTTGTACACTGAAAATGATAAAACATTGATGAAAGAAATTGAAGAAAATACAAATAAATGGAAAGATATCCCGTGTTCATGGATTATAAGAACTAATATTGTTAAGATGTCCATACCACCCAAAGCGATCTACAGATTCAATGAAATCCTTATCAAAATTCCAACGGCCTTTTCTCCAAAATAGAAAAAACAATCCTGAAATTCATATGGAACTACAAGAGAGCCTGAATAGCTAAAGCAATCTTGTGCAAGAAGAACAGAGCTGGAGGCATCATGCTTCCTGATTTCAAATTATATTACAAAGCTACAGTAATCAAAATAGTTTGATACTGGCAAAAAAAAAATAGATGCATAAACAAACAGAATATAAGAAAGCATCCAGAAAAGATCCCCACGCATATATGCTCAACTAGTCTACAACAAAGGCACTAAGAATACACAATGGGGAAAGGACAGTCTCTTTATAATAAACGGTGCTGGGAAACTGGATATACACAAACAAAAGAATGAACTTGGACCCTTATCCAACATCACATACAAAAATGAACTCAAAATGGATTAAAGACAAACGTAAGACCCGAAACCATAAAATCCTAGAAGAAAACGTAAAGAAAAAGCATCCTAACATTAGTTCTGAAAATGATTTTTTTTGTATTTAACATCAAAAGCATGGGCAACAAAAGCAAAAATAACATTTATGACGACATCAAACTATAAATTGCACAGCAATGGAAACAATCGGCAAAATGAAAAAGCAACCTACAGAACAGGAGAAAATATTTGCAAACCGTCTGTCTGATAAGGGGTTAATTTTCAAATTATATAAGGAACTCATACAACTCAATAGCAAAATAACAAATTACTCAATTAAGAAAATGAGTAAAGCAGGGCTGGCCCGATGGCCGAATGGTTAGGTTCACGTGCTCTGCTTCGGCGGCCCAGGGTTTCTGCCAGTTTGGATCCTGGGTGCGGACACGGCACCACTCATCCAGCCATGCTGAGGTGGCGTTCCACATACCACAATTAGAAGCACACACAACTAATGATACAACTATGTACTGGGGGGCTTTGAGGAGAAGAAGGAAAAAGAAAGAAATTAAAAAAAAGAAAATACAGATGATAGTAAACTTATGTTTAAAAAAAATGGGTAAAGGGCTGGCTTGAATTAACATTTTTCCAAAGAAGACATACAAATGACCAACAGATGTATGGAAAGGTGCTCCACATCACTAATCATCAGGAATACGCAAATCAAAACCGCAGTGAGCTGTCGCCTCACACCTGTTACGGAGGCTATTATCAAAAAGCCAAAAAATAGCAGGAGTCGGCAAGGATGTAGAGAAAAGGGAACCTTGTTACACTGTTGGTGGGAAGGTAAACTGTACAGCCATTATGAAAAATAGTATGAATGTTCCTAAAAAAAATAAAAAATAGAACTACCATATGATCCAGCAATCTCACTTCTGGGTGTATATCCAAAGGAAATGAAAAGAGGATGTTGAAGAGCTATCTGCACTCCCGTTTATGGCAGCATTATTGACAATAGCCAAGATACGGAAACAATCTAAGTGTCCATATAAGGATGAGAGACTTTTAAAAAATGGGGTGTGTATATATAATAGAATACTATCTAGCCTTAAAAAAGAAGGAAATCCTGCCATTTGGGAAAACATGGGTGGACCTTGAGGGTATTATGCTAAGTGAAATAAGCCAGACACAGAAGACAAATACTGCATGATCTCAGTCATATGTGGAATCAAAAAACACTGAACTCATAGTACCAGAGAATGGAATGGTGATTACCAGGGGCTGGGGGGCAGGGACATAAGGAAGTGCTGATCAAAGTAACAAATTTTCAGTTACGAGATGAGTAAGTTTTGGAGATCTAATATACAGCATGGTGATTACAGTTAATAATGATGCATACTTGAAATTTGCTAAGGGAGTAAATCTCAAGTATTCTTACCACATACTCACAAAACAGGTAGCATGGATATGTTAATGCGCTGATTGTGATAATCGTTTCACAATGTATACATATATCAAAACATTATGTACACCTTAACTATATACAATTTTGATTTGTCAATCATACCTCAATAAAGCTGGAAAAAAATGTAGATCAGATCATGACTAGACTTTTAAAATGAAGTCCAAAGTCTCTGCCTTGGTCAAAAAGATCTTGTGTGCCCTGGCTCACGGCTGCCTCTCTGACTTCATTTCCTCCACTCTCTCTCTCCCTCCTTCTGATCTGCCCACACTGGCCTCCTTGTCACTTCTCCAACACGCCATGCTCCTTACCATGTCAGGGTTTTACATTTTGTGGCACCCCTGCCTGGTATGCTCTTTGCCCAGATTCTGGAGTCGCTGCTTCCCAAACATCATTCAGATCTTAGCTTACATGTCACCTTTGCAAAGAGACCTTCCTCGACCATCCTGTTTAAAAGAATTGTCTCTCAACTCTTTCCTTTCTATTCCTTACCCTGCTTCATTTTTCTTCATAGCGCTTTTCATCACCTTCAATTTTTATTTATTTGTTTGTTTATTTACTATCTCTCTCTCTGTGCTTGGTAGCCTCTAAAATGGCCCCCAGTGATCCCTGTCTTCTGGTATTTATTTATGCCTGTGTGCCAATCCTAACATTTTGAGAGTCAGCTGGACCCATAACTTCTTTCAAATGAATAGAATGCAGCAAAAGTAATGGGATTAGGTTACATAAAGACTGTGACTTCCATCTTGCCTTCTCCTGACCTCTCTCCCTCTCTCTGGCAGTCATTGCTCTGGAGGCAGCAAACTGCCATGTTGTGAGTAGCCTATCAGGCATATGTGCCAAGGAACTGATGTCTCTGACCAACGACCAGTGAGGACTTGAGGCCTATAAACAGCAACACAAGTGAGTCTGTGAGCAGATCCCCTAGTATTTGGCCTTGAGATGATCACAGCCCTAGCTGACACTTTACAGCCTTGTGACCCTGAGTCAGAGGCCCCCAGCTACGCCTCAGAAACTATGAGATGGTAAATATATGTTGTTTGAGTGGCTAAATTTTGGGGTAATTTGTTACACAGCAATTGTTAACTAACAACTCCACTGGAATGTAAGCTCCATGGAGGAACTGACTTGACTTGTTTGGCACTCTATCCCAAGCAGGTAGAATAATGCCTGGCACACAGAGGCACTCAATAAACACTGAGCATGAGTAATGAATATTAGAGTTGGGTGGAGGACACTTAGTTTCCCAAAATATGTGGATGGAAGTTTCAGCCAATGTTGATGTTTGAAGCTAAGGCTGTTCTTAGGGTCAAAGGTGACTCCAGAGGTCTCAGGAGTAGTCAAGTAACAGACATCTGGTAATGCCAGACTCAGTACTAATCTCTTGACCATAATTATTGATGCTGGTGTACGTTGCTTAGCAAACCTTCACTGAGTGCCTGGACAAGCTCAAGCTGAGGGTGGGGAAAAACATTACAGCCTCTGTGTGCGTTTGGAATAATGACCCAAACCTCCCACACTTTCCTCATCTGTAAAGACCTCCAGGGCTGTTGGTAATCCAGAGAATAAAATAAATAATGGGCTATGGTTTGTTCTCAATAAGTGGTGCTCTCCTTCCTCACAGGGAGCTTATTATATGAGGAGATAAGATTCATACATAAGAAAGATAAATAACATGGGGTGTAATGTTTTGTTAAGTACCAGATGTTTTTGAGGCAGGAGCTATAATGGAATAATGAATTATTTGCTGGTTCTCCCTTCCGTAGTGCGGGGTGTTGGGTGCACATGTGTCACTTGGGAAGCCTACCAGAAAACTCCGTAATTTTTTCTTACTAATGCAGAAAGAAAAAAAAAATGCTGAAAATGGCAAAGTAATCCCAACTTTGCTGGTGAGAACCTGGAAAAACTGTAGAAGAGAAACAACGAGAGTGTAACAGATTTATTCCTGCTGCTGATTATATCCTAGTGACAATTTCATGTGGTTGGAGGAAAATCTGCTGTTCTGAAAGTCCAGCATCACTTTCCAGGAAAGAAAGAGCAAGATCTCTCAATCCATACCTCCACAGGAAGAACCATATTGAAAATAATGATTTCCTTCTAATGGCTTACTCTAAATTATATTAATAATTCCTTGGGCTTCTAAGGAAAATTAATAATAATAATGATAAAGATTTTTCTTTCTATGTGCTGACAGCATTCAGATTATGAGCAGCTCTTTTGGAAGATAGGAGGAAAGAATGGATATAAAATCATTTCAGAAATTTCTAGCTTTCTGAAAGAAATTTTACTTTTAAAGAAAAATAGCCTAATAGAAACCACATGGGAATGAGCACATCCAGTACTATGGAGAAAAAGTGACCGTGGCTGTCCACACATATAGGTAAGTCATTCAAACTGGTTCAAAAATTCCATATTCCGTCAGTGGTCTGTATGTGTCCACATGGTGACAAATGGCCCAAGCAGAGCTTTTGAGGTGTTGGCACCACCAGTGAGTGGCAGATGGAATGTGGTGAAAGTTCTGATTTGTACCTTTCAGACCAGAGGTATTTGCCAAAATGGATGCCTCCTTCTGCCCACCTTTTGTAAGTACAGCCACAGATATTCAGTTGAAACCTGTGGGTGAGAAAGACATAAACAGGTGCTATAAATTTGTCAGAGCAGGAAGCCACAGGCCATTTAGTAAATGGTAAACCCAATGGCCCAAAAGAACAAAGGAATCTCTTTTCATCAGAATGACCAGGTTCATTCAATAAATATTTATTGAGTGCCTACTCTCTGCCAGACCTAATAGAGACCCACAAGTTCTCTTAGTTAAAGAATACCTGAAGTGAGAGAGCAAAACCCAAAATCACCTGGGATGGTGTGGACCTAACTGTGCACTGCAACCTGATGGAAAGGATGAGCCAGTGTCCTGGGGACAGGCCCAATACCCTGAATATTGTGGTACCCAATCTGTCCACAGATTCCTGAGGGTACTGCTTTTATGGGATAAGTTTTCTGCCTTGGCTAGCTCAGGCCAAGACCTTTCACATTTTGAAGGCAACACAGCTTTTGCCTTAGCATTTCACAAATAAGTCAATGATCTCAGTGGAAGTCAAATACCATCACTTCTGAACTGAAATCTGAATTTCATCTCCCTGAGTTAATATCTTTGAGTAGCAACTGTTGAGTCATAAAGATAAAAGAATATTGAAAGTTAATTTACTCACCATACTCCTGGCTTACACTATTCTAAAGAGATGAAAATATCTCCTATTAAAGCAGACTCTCTTAGAAAGAGAGGCCACTGCTTCTTGTAGTAACATATTGTCATGTTTCGTTGATTTCATAGTTACCTACTTTTATCATTTTTAACCTAAGTCCCTCCAACAGCATTTTATATCTATTTTAAAGTAGTTTCCTCTTGGATAGTTGAATAGTAGTTGATACAGGCCTCTTATGATAACAGTTATTTAATTGTCACCTCAGCGTGTTCTGGATCCAATTCCTCTTAATTCCTTCTTGGTAACACTAATGCTGGTAAACGAGCATGCTTGATGGAATGCCAAGAGTAATGATGACATTGAGCTGTCACCGTGTGCCAGACATTGAACTGTTTCATCCAGATCATCTCAATCACTCCTTACAACAAGCCTTTTGAGGTAGGTTCAATTATTTCTCCATTTTATAAATAGGAAAACTGAGACTTTCATGGAAGTCCAAAATTTGCATGAGACTACGGCTAGGAAGTGTTGAAGCTAGGATGTGAATATATGTAACAGTGCCAAAGTTTTCCAATTAATTATAGAGATAAGATTGCCTACTTTTTATGCTAATAGATCCAAGTGTTAAATTGAATGTTACTTATTCAACATACCACTTTCAAAAATAAACTTGTTCATGTTCCATCTAATGCTCATTTGTCACTCAAGAGTTTGCAAAATCAGAGGATAAATTTTTCCAGGCTTTTATGCTTTTTCCAACTATTAGCTCTTTCTTAAACATTTTTTTAATCTTCAACTTCAAATCCACAATAATAAAGGTTGTGATACATCTAATACTTTAGCTATTTTGGGAGAGCATACAAGTCTTTATACTTATCTGTTTAAGCCAGAAGCTCTCAACCTTGACTGAGCATTAGAATCACTTAGGGGAGCTTTTAAAGATCCTGATGCCAGAGCTGCCCTCAAGACCAATTAAATTAGAATCTCTGTAGGTGCTATCCAGGTGATTACAATGAGCATCCAAGGTTGAAACCACTAATTTAAATAATTCTTCCCTGGACTTTCCCTATATATTGATGTCACCGTGGCCTGCTCTAGCTTTCACTCATCTTGCTGGAACCATGAGTTGGCCAACACAACACTCATTCCCAAATGCCATCTCTGTACTTGCCTCTAATATAGAGGTCAAAGCAGCTAAATGGTCTCTTTCCTAGACTTTCTCTAAGATGAAGGATCTGTACAATACAGTTCTGGCCAATGACAAGAAAGTGACTGTTGAGGGCTTCTGGGAAGCCTATACATCCAGGTGTTTCCAATAATGAAGTAGACGATTCAGGCAGTTGGATTTTTACTTTTCGTCTGAATGTTTGCATTTATCTGCATGTTTTTTGTAGACATAGACTAGCACAGGACCTGAATCAAAGGTAATTTGAATGGGAAATCAATGGAGAGTTTGATCTCTTCTTATTGATGTCTCAGTCTCTCTCTGTTTCCTCATAGCGACCTTGGAGTCCATGACAAAGTGCCCTACAGGGAAGGTAAAGGCTAAGGAATTTGAGAACCCTAAGGTTTTCTTTGAAATTCTGTGGAGGGGGTAGAGGTGAAATGATCACCTCTAAAATGCTTGTTGGACTTAATTTCCATGTTAGACGTGAAATTTATAGGGAGAAACTGAAAGGATTATAGGTAATATAGAGTTTCAAGGTGGTAAACACTGAATCTGAGCCTATATATTTATAATATGTATGTGTGTGTGTGTGATGTTTGCTAATTTTTTGTGTAATGTTTTATTGAAGAGTAACGTACATCCAAAAAAGTACATATATTGTAAAGAAGAGCTCAGAGAATTCTCACAAACTAAGACATCTTTGTACCCAACACCTAGGTCGAGAAACAGAACATTACCAGGACCCGAAGAGCCCCCTTGTTCTCCCTTCTAATGACTACCCCCTCAATTGTGGCTAACTACTGGGCTGCCATTTGTTTTCTTTTTTTTAACAAACCAATGTATGGAAGTGCAAGGTCACCTCTTCTCCTGTTTTCATGTGCTCTCTGTTGAGATGGGAAAGTCAAACTTGTTCCATGGCACATTTAATTATGGGAAAATGAAAGGAAAGAAACAAAATCCAGACCAACAAAGCAAAGATTTAAGTTGGCATTGCTTTCCATACAATTGTGATACCGGCAGACACTCAATAAACATATCAGCATTGTTAAAATGATTTATCAGCCAAATAGTTGAATGTAAAATATTATCAATACAGGTGTCATCATTGATCTTTCTTGGGTCTCACTGCTGAAGGATGGGGCTGCTAGATGATTTCAACAAACAATCCTTGACAGGAAACCAAAGGCAACAAGGCACAGGGACAGACAGCTGACAAATGCAGTATGGGGCCATTAAAGCATGTGATGAATTTGCCAGGAAAGTATATATTTGTGCAAGAGGTGAGCTCATATCTCCCATAAATTTGTCAGCTGCGACACAGTGTTCTCCGGCTTGGCATGAGTAATGCCTTGCTATTTGCTGCCTTTGTCTGGCAAAAGCTCTATCAGTCACTCCAGGGTTATTTACAAAGAAACGTGTCTATCAGTTACAAGGACATGACTTTGCCGCTAAAAGATAACAAAAGAGGAAATCAGGCAGTGGCCTCTCAGCGAGGGATGCGTCTTTTCCAGACAAGCTCTGGACTGGAATGAATCAGATGGACGGCAATTGGCCGGGCTGGCCCTGTGCCTGGCATGACCAGCCTTAGTGCATTTATCCACACTGATTAGATTAGAAATTATTAATAGGGGGCTACGGAGTAGAGCAAAAGGTCATTTAGAGTTTAATTCTGTTCTCAGATAACTTCATTTCGGCTGATGGGATTGTTATTGTAGGGGTTTTATATGTTTATAGGAAACAATATACTCAATAATGAAGTCGTGCCTCCTTCTGCAAGGTCAGGAAAGCTATTGTGTAGCTGGATTGAAGTCTTCACAATTGTGTTAATTAAGTAACAGTGATTGGGCTTGGTCTCCTCTTGAAATGCATTTAAGGGGCTAAAAGCTGCTGAGAATGTATTCTTTCAATATAAATATATAGGAAAGCGAGTGAGACCAGAAAGCAGCCTGCGAGTGAGTAAACAGAAGAGCTGACAGGAGGCTTTTACTTAAGGAAGACAGGAGCTGGGTTGGCAGATGTAACTTCTTGTCGCATAAATACAAATGTCTTGTCAGTTTAGGATTAAACGTAACAGGTCCCTTTTTCTTTACTTGATTCCTGATCAATCTGAAAAATGAAGTTATAGAATTTGATGTTGATGGTACATTATGTCTCATCAGTCATTTTCTCCCTCCCTAGTCTGCCTGTTTGGAGAAGACGATCAGTGTGCAGCAATAGCTACGTCCTTCTCGGATAGTTTCATCTCCTTGGTCTTGCCTAATAGACCAGGGCCATTAGTGACAGGGAGCTCAGCTTGTCCTCCACTGGGAGTCCCCTCCTTTGGAGGGTTTATAACTTGCACATTGACATTTACTGGAGGTGGTTGCAATTTTGTTTGTTCTGAAAGACACGACCCTTCTAAACACCTAAAAAGAATTTAACTGACTTTAAATGAAGGGTGGGTTCATGGGAAGGAATCCATTGTCCTACCTTTCTTAAAGACCACCGAAGACCTGTGGGTTCTATTAGTAAGCAAGTCACCTTCCATTTGGCTCCAGACGTAGTGATATCTTGTTAAGAGGAACTTTGAGGTAAAACTTGGTGACTGGTGATTGAGTCTTGTCTTTCCAACTCTCCCCAAACTCCCTCACTCCACACCCAAGACATCTGAGACAGAACTTGGTTTTCCCAATAGGAAGACTATTGAATAGAAATGATGTCTTCATTAATATTTTAAAAAAAAAATACTTCTGAAGCAGTGGTTCTTGACTAGGAGTGATTTTGTCCCCCAGGAGACATTTGGCAACGTCCCGAGACTTTTTTTTTTAAAGATTGGCACCTGAGCTAACAACTGTTGCCAATCTTTTTTTTTTTTTTTCTGCTTTTTCTCCCCAAGTCCCCCCAGTACGTAGTCATATATTTTAGTTGTGGGTCCTTCTAATTGTGGCATGTAGGATACTGCCTTCGCATGGTCTGATGAGCAGTGCCTTGTCCGCACCCAGAATCCGAACAGGTGAAACCCTGGTGCGCTGAAGCGCAGCATGTGAACTTAACCACTCGGCCACTGGGCCAGCCCTCGGAGACATTTTTGATTGTCACAACTGGGGTTGGGTGTTGCTACTGGCATCTAGTGGGTAGAGGTCAGTGATGCTGCCAAATATCCTACAATGCACAGAACAGCACCAAAAATAAGGAATTATCTGGCCCCAAATGTTAAGTGCTCTAAAGAACCTTTAGCATCGATGAAGAATGAGGACTTGGGAGAGATTACTCTATCTAGGGAATGAGGTACCACATAGAGTTTCTGTTTAGAAAAAAGTTTAAAATTATGACACAATAAATAAGTAATCGCATTAGGAGTTGAAAAATAAAAGACTTCTTACAAAGTCACCCATTTCAATTAAAACTTGGGAGCTAGAAAAGAAAATTGCTCTTCACTGTTGTTGTCATAAGATGTGCCACGTGGTTTTAGAGTTATTGGTGGTATGAAATAATGTCAAGACTCGAAATCTTTGTATGAAACATGCATAAAGGTAGCATGATGTACTGGAAGGAAGGCTGAGCTGAGATTCTGAATATCTAAATGCTACCCTAACATTGGCTAAACATGAGCCCAGTGAAGGGATTTAACCCACCTGGGCCTCAGTTACTGTTTCTGGCCAAGACACTGAGATTGAAAAGCTGGACATCATTCCTTGGCTATTCCTTCTCCTTTAGCCACAGTCATAGCCAAAACATATGCTTCTCCTTAGTCTCCCAGCTCATAGGCTCATAGTTGGCCCTCCCTTTGTGTTCCTGCTGACCTGACATTAGTTTGGATCCCTGTTACTTCACCTCTGGGCTGTTGCAGTAGTCTCCAAGCTGATGTTCTCCCCTCAAACATATCCCATAAAATGCTACCAGGTTGTCTGTTTAAACCATTATTTTGCTTACATTACTCCTCTCAAATTCTTCAATGCCTGTAAAGTAAAAGTCATCCTTGTGTGATAACCCAGTCCCTCTCTGATCTGCTCAAGAGTACTTTCCTATACTTATTCTAGGTGTTTTCCTACTTGGGTCTTTGCTGTCCCCATCACATTACTGTACTCGCTGCCTTCTTCATAATGGCTTATATGAGCTCAGCAGGCTTCCTGCTGAGGCTTTGTTCAGAAGTACCCTCCTGTCTGGCATGTTCCTTCCCCATTGTTATTGCTCAATCTTCTTTCAAATACGAAGCCCCTTGGTCTCTCAAAAAGTTTTCTAAGATTTCCGATGATGTCTCTGTCCTCTAAGCTTATATGTGCTTATCGTTTGCACAGTGTATAACGGTACTTACCATATTTGACCTTGCATATATATATAAAATTTTCTTCACTCTTCTTTGATATCTTTTACACCCTCTCAACTATCCAAAGGAAAAGAGACACAAACTACCACACTGAGGTAGGCTCTACATGGACTCATGGGGGCTTGATGGGAAAGGTAAAGAAATGTATTGCACCTTCCTTTGGATTCAATGCATTTTCATGATTGGTCAAAACTAAGAATTCTGGGAGATAGAAATATATTCATACGTAAAGATATACAGTCTTTCCAATTAGGCTATAAGCTTCATCATAACAATCATGATGCTCAAACCCTTTGTGTCCTCTGACCTTTGTCAGAGAAGGCGTCCCAAAAATGATTATATAACTAGTTTTACTTTGGACATACTTTTCTATGTCAAAACTACCAGAATAGTGAAATAAAAATAGTGTCCAGGCTTGAGAGACTTTTTGGTTACAACAGGAAACACTTTGCATTTTGAAAAATCTTTTACTAGATACATATTTTTTGAAAGAAACATCTCTGTTCAAATATGCCTCTTGTGGCCCAAGAATAAGTTTTCTTGAGGGTCTCAGTTGACTCTCTGATACATTCCAAAGGAGATGGGTTCCACTGGATTCATGAACTTGAAGTTCTCAGATTTTGACACGGAGTTGGAGAAGATTGTCCATGTTCCTTAGCAGCCTTTTTAGCTCATTGGCTGGGATATAGACACAGTGTGTAGTTTTATGGCCACACACACATCAAAGTATTCTTTTCATGTTTTTCCTCTGACTTAAGCACACTTGGGTCAATATATGCCAATAGATTTTACTCTGCAGCTGTCCGTCTTACTTCACCTGTGAAGGTTTGTTTGCTCTTCCCCCAATGGAGGGTCCCCAAAGTTTTAGCCTTCATGTATGAAAAGGATAGCATCTCTGTCTATACACTGCAGTATTAACTCCAGGGTTTTCAAGTCATAGCTGTGACTTTTTTTTTTTAAAGTGATTTGCTATATTTAGGTGTGTTTCCTCATTGTTACCTGACTTGATCTCTTTCTAATCTGTGCATTTGCTGATGCTATTCCCCTCAAACTAGAACACTCACCTGTTAAAAGGGCGACATAGCTTAATGCAATGGTTCACAAACTGTGGTCCCCAGATCAGCAGCATCAGTATCATCTGAGAACTTGTCAGAAAAGCAATAGGTCTTACCTACTGAGTCAGGAACTCAGGCTGGGACCAGCAATCTGGGTTTTAACAAGTCCTCCAGGGAATTCTGAGGCAAGGATAATTTTGAAAACTACTGGCTTAGGTATTAACAGTAGGAGCTCTGGGCCAGACTGCCTGAATTCAAATATTTAACCTTCAAGTCATGTAACCTTCCTGTGCCTCAGTTTCCTCATTAATGAATGGGATAATAGAAAGTACCACCCATATGTTGTTGTGGTGAGATTAAATTGATATGATACATGGGAAAAGTTTAACAAGGCCTGGCACCTGGTGAGCGCTTCACATTCTCACTCAGGCTATTATTGTTCAAAGTTGCCCATTCTTTAGTGTTAGAGCACCTCGTCTTCTTAGTCATCTTTCTAACCCTTGGTGGACTGGCCCTTTCCCTTCTCTTGAATGTCCCTTCCACTTTCTTCGTCTTCTTCTCTTCAGATGTTGCCAAACTAGGGGGAGGGGTACATGTGTTTTTCTGTAGTAGAATATTGAGTTTCCCCTCACAAACTTTTTTTCATCTTGAAAAATCAGTCCTAATGATGAGCAAACAGAAAGAGAGATTGCAACACAAATATTTTTTCTTAGATTCTATTTTAAGTATAATCTAATTTCCTCCTGGCCCACCTGATTTTTTTTTTAGGCCTTGGCAATGTGAACCAGTACTTATTTTCATGGCTGGTATAATTGATATGTGGATGGATGGGAGTATGCTTTTGCCCTGTCTTCAGTGATGAATCATTCTTGTTTGTTCTAGATGCTTCTGGAGTTGTTATCCTGTGTCATTTCTAAATGGTGCCAGTTTTTGACAAATGATAGCAGCAAGGCGTGGCGTGCTACCTCAGGTTCCTATTTTCCCCGAGTGTTTGGATGTAATAATTTTAGAGAAAGCCACATGGCTAATGAGTCTTGCCCTCAGGAGCTCAGCACAGATGGAGCCCTCACTAGCCTATCAGACGCTTTCTTTGAAAATGGTGGAAGTGGGAGAGAGCAAGATGAATGGACGTTTGTGTATCATATTCTTTGAGAATTGAATAGAGGATTTATGGTGTTCCCTGACTTGACACACTTCACACTTGTCATGTTGGCACATTGCATTATACTCTGCTGCCCATGGGGCTTTTGATGATGTTTCAGAAATGGGTAATAGATGTCTCTGTGCTGTATCCATACATTTGCGGAGAAAGATCCAATATTAAAAACAAAGGTACAGTAGAAACCTTCCCTATCAAGCAAACACAAAGGCCTACTTTTTCTCTCTGTTGACTTGTTAGTCCCAATTCCTTTCCTAGATATATATAGCCCTTCTCCGGCTAGAGACAGTCCACCTGAAGTAACAATGTAGCCCATAATCAGTGCTGTGTCTATATGCACATTTTAACATCTACTTGGGGTATAGCAATTGGTGACTACTTATTATGGCAGCCATGGTGCGATATAAATGACACTGGATTAAGTATCAGGAACTCTTCATTCCAACCCTAACACGGCCATGGACCTGCTGTGCGTGAGCTTGGATAAGTCTCTCATGACAGTGTCCCAATTGCCCCATCTCTCACATGGGCACAAGAATTCTGGAGCAGCCTGCCTTCCAGGGGGAATACATGAGAACTCATTTTGAAAAGAATGGATGTGAGAGAAAACTCATACATGACAATTGATGAGGTAGTTGAATACAAATCTGTTTCCCTCAGTTTTATAGAAAGAGAAGCAGAGCCTTTAAAAAGGTGAGTGAGTTTATTTCAAGGACCATTGTAAGTGATGGACAGAGAAGGTCTGGATTCTTGTCTTCCGCTCCCTATTGAGGTGCCCTGAGATTACTGCCCACACCCCACGTTCGAGGACCTCTGCAGGCCTCGGCAGTGGGGAATCAGCAACAGCTGCACCGCATTCCAGGCTAGAGGCCTTTTGCCCATCTTTCAGGCGGAATTCTGTAGTAATTCTTGAAAGAGAAGGGCCCCAAATAATGGCTGTTATCAAATGTCCCACTAGCCAGGCAGGAGAGAGGCCACAGATGGATTTCTTTTTATCAAGAAAAAGTTTTAATTGGTTGTTTCTTGGACAAATGAGTCAGTGAACTGTCTTACTGCATGCACGTAAGTAATGAGCACTGTATGTTTACCACCTTCTGTGAAATTGACTCCCTGTTTGACATTTGTAGATCTTTTTTTATATGTGTCCTGTTTTCACCATTAGAATGTCAGAAACTTTGATTTTTACTTCTTTGCCATCTTCTCAAATCCCACGGGCCAATGCTCATTAAATATGGGCTTATCAACTTCAAGTGAAGAGAAGTGGAAAATATCTGGAATAAGAGGAAGAGAAAAATCTCTGTCTCTAGTATCTCATCTCACCTTATCTCCCAAATAAACTAGGATCCGTTTAAGACATTATCTGTTAGGAGCGACTGCATATATTCCCAACTCCAATATTCTTGCTCCCATTTAGGGCTTTTATAGGGCTGCATAAGTTTCTTGTGAGCCATCATGTTAAATTCAGTGATGCTGGAGTAGCTGACAGCTTTGCCTTTGTGTGATGTGCCTTCAGGCATGAAGTCTAGCATCTTTTCTCTCTTGTTTATATCACAGGGGTAACGCTAGCTTTCTCAGTATCCTCCTCAAAGGATCTCAAATCAAGGGTAAAGTCCTGAAACACATACTAAGGGAACATCACAGGATGCAGTGGTGGTCAAGACAGGACTGCGCATTTTTAGACCCACCAATATTTAAGTTTCAGTCAAGTAGGTACTCTGGTTAGCATCTGGGTCACTAAGTTATACTGTTGAGTCATAAGAAGGATACATTTTGTGTTTAAAAGCGTAACATTAGTCTATGTAAATAAATCAAAGTGGTTTGATTTTTGTATATGCTGGCAATGCCTTTGCATTAGTTATCTATTGCTGTGTAACAAATTATGCCAAAATTTAGCAGTGTAAAACAACACACATTTATTATCTCAGTTTGTGTGGTTCAGGAATCCAGACACAGCTTAGCTAGATCTTCTTCAATGTTTCTTACAAGGCTGCAATCAAGGTGTTATTCCAGGTGATGTGTTCTCATCTAAAGGCTGGACTGGGGCAGGATCTGCTTCCACGCTCACTCATATGGTTGTTGGTAGAATTCAGTTCCTCTCAGGGTATTGGACTAGAGGCTTCAGATCCTGCTGGCTATCTGCTGAAGGTCACCCTTGTTCCTTGCTGTATGGGCTTCTGCAACACAGCAGCTTGCTTCATCAAAATATTCAAGCCTAGAAGACAATAAAGAGAATCTGCCAGCAAGATGGAAGTCACAGTCTTTTGTAACCTAATCACAGAAGTAACATCCTATCTCTTCCCTTATTCCGTTTATTAGAAAGTAAGTCACTAGGTCCAGCTTACCTTCATGAGGAGGAAATTCCACAGGACATGAATACCATGAGATGGGGATCATTCAAGGCCATCTTAAGAGCCTGCCTACCAAAGCCTTCCAAGTCCACCCTTGAAAAGGAGAATCCATCATGGTTATTGAATGTGCCCTGAGCACTGGGTTTGGATGACATTAAGCAGAATCAAGTTAATTGTCCAGAGAACCTTTAATAGGAGAATCTGCCCTGTGTCTAATTTCTTTTCTTGCTTCTGAAAATAATTATTTGAAATTTTGGTAACTTAATAATACTTTATATTACCCCAGAGTCTTTAAAGTGTTTGTAAGCACAAGAACAAAAAGTCTTCCCCCATTTTCTAGGCACTCTTATGTCATTTACTTTACTGGTGCAGTAATTGACTCTTGTGGTTCTTGGTGAAAGTTGCCCACTCAATGTACTGGTGATTTGGGACCACCAAGAAGCTAGAGTTAGGATATTCAGGGGAGAGATTATTAGATCCAGGATTAGGGTGTCCTAAACTTACCTTTCTATATATCTTGTCTCTCCCACATGCAAACTGTAAGCTTGAACATCTTTTCTCAGCAGGCCACAATGTAGTTTGGAGATTGGATGAAGATGTTTTGAGCTCTATACAAGAGATGCACTAAATAAATATTGAAGGTTATTGTTTGATGAAAAGAGCTAGTTTTAAAGTCTTTCTTTTCTCTCCATTATGTTGCTATTATCTTACGTCATTCTTGCATGTTCTCCTCCCCATCTGTTCTGTACACTGCAGTTGTAATAGTATTTATAGGTTGCTAATCAGATCATATCACTCCCCTGCTTACAACTCTGCAATAATGTGCAAGGATCCTCACCATACAGGGTCAGGTGATCAAAACAGGGTTACATGTGAACATTGCTTATATATGCAAAGCATATTTCCTGAAAGATACTCAGGAAAATGTGTCAGTGGTTTCATGATTAGGGAAAGGAGGGGAGAGAGACTCTTCTTAACAGTAAACCTTTTGTGGTTTTAAATTTTGCACCATGTGACTATATGACCTAATTATAAAAGAAAACAAAACTCTTCTGTGGCCCTGAACGCCTTTAGCAGAAGTTCAAATTGTTAACCTGGAAGACTCTCATGACTGATCTCTTTTTTTGCCACTTTGCATCATCTTCAGGTGCTTCCCCTTCCTCCTACTCATCCCCCCATACACCCCATGGTCCAAATACCTCCCAACCTTGCTTATCTATGGCCATATGCTCTGCTGCCGACCTACTGAGCCAGCCGCAGGCCCCTACACATTGTGACTGCTGCACCTCTGTCCTTACTATCTTCTTAGCATGACTTTCACCGCTCTTCACCCAGCTGATTTCTACTCATCCTCCAGCAAGCTCTTTCTGATCCCTTCACAGGGAACCATGTGCCACTTCTTTGTGCAAATTTTGATTGTAGCATTTACTGCATTAAATTTACAGCAGGTACCAGGCTCAAGCTGTCAACTCAGGGATGCAAGAAGTAAAAACTTTATTTTATTTTTCTATAACCAAGCTTAATTTTTAGCACAACTCCTGTCTTTGGTCAGGTTCCTCAGAAGCAGACCCTGAGAGGAAATTTTGTGTACAGCAATTTGCTAAGGAAGTGCTCCCAGAAGAAACCAAGAAGTGGGGTGGGGAGCAGGAGCAGTAAGGAGAAGACATCAAGTAGGGGTACATTTCAGGCAAAGCCCCAGAGAGGGAGATTTCAGCCTGATCCTGCAGGGCAGCATCCTCTACAACAAACTCATAATTCTGGTTCAGTGTTTGTCATCTGTCTCCTCTAACAAAATATAAGCTCCAAGAGTGCGGGAATCTTTCTTTTCTTGTTTGTGGATATATTCCGAGTAATTAGAACAGAGCCTGCAAATAGTAGTGATTTGTTGAAGGAGTTAATAAACCGCAAGCCTCCCCTTGTTTCAAAAAAGCCTCCCCTTACAAAGCATATTCATTTATTCATTACACAAATTAGGGGCACCTATTATGTCTCAGGCACTATTTAGGCTCTGGGAATATAGCAGTGAATAAAACAGTTAATATCCCTGCCCTCAGGGAGCTTCTGATGGGAAGTATGGGAACTGCATGAATAGTGAATAAAATAGTAAATAGTGAGTAAAACGGTTAATATCTCTGTGCTCATGGAGCTTCAAATGGGAAGTATGGGAAATGCATCACGCTGGGTGCAGAGAGAATCTATGAGGACATCCCAGCCCCAGCTGCATAGACACCTCCAGTGAGTCTGTCTTACTCTGGGTGCAAAGGGTTACTTGAAACCTCCCACCGCTTTCCCTTAGTGATCTCGTCCAGCCTCATGCTGTAAATACCAGCTATGTGCTGATGACACTAAATTCATCTCTCCCACTCAGACCTCTCTTCCAGATGCCAGACTCATAGCCGGTTGCCCAGGACGCAAGGTGCAGTCTCCTCTGCTCTTGGATCATTCCAAAGCATCTGTCGCTGAGACCCATCTCAGGGCCTCACACCAGCCTGCAACTCTTTTGGTTCTCTGCTTCTTCTCCTCCTGTCCTCCCAGGCTAGAGAATCTTCATCTCATGGAGGGGCTGGTGGTTGGGGTGAGTGGAAGGAGGAGGGCTACCCCGAATCTTGCATCATGCTGACCTCTTCCCAATCTAGCATTTACGGCATACTCTTCACGCCCTGGGGCCTTCAGACCCTGGATTTTGCTCTTTGCTCTTCAAAAAGCCTCTTTTTTTTTGCTTTTCTGCTTTAACAACCCTGATATTTAGTTTGGATGGGAGAGGACCATATAATAAAAAGGAATTCTAGGGAATGAAAACAAAGTCAGCTAGCATAGCTAAACGTTATTCCACATTATATTGGAATTAGATGTTTCAGGGTCTCTCTCCCTGTTATATTTTAAGCATCTTGGGGGCAAGAATGAGCCTTATTCATCTTTGTAACATCAGCACTTGGTATGATGCCTGATCCACAGCAGATGAACTGTTTGAACTGAACCAAGGGTACTTGAATGCTCCACATTTTTTTACCTTTTTAAAAATTTTCTATGAAAAAAAGGTAGCATATGATAGCAGTTAAGAGCATGGACTCCAAACACAGACCACCTGGGTTAAAATTTGGGTTCTGCCCATTATTAGCTACTTGATGTTGATCGGGTTACTTATTCTGTGTCTCACTTTCCTTATCTGTAAAACAGAACTGTGGGTGATGATTTGGCTTCTCTGATATGGTGGTTGTACAGCTGGAGATGCTGTAGGTGAAGTGTGTAGGCGAGTTCTTGGTACGGACCCTATACCGGTGTTAGCTATGATTATTCCCTCTGCTTAGAACTCTCCTGTTTTCATCAAGCTGGTTAACTTCTGCTTCCTCACCTCCTTCAAGCGTCCTTTGGGAAGACATTATGCTCTCCCCCAGAAAGTATCCCTTTCCCCCAGGTTCTGTTAAGTACTGCTCCTTTATGCTCCCTTCCTTAGTCACGTGTTCTTCAGCCTTTTATAAGACACATCCCATTGTGTTATAAAGGGGCCAGTTCTATGTCCCCTTTGGATTGCCCTATACCTTGTTATTCATCTTTATATCCTCAGCACTTATCACAGTGCCTGGCACATAACAGATACCAAACAAATGCCATCAGAGAAGTGAGTAAAGATTCATGGGTTCTAATTACTGCTCTTACAGCTAGCTTGAAGCCACAGCTTTGCATCTGCCCCATGCTTCCATTTCCTATGCCTGGGATCAGTCTTGCCCACAATAAATGGGATTTTTGGTTCCTTCAATAAGCTCAGAGAAAGTGACTCACTGGGACAGAATGCCTTTGAAGGAGATATGAGTGCTGGTCCCCACTTTGAACTATATTATAGAATGATTCATCTTCTATGAGCCACATAACCTCAAATCAGGGCTCCCATCCACCCTCATCTTTCATTCCTTCTTCAGGTGCCCATTTTTTTCTCCCTTCTTCCTGTTTCATCCATCTCACCTCCTGCCAGGCCTGTGCAGACACACAGATGTGCACACACACCTTTGATCCTGCTAACACCAATGGCACTAAGGAAAGAAGTTCAATATGTCCACTGGTGTCAAAATATAGTAATAACAATCCTTCAAAATGACAATCACAGGCAGCCTAGGGGCATTCAGAGGTTCTTCTGCTTTGTGCTTTCTGTAGTGTTTTTCTTTGGTGTTTAAAAGCAGAGGTAACTGTCGTTTGCTGTAGCTGAGAGGTGCTGGTGCGCTGGCGTTCAACAAAGATAGTTATGGCACTCCCGTGGTGAGGAACAGGCGGAGGAGGGGATTGTTTTGCGCCCCATTGCACAGACTCCAGCAGAGCATGATCCCCCATTTGCAACCAGTACTCAGCTGCATTTCATGTTTGTGATTGTGTTGACAAGAAAAAAGGTGCCATTTCTGGCAGCATCCCTTAGCTTCCTGAGCTGCCTCGGGCACTAAGAGAATGCAGTAGGCACATACTGACTTGGTTGCCACCTGACACCTCTTCTGCGTATCTAAGCCCAGAGTACCCATCAGGAGTCCACAGGCAGCATCCCACAGCATCCTAACTAGGCAGCTGTTCACTGGATCTCTGTTCATCTTCCTGTAGCTCCTGCTCCTCCTCTCCTGCCAAGTACAATTCAATATCCAGGGGCAGAGAAAACAGACTGACTCCCAGAACAAGCCATGTCCAAGCCCCCTGGTAGAGAACCAAGGCAGATACTGTCAGTGTTGTTTTATTTGTTTTTCCTGATTTTCTATTCCTCTTCTCTGTCAGCAGGAGAAAGGAAAACCTGGAACCTCAAAATTGAGTGCCACCATGAACTGCACTGAATTGTCAGTTTCTATCTCTGATTCAAAATTTAATGTTCTCTTTTGTTTATGGCAGGCAAGATATAAATTTCTGTTTTGGGGTGGTTGCTGGTTAAAGGAATCATAAAACAACTTAGATGTTTCTTGGTGATGCACCAGCTATGTTAAATCAATATTTGATGATTTATAAATGAATGAAAAACACACAGATTAGATTTTCTTCGGAATACACACTGGCATGGACAACACTGGCAAAGATAGTCTTGATTTAGTGTTGTCTAGGGCACTTGAAACACAGATTGCCAGATCTGAAGGTGGGGCATTTCTAGATGTGCTGGCATCTAGCCTGGTGTAATTGTGTTAAATGATATTTTTTTTCTTGCTCTTTTGATTGGATCTTGGAATAATGCTAGTTTCTATGAATTTGCATCACATTTTCAAAGATGAGCATTTAACCATCTTCTGATACAGTAACCAAACAAAGGAAAAAAATCAGGAGCATGAGCCTAGAGGTTATAAAATTCAGCTTCTGTATAATTAAAAAAATCATTTTTTCCTGATTTTTTTCATGGAAATATACATCATAGGCTTGAGAAGGAAAGCTTATGTTAAAGTTGGTAGAAACTTTCAGGAAAGTAGTATAAAAAGTAGTAGGCATTACCCTAACTTTCAAAACTGCCTTACCAATGATTTAAGTGAGGTGAAATTAGTGATACATTTAGAGCTTAAAGTTGTCCAAAATCGTTGGAAAAAAACCTACTGAAGAATGATAAGTATCTGCCATTTTTTGACAATTATTTTCAATTCATGGTTTTTGGATACGGAGGCTCTCTTAATATTATACTGAGCTATGGGCTATCTGGAAAGCTAACCACAAGCTAAGAATGATGACTATGTTGGCCACACAAAAATCAGTTCCTAAGCTATTGTTTTTAAACAGCCAGTTAGCTGAACTTTGGCCATCCACTTCTGTTGTAGAAGGGCTTGAGTGGTTTGGCTCCATACCTATACGGAATATAATAACAGCTAACATTCATCGAATGCTTATCATGGGTCAGGCATTCTCCTAAACTCTTTAAATTATTCTCCCAGTTATTCATCATAAGAACCCTATGAATTAAGTTACTATTGTTACCCCCATTTTACAGATAAGGAAACTAAGACATAGAGAGGTGAAATAACTTGCCCTAGTGATAGAGTGGAGATTTGAACTCATCATGAAATATCAGAGCTTAATGATTTCTTGGAAATAATTGTCCCAGAGATGAGAAAATTGAGGTCCAAGATGGAAACACCTTACTTGAGTTTATATATCTAACATAGAAGGACATGGATTGTGGTGAGAAGAGCACCCAACACAGATTCCAGGCAAGAGTGGGGTTTTATTTCATGTGGCCTTATTTCTTGTCGTCTGACAGGGGAAAGTCACTTCCTGCTATTGATACTCAGTGTCTATACATGCAAACATGAGATCATGCAATATTCCACCAATATGTAGCAAATACATAGCATGTGCTATGCATGGGAGTAGACTACAGCCCCCCTGGAGGCACTCACTGTCTTCTGGGGAAGCAGACGGAAACATGGAATTATGCATGGGCGACGTTGTATCAGAGAAGTGTGGCGCGAGGTAAAGGATGCTTTCCCAAAGGCATAGTTTGTTTTTTGCAGCTGGACTTGGGAAATCTAAACAATTTGGTATGTTGAAGGGTGGGTCACTCACATGTGGATAAGTGGTAAAGAGATGATTTCAGAGAGGTAAGTGGGGCAGGTCCTACATGTCATTCTAAATGGTTTAAACTTGGTCATGCAGGTCACGGGAAGTTATTCAAAAATTTTAAGCATGGGAGTGATCTATTCAGTTTTGCATTTAAGAAAGTTCACACTGCTGGCAACATGAAGGATGGCTTGAATGTGGTGCCACTACAGATAAGAGATTGTAAGCATTCAGTTGAGTGATAGGGTGAACTAAGGGCAAAGTGGAAGCCAGGGAGTGAACAGAAGAATTTGGGAAGTATTTAAGGGGTAGAGTCCAAAGAACCTGGTTATTAGATACAATAAGAATCAAGGTTATATGATGACTTCATGGTTCACGTTCCCTCTTGTGGACTGGTGGATGGTGACATCATTTGACAAGATGGGGAACACAGATTGATGATTGGTGTGGGTATATATATATATGTATATATACACCTATATATAGACATATGTGTATATATATATACATTTTGCTGTGGAAGATTCATGCTGAGCTAACATTTGTGCCAATCTCCCTTTAGTTTTTAGCATGCGGGCTGCCAGCACAGCATGGCTGCTTATAGAGTGGTGTAGGTCTGCACCTGGGAATCGAGCCCAGGCTGCAGAAATGGAGTGCGCTAAACTTAACCACTAGGCCACCAGGGCTGGTCTGTGGTGTGGGCATATTTTGAAGGGAAGACAATACATTTTATCCTTCATATGTATAGTTTAATGAACAAGTGAGACACATAGGAGATTTCCAGGAGGCTGTTTGAAATGTGGGTCAGGAACTTTGGAGAGATATCCATGCTATAAACACAGATTTGTCCTCCCTGTTGAAGCAATGAGGATGAGTGTTATCCCTAGAGAAAGTGAATGGAGTGAGAAGGAAAGGAGGTGGGAGCCTGAGAGACACTGACATTTGAGGAAAGGCAGATGAGGGGGTAGCAGAAGGTCCAGAGAACATTCATACAAAGCAATCAGAAAGACAACGGGGAGAGAATAACGTCCTGTAAGAAACAATTGAAAGAGCTTTAAGAAGATGGCTGCTCAGAGGGTCAAGTGCTCCTGAGACACCAGGGTGACTGGAGCTGGCAATAAGAAGGACATAATGACCTTGGTGGGGGAGTTCCAGGGAAACATTTGCTGGGGCAAAAGCTACAATGCAGGGTTATGAGGAACAAATGAGGTGGCAGACAGTGAGGGTAAGCAACTCTTTTATGTTGTTTCCTCAGAGCTACAAAGCAAAGCTGTGAGACAGTGTGGTAGCTAGATGAGGCCATAACATCAAGGGAGGATTTTCTAAGATGAAAGACAGGTGAGTATGTTTCTAACCTTCGGAGAAGGAGGGAGTGGGAAAGGACAGTTGATACTGTGGTAGAGAAGTTTAATTAATGGAGTGAGGAGGTAGAACTGGGTGAACTCCAAACCGTTAGATGCAAGAATCAACCTTAGCCCAAATAAGGCTATTTCATTTGCTAACTTAAAATAATTTTATTTCTTTGTACATTTATCAAAGTTATAGATATATACACATGGTATCAAATCTAATTGTACAAAAATGGATGATGTAAAACAATAATTCTACCCCCAGTTCCATTAGGCAGAAGGCATTTTTCACACTAACAATGGATTTGTTGTTTCATATTGACTATGTAAATAATATCCATTCACTATGAATAACTTTAATAGCACACAAAAATATAAATAAATACAACATACATTTATAAATAGATTTATACATACATACAAATAGATTTATATTTTATAAATTTATTTATAAATAAAATACATACAAATACAAATATAAAGAAGGTAAATGTTGCTTAAAATCCCAACCTCATAAAATAATCACATTGAGGGAATCATCCTTTTATATATAAATATATATATATTTTTCCTACTCCTCTTCTTTGCTAAAGTACATTAGCTTTATGTCACCTTTATAATCATAAGCCCTGTTTACAACCTACTGGGTCACCTTGTATACCTATATAATCATATATATATATATAATATATATGCCTTTTTTTGGCCATTGTTTTACAAAAAAAAATGGGATTATGTAATGTGTATGTTCTTGCACTCAATAATGCATTGTGGAATCATTCCAAGTCATCTGCTATTGCTCTAATTCATTTTTTTTTTTTGCTATATAATATTCCAACATGTGGCTTATTTCAATATATTCAGCCATTCCTTTATTAAAGAACATTTGCTTTCAATCCACTACAAACAGTTCTGCAATAAACGGCATTGTACATATGCTTTTTTATATTCATAATTTTATCTCTATGGAATGTATTACCAGAGTAAAATCTCAGGATCTAAGGGTATGTGGATTTTTAATTTTCATAGCTGTTGCCTGGTTGCCTAGTGTATTGGACATGGTACTCCTTCTAGTGTGCCTTCCTGTACTGCAGAGGCAGAAAGTCAAAATTACATTCCCCAGAATCCAAGCCAAAATGTAACTTAGGTTGGTCAATAAATTCATGCAAGATTGGAAATGCAAAAATGAGGTGGAGGACGTCAGCAATATGGTGGAGTGGCCTGTTCCATTTGTTTCTCCCCCTTTTGAATTACAACTAAATGGACATTCATTGACCAATGGAGGAAGCCCACAGTGCAGAAGAGGACGCTTGAGAGACACACACAGCTATACATCTGAGGGTGGCTTTTCTGGCCCCCTGGGAAGTGGTGGAGCTAGGAGAGCACTCCCTGCCCTCCCCCAGTAGCCCTGTGCATGTGCACAAACATTTTCCAGCCTGGCACAATTGCCCCAAAAGTGGGAACATGCACAGGATGACTGTAGGAAGAGGCAGTGGCAGCCCTTAGCCTGCACATGATCACTTCCCCTATGGGGGGACCTCACCATGCCACTGTGGCCCCAAGGAGTGGCCCTAGTTTGGTCTGGAGAGAAAGCCCTGCCCACCAAGCACAGTCCACACAAGCAACTGAATATTCCCCAGGCTGGCGCAAGCACTCAAAGTACCCCCACAGCTTCCAGAAGATGAGGTGGGACCAGAAATTCTGCTCCTGCTTCCCCCTAGCAGTAGTAGGTGAAATCTACAACTTAATACTACCACAAAGGCCCAGACTAAAGATTAGTTCATCAAACACCATGAGAAACTGCAGCAACAATTCAGACCAGAAAGAAAATGACAATTCTCCAGAAACCAACCCTCAAGGCACAGAAATTTACAACCTAAATGACAGAGAATTCAGAATAGCTGTCATAAAGAAACTCAACAATTTACAAGAGAACACAGAAAAACAGTTCAATGAGCTCAGGAATAAAATGAATCTTTTCACAAGAGATTGAAACTATAAAAAATATTAATCAGGAATTCTGGACATGAAAAACACAATTAATGAAATAAAAAATAATCTAGACTCCTTAAGAAATAGAACTTATTATATGGAGGAAAGAAGTAGTGATTTAGAGTATAAAAATATAGAAATTCTACAGATGGAGGAGGAGACAAAGATTTTTAAAAATGAAAGAATTCTCCAAGAAATAGCTGACCGACCCAATTAGGAAAAGCAACATAAGAATTATAGGTATTCAAGAGGGAGAAGAAAGGGAGAAAGGAGCAGAGAGTTTGTCCAAAGAAGTAATAGCTGAGAACTTCCCAAACCTTGGGAAGGAACTGGACTGATAAATACACAAAGCTAATAGAATGCCTAATTACATCGATGCTAAAAGGCCTTCTCCAAGGCATATAGTAGTAAAACTGGCAAAAGTCAATGACAAAGAAAAAATAGTAAGAACAGTAAGGCAGAAGAAAATAACCTACAAAGGAAACCCTATCAGGCTTTCAGTGAATTTCTTGGCAGAAACCCTACAGGCTAGGAGAGAATGGAATGATATATTCAAAATACTAAAAGATAAACTCTTTCAGCCAAGAATACTCTGTCCAGCGAAACTTTCCTTCAGATACGATGGAGAAATGAAAGCTTTCCCAGATAAACAAAAGCTGAGGAGTTCATCACCACAAGACCTGCCATACAAACAATAATTAAAGATGAGCTCACACCAGAAACAAAAAGGCAAAGGTCTACAAAGCTTTGAGCAAGGAGATAAATAGACGGACAAAATCAAAAATCTGCAGCTCTCTATCAGAACAGGGAGGCAAATACTCAATTATAACTTAAAAGGTAAAAGTAAAGAAAGCATCAAAAGTAACTATACACTTCAACTTAGTCACAAAAATCCTCAACAAAATACTGGCAAACTGAATACAGTAATACATTAAAAGGATCATACACCACAATGAAGTCGATTTTATTCCAGGGATGCAGGGATGGTTCAACATCCACAAATAATACAAGGTGATACACCACATTAACAAAGTGAGGAATAAGAATCACATGATCATCTCAATAGATGCAGAGAAAGCATTTGACAAGATCCAACATTGATTTATCAGAAAAACTCTCAATAAAATTGGTACAGAAGGAAGATACCTCAACATAATAAAGGCCATATATGACAAACCCACAGCCAACATCATACTTAATGTTGAAAAACTGAAAGCCATCCCCCTGAGAACTGGACTACGACAAGGATGCCCAGTTTTGCCACTCTTACTTAACATAGTACTGGAGGTATTGGCCAGAGCAATTAGGCAAGAAAAAGAAATAAAAGGAATCCAAATAGGCAATTAAGAAGTGAATGAAACTCTCACTGTTTGCAGAAAACATGACGTTATATACAGAAAACTTTAAAGAATCAATCAGAAAACTATTAGAAATAATCAATAACTACAGCAAAGTTGCAGAGTACAAAATTAATTTTAAAAACTCAATTGCATTTCTATACACTAACAACAGATTTGCAGAAAGAGAAATCAAGAATACAATCCCATTTACAATTGCAACAAAAAGAATAAAATATCTAGGAGTAAACTTAACCAAAGAGGTGAATTCCTATACACTGAAAACTTTAAGACATTATTGAAAGAAATTGAAGAAGACATAAAGAAATGTGAAGATATTCTATGCTCATGGGTCAGAAGAATAAATATACTTAAAATGTCCACACTACCTAAAGCAATCTACAGATTCAGCGCAATTCCAATCAGAGTCCCAATGACATTCTTCACAGAAATAGAACAAGGAATCCTAAAATTTATATGGGACAACAAAAGATCCTGAATAGCCAAAGCAATCCTGAGAAAAAAGAACAAAGCTGGAGGCATCACAATCCCTGACTTCAAAATATACAGCAAAGCTACAGTAATCAAAACAACTTGATACTGGCACAAAAACAGACACACAGATACATAGAATAGAAGTGAAAGCCCAGAAATAAAACCACACATCTATGGACAGCTAATCTTCGACAAAGGAGCCAAGAACATACAACGGAGATAGGAAAGTCTCTTCAATAAATAGTGTTGGGAAAACTGGACAGCCACATGCAAAACAATGAAAGTAGACCATTACCTGGCATCATATACAAATATGGAGACATGTTTATTGCAGCATTATTCACAGGAGCCAAGATGTGGAAGCAACCCAAGTGCCTTTCTATGGATGAATGGATAAATACGATGTAGTATATTTATACAATGGAATGCTACTCAGCCATAAATGAAGACAAAATCATCCCATTTGCAACAACAAGGATGGAACTTGAGGGTATGATGTTAAGCGAAATAAGCCAGACAGAGAAAGACAAATACTGCATGATTTCACTCATATGTGGAAGATAAAAAACACATGGATAAAGAGAACAGATTAGTGGTTACCAGAGGGGAGGGGGGTTTGGGGGTGGGAGAAAGGGGTAAATGGGCACACATATATGGTGATGAACAAAAATTAGACTACTGGTGGTGAGCACAATGAAGTCTATTCAGAAATTGATAAATAATAATATACACCTGAAATTACACAATGTTACAAGCCAAAAAAAAAAAGTGAGGTGGAGACTTCATTTCTGCTGATTATGAAATTTTTATGTGGAATGTAAGGACATGAAAATGTTTGTGTGTTTGTTTTCCTGCAGTAGCATTAACAAAAGACCCCACGTCAAGACATAAACCAAATGTCCAGCAATAGAATGGAGATTAAGTTGTAGAATAGTCAGACAATAGAGTACTACGCATCAGTGGAAATGAATTAGCTAAGACTACTCATATCAATCTAAAATGTCTCAATAACATACTCTAGAGGGAAAGAAGGCAGTCATAAAAGAATATAGACGGTGTGGCTGACACTTGTGGTGCCCCTCACTCCACTCCTATAGCTCACCTGATTTTAGGCAGCTGTGGTGGACAGTTCCATGCAATGGATAGTGTGCCATCTCAAGGTCACAAAGAGGGGTCTCTGCTTTTCTGCTTCAGGCCTGTCTCAGAACCATGGGCAGCCACTTAGCCTGAACATGCGAGGGCATTAAGCCTCTGAGAAAAACTTTTAACCAAATGGAGATAAAGGCAGTGAATAATGCCCAGTCTCCTTTCCTTTGGGCTGGTGGGCCAATTCTGAAATATGTTTTATACATTTTCACAGAGGGTACACAGCAGGTCTCTACCTCAGTTGCCCACAGCGGTAACCAGCCCAATAATGTACTTTTATTTGCTTTCTCCCTTCTCTAGCTTCTACTCCGACCCCCACACTTCTGCTTCCTGGGATCACTTCCAAAATACCCTACCTGAACCCAGGTCCTTTTGTCTGGCATTGCTTTCAGGGAAACCTAAACTATGACATGTAGACAGTATGGTGCCGTTTGTATGCTGTTCAAAAACAGGCAAGATTAAATATCATATAGGGAGATAGGTTTGTGAGATAACTATGAAGAAAAGCAAGAGAATAGTTAATATAAGATTAATGCAATGTGCTCACCCCTGGGAGAAGGGAAGAAGCTACATTCTGCGCGGGACGTACAGTAGCGTCAAAAGTCCGGGTCATGTTTTATTCTTTAAGATCTATATTAGGTACACAGCATCTGTTTCATTATCTCTTTAAATTAGTTGGCTCTCAACTTTTTGGTCTCGGGACCCCTTTACACTCTTAAAAAGTATTACAGACTCCAAAGGACTTCTGTTTATGTGAGTTTTATCTAACGATATTTACTGCATTCAAAATTAAAACTGAGCAAAATTTAAACTGCATTTGAAAATTACAATAATAAGCTACCTGATAACATAAATAATAATGATACTTGATAACATAAACTTATTTTTATGAAAATAACTATTTCCCAAAACAACAGCAAAGCAAAACTGAATGAGAAGAGCGGGATCATTTTTCATTTTTTCCAGCCTCTCACAGCTATGCAGTTGGAAAATGGAGGAGTATATTTGTAGCTTTTCCTTTTTTAATCTAACTGTGGATATTCTTTGACACCACATCCACACTTGACAAGTGGTAGTTTCTTAAAGGTTAGTTGTCACGTAGTATCTAAAACTATATCAATGAACGTTTAATACTCTCTCACAGTAAAATGCATCAGTCTTCTTGCACTTTCAATGGGTCTGTTACTCATGCATGATTTTATGACATTCACGCATTGGTCATTTGGAGAATAATGGTTCACTGAGTTATGCAGATCTTCTAAATGTTGACGCATTTCATTCTACAACATCCAAAAACTCACATTCATCAATACGACCACTGATTTTACCAGAAAAGTCTTTAAATATTGGAAATTGTCAATCTCATAGTGTTGAATACAAGTTTTCCAAAATTTTAATTATTTGCTTGAAAGCTCAAATTTTACAACTGGCAACAAATACTGTCAGTTATTTTCCTTGAAGTGACAGGCTCACTTCATTCATTCTTCGGAAAATATCTGCCCAATGCCCAAGTCTGAATAATCACAGTTTGTCTGTCAGTCGTTCTTTTAAGTACAAATCATGTTCTTTGAATAAAGCAGCTAGTTCCGCCCACAATACAAACAATCATACAGAGTTTCACCTTAAGACAACCATCATACTCCCGTGGGCAGTGGAAGTACCTTGTGCTATGTCCTATTTCGTTGTGTGTACTGGAGTCAAGATTTAATAAAATTCATCATTTTTACAGCTCCAGCAAAGTCATTCTTAAGTGAAGCTGGTGTTCTTCTTTTTTTTCGTTTGAGGAAGATTAGCCCTGAGCTAACATCTGCTGCCAATCCTCCTCTTTTTGCTCAGGAAGACTGGCCATGAGCTAATAACCATGCCCATCTTCCTCTACTTTACATGTGGGATGCCTGCCACAGCATGGTTTGCCAAGCTGTGCCATGTCCACACCTGGGATCCAAACTGGCAAACCCCAGGCCACTGAAGCAGAACGTGCAAACTTAACCGCTGCACCACCAGGCCAGCCCCAAAGCTGGCGTTCTTTTATCTGTGAGAGCATACTGGTGAAGAATATGGTGGATACCAGTACAATCTGGCGCCACTGCCTTTATTCAGGCTTCAGCATTTTTACTCATCCTTGTTTTTGCATCATGCGTGCAAATGTCAGCACAGTGAAAAAGGCAAATAATGTATCAGTAGTGTTACAAAAACAGTTTTGACCCCTGGAAAGCATCTCAGGGAACTCTAGACCAAGCTTTGAGAACTTTAAGTTGTATTTACATTATATACACCTTTTTAATGGATATATCCCAATAATCAAAAAGACAAGTCAACCTCCTGTGCTGCTAACAGATGTTTTATAAAGTTGTTTCATTCCCTTTGCTCATTATGTAAGAAGTAAATTTCTTGTTGAATAGGGCTCCGTCCTCTCTTCTTTTGGCAACACTACCAAACACTACCACTCCCCACCCCTCCCCCTCTCCAGTCATGCAAGCCCTTGGCTATTTTTTATTATTATTTATAAACTTAATATTTTTAGATCAGCTTTAGGCTCACAGCAAAATTGAATGGAAAGTACAGAGAGTTCCCATTTACTCCCTGTCCCCACACACAAACAACCTCCCCCACTATTGACATTCTACAACACAGTGGTACATTTGTTATAATCAATGAACCTACACCGACACGTCATTATCACCCAAAGTCTGAGGTCTACGTTAGGGTTCACTCTTGATGTTGTACATTCTGTGGGTTTTGCAAAAAGTGTAATGACATGTATCTACCATTGTAGCATCAAACAGAATAGTTTCACTGCCCCGAACATCCTCTGTGCTCTGCCTGTTCATCCCTCCCTCCCCCAATGCCTGGCAATCATGGATCTTTTTACTGTCTCTGTAGTTTTGTCTTTTCCAGACTGTCATATAGTTGGAATCATATAGAAGCAGTTTCAGATTGGCTTCTTTCACTCAGTAATATGCACTTAAGTTTCCTCCATGTCTTTTCATGCCTTGATAGCTGACTTCTTTTTAGCCTTGAATTCCACTGTCTGGATATATCACAGTTTATCAATCCATTCACCAGTGAAGGACCTCTTGGTTGCTTCCAAGTCTTAGCAATTATGAATAAGCTGCTGTAAACATCGTTGTGCATATTTTATTTGGACATAAGTTTTCATTTCATTTGGGTAAATACCAAGGAATGTGATTGCTGAGTCATATGCTAAGAGTATGTTTGGTTTTGTAAGAAAACTCCAAACTGTCTTCCAGAATGGCTGTATCGTTTGCATTTTCACCAGCGGTGAGTGAGAGTGCCTATTGCTCCATATCCTGACAGCCCTTGGTGTTGTCAGTATTTTGGACTGTGACCATTCTAATAGGTGTGTAATAGTATCTCACTGTTGTTTTAATTTGTAATTTCCTTATGATATATGACATCAGACATCTTTTCATATGCTTTCTTGCCATCTTCTTTGGTAAGGTGTCTGTTCAGGCTTTTTGCCCTTTTCTTAAACTGGGTTGTTCATTTGCTTGTTGGATTTTAAGAGTTCTTTATATATTTTGCATAACAGTCCTTTATCAGATATGTCTTTTGCAAATATTTTCTCCCAGTCTATGGCTTGTCCTCTCATTCTCTTGGCATTATCTTTCACAGAGAAGTAGTTTTAAATTTTAATAAAGTAAAGCTTATCAATGATTTCTTTCACAAATTGTGTTTTTAATACCTAAAAAATACCTAGAAAGTAGTTATTACTTGTGGTACCTAAAAAGTCATCACCATAGTCAAGGACAATTAGATTTTCTCCTATGTTATTTTCTAGGAGTTTTATAGTTTATGTTTTACATTCAGGTCTATGGTCCATTTTGAGTTACTTTCTGTGAAGAGTGTAAAGTCTGTATCTAGATTCATATTTTTGAATGTGAATATCCAGTTGTTCCAGCACCATTTGTTGAAAAGACTATATTTGTTCCATTGTATTGCCTTTGCTTTTTTCTCAAAGATTAGTTGACTACATTCAAATGGAGCTATTTCTGGGCTTTCCATCCTGTTCCACTGATCTATTTGTCTATTCTTTTGCCAATACCACACTGTCTTCATCACTGTAGCTTTATAGTAAGACTTGAAGGAGAGTAGTGTCTATCTTCCAACTTTGTTCTTGTCCTTCAATAAGGAATTGGCTATACTAGGTCTTTTACCCTTCCATGTAAATTTTAGAATTAGTTTCTCAATATCCACAAAATAATCTGCTGGGCTTTTGATTTGGATTGCATACTGCATTAAATCTATAGATCAAGTTGTGAGAAGAACTGATGTCTTGACCATATTGAGGCTTCTTATCCATGAACATGAAATATGTCTCCATTTATTTAGTAAGTCTTTGATGTCTTTCATCAGAGTTGTAGTTTTTCCTCATATAGATCTCAAATATATTTTGTTAGATAACATTTGGCTTTCATACTCCTAAAAAGTTTATAGCTTGTTGACCCAGACAGTTTGATGCCACAATTTTGACTTGGGAACATTTTGTCAATACTTAAATCCAAGTTATCAAACTTCAAAGTTTTAGAATACCAAATGAAGTTTTTAGCAGGCACCGTCACATTTTTACCAAGAAGCTTCATGAAAAGTCTAGAGAATCATCTTATAGAGGGGCTGAAGAATGAAATGACGGTCAGAGATATCTGTTGAGGACATAACTATTTTAAATTAAACACTTTAAACTGTTGGTAACTACATGGCCCATGTCAAAAGAGCTGCATCAAGATGTGCTGTTTGGGTTACTATTGCTATGAAATTGCAAGTTGGCAGCTGGAATCTAGTCTGAGGACAAAACCCAGTGTAGCTCAAGTATTCCAGTTGGTAAGCCCCAGAACATATAAATAATTCTTGGATTCCCTAATTATGAGGGCTTCATTTCAATTTGTGCCATGAGCCAGAAGCTGCAATAATTTCTGCCCTTGCTTCTTTTCTCTCTGGTGTTGTCTGACTCTCCAATAATTATGGCACTATTTATGCTCTTCCAGCTCATGTATTTCGTATCTCCCATTGGTTTCTAAAGTGAATATTTCATGTGGATTTCTAGTATCATTTTTAGTGATTCATAATCACACCCACAAGCCAAAATTTTCCATGCTTGGTTTCAGCTCCAGCATAGTATTTTTGGAGAACTTGTTCAACTAGTTTTGGCTTTTTATGAGGCCAAAAAAATAATCCAACAACCCACAAGCAAAAACAATAATAAATGGGTTGATAGGTGCTATGATTTAACCATGTGTTTTGTTCTCACTAAGAAAATCTTTTGAGTAATTTTGGAAAACAAATTAAAAAGTAATGAATTTCAAAGTGATTAAGGGTTGCATTTGAATATGCAGCTATTCTCTTTGTCATGATATTTCCAGTATATTTAGACCTAATTTTTAAAATGTAAAATCTTGGTATTATTTACAATGAGAATGTATTCCTATAAATTTCCTTCCCGTGACTATAGTAGTTTTAAATGCATGGGGTTAGATTTTAGCTCAAGGTATTCATTGTACGTAATTGTCCATGGCTGGCTTTTAATATTGTAGTTTTGTTAATTAATTAATTAATTAATTTCTTTTTTTAGGAAGATTAGCCCTAAACTAACTGCTGCCAATCCTCCTCTTTTTTCTGAGGAAGGCTGGCCCTGAGCTAACATCTGTGTCCGTCTTCCTCTGCTTTATATGTGGGACGCCTACCACAGCATGGCATGCCATGTGGAGCCACGTCTGCATGCAGGATCCGAACAGGGGAACCCTGGGCCACTGAGAAGCGGAACGTGCGCACTTAACTGCTGCACCATGGGGCTGGCCCCTAGTATTATAGTTTTATAGTTGCAGATCTGTGGTTTAATGTATCTATTTCCTTTATTATTGTTTTTGTTTGTGGATTATGCTCATTTTTGTAGCACTTCCCCTTTTTTTTTTTTTACAGTGATCTCTCACTGTTTTAGAAAACATACCTGGAAACCTAAAAAAAAGTCCCTGTTAATGAACATTCACTATTCATGACTTGTTTTCCATGAACTCTGCAAAGATGTGGTTTAATACTGACTAGCACACAGTTCTCAGAATATTCTGATTCTGCAGGAATTCAGCAAAGCGATTGTGATCGAGTCTCCATCTCTGTCATATTTTGACACCTGTCAAAGAATGTACAAGTCAGTGAAACCAACAAATTTTTCAAAGAGACATTTCACTCCTCAAAGAATGGTTTTGCTTAATTCGAATGCTTAAAAAAGAATTATTTCAGAATAATTCATCTCATCACCATAGCCAAGACATAGAAGCAACCCAAGTGCCCATCAGCAGATGAGTGGACAAAGAAGATGTGGTATATATATATATATATATATATATATTATATGTATATATATATATTCAATGGAATACTACTCAGCCATAAAAAAGGACAAAACTGTCCCATTTGCAGCAATATGGACAGACCCTGAAGGTATTATGCTAAGTGAAATAAGCCAGACAGGGAATGACAAACACTGTATGATTTCACATGTATGTGGAAGATAAACAAACACATGGACAAAGAGAACAAATTAGTGGTTACGAGAGGAGAAGGGAATTGGGGGGAGAGTGAAAGGGGAAAAGGGGCACATATGTATGATGATGGATAAAAACTAGACTATTGGTGGTGAACATGATGCAGTCTATACAGATACTGAAAATAGTGATGTATACCTGAAATTTACACAATGTTATAAGCCAATATGACCTCAATAAAATAATTAAATAAAAAAAATTATCTCACCTTATAAATCTATGACAACAGCTAGATTCTAGAGACGACTAGGTTTTGTTCCTCTTAATAAAAAACCAAGAGTTTTACAACATTGAAAGGTCGTAAAGTGTAGTGGGAGGGACCTCGGTTTTAAATAGCCCCAATTTCAAATTCCATTTCTGCAGCTTACTAGCTATTTGACCATAAGCAAGTCATTTAACCTAAGCTTCAGTCTCTGTCATTGGGGCTTTTTGGCTTACATGGCAATGGTGAAGATCAAATATTAGTTACTGAATAGTGGAATTAGTGCCAACACTACTCTTGGCACACGAATTGCAGTGCAAGGCTGTCTGGTTCTGACAGCATCAAGTGTCTTTTCTTCCGAATGAGGTTTACGTCTTCCCATGAGCCAGTATCATATCACATGTTGCCTGTTGTTCCACAGTACCCAAATGAGAGTTAGCATATGTAAGACAGTCAGTAAAATATTTCCTGAATTTTACTGTGGCAATCTCATGAAGAGAGAGGACCCAAGGAGGGGGCATCATGAGTTATGAGTTCTTCCCACTGTTATCATGAATTTGGGATGTGTTCATTTGTCACTCAAGGCATCTTTTCTTATTTGTAAAACAACATCAGGTCAACTGGCTAGAGGAGCCCTGAGAACGTGTCTTATACTGAATTTACATGAGGCCTGATGAGCTTTCTCTGGAAGTCAACCAGGTCGCTTTCTGTTGCAGAAGTAGAAACAGCTTGATTCAAAGGAAATGTGTCTGTAAACCTTCTAGTCCTCTACTTCTTGCAGAGAATGTCAGTGTCTAGATGTGACAGTTCTTCATCCTTATTTATCAAAAGCTAAAAGCTGCTTTTCTTGCCAAATTAAAGACAATTATTACTTCCTACTCTTTTCTGCTTCCGCGATAGCCTTGTAGAGGTCAGGGAAGGAGCTTGCCTGTGACCCTGTGTGAATTCCCATGCTGGCTCTCAAGAGAGTGCTTAAATACAAATCAGACCCTCTTTTCTGTTAAACTCAGAATCTTACTTGATCTTGCCCATTTCAAGGTTGCAATTAGGCTGTCTTCTTATAAGTGTAAATCAAATCCATTTGAACTTTGTCTTGGGAAGACAGCAAATACTCAATACCAAATTCTCTATCTTTTCCATGGCCATTTGTATTAAAATTCTGGCAAATGCCTATTCCTCTCAGTCTGATCAGCTTCTCAGGTGTTCATCCTTTTCTATGATTTCTTATTTATAAAGCTCTCCAAATGTTCCTTTCTGGCAGATTCTGGTTCTTGATGTGAACCCAAGAAGGGGAACAGATGCAGTATAAGTGGTTTCTGGACAAACTAAAGTCCTACCTATCTCAGATTTCTCTACCTCCCCGCCCACACATCTGACAGTGGATGTATGCTGGAGTCGCTGTCCTTATCAGGGAAGTTTTCTGAGATGTTCAGATACAAGACTTGAAGGTCAGTTATTCCCAATCCCAGTTTGATAAGGACTGGCATCTCATCCTCAGCATTCATTCATTCATTCAACTAAAGTTTATTGAATAGTTACAATGTCTTAGGCACTGTGTAAGACACTTTTTCCCCTCTGTTCAATCTCTTGTACTTACTTCACGGTATCTCAGGCTCCTCCTCTTCTTTCCCCTAAGTTTCCACTAAAGTACAGTCTTGTACCACATAATGACATTTCAGTCAATGATGGACCTCATATGTGACAGTGGCCCCATAAGATTAGTACCATGTAGCCTAGTGTGTAGTAGGCTATACCATCTAGGTTTGTGTAAGTACACTCTATGATGTTCGCACAATGACAAAATGGCCCAACAATGTATCTCTCAGAATATATCCCCATCATTAAGCAATGCATGACTGTAGTATCTTATCTTAGGGATTTTGTCCTTGAAATTATTCTTTTTGACTCTAGGGTAGACATAAGAATGGATGTCATATTTCCAAGTTTGATAAGGCAAGGACCGTTAATATTAGGAATGAATGAAAGAGGCTGGTCCTTGACACTAGACCCACCAAAAAGGGAATGGACAGGATGAAATAGCCCAGCCACCTTAGCTGATGTAGAAGCTCACAGTTGTCTACATAGAATGCCCAGGAGTGCTGGTGATTTCTGTTCTCAAACCAGATAAACAAAGACTTGCTACTCTCTGGCTCTGAAGTTCTCAGCCATAAATAACTTCAGGCCTACCCTCCATGGTAGAGGCAAAGGAAAGTCCCTTACACATCCCTGAAGGTGTTTATTTTGGTAGAAACACTTAACATGAGATCTACCCTCCTAACAGATTTTTAAGTGTACAATACAGTATTGTTATCTATAGGTACAATGTTATACAGAAAATCTCTAGAACTTATTAATTTTGCATAACTGAAATGTTTTACCCATTGATTCATCTGTTCTCCTCATCCTAGATCTTCAACTGTCACCCCTAGTCTACTGAATCCATATTTTGCCATAATTTTGGCTACTCTCATGTTGGCCCTGATCATCATTGGAGTCCCAGGAATTTCAAACTCTGCTTCAAGAGAAATGTGGACACCTTGGGGAAAATTAACAGACTTTCATGGTCATAGAGCATCTACTCCTTTCAGAATGCCAGCAAATGCACACAAGAGCTCCCAAACACTTCTTACAATCAGGGGCAAGATGCCCTTCCATGCACCAAAAACCAAGGTGAGAAACAGGAATCAACTGGCAGGCCGCCCTGCCCTCCATCCAGGAGGCACCGCAGGGTGCAGCTCCTTGCTCTGTCCGGGGGAGGCTTGTGCTATGCAGCATCTGTCACAAGGCTTTGTTTCTCCACAGGTGGAAAAGCTCCTGCCAACCTGAGCAGCACAAGGCAGAGGGGAGGCAGCGGCTGACCTCCTGGGCAACCTGCAATGACAACCTGACAGCAGACCGGCTGGACTCTCCAGACTGCCGCCAGATATGTCACGGGATGCTTCTCAGGCTCAAGAATTTAATATTCTTTACAGAAAATAAAGAGTTGGATTCTGATTCTGTCTCTTTTTCCGTTGTTGTTTTTTTGGTTTTTTTTTAGCATAACTCTTTTTTAAAAAAAGGAAATCTAATAGAGAAACCCAATATATAAAAACGACCAAAGTGGAAGTCCTTTGGATGAAACAGGGTGGCTAATGGAGATGGGCTGGAGCATATCTGCTTAGCTTTCTCTCCTTATCCCACCCATTTAAAGACCTCCAATTAGTTCCTTGCAATGCAGTTGGGCAAACACAAACTTTGGGCTGGATAATCTCTAATGTATCTCCATTTCAAGCTCCGATGAAGGCAAGGCTCTGCTTTTGTCATCCCTGAATCCCCAGGGCCTGGCATGATTCTGGCACATAGCAATCGTGTGTGTGCACGTGCGCGCACACGTGCACACACACCCTATATACGTATATTTTTGATGAACAGATAAATACAAGATTTTTCAGATGTCATGAGATGTGTCTATCTATTTCGGATTATAGCTCTGTGTGACCAATAGAGTTGGGTTTTCAGCATTAACCTCCTCTTCTGACCATCCGCCCTGTACCTTCCCCCAACTTTTCTCTGCACACATATAAAAGCCCAGCCTTAGCTTCCCCGAGATTGCATCTAAAACACCCAATGTAAATGTCTCCCAAATGGGGAGACAGCCTGTTTACACAGGAATAATTGCTTGAGCATAGTGTCCTCCTTTGTGACAAAACTGGAAGAAAATGCTGCGTAGTCAGATTCCTTGCCTTTGCATTAGGAAAGAATTTAAAATCTCTTTCAGTCCTTTCTTTGGCCTCATGTAAAAATATAGCTTTTCTCTTCAAGCTTGGGGCTAAGTAAAAAAAAAATCTAACCCCGACTTACTCTTTCCCTGAGCTCCAAAAATAAGTCCAGGTTATTTTCAAATGTATTTTTTTCTCCTCATTTCCTTAAATCGGGGCCAGTCGGAGATGAGTGGATATTCATGGACCAGTTTGAAACTGCTGGGAAGGGTGTAAACAATACATCTCTACATTGTTCCCTTTCCCTCCCCTCCCCTGAAAAGGGGCTAATGCTAAGTGTGAATCCCACCAACTAAGAGGAGGCTGAAGGCTTCACCGGGATCCTGGGGCAAGTCATCAGGTGGCAGATTCACCAGATGCCCGCCAGCTGCTTGACTTCATTACTGTTTATCACTATGCCTGCTTCTTTTAAAAATTGTCTTTATTTAATCGCCTAATACTATTTTTATTGGCCTATCAGAATGTGGGGGAGTGTGGAGGGGAATTCATTTCATGTGTTGTGGAACATTATTATGGTAAAATATTAGGACAAGTCTATGCCTTCCCCCTTTGAAAAATAAGATACAAAACCAATTAAAGTTAAGTGATTACTGAAATGCATCTAATTAGTTATTAACTTACATACATCAAACCGCGGTGGCAGCTTTCGCAGCAAAATTCCTGTTTGGTGTTGATACAGAAGATAATTGATATCACAGAGGCCTCTGCTTCTCAGGCAATTGCTTAAGAAAGCACCTTCACAGCTCAGAGCCTTCTCTCCCTGTGGGTTGGGGCACATTTTCGTCAACCTGACAAGATCTGTCACATATTATCAGACAATTGATCACCGACTCCTTGCAAGTCTTAATCCATCGTTTGATCACAGATCAAGAAAAATTGCTTTTTATGTCTTACATCTTGACCATGAGAAAGGGGAAGAAAGCAGAGACTTAGGCTTCCGGCTCCAGCTCATTACTTTTTTGCAAATGATAGATGGGTTCACTAGGCAATTTAACTTTAAAATGATCTTTTCTCCCTTCTCAAAAAAGCAAATAGAAGGAGCCTTGCAGCACGAGCTGGGTGGAAAGGGAGTCAGCCTGCTGTTCCTTCGATATCTCCATCACGGGCGCCCATGTGCGGATGGAGGCACGTATGGTTAGTAAATACGTATTTACTTAGCATCACTGCATCTACTTCTAAATAATAGGATTTAAAGTGGACACACACAGAGAGACTAACTTGCACTCTCCGGGACATAGTTATAATCATTTTACACATTTCTTTTAGAGCACTTATGTTATATATAAAGTAATTTGAAATGACTCTTAGTTTACCAAAAAAAAAAAAAAAAAAAGTGAGCATTGTGTAGTGACACAGTAAAATCAATTCTAAAAAAAATTGCTTCCCCCTACCATATCCAGTTATGTTATTGTGAAAATCCTGACCTTGTGTATATAGCAGTATACATCGAGCTTTCCCAGAGTGGAGCAAAACCTAACAACGTAGCAATTAGTCCTGTTTCTAATAGTTGATTGTTATTTAATATAAAAAATAAAAAGCATCCATAATTGCCAATAAGAGAGTGGCTAAAACCTCAAGGTTCTGAGGAATTCTATTCAAGTCATCAACATGCACATAAATAGGCTGGTGATCTCCAGATAGTATTTCTAAAGTTCACAGCATACAAAGCTCCCAACTGCCTTCTTTGAGGCCAGAAAGGGAAACTCCCCAGCTGCTCACCGCTTATTTTCCCACCTCTCCTTCACTAAAAACCTCCCTGGGAATCCCTCCTTATTGTACATCCTCTGTAATTTGAAGACACAAAGAACTGAGATGCAGTCTTTGCGTGCTTAAGTAAAATGAAAGGCATTCAGAGATCTGTAATTAGTGCTTTTCCTCTGCCGTGTCAACTCGATGAGATAACAGTATTTCTAAATACTAGCCACAAAATTGTACAGCCAAGCAGTATGTGGCTGGCCCACAAGCTTTTGTCAGTAAACCAAAAACACTATAAGGCCAGGGACCGCACCCTAACCCCTAGCACACTTTAAGTCAGGCATCAAAAGAGTGCTCCAAAAAATATTTGTTCTGGGGAAATTAAATAAGGTCTCTAGCTTGGTGAAAAGTGTTGCACCCATGTCAGTTTCCTGATTTTGATCATTGTACTTTTGTAAGATTAACATCTTACATTGTTAGGGGAAAGCGGAGGAGGGAACCATCTCCCTTTTGCAATTTCTAAGTGAGTCTAAAATTATTTCAAAATAATGTTTTCAAAATACTTGTTGAAAAGAGGATGAATCTCTAATCCTTCAGCCTTCCGAGTGTGCTGCCCATTTGAGGCACTGATGCCTCAGGGCTGCTCTGGGCAACCTCATGCACCCTTTAGTCTTGTTCTTATTGCACCTCGTTCCCAGTTGGAGCCCTTTGCCTTACTTCCAGATTCTGCTTCTGCCTCAGGTCCTCTGGATGTGCTCCTTATATTTGATCTTCCCCAAACTTTGGCTGTGAGCCCTCTGTGAAGAATTTTGGCTCAGACTTACTTCCCAGATTTACCTCTTTCCGCCACCACTGCATCTTTCTCCTGGGCCTTCTCAGCACCCAATGTCCCTTTGGCCCAGCTATGGTGTGTGCGTGCATGTGTATGTGTGTGCTGGGGAGGGGGGATGTGCAGAGGGGAAATGATAAGGGATAAGGCTGAGATTTAGTCTGTGGTAACCTGCATCTCTGACATGTATTTCTTTTTATAAAGAATAATTTCTTGCTGGGGAGAGACTTTACCTAGCTCTTCAGATCCATCAAGCTGAACTCTTCCACTTCGCTGTGTATTTTGTGAAAATGCTATTAGAGCCTTCAAAGTTTAGCTTGCTTCATATCTGTTAACATTGTGAGTGTCAAGAGCATGATCCTTGTCATCACAAATGACAGGGAGAATGGATTTCCTCGGACTACATTCAGAGGCCAAACAGCATTGTCTGTGCATTTATCTCAAACCTGATTTTCCATTGGGGAATTATTTGGGACCCTCAATGCCTTGCCGACTACGCTATTCATACAAGAGGTAGTATAGTGCAGCGGTCAACAACACGGGCACTGGGGCCATATTGTTTTGAATCCAATGTGGCTAAACAAGTTCCTTAATCTTTCTGTACCTTAGTTTTGCCATCTGTAAAGTGGGGATGATACTTGTGCCTAACTCTTAGGGATCTTGTGAGAATTATGAGTTATATTCTGAGAAGCACCAGGGCTTGCCCACGGTTGGCACTCCGTGAATGTAACTACGATTCTCTAAGGCCTAGTCCACTTTTTTCCTCTGGATGCCCCTCTACTGCCTCCTAAATGTTCAGTATGGTGACTTCTGCGTAGAAATAGGAATTTAAAAAAAATTTACTTTGAACATTTCCCTAAACTTATGGAAATAATAGAAGATAATCAATGGAGTCTCAGAAATAAGATTGGAAATTAATCAGTGTCTGAATCTACTGACGCAAACAGCGTTTGGATGAAGGCTGTAGTGGAGATGCTGCTGAGCTGTGTGGAGACCCGGCCGTGGACCCGGATCTTCTGGGGCTGGCTTTCTCCTCGTGACTCACAGCGCTTCGACAAAGGAGAGTCTGGGGCAGATTTGGGTTAGGCTACACGTCACACTGCTGAGAAAGAAAGGCTTGGAAGTATGGCTGAGTGTTTCTTTTTTTTTTTTTAATAGCAAATACAAGCTGAACATTGACACTGGCTGACCCTAGCTTCCAACTGTTAAATGTGGTGTTTAGACCCGTAAAACACTCTTACGTAGTCACATCTATAGAGTGGAATTGTCTTCAAAAGTCCCTCAGTTTTCCCAGTCTTTTCAGGGGTGAGTACTAGCTGCTGATGCTTGAACTAATGGCAGCCCGAGCTCAGGCAAACGGCGTCCAAACCATCTCAGCCCTTCGGATCAGCGATACAAAGTGACGAAAGCTTGGTGCCTGGGTCCCCTCTCATCAGCTCCGGAGATGCAGATTAAAAATCATCCTTTAGTGGCATTTATTAAGTCTGTATGATCTGGTTTCCAAAAAGGATTTAGAACAAACAATGAGTTATCGCCAAAACCAATGTGAGTGAGCAATGGACTCAAATTAGAAGAGATAAAATTAAATTTTCATGTCTCATAAATGAAATATCCATTAGGGACTTCTCAGATGACTTTCAGGTTTGGCAAATTTTGCCTTAAAACTTCCAACCTCAAAGATATGGGTGCTGGGCCAAATGACATGCATCTCAGGTGCTGTGGAGGACAAGGCCCAGCCAGCCACAGTAAACAAATGTAACTGGTTTTGGAGAAATGCTATTGACAGTAAAATTCTAATTTTACTCCAGCTCCCAGAACAGATGTACCTCCGAGTCCATAGACTGCAATACTTAACTGCAGCTACTCAGCTGTGACCTTCCGCCCCAGGCTCACTGCAATAAAATTTTCATGCAACCATATGGAAGAATATTTTAATAGAGATTTACTGTCAGTAACTGTCCCAAAGGAGCAAATAAGGAAGCTGTAACATATTGCGTACAGTAAATCAAGGGGACTTCAATGGAAAAACGAAACCTCCCAGAGGCAAGCATCTTTAAAATTACAGGCAACACTTTGTACAAATATGTGTACAAAGGACTAGATATGCACTCAGTTAAGTAGCTCAAAATGGTTTCGATTTGCAGATATATTTATTTAGAATTTATTTATTGGATTTTATAAGTGGCAAGCACTTACCTGTCAGGGCTGAATGCATATGTCTCTCCCTTCCCTGGGGCAAAACGGAAGTAAGGAAGGGTAACTTTAACGGAAAATCTTACCCAGCCAGAGAATGCGGCAGGCGGCACAAATTGCACCCTCTCTATGGCCAGGTTTACTTCAATTGAGGGCGAGATGTTAACCACTAGGACAAAATATACCCATAGCCAGTCTGTAAACAGTACTGGACGAGTTGGTTGAATGGTTGAAAATTCAGCGTAAACAATAATTGGGGAGACGTATTGATTAAAACTCCCAGTGGAGCAGAATGCATTCAGAGCCCCTACATGAATCTTTGGTTATGTTTTACTCAACATTTTTGCATGTAAGAATGTCTCCTTTTTGTGAAGCTGTAAAGTAGCAATTTTTGCCTAAACGGGTCTTGGGCTGGTTGGAATCAGTAAGTCAGATCTCGTGCTCATCTTCTGATCCTGTGTTTATTTGGAGACATGAATCCGTGGCGCAGGCCATGGGTGAGCTAAGGAGGAGGGACGGTGCCTGAGCGCGTCACCTGCACGGCCCCACACTTCAGGTCACATAGTTACCGTCCCCACACCGTTTCCTTGCTTGGCTTCAGCCCTTGCTGTTAAGAGCATTTCAGCTTCAAATATTTGTTTCCTGAGGGCAAACAAGCAGCCATCTCTCCCCCTCTATTCAACTGATGGAAACTCTAATGCGAGGGGCAGTAATTCAGAGATAAATAGACCGAACACTGCCCATGACAGTTCATATTTCATGGCAGAGAGAAGGCCTAAAACCTAAGAAACTCATGTGTAGGAGGCATAGCACAAATCCCTCATCCGTGGCACATAATGAAGGAAGCCATCATGGCATCAAACCAAAAATCCAAATATCCAAGTGACCGTGAATACGGAAATCGGGTGATAAATCTTTATGTTTTGCTAAATGCCTGTGGGTTGTCACATCTGACAAAGAGTGATAAGAATAGAGGAATCGTCGTGTGTCTTAAGAAGTGTCAAATGTCAGTGTGTCTTAGGCATTCTGTCCTTCTTTTGAAGTGGTCCCAGTTACTACAAAACATGGGTAACAGGCACCCACGTACAGATTCAAAACAGGTTAGACCACACACTAAAACTGCATTCTCCTGACTAATCAGAGCCTGGCTGGAAATAGTGATACGATAGTAAAAAACTTGAGCTGTTAGTTCAAGCTATCAGACTGAGGCATAAATCGTGTTACGTGGTCAACAACCAGCTCCTTACCCACCAAGTTTTCTAGTGTTTCTGTTAAAGGACTTTTTTCCACAAATGGATATCGAATTCCCTGAACTCTTTAACTACACTCTATTTCACGTTGAAGTTGAAACTAGAAATGCTACTCAAAAAATGTTAGTTTGGGGACACAAATGTATGAACGCTATGTGTAGTTTGTTCCTCTGGGAGAAAAGCTGATTGACAGAAATCTCCAGAGTCCTTGCATTATTTAGCTATGACCGCGTTTAGAATCGTTCCTTTTGTTTTTGTAAGGAATAGAATGGGCATGTAAAGACAATTTTTGTCTGTGTTTAATTTTGTGAATTTACCAAGAAGGGTGAGTCATGTCTTACTTTTTTGATCCTATCTCTAAAGCAAGTGATGTCAGGATGTTTATTCATTAAAGGCGTTTTCCCTCCATCTCCTGGAGGGCTCAAGGCCCTTGGCTAGCTCTATACCCAAGCTTTTGATAACCCCGGGCAGCACGGCTTCTCCCTCTGCTCATCAACCCATTCTCCTCTGGTGAGTTAGTTTTCTCTCTGTCCTCCACAGATTCTATATTCAATTTCTCACACCCTTAGTCACATGACTCCTAAATAAAATTCTTTTTTTCCTTTTCCACCTCTCCAAACCTTAGCCATCTTTTAGGACTCAGTTCAGAGCTCCAGAGACCTAAACAACCCTATCAAACCATTCTAGGCCCATCATTAAATGCTAAAGGCAAAGTCATTTTCCACAGAGTAGCTAATACATTCTGAGAATCTTAATAGTTGTTTAATAAATATCCATTGATAATTGATTTGTTGATCTTTTGACCTTCTTCTCTTCCTTTTCACCACTTTGCCGAGTTCTTCAGACTTGGACTTCCCCAGAGAATGTGAAAGAATGTGTTCCGAAGAAATTTTTATTCTTATTCCTCCCACTGGGAACATGCTAGAAAGTCTCATTACTTAATGTAATTTTCCACTTGGAGATGTCATTTTACAAGCTCCAATAATATAAGCAAAACGGAATGATACACCCAACCAACAAACAAAATCTCCCAAATTAAAAGCAATATACAGCTGGAACGAGTAAAATAATTTGTTAATTAGAAAAGCATTCATGATAGATGGTAAATTCCTCACAGCTGGAAGTTATCAGAGACTCATGCAAAAATCTGGGAGAGGGGATTTCTATAAAGGATGGGAGGTTGGGTTCAATAATTCTGGGGTCTCTTCCAAATCTGAGATTCTATAACTGTTTGAATTCAACCAATTAAAAATAATTTTATTAGTATTAGATGAGTTTTTTATATTTCAAATATTTAAAAATTACAGCCAGGGTTAGGAGATTAATTTGAAAGAAATCTGAAAAAAATAACTGGTCATTAATTGATTGGTTGACTGACTGACTAAAGCCAAAAGGATGGTTTTTCAAAGTGGTTTGGGTGTGTAGACACAGCCACGAAGCACTTTGAAATCAATCTTATTCTTAGAACATGCATCTACAATTTAATTAACCTGTACATGTAAACGGGATGGCTACTGTGCACATTTTAATAAACAAATATTTATGTGCCCATCAGTCTTGTCAATTTTCCTGTCTGTGATTTGTTAACCCGGGGTACATAAAGAGAAGCAGTGGAATGTATTGCCCTCTGGGGAGTCCCAGGGAGCTGTACGACTGCTGTGGTCCCCTGCCAAGGTCAGAAAACTAGGCTGTGTCTTTGCATGGTCATACTTCCAGACATACAGAACTGATATTTCACAAGTAGGCACCAATGCAGACACACCAGCTACAGGCCAGCCAGCATCTGTTCTCGTGGTTTGTTACCTGGATTTTATAGGTTACTAAATATCTTGAGTGACATCTCCGAAGATAGGGTCCATTATACACAATTTCTGGAAACCAGATGCTTGAGTTAAGTAAACCAAACATCTAATGACCATAATTTCTTTTCCATTTTAATATAATCTTTTGATATGTGTCCAGAGAAACCATGAAATTCTGTCTTTTTGTTGTTTGGATTTCAATGTGGTCAGAATATGAAGATTTTAAGATGGAGGTTGGAAATTTACTCAGCTGAAAACAGTACAGTTATGTACACAATCCAATTATAATGCATATGTAAGACTTGATAAAACCTTACTAATTTGTAACAATTTAGGAAAGTTTTAATCATAGAATCCTTAAAAATTAATGCAGCGCTGCCTCTTTCAAGTGAATAGAGTGAGATGTTTTCTGCTTTATGAAGGTCTTCTGAGCAAGCGTATTTGTCGTTTATAAGTAAATAGGTGCTTTGAAAGTGTTTGAAGGGATTTTATTCACTTAAGCTAAGTGCTGCTTTTGGAATTATTTTTACCCTTCTAATTAGGAAACCAAATGTTTCCCCCCCAGGGAACAAGGGAAACTTCTACCTTACCTGAAAAAAAACACAAGTTTTGAATTAGCAACGTCTGAATCAAAATTTTGCTACATATTAAGAAATGTCTGGAGTACTGTAGTTTATAACTATAAAACGAGATACATTGTGATTAAATTGAATGTGTTTTTGTAAAAATTGGTCTGATTCCTCCAGAGTAATTCACATGCATCTACTTAGTTAATTAGGTAAAGTTTCCTGACTCGCAGTTCAATGAGTTTTTTATGAATTTGTTGGAGATTTTTACCCCATCTTTTTTTAGCCAGGATCATACCTAAATGTCCCGAGAGGCAGCAGAGAGCAGAGAGCTGGATGGTAGACAAGAGATGGAGGCTCTGGGGCCATAATTGGACTTCTGTTTGGACATTTAAGAAGTAGTGACGTCAAGCCCTGCAACCCACCTCCCCCACTGGTCTATGGCAAGGGTGACCTCAACCACAACTGTGAAAACACCTTAGCCTCTCTTCAAGTGAGACATTGTATCAATCCAATGTAATGGTATTGTTATTAATATTCATACCCTTGATGTAATTATCATTATTTGATAATTATATGAACTCAAATTACTCATGCACAACTCCCTTGTGTGGGGGAAGCAGACAGTAAAAAGCATGAAATAGTTGATCTGTAGTATGGTTTTAGTTTCTCTTCTTATCCTCTTGGAGTTAGCTGCCTGCATCTTGTTCAGTATGACAGATCATTTTAGAGGCTGAGAGGAAGCATTGGGATAAACCGGCTAGGTCATGATGACGTATGAAATGTCCTGTCACATTTCAGGGCGAAATTGATCTTTCACAAGACCTCCCCCACACTCCCCACCTCCACCATTTCACAACTTGTATTCCCAGAACATGAGTATCAAGATTTCATTTGCCTTGGAGCCCTTCCAAAAATTAACAGCATTAAGAAGAACCATTCTATTAAGTCAGGATGGTGTCCAATAAAAGCAGTGAATAATTGGAAAATGGACCCGTTTAATGCTGTTCAGTAAAACCATTGTGAATGTTCTTAATTATGCAATTCCATCCTTCCTGTATAATTGACTCACTTGATTTTTTTCTCTCGTGATGTAGAATAATCTGTATTGAGGGTTAGAGTCTTTTAGTATTGTTATATTTGAATAATATTGAAGATGATGAGGCAAAAATGTTTAAAACTGTAGAATTATTATGCAACAAAAGAGCATAAAAACTCATAGGATTGACAAAAATGGAAAAGGCATCTAAACTCTATTTGCGAGAATAGAGCTCTCCAGGGGTCAGCCGTGTGGCACAGCAGGTAAGTGCACACTCTGCTTCTGCGGCCCAGGGTTTGCCCATTCGGAAGCCCAAGTGCGGACCTACTCAACACTTGTCAAGCCATGCTGTGGCAGGCATCCCACATATAAAGCAGAGGAAGATGGGCACGGATGTTAGCTCAGGGCCAATCTTCCTCAGCAAAAAAAAAAAAAAAAAAAAAAGAGGAGTGTTGGCAATGGATGTTAGCTCTGGGCTAATCTTCCTCCTCAAAAAATAAAAGAAGAAAGGAAAAAAAAAAGAATAGAGCACTCCATTCTTTAAAGCTTTATTCCTTTGGTTTTGAATAGTTAATATAATCACATGATTCAAAATTCAAGAGGTACAAAAGGGTGTACAGTGAAAAATCTCCCTCCTTCCTGGCATCCAAATCAACTAATGTTATTAGGTGTGCAAGATGCTCTCAGAGACATTTTATGCATATTCAAGCAAATATGTGTAAACTTGCATTTGTTTTTCTCTTATTTGCATGCATGGCAGCATTCTCTACTAGGATTCTATATTTGGGCATTCGGTTCAGGTACTGCAGGTACAGTGGCAAGCAAAACCAAGCCCTGTTGGAAAGTTTACATTTCCATGGTGGGAAGCAGGTGAAAAGCAAAGAATGAACAAGATAGTTTCAGGTCATAAGTATGAGATGCTGACTGGGAGAGAAGTGGGTGCTGGCTAATTGAGACTAAATGGTCATAAAGGCTCCCCAAGCAGGTTAGAATTAAAAAGAAAGAAATCGATTTTTTGCTTTGCATTCATCTGGCTAAACATCCAGTTAAATGTAGCAATTTACCCCCCTGTAGCCCCACGAAACACGTATGTGGGGACATGGGAGTTGACACATGATTCACAAACGTGCTGATCCTTTATTGTAATTTGGTGACCCAAAATTTCAAATGCATGCTTATCACCGCCTGCCGATGCTTTAAAGCTCTATGCTATACTTGTCTTTCATGGCAAAAACTATAGATAGAAGACACTCTAAAAGATTCACGCCCAGATATGCCATTTCATGGAATGTCTACCAAGAGGCTGGGACCATAACGCTGACAGCTGCTTCTCATCTGTACTCATTGTTCTGATCATATTTTAGTCATTCTACAAAACCAGCAATTGGATAGGGAGGATTAGACTGTTCTCTTATTGTGGTCAGCATACCAAGAAAATTAAAATGGCAAAGAAAGGACAGATTGCTAAAATAAGAATTCTGAAGAACACTTGACGTGACAGTAAGACCAGTAGAAACTCACCAACCAATCATTTAAACAGGATATCTGGATTAAAAAGTCTGTGCACATTTACACATTTTCAAAAATCCTAGCTTTTGTCATCAAATATCTTGGGTACTAACTACAACTGGTTACTGGATTAACTTTTTCAATTTTCTTCCAGATGTGTGGTATAATCTAGAAACATCCCAAGATAGCTACTTGTAATTTTTTTGCAGGTGTGCAAAAACCTCTATTTCCATTTCTCTAAAATAATTGAAGAGTTTTCTGGTTAGTTTAGAGGTGTTGGTTACTTCTAAGACTGACAAAATACATACAAATTGAGATTTGGATTTATGCCACATGCTGAAATTCTCCTGAAAGTAATTCATTATTTGATGGCACACAAACTGCATTACAAGTCAATTGAAATTCTATCCTCATTGTGGGTATCAATTGTCATCAGATTATAAAATAGATATAAAAAGGGAAGGAGATTGGGTAAATTTTGAAGAGCTCCTCCCTCTTTTCCCCCATCACATGATGTGTGCAAGAGGTTGCCTTCTTTTACGGATCCTCACAGCAACTTATATATTTATATTTCTTATAATAGTGGAAGGGAGGAAAGAGTCTCCTTCCTCCCCGGAGTCTTAGTCCGTTCAGGCTGCTATAACAAAACACCACAAACTGAGTATCTTAGAAACCACAGAAATTTATTTCTCTCGGTTCTGGAGGCTGGGAAGTCCAAGATCACAGCACCAACTGATTCAGTGTCTAGTGAGGGCTCGCTTTCTAGTTCATAGATGGCACCTTATTCCTGTGTCTTCATGCGGTTGGAAGGGCTAGGGTTCTCTCTGAAGCCTCCTTTATAAGACACCAATGTTATTTATGAGGGCTCCACCCTCATGACTTAAGCACCTCCCAAAGGCCCCACCTCCTAATACCATCATTCAGACCATAGCACCCACCATGCCAATCAATTATTGTGCTTTCCAGTTGTTTTAAATTTCAGATACATGGGATTTCTCACCTTTAATTAGACTCCTCTGGAATAATGAAATAAGTTGTTTGCACTGATTCCAAATGATATTGCTATTGACATTTTTCAGTTGATTCCCTCTCGGATGTGGGCCATTTCAGGTAAAAAGCAAGTGAAATTTTATTTCATATCATTTTCATATCGATTACTAGATTCCACCCTTAGAAATCTCAAGAGAGAGGGGCTGCTCAAACAATTGTGTAGATGGAGGAATGGAGGTGCCAATACTTTAGGTGTTCCGTCCAAGGCTCCCCAGAATTGGAGGAATGCAAACCACCCTGCCGTCCCTGACGTTAACGTAGGGTTCCTTCCACGGGATCAGATGGTCTTCTGGGAGCCGGGCCGGGAAAGTGGCTCCTAGAGAACTTGAAATTTCCCAGAGGTGTGATGCAATGCCTGCAGATTCCATCTAATGCCGGAATTCCAATTCTCTGGAAAAGAGGCAACGAGTGTGGGAAACTTTGAGTGTTACTCACTTCCCTGTTTTCGTAGCTACTGCTTCTCATGAAAAGGGACTCTTCTCTCTCCAGGCCCTCTTCCTCTTTCACGGCCTGGGATGGTGGGTGAGAGGTCCCCAAGAGTGGCACTGGAGCTGACATTGTATTTGTGTTTCTCCGTGGGATGACTTGGGTTATTGGCATCCATGGACACGTTCTGTTTCCCCAGTGCAGCAACAGCAGCTTCCTCTCCCTACCCCGACTCAGTTGAGCTGGCCCACGACCAATTCCAAAATTAAACATTTGTTTGCCAAACATGCACAGCTGTAATCGGCCTGCTGCTGGTTTGCTGCATAGCATGCCACCTGCTAGTTCCTTTTCTAGAGAAAAAGAGGGAGGAGAGGTGCTAACTGCGGACAAAGTTCAGGCAACGATTTAACATCTCTCTCCGTCACTTTGCTGCCTTCTGCCAAACTCTCCTGTTCAACCCCAAAGAGCGATGCAAATTTGTTTATGGTTTTGATAGTATTTGGGGCAGAGAGACTGTTTTATGTTTCCCAAATGGCAGAAAGCAACGTATTAGTTTCTTCTCAAAGGTTAAGTTTTGTTGGGCTAGGGGGAGGGAGCTGTTTTCAGAAGACTGGGTCAAACCATCCCCCTTATGATAGTTATCCAGGTGAGTTATCTCATTCAGGATGATAAATGTTAGATAAGAAATGAACCATCCCCAGCTTTGCTCCCTGGAGGTGAAGGAAGGGAAGGTTGAACGGGGTTGAAGTTTGACAGAACATGAAAGTCCAGAGAAACTTCTGGAAAATTTTCTTACAGCTTTACCAGTATTTTTTCACTTGCCTGAGGTCATTTCCTCTTATCTTATAATCCATTGTTTTCTAAGAGAAATTTCATAAAAGAAAGTCTTTTTTAATAGCCCGACTGAAGCTAGTGTGATGAAAACAATAAAAATTCTTGTTTGAAGTAATTCTTTCTCTGCTTCTAGGACAACCTGGGGAATAAGACAACACAACGTGCAGCAGCCTGGAGCTTATGATTGCCAAGGCCAAGTGAAATTTGAAGGTCCAAAGGTTTACAAGCATCACACCCAGTTTTAAACCCAGAAGGCTTGCTTCAGTTGGATTCTTCTGGGGTAGAATCTATGGCTAGTTGCAGAGGGCTACTTTTTGCCATCCCCCAAGTGTTTACATTTTCTTGAAGCTTACAGCATCCATTCCACTTTCTTCTTCGGTCTCCAGCTCCTGCATCTTTTCTTCACTATTCTCCGCAGGTTCTAGAGTGTCCATGTTTTGCTTTGTTCAATGATGATTATTTTTGGTGGGGGAAAATGGAAAAAGCCAAGAAAAAGATTGAGAGATAAAAATCTGGGTGGAAAGATGGATTTTTAACAATCCCTACTATTTTATGACATGAAGGAAGAATAAAGACCATTCCAAGAATCCCAACATTTCCATGTTTTAAAGACACCTCTTCCAGATAGACAGTAGAGTCTCAGTCTTTTTCAGCTCTGTGCACATGAGGAGCAGAATGCATTAGTAGAACTGTGACAATTCTGTACAGTTCCGTGGCCAATCTTACTGCTACATTGAGTCCTTCATGGGTTTTTTTTTTTTTTTTTTGAGGAAGATTAGCCTGGAGCTAACATCTGCCACCACTCCTTCTCTTTTTGCTGAGGAAGATTAGCCCTGAGCTAAAATCCATGCCCATCTTCCTCTATTTCACATGTGCAACGCCTACCACAGCATGGCTTGATAAGTTATGTGTAGGTCCACACCCAGGATCAGAACTGGCAAACCCCAGGCCACCAAAGTGGAATGTGTGAACTTAACCACAGTGCCACCCGGCTGGCCCCGAGTCCTTCATGTTTTGAGGAATCTTTTCATAAATTGAGAGCCACTACTAGCTAAATGATGAAAAGGAGAGGAGAAATCTCTAGTCTCCTTGAGTCAGCTGGATATACTGTCGCAGAGTAATAAGGTGAAGTTGCCTTCGAGAATGCGCACCATGCTGGCAGGACTTACTCTCTACAACAGAGCTCAAGAGTCTCCTTCTAGGGTTCCAATTCTTAATCCCCTTGTTCAGCCTTGCAGGTGCTCTGCTGAGTCTAACTTACCTTCCCAAGCTTGTTTTTACTAAAGCTACCAGATATTCCCCATCCCCAAAGGATGACTTATTTCCAAAATACCTCCTGGGTTCCCTGGCCCAGACCTCTCTGCCCGCCACTTTCCTTCTGCTGGGAATGCTATTCTCCAGCTACCCCGTTTTGCTAGTTAAATTCTGATCCACTGTTCAGTTGAAATGTTATCTTTTCTTTTTACTGAGATATATTTGACATATAACATTGTATTAGATTTAGGTGTACAATACAGTAATTCGATATGTGTACATACTGCAAATCTTTAACTTGCGAAACAATCTGTAATCCTTCCAGATAGAAATACTCCCTTATTTTTGGTGCCACCAAGCCTTTCATGGCACTATGTGATCCTAACGTGTTAGGCTGCAGCTGCTGATGTGCATGGTTGCCTTGTCCTGCTAAGCAGGTGGCTCCCTGAGAGAAGGTTCCGTGGTAGACCTACTCATCTTGGTATCTTCCACTCTCCCCTACCACAGGGCCTGGCATGCTGCACACTCCATGCAAGTTTGTTAAATTAAATTGAACAAGATAAAAATATTGTTAATGATTGCATAGGCATATTAAAAAAGCATAATACAGAAATATACTGAAAGGAGAACAGGAGGATTAAAAACAGCAAGACCCTTGGAAGACTCAAGAGACACAGAAAGTGACTTCCCCGAGAAAAACAAAAAAAGGAAGAAAATGATGAGCTTTTGAAAGATAAAGTGAATTTTTCTCTAGTCTTTGAATATGCCGGGAAATGATTTTTTGAAAGGGAATCATGGGCTGGACTATCTGGGTGACAAAGACCCACACCCTCCTCTGTAATAACAGGATGTTCCATAGAACCAGCAGGTGGAAGCACCCAGGAGACCAGCTGGTGACGGTCGGGTTGCCAATCATAAAAAGGTCCCAAGAGGCCACTGTTAGTGGGTTTCTCACGGAAGGGAACTGCAAAGCATGAATTGAAGCATGAAGGAGCATATCCTAGGCTTTTCAAGTATGTTAAGTCAATGGTTCTACAGACTGAGGTAGGCCAGGAATTTTCAGGAGTTGGCTATACACTATACATAAATATTTATGGAGCCACAAAGGCACTGGGGTAGAAACAGTGAAAAAGATGGACACCATTTCTTACCCCCGCCTCCATGGAACTCTGCTGGTACATTTGCCATATGGTATTTTCTGTTAATCAAACTTCCTATTATAAATTTATGATACGAGAACCATTCAGATATTCCCAGGAGTGCCAGGAGAGAAAATATGCCACCGACCAGAATACTATAAAATTAATCACCTGAGGAAATTAACAAAATTGTGCTTGAATGATGGTATTACATATAAAAAAAGATCTACAAGTTCTGCTCCATTCTATGAGAATGAGGTCTATATTTTTACATCTTCCTGAGCACAGCTAGGAGTAGGTAAGTGGATTTACCACCAAGGCTAAGTGGCTTCAAAAGTCTCCAACTGAGGGGCTTGGGGTGGGACACCAGTGCTTTGGTCCAGGGTTTTCTCTGTCCTGAGCCTGAGGGAGAAAGGCAGGCCATGGCTGCCTATTTTCCACACTGGGCTTTATTCCTTCGTCCAACAGAGGCCCAGCTCAGTACCTGGCATATAGTAGTTGCTCAATAAATATTGGTTGTATTCATGAATAAGTGGCAGCCATTTAATTGAGAAAGCAGAAATGTGAAGTTTATATACGTCCACAGTCGTTGCACGTGGTTATAGGCCGCATGGCCTCAAGAGAGAAAGCCATAGGTCTTTAGCAACTAAATACTATGGGAAAAAGAAATTTCTTCTCTGAGAATTTATATTTTAGAGCCTGGTTGCCCAAAGTGAGTAAAGGATAGGACATTACAGGAGCATTAATCACCATACGATCAAAAATTGGAGGGGAGCAGAGGAAACATATTGGAACAAACGTGAGTACCATGTGGAGTAAAAAGCAAAATTCAAGAGAAAATAAAACCTGACACTTCAGGGAAATTTTACTTGCCTGTAGACCCCAACTCTTGCATGCTGAATGCTTTTAAAGAGAGTTTACTGGAAATACATGAGAAGTGTCTACTCTGGCACAGAATCCATGCAGCTGGGCAGGGCTCAAGGATTATTTTCTAGACTCATGGGTCTTTTGGAAAAATCTCCATTTCCTCAGATGGCCAGAAGCCTTCCAAGGCCGCTAAAGTTTCCATCTCTGTCACTCTCACTTCAGCAAAACAATGCACATAGGGAGAAAGACACACTCTGGAGGGTATTGTCTGGATATTTCAAACCACAACCTCACCTACAGAATAATTCTGGCAGAACTGTGTTTTGCAAGCACAATCAAGCAAAATGCCATTTCTCATGTGGCTGCAGCTATTGACTATTTCCGGGTTTCCAGAAGCCTGGGGAGGTGGACAGGGGAAGGCCTTTTACAAAAGACAGGGAAATGCTTTCGTGAGTAGAGAGTTCAGGTTTACCAGAGCATCATTTCAATGGAAAAACCAGGGTTCAAGGTGTAACTTCGCAGCCAGCTCCCCTCACCCTTCAGCATTATCGTTGCCTCGTGAGAATGTTTTGTTTTCTAAGAACGTGCTCTCGGCTTTCAGTTCAGTAATGCATTTTGTACATAAGAAACGGTAGAAAGAAAAGACCAGTTTCTTTGTATTTAGTAAGTATTTCCTGGGTAAATTTGTGTGCTTCTCAAGCCTTGCTATATCAGACCCTCCAAACTTTTCTCCCTTTCCTTCTACCCACCACCATGGTCAGATTAGTTCAACATATACTTCTCAGTTTCCAGAGTGTTTCAGATTCTGTTCCAGGCAAGACAGATACGAAGATGCATAAAACAACCCCTGCCCACTGGAAACTTCCAGTCTAACGGGGACGACAGCTATGTTCCCAGATGATTTCAATATAGTAAGTAAGTACTCAGATAGAGGTATGAACCTGCTGTGTTTTCTCTAGTCCACAGCTACAAACATCCACCTACAGGCAGATGGTGTTACATGCTTTCTTGTACCTTTTTCTTTTCTCCCTGCTGGCTTTCAAACTCCTGAAGGTAGTGTCCATGTGTTTGCAACTTCCCTATTTCTTTCCTTGATGTCATTCTTCATAAATGGTGATTGAAATGGTTCTAGAGCCATGATTGACAATGCAGGTGCGTTCTTAACGGCTTTTTATACAGTTCTTACAGTTTAGACTCTGAAGTCACTAGGGGAAAGAAAAGGAGACCCCAAATTCAGATTGGTTAGCCAATTCATTATCTGGCATTATCATTGTAGCTCCTCAGAAAGACCAGATTTACCTTTCGAGCTCCGTGGGGCCCTAATTTAGAGGTACTATTGACTATTCATTACCATGAGGTTGCTCAAGTGGCGAAGAGCATGTGTGGTGTTTAATGTGATCTTAAACATTACTGTCTACCGTAAATCAGAAAGGGGGCACAAGCGTTAGAGTTGCTGTTTAATGATGTATGAAAAAGCTGCCCGGTAAAGTACACCATTAAAAAAAGCTGAAACCAGCGCTGAACAATGACCTGATGATATACTGAGACCTTTGTGGCCAAGGCCACATCTCCCAACTTAGAAAGTGATGAGTGTCCGGTGCCCTTGCAGAGTGAAGACCCTAAGGTAAATCCGTAGAGGCAGAGGAGTGGAGGGCATGCTGGATTGGAAAAGGACGAAAATGAAGGCAGAAGGCTTGAGCCTGCATGCGTTCGTGAAGCCTCTTGCTGTCCAGTCCATCGTGGCTTATTTTTGCATCTCCTTTCTTACTAATACGGTGGAATGAACCCACAAACTCAGAAAACAAAGGAAAACCCTAGTCAACAGAGTCATCTGTATTAGTTAGGATGGCATATTATAAGCAAGTCTTGGATCCTTCAAAGAAATGCCCAAAGCAAAACTACCGTTAATATTTTTCTGCTTTTACCAACGTGAGCTAGTAATTGCAATCATGTCTTTGGTTTAAAAGTGCTTATTGCAATATCAGACAGCAAACTTATCTGTAGAGTTCTAATAGGTGACTCATAATAAGCTGTAAGTTTAGAAACTACAGTGAATTTTATGTCCTCCCAGGAAGATTTTATTGGTCTTAAAAAAAAACGTTAAAGAATTATAAAGTCTGTATCTGCTTGTTTAGTAGAAGGAGAGTGTCAAGGTCTATTCCTTCATACTTTTTATCTCGTTGATCATGCTTACTGTCTGGTGAGCTACGGTCTAGGGACCGCCGATTATGTGTATTTCCTGATATGGCGTGAGTGTAAGTCCATGACAGAGTGTGCTCCAGATTTTACGTGACTGTCTCTTAGATTCTTGCTGTTGCTTTGTGCAGACACAGCTAGTCAATTGACGAGAACTCAAGGAGGAACATGCTTCCTAACCTGAAACACTAGAGCAGGGTTGGTGAGACAAGACTCAACTATACATAGAATGATGTTTGGAAAGATATGGAGAGAAAGGAAATATTTCCTTCTTTTTTCTTTTTCCAAATGGATTATACTGATGAGAACTATGCTAGCTTCGAGGGAAGGAGAGCAAACTTGACGCTGAGTCTGTCAGAGAAGCTGTAGGATGTGAAATTGGTACTGGCTCTGAAGGAACCAACTTTCGAAGGCAGAGAAGGAAACAGAAGGGCGTGCTAAGTGAGTATGGGACTGAGCAAGTGAGCAGAGGGAGGAGTGCTCCAGAAGGGCTCCAGAAAACGGAATCTTACATAAACCAGATTGCCCGGAGCAGGTAATAAATGCATGTTGTGGGATTGTTTATGAGAGGGAGGTGTAGGTTAGGGCAAGTTCATGATCACCTTGTATGTCAGTCTAAAGAGTTAGCATTTTACCCAAAGTCCAAGCTATTACCTATGGCTAAGGTATTTCAAGATTGCATTGGCTAATAATAATGGAGTATTTAAAAGTTTTTGCCCCAAAGGTTGAATATTGTTCTGGATTTCAAATATTTCTCCACAAGGCAGATGGAACATTTGAATCCTTACACTTTTTGTCACTATACTAAGTGTATTTTATTTATTATTTTATTAGGTTGATTTTTAAATAGTCCTACTATATACTAAGTCTGGTCAAATCTGTTGCAGATTAATTGAGCCAAATTGTTGGAGTATGGTATGTTAGAAAGTAGCTGTTGGACATCAAATAACATATAACTTTAGGTAATCAGAGGGCTTGAGTTATCTCAGTATCTCAGCAATTAATTGGAAGTTTCTGTCTTTGACCCACGTGTATCAAATTGAGGCATCATAGCTGCAAGGATGACTCTTGAAGAAAGTGCTTAAGCTGAGAAATCTGGCAGGTATTAGACAACATCAGCCTGTCCAGGTTTTGTGTGGTATTTGCCACCCAAGTTAGCCATCTCTTATGTACATTGATTTAAAATATCTGATGCGGAGACCAGCCGAGTGGTCGAGTTTGTGTGCTCTGCTTCCGCGGCCCAGAGTTTCACTGGTTTGCATCCTGGGCACGACATAGCGCCACTTGGCAAGCCATGCTGAGGTGGCATCCCACATGCCACAACTAGAAGGACCCACAACTAAAATATACAACTATGTACTGAGGGGATTTGGGGGAGAAAAGTAGAATAAAAAAAAAGACTGGCAACAGTTGTTAGCTCAGGTGCCAATCTTTCAAAAAAAATAAAAATAAAAAAATAAAGTGTCTGATGCTTCCTTCTTGTGAAATAGTTATTTCAGAATTAAGACTATTGAAGTATTTCTCTGGGATGCCAGTGGAAGCTAAGAACAGTGGCTGGTTTGTACACTTGAAAATCCAAAACCATAAACTGGAAATCCATATTTTTCCTACTCCACTTTTTTTGCCAAGCTCACTTCTCTCCTCCCCTCTTCTCCACCCCAGCCCCCTTCACCTTTTTGTTCCACTGTTTTCCCCATTCATCCCAACCCCACACCATTATGTACTCCACCTCAAAGAAGAGAGAGGATGAGCCCCATTTTTTTTAATTTTGAGGGTCAATTGTTTGCATTTTGGTGTCAAGCCACCAAAAGGGAAGGTTGCACCGTGCCTGATGCCCACAGGAACCTTCACATCAGGCAATTTTCACATTCCAAAGTCTGCCACCTCATGTTTCCTGGCTTCCTCATTCCATCTAAATCCATGGAAACCATAAGTGCACATATTACTTGGGCCTCAAGAATGAGTTTTGATCTTTATTATCTTCCGTGAAATCCTTAGCCTCCTAACTGCCTAAGCTACTTTCGGATGGAGCCAACATGACTGTAAACTCCTCAGGTTTCCCTGAGCCCTTTTGCAGTGTTTTTGCATCTTCTGCCAGTATTTGAGAGGATGTATTTTATAGCCTCCAGGTCAGCACGCATATTCCAGTGTTTTCTTGTTTCCAAACTGGCACAAAACTCAAAGAGAGCGAGAGAACATTCAACAGCTACCTGCAAAACCTCTGCTAGTTTTAAACCTAGTGGTTTAAAACGCAGATCAGGGTGGACTATGATTCATAGAGGGTTCTTCAAACGTGAAATCTTCACACTCAGAACCCTCTGCCTGTTATCCCACGTCATTTCTTGTGGCCCCATTGCAGACGCACACATGCTCCACTGCACAGGGAGGTTCAAGCGGGTATTTTCCAATGTTCTCCAGTGCATGAGATGTCAGCTTTGGTCTCAGCCTCCAGGAGCCCCAGGACATAGGCTCATGCCCTTTGGGGATGGTTCTGCTGTTTCCTACCCATATTGTGCACAGTCTCCTTTTCAGACATCCCTTTAATAAATGAAATTAAATGTGCGTGAGTGTTTTCTTCCTCCTCAGTTCAATTTTCAACACATATTTCAGAATGTGGTGTGTATGCTCTATAAAAGTTTGTTTCCATAGAAAAGACAGGTTTCAATCCTATTGTTTTGACTCAGCGCTCTATTAAGAAGGTCTTGGGATTTCCAGTATTTAGGTGCTTTATCTGTATCACCTAAACTGTTTAGTTCTCCCAATAACTCTAAGGATGCGGTACTTTTTCCATGTTATGAATGAGGAAACAAAACTCAGAATGTTTGTGTTGTTCCAAGTCATACAGCTCACACTGGGCATAGCAGAATTCTAATCCTGAAGTTTTAATGCAAAAATAAGTAAATAAAAAAAATCAGTGCCCTTTCTACTATACCACACAGTCTCCCTAACGGGTAATCTGCTTCTACTTTGAATTGGATGCTTTTTCCTTTTTCTTTCGAAAAAAAAAATTGACTCCCTTGGCCTCTGACAAGCAGGAAAAGCATTAAACATCAGAAGTGGGTGAATGTCAGAAAGGTTGGGAGGAGTCACACGGTCGTTTGTGTTCTCACCCAAGGACACAGCAGGGCGACGCAGTGAGCTGGCCTTCCCGAAAATGAGGAGTGTTTTGGAGAAGTGTTCCCTACCCATAATTACAAGGTGATGTGAAAGTTCAGGGGCACAAATGCAATCAGTCTCATCTAATCAGCAAACGCCGATAATCAAAGGAAGGGATGAGGTTCTGATGCCCTGAGAAGTGTTGAACAGAAGCTAGCAAAGGTGCTCATGGTGCCAAGCCATAGCGCATCCCCTGTCTGTCAGCGCCCAGCCCTGCCTCTGCCTGCTTCTCTGATCCTTCATTGAGGATTACCTCACTCAGTGTTCAACAGAACCATGAGACAAGTACTCCTGTTGTCTCTATTTTGTGGATGTGGAAACTTGGTGTTAGCAAGATAGATGATTTGCCTACAGTCTCATGGTTACCAACCAGTAGAGCTGGATGGGAGTGAGTGACTAACTGTGAGACATGGTGTCATGGGATGACACTTTCAGTGCTAAAAATGGGACAGTCTCAGGCACACTGGGACCATTGATCACCCTAGAGTAGAAACTGGCTCTGCCTGACTCCAATCTCTATGCTTAATCTTTTTTATAGGCACTGACCCCAAAGATTTCCATTTTAGCTCAAATGCAGTGATAAAATTCAACATATGCAAAATAAGGATGCACGTCTACCAGTTCCAGGTCTCTCCCTGCCCTGCACAGGGCCTCAAATTATCTCTGTATGTGCTACATACACCCTCTCGATAGAAATTTTGAGCACTCTCTCAATACCTGTATATTTATTTATTTATAAGTTACATACATAAATAAGTTACATATAAAGTATATACAAAAATACAAATTTTAAAAGATGAGAATAACTATAAATAGTTAAAGTTTTCGTATCATTTTCTCCCTCCTCAACTGACAGTCCTACGGACACTCTGGTGTGTGCAACCAGATAGGATACACTGGTCCAACTATTGGGTTTTGGTCTCAGTTTTCTAGGACTGGTTAGTGATGCTTCAGGGATTGTACAGACACCTAACTTCAATATTATGCCTGCCTGAGACTGCAGCTCTCTTTTCCAATCCCTAATCAAACATTTTTTGAAGTAACCCCATTGATCTAATTAATGGACTTCATAAGAAATAAAAGTTAGTAGATTAAGGTTTCCTAATACATTTTGAAAACAGGATCTGCTGTTAAAAATATTTTAAATCCACTTCTCTATTACAGTCTTTACATTCCACCCAGCGAGCTACTACTAGAAAAATATCTGATGGGCTCAGCCATTCTAAAGCACTAACAGCCAATAATTACCTAATGTATTGTCTCTCCAGAGGTATATTAATTCTAGATAATATTTCTTGAGGGCTTTTAGGAGTGACTATCTAAATCACTAGAATGGTGGAGTCAGATCAGGAAGAGAGAGTTTTTTGAGACAATCCTAAGACCGCACTTCCTGATCCTTCTGGGGCACCTACCCATGGGCGAATTGTGCCAGGTGAGGATCCTTCTCTTCTAGGGCCGTCTCTTCTCAGATGCAGTGAGATGAGCTCAAATCCTTGCTTAGTACAGGCAGCCGGAAGTGACTGCTGGGTGGAGAGCTGAATCACGGCCCCAAGCCAGAACTCGGTTACAATCCCTGTCCTGCTAGTTATAAGCGGTGTGTATTTGGGAAAATCACTTCTGGACCTCAGTCTCTACAGCAGGAAACTCTCTTTGAAGCAAAGAGGGACTAGACAATGGCACCTTGAGCTCCTGTGTAGTTCTCGAGTCGGTGCCATAGTGTTATTACTACAGTGTTGCTGCATGTTCAAGAGGTCTAAGGACAGGGATGGTGCCCGAGTTAAAACTGACTTTGTGTGTGCCTATGTGGGGTTTGTGCCAAGTGGCTCCACCTTTAAATTTGGGTTTAATCTCACCAACAATTTCCCTTTTATTCAATGAATCCCTGATGCACATGTGTCTCTACACGGGAATTTTGAAAGCCTTTCCCGTGGGCAAGTTCTGGTCTGTCTGCCTAGCCCTAAATTAAATTAATAATCACCCATACATAATGATCTGTATATTAATCCCTGAATCATAAGATTGAAAGAACCCTTGAGAGGCCTTGTATTTTCCTACGTGTGCTCTTGTTTTTGCATACAAGATTCTCTTTGTTGGGGGCCGGCTCCATGGCCGAGTGGTTAAGTTCGCATGCTCTGCTGTGGCGGCCCAGGGTTCGGATCCTGGGCGCGGACATGGTACCGCTGGTCAGGCCACATTGAGGTGGCGTCCCACATCCCACAACTAGAAGGACCTGCAGCTAAGATATACAACTATGTATGGGCGGGTTTGGGGAGATAAAGCAGAAAAAAAAAAAAAAGAAGATTGGCAACAGTTGTTAGCCCAGGTGCCAATCTTTAAAAAAAAAAAAAAAAAGATTCTCTTTGTCAAGTATGTGTTCTCTTTAGCTTTGGCTAAATACCCTCCCCATCTTTCAAAGGCAACACTTGCACTCCATGATCTTCATAAAGCCGGCCAGGGTTTACCTGGTCATACCCAATATCTCCCTATGCATTGGACCTCTTGTGCACAACATGTTACCCCTTGGGGTATCATGATTTTTGGACATTGCTGCTCCTCCCCTAATAGCCCCTGCCTCTGCTTCTTCATCTTTATTTCCCCTCCCTCTTGTTAGTGCTCTCTCTTTTTCTATCCCTTACCTCGTCCTACCTCTCATAAATAAACAGTCATCTAGCATCCCCCTAGTGTTAAAATCTGAACTCCTTCTTAGGATCATTGTTAAGTACTTAGTTACTGTATTATTCTTGAAATGCATCGGCGTGGTGTATTTTTCCTTACAAATTGATAATGCGTTTCACTAGAGGCCCCGTCAGGGTTCTGTCTGTACAAACCACCCATTGTGCCAAAATGTGCTTGCCTGATCCCCTCTGAATCATTGAGCATGAAACTACAACCCATTCTTATCCCCAAACCAGGAAATCCAAGCGTCTCTCCTATACACAGCTCACTTGACACGACATGAGGTTAGAGTTTAACTTCCTCTAAGTGGGCATTTTGAAGATGAATAATAAAAGGGATTACTGAAATAATTGATGCAGCTCAAGACAGTGTCTAGAGAGGCCCTGAAGGAAAGCCGTAGGACCACCAGCTACCTAAGGTGATAATGAACTTACAAAGTGTGACTATGGGAGGACCTGCCTGCTGCCCTCCCTCTCCTGTGCTTAGAGAAAGGGAAGCTTAAGGAAGGCTTCTGGAGGCTGGGACAGACATAAATCTCTTTTCCTAGAACCTTCACGGAAGATCAAGTAGCTGCAATACAGAGGTTCTTGGTTGTGTTGATTTGCCCACCTTAGGAACTGGGTGGTCAGCAGTGGAAGCTAGTGCCTGGTTATCAATTTTAGTCAAAGCAGGCACTGATTGTTTTAAATGAGCTCTACGGAAAAACAACAGAAGGATTGTCATTTAATTCAAATCATGGTCTTTTAAAATTCTCTTTAAGCAATAGAATCGGCCCAGTGTAGAACTGAGGCAGAAATTGAAAGGTCCAAGTGGGACCAAATCTAGTATCAGCTACCATTTATTGAGTACCAACTATGTGCCAGGGCTGTGTAAGCCCCCCAAAATACAACCATTCTTCAGTGAAACAGGGGTTATAATATCTACCCCCAAGAGTCATTCTAAGGATGAAATGAGTTATTTCACACAATATTTGTCACCTGATATGCCCCCATGAATGGCAGCAATTACTTTGCTTTTGTTTCATCTTCACAAAAAGCCAACGCGGTAACAGGCATCCAGCCTAAGATGTCATTCGTCTCCTCGGCCTGAAACCTTCAAGGCTCATGCACAGAAAATAATAATAATGCTACTGAATTCATAATGTTGCAATTTACATAATGCATTCAAATATATTATCCTAGTTAATATTTAAATCCTACTTTTGAAGTAGGAATTAGTTTCTCCATTTTAGAGATGAATATTTGAGGTGGAGGTCCTCAAATGACTTATTCAAGGTCACACGATTAAGATGGGCCTCAAACCCATCAAAAGTCATTGGTGGGCAAGGCAGCATCCTTAAGGTTTTCACTGTAATGGTACCATATTAGCCTCCTGCTCCTAACTCAAAATATTTTCCCCTCACTTGACATGGCCCAGCCATCCTTCCCACTAAGGTTACACATTGGAGTTAAGACACTGAGTTTCTAAAAGTTCCCCTTAAAAGGTGCAAGTATTTCTCCTGAGATGGGTGGCATAAAAAGCCAGTACATCTCAAACTTTTCCATATAATGCATTCACATATCACATATATGTGACTATATTAGGATCCTGTGGCTGTTGTAACAAATAACCACAAATCCGGCAGCTTAAAACAACATAAATTTTCTATCTCACAGTTGTGGATGCCAGAAACTAGAAATCAGTATGGCTGAACTGAAATCAAAGTGTCAACAGGGCCAGGTTTCCTCTGAGGCTCTAGAGGAGACTCTGTTCCTTGCCTCTTCCAGCTTCTGGTGGCTGCCAGCATTCCTGGGCTTGTTGCCTCATCTCTGCCTCCATGTTCACATTGCCTTCTCCTCTTCTGTGTCTCCATGTGCCTATCTCAAATCTCTACGAATCCCCCTTAAAAGAATACATTGATTGCAGTTAGGGCCCATCTGGATAATCCAGGAAAAGCTCTTCTTCTCAAGATCCTTAATCACGTCTTTTGCCATAGAAGGTGATATGCACCCTTCTGCCATATAATGTAGTAGTCACAGGTTCTGGGAATTAGCAAGTGAGTATATTCTTGAGGGCCACCCCTTCAGTCCACTATAGTGACTTCATGGAATGCCTCATTTGTAAAAGCGAGTGACAGTGGGACCCAAAGCCTGGGGCATCAGCTGTCCATGTTCTCAATACCTAGATCCCTAGTCTGAGGCAGAGCCCCTCTCACTTCAAATGGCCCTGGTTTGTGCCTGGTGCCTAAGGAGTGAGCAGTAAACATTATAGATTATAAGAAGTTCCTTCCCCTTGAATGCCTCTATCTACCTGCCCACCTGCCCCATTCTTGTCCTTCCAGAAGTCCTTTTCTACCCATTCTTTGGGGCCCAACTGGAATCCTTGATCACAAGGCCATTCTTTTTTTTTTTTAAAGATTGGCACCTGAGCTAACAACTGTTGCCAATCTTCTTCTTTTTTTTTTCTGCTTTATCTCCCCAAACCGCCCCCCGTACATAGTTGTATATCTTAGTTGCAGGTCCTTCTAGTTGTGGGATGTGGGACGCCGCCTCAACGTGGCCTGACCAGCGGTGCCATGTCCATGCCAGGGATCCGAACCCTGGGCTGCCGCAGTGGAGCGCTCGAACTTAACCACTCAGCCACGGAGCCAGCCCCTCACAAGGCCATTCTTGATCTCCATTGCTAAAAATAATCCTTCCCACCTCTGAATTTCAATAGCATTTAATGTGACTCTTTCATGTGACTGTTTTATGATACATATTACTTTTTAGCTTGCATCCCAGTAACTTATACATACTTTCTCTTTCCTCCTAAATCCTGAGTTCTCTGAGGTTGAATCCGTCTCTCACCAGCACCACCGCAATAGCCTTCCACCTGATATCTCGCTTCTCTCTTCCTTACCTGCAGTCAGTTCTCCATGCAGCAACCAGAGTGATCTCTACAAAACAAAAATCAGATCATACTATTTCCCTGCCTAAAAGATCTTGATGACTTCCTGTCACACATAGAATAAAATCCAAACTTCTAACCATGGCTTGCAAGATGCGGCAACAGCTCTAAACCCTCCCCAAACCCTCAACCAGCCAACACCACCTTAAACTACTTTCCCCCCAGGGCCCTGCCTTTGTGGATTAGAAAGTGTACTGTTGCGGCAGACCATCCACAACACAGCAGCCTTCTGGGAGACCCATTCAAGGGCACCCTTTCCCTGGGCTCATGCAGACTGTGTCAGTACACACACCTTCTCTGGCAAGTAGAGCCCAAGCTGCACCCTGTCCCCAGGTGGCCCTGTCCACTACAAGCCTCTCTGTGGGTCACGACCTGCGTTTCCCAGTGTAAATGGACTCCTTTCCCTGACTGTAAAGATGGAATATATTCAAGCAGAAAAGTAAAACAATGCAATAAAGTGTGAAGGAGGAAGTACATAAGGATGTTCATTACAGCATTTTTGTAATAGTGAAAAACTACGAAAGACCTAATTATCAGTAAGGAAATGACTGAATTACATTAAGTGCAACTACAGAAAACTAAGCAGTTATTCAAGAATAGGACAATGGTCACCTGGGACTGGAGGATTAGAGGGAAGTGGAAGAGATTGCTAATGGTTACAGGGTTTTCTTGAGGGTGAGGAGGGCAATGAAAATTCCTAAATAGATTGTCATGTTGGTTGCACAACTCTGTGTATATGAAAAAACACTGAATTGTACATTTTAAATGGGTGAATTGTATGATATGTGAGTTATTTATCAATACTGCTGTTAAAAAAGAATGATGGGGGCCAGCCCTGTGGCCAAGTGGTTAAGTTCACACATTCCACTTCTGCGGCTGGGGGTTCGCTGGTTCAGATCTTGGACGAAGACATACACACCGTTCATGAAGCCACGCTGTGGCGATGTCCCACATTGAAGAACTAGAATGTCCTACAACTAGGATATACAACTATGTACTGGTGCTTTGGGGAGGAAAAAAAGAAAGAGGAAGATTGGCAACAGATGTTAGTCAGGACCAACATAAACCAACAAAAGAAGATAACCATGCTTTTACTTTTTGTTTTAAATAAAAATAAATTATAGAACAATTTAAAAATATATTTACACTTCTAGAAAACAAGGAAAACTATATATACATATGCAAATACATTAATGCATACACACATGAGCCCATGTGTGTGTGCACACAGAGAGACTGAGAGAGAGGGCAGAGTGAAAATGGCGCCCTGGAGAGTGAACTCTGGGGAGCTGGATTGGTGGAGGGATTGGAAGGTGATTCTGTTTTTCATTCCTCACCAGTTAGAAATGGTTTCAGCTGCAAGGACTTGAATGTCTGACAAGCTGAAAACAAGGAGACAGAACAGGAAGGTGGAGGTAGATGGCTTGCCTCGATTTCAAGCTTCCTGCTATCAGGCTGGTGTCTCATGGGTTATCTTGGCTTCCCTTACGGCTGTTTTGTAATGGGTGCTGCCTCACTACACATCAAAGTCAAAAGATTCCCCTGCACCCAACACAATTTTACTTTTGCTGTATCACCAGAATTATGTCACATGGCCACTCCTAGTTACCCAGGAAGCTGGGAAAGTATGTCCTTTTCCAGTCTCAATGGTGGAAGGTACTAAGGCAGAAGAGGGTTGGGAATAAATGCTGGATCAGCCAACCAGAAGAATTTACCCCAATGTGCCCCAAGTGTAACCAACTGGTACCCTTTGCATGTGTATATATGTACATATACGTGTGAATGTGTGTATACATGCAGAGACATATATGTAATTTTATGTAAACAGAATCATACCCTACTTCTTATTTTCTAACCTGCTTTTTTCACTCAAAAAAATCATGGAGCTCTAATTTCAATAGATATGGGTAATTTCATCCTTTTAATGTTGCATTGCTATTTCACCATTTTTATTAAACCAACTTCCTATAAATAGACATTCATCTTATTTCAAATTTTTCATTATTTTAAACAATACCACAGCAAACATCTCTATCTATTTTGGCACTGTATTACTAGTGTCTATCTCCCCTGGATATAGTGGCATAATTATTTAAATTTAAAAAATATCTATCAAGGATATAAGAGATGCTTAAAGTGTTCATAAATAAAATCAAGATTTCTCTTGTGTTTTTCAGTGAATAGTTTGCCTCTTCCTCAAAATAATAAAGAACATTTAGAGAATAATATCTCAAAATAAATCAAAAATATCTCAAAAGTATCTTAAATATTCCCTTTAAATAAGAGAAGAACTGAAAGTGTGAATTCAAAGCACATATTAAGGAAAGAAACTCTCCTTCCTGGTATTCATTTCTTGGATATAAAAATAAAAGTCCATTTCTTTAGTTGTTTTAAAAGAGAGAACTTCCATGTTATTTATACTGAAAAGGAAAGATTACATTAAGGTCTGACACAAATTGACAAAGGCCAGGGGATGCAAACTGAACACCATCCTCTATCCCGGTCTCAAGCTTTTTAAAGCCCAAATGATTCTAACAGAACTGTGCTCCAATCAATCAAATTACGTCTTTGGAAGATATAGTGGTGACTCGTAGGACAGTCAAAACTGTATCTAGCATTACATGCTTCCATTGCAGGGACTCGAAACATTTTTATGAACACACTAAAGGAGGATAATGGGAGAGATCTTGCCGAATTAATGGCTAGAGAGAATAAGATTCTGGCAAATCCGACCCAGAGAATAATCTTGCAGCTGCAAAGGCAGATAAAAGGAAGACATAAAACAACCTTGCAAATAACCTGCCCAGACGCGTCTGCATTTTCTTTTCTGCAGTTACTCTGGAAGTGGGTAGTTGTAGGAGGGAATAGACTGTCTGTAAGGAATCTGTGTATGAGCTTATGCGAACTAGCCTTAAGAGCAGTACACCCCATTTGTTCTCCAAGTGAGTCATTCTGAATGAGCCATTCATATTTGAATTTGCTCTTTTCCAGTGCTATTGTCCATTGCCCAACCTTTGCCAAGTTGCCTTCTAAATCTACCTCATTTGTAAGGGACTTACCCAGATTCACCACAGTTTCCTCTTCAAAAGCTTCAGCCTCTTCCATCACTTCCATCCTTCACTCCTACCTGCCTCACCCTCATGCTCGCCCCCACATCTCTACCCAGAATTGGAGACCACAAGGTCCTCTCTGGGATCCTGCTAAGATGGCAGATTTAAGAGTAGTTGAAGAACCCTCTTACTAGATATGATGAGACCACTTGTTAATCAGTTAATCCAAAGTTGGTTCAAGTGGGGAATGATTTAAAATGTTGCACTTAAACATTTGTCTAATGCACATTTATTTTGTGTCTGTTGATGCAGGAGTGAGGCTGTTTCCTCCTGGCTGGATCCTCTTTGGAGTTCGATGGCATCTTTCTTGTATAAACCACATCCAGAATGCATTTCTACAATTTCCAGTTTGGGGTTTCTCTCAGAAAACTTTATGATACTTGCAAAACAATTTGACTGCCAAGAAGCTGTCCACATTTTTTACAGCTTTTTCTAATCTTTTACAGTTGTCTTACCCACTCCTATTTCAACTTTTTAAACTATTAAACTCCAACTCCTATATATATTTTTTTTTAAAAATCACCTATATCAAGTCTTTCCAAAGCACTTAGCTTAATTTTTCATAGATATAACCCTTTCTACTTTCCTATTTTGTCTAATTGTGTAAGATTAGGTTAAATGACATAAGTACACTAATAAGCACAATGATATAAGCAGGTTTGGAGACAAACTACAGATGTTATTGGTTCTTGGTGAGCATTCAGTTCCATGGTGAGGAGCCATTAGCATTCATGCCGCAGTTTTAGGCAGTGAATAGAGAGCAGTGGCTAATCGGGTGGGTCTAATGTTGGCAAAGCGGTTAAATGGGGGCCAGTTAAGCAAACTTCTGCTGTAGATCTGTCAAGCTATAAATTTTAGAGTCTGAACAATTTCTGATAACTGGTAGAAAAATTCAGGACTTAGCTGCTTGCCACAAACTCGCTATGTGACCATAGGCAGGGGTGCAATTCAAAAATATCCAAGAACCATTGGCCAGGATAGCCTGGGCTCTGTTCAATTAGAACACACGGTGGTCATAAACAACCTGTGTGTTCTAGCTGGATCCCAGCTCTGACCATGGATAAGTTGACATTTGGGCTGTATTCACTTGCAAATGAGGGAGGTTGGTCAAGCAAAGCTCTATAGTTCCTTCCAACTCTGAAATTCTTTATTGAGCTATATACAACTCTAATTAATTTCCTCCCATGGGATGCATCAATTCTCTGATTCAATTGTTTGTTCTTTCTTTGGATAGGTGTCGTGTCACAATTGTCACTGAGGCATAGACTCTCATGGGCAATGACATAAAGACAATAGCAAGGGAGGCATGCATGCTAAGGTACACATGAAATATAAAAATGCAGTAAGTATTCTGTATTTTACATATGATCCATAAAAAAACAGAGTTACTTCCATGTACTCACATCCTCCCGCCTGATTTTCCAGGGGTCTGTGTTCTGCGTGTTTCATTTTGTATTTAACCTGGGGATGATGCTTATTTTTGTGCCTTGTGTAGATTACACAGATTGGAGCCTGTTTTCCACATGCAGCTTCTTGTTTGCCAACACGCCCAGCTGTTGGGGGGCACGGAAGATCACCCAATTACAGAAAACAATCGTGAATACCTTTTCATGTCTCCCTTGTCTACCCTAGAGGATCTTTTCCAACAACTGAAATTCTAAGGGCCTTCTTCGTTTACAGGAAACATTTACTCCTTTATTGCTTTTTTTTTTCCCCTTTCTAACTCATCCTAAAAGAGTTTCCCATAGAGCAGGTAGGGGGCCCTTTCCAACCGCCTCTGACATACAGACCAAGGGGGAGCCAAGTCCATCTGACCAGACTTTTATTTTGAACTTCCTCTGAAGGGAGACAGGATGCAACAGATTCGAACACTTGCTTGGGAAAAAAAACCCCAAAAACCTCCAAACTACTTTACAGTGTTAGCCCAGGCTCCTGTATGCCAAGTCGCAGCCCATAATAAATTTTATTGCAATGTTATAAACTCCTGAAAAGAGGAACTTGGAATAGAAGTGCTGACACAAGCTGCCAAAGCCGCGGCATCACATTCTTGTGGGTTCTGTCCTGACATCAGCACACATTTAGGGCAAAACCCAAAATATTAAAACACCAAAATAATGTTTTGCCCATCAGATGGATTCTTTGATTTTTCTCTTAAATTAATTTTAATAAAAAGAGCTAGGGGGTCTCATCAAAGAGAAATGGGCACTCTTGCAAACAATACATGACTTCGTGTGCAGACCCTCATGGCTTAGAGCCCAAAGAGTTATTCAGCCAAAGTTAAATTCATCTTGCAAATAAAGCCGGCCTTTTTTCTGGGGGAGGGGTGGGTGATTATTCATGTAAATGACAGCTTTATGTACTATAATTACAGTCATTAATGAAGGCACAATTACTTTATCATACATTACCAGGATCAAAGAAGGTCTCTTAAGAATCAGTTGTCAGCATATAGAGTCAATACAGAAATTAGACCAAATATGAACTGGAAAATTTTGCTTAAATAATGCCCTAGAGGTTAAAGAAACAATGAGTTGAAGTTGTGAAAGGAGAAAATTAAAAAGACACACTAGAGGTCACTGTTGCTACTTGAGCTGAAGACGTATCCATATATATATATATATATATATACACACACATATATGATTTTTTTGGTAGCCTGTGTGCACATCAGAAAATCTCTAAAAAGATTACTTTCCTTAAATTAAGAAAAAATCTATCATGGTTTTCTTTTTGTTTTCCTCTAGTCATATGTGGATAGGTGGATACCCAAAGACGGGATTAAAAAAGAAACCTTAATTTTAAGGATGTTTTTCATGATCACACCAAATACGTCATCTGTGATGAAAATCTTGCACCTACTTTGTGTGTTCTGAAAAACACCTTTTGACTATTCCCTCACTTGAATCCAAAAGTAAAAGTAATTGAAGAATTCTGGTTGGCCCACCTCTTCTTCTTAGGGGAAAATGATTCCATCTCTTAGCACTGTGTGAAATGTGAGATTGTTAAATATGGACAATATATTTAGCCCCATCTTTGAAACTGTCTAAAGAGTCTCTTAGGTATGGCAAGTCTGTGAAAAATCTTGGATCGGGACTTGGGAATCGTTAGTAAAAAGTTCCAATTCTACATACATAAAAGGAAATTATTTTAGGAAAACAACCCATGTCCCAGGTGGGCCATTGTAAACGTAATGAGTCTAACAGAAACAACTCTCCTGTTTGCAGCTCCTGAAGGAGACTCAGGATCTGTCTGTCTCCCACCGAGATTTTTGGTGCTCGATAAATGCACATTGTTGATAGACAGAAGGACCCAGGCCCTCCGAGAGGCCCAAAGCCTGGCTCCTGAGTGCATTAACAGAAAAGCTAAAGCCTGAAGGGTCTGTCCCAACGAGAGTATCACGTCATTGCCAAGAAAGGGACTCAGCATTCTTTTTCTCAGAGCATTCATCGTAGATAGGTGTCCTGGTAATGCAAGCATCAACCTGCAGGCGTATGGGTGTACCGAACTCTAGGCCTTGAAACAACATTTTCAGAAAGACACTCACCTGAACTCCTTTGCTTTCGGTTCTTTGCCCGTGAAATAGATCACTGTCTGATAACGCAAGGTCCATGAAAAAGAAGGAAGGAGGAAGAGGGGAGAAAACTGCCACGTCTCTTTCCTCCGCTGAACCTCTACTTTGCTTGCAATTGCGTTATTTGCTTTGTTCATGTGGCTCAGAGTCCTGGGAGTAATTAAAGTTCAAAGACCTGAGTAATAACTCCTCAGGAACTGGGTACTTTCTACAAGTTTTACGGGTGTGAGTAAAGTAATTTTAAATTTAATTTTAGGGTTTTAATGGGGAATTCCATATTTTTAATGGTATTTTCCAAAGTATCCTTTGTTAAACTCGTGGTGGGAGAGAAGACTATTCAAAGGCTCACAACCTCGGTGTGAATCAGAAGGAAGCGTCTTGCCCCTGCGATGGTACAGTGGGGAGGAGAGGCTGGGGGCCTGGACTCAGTGCTTCCCCCTTGGCCCAGCCAGTTGAATTGGGCTTTAGATCTTTATAAGTTCTCGACTCTTCCAAGCCTAATTTTTCAATTATAAAAAGGAGATGATAATTTCTGTCTCTCCAGGCAGGCTTACATAAATGAAAGGTTGTGAAGTGCTCGGCACAGGGCTTGGCGTGGGGTAAGTGTTCAGTAAATGTTAGTTATCATCTTTGTCACTGCAGGAGTTCATTGAACTCCTTCGCACCTATCAAGGAGGAATACAGGCAGTGTTTACATCCACAAGCAGGTTTGAAATAACAACACAATAAAAAAAAATAACAGTTGAATTCAACAGCTTGTTGTTTGGGAGGGAAAAAAACAGGTCTTAATTAACAGTTGTGTTTTTGTTTTCGAAACAGTTTTGTGTATACAAACTCAAATGTGGACTTTAGGGAAAATAGAACACTTTACTGTTATAACACAGAACTATTACCAGAATTTTTTTTTGTTAAGAAAATTATGTATATTTTGTTAGGCCCCAAAAAACAGACATTAAATGTGTTTGTGTTTTGCGCGGTGTAACTATTTTTTGAAAATGCCCTGTGATCCGCAGCCTGGGTGGAGGACTGGGGCTTCTTTGAAGGCAGCTGCATTTAAAAGCAGGCCCACAGTGCTCCCAAGGTTGAAAACCACTGCCATCTCTGGTTCTGGTTGCAATTATAATATGCAATACGTTTTGTTTTAAATGGAAGCTTTTATAATGAAATTTGGAAGTCAGCGTCATTTCCCTTCCTCTGCTTACTACAAAAAAGAGGATTTGAGGGCAGACAATAAAGGAAATGGCAGGGAGCTATTATGTGACCTTGGGCAAATCTCTTGGTGGTTAGGCCAAGCAAGAGACACACACCACACACACACACACTCTCTTAGTCTTTAAATTCTTTTTCAAAGCTATGTCAAGCAAAAAGTGGAATGGAGATTTGGCCACCCTTCACTTATTTTGAAGAATGGATATTTGATCAAATTGAATGAATAATTGTTACCAAATTTTCTAATTAACCAAGTAATTGCTAAATCTTCAGTGTAGTTTTACTTAAGAAGTACTGCCTGGGGTAGAGGAAATGAAGTTTCTTCTCCACTTGCGTATACATTGAGAATTTATAAAGCAAGGAGCACTTCAGTGGAGAAATGATCCAGGAGCAGAAAGTATCCTAGTTTCGTCTTCCTGTAATGAAAGTCCTGGAATTGCCTTTTTAAACTAGATTCAAACATTTTTAAAACCCTTGTTCTCAGCCGTACCCTGGAACATCACTTCTAAGTTGTCCTTATTTTATTAGCACTCCAGGTTGACAAAACATGGCTTGAGCAGAAATACAGCAAGATGTCTACCACTTACAGAAAAAAATCCCAGGATCTTTCCCCAAATACTCCCAAACGGATAAAAATAAGTCCCCCGAGTCAGCGAATCTGCTTTGCCTTCCCGATGGGCAGTTGTCTGACGGTGGAGTGTCCGTTGGGTGCCGTGGGGGGAACCAGTGCGGTTGTGTTCACATAGCATAAAAAGAAGTCACACGGCCCAAGCTGAGGAACTAGTCAGAGGTCCCACCTGATGTGGCAGCTGCGCTGTGAATGCCTTCAGGTATTTGTTTTTCCCCTGTGTTGATGCACTGTTGCCACATTAGGGACTCTTAATGCCACAGTTTGACTTTAGGGATAAACAGAATGTCACAGCTCTGCTGAAGAAGAGACACCCAGTGGTGAGGAGCCGCTGAGCAGGAGGGGCTTTTGCAGAAAGCTAGTTAACATGGACCGCGGGCTGAGCAAGAGTGAGCAGGCACAGAATGAAAAGGGACTGAAGAGTTGACACCCACTGTAGCTTTTCACTTCACTCATTAGTTTAGCGTGTGCCTTCAATTGGAGAATTTAGTGCAAAAGGACCTCTTGCCAAAGGGAGATGCCTGTGCTTTGTATAGAGGCCTGCATTCCTGAGTTGGCTCTGCCCCTTTCTGCTTCATGAGTTCAAACAAATCCCTTCTCTCCAGACTTTAGAACTTTTTGGTGCAACAAGGAAAATGCACTCAAGTGCCTTCGTATGTCTTGGGATGTTGCGGGAAGTATGAGGAACTGAGTTTCTGGACCTCAAACACAATGATGCAGGTCCAGGGTGAAGTCTTTCACCCAGAGATCCATGGCAGGATCTTCTCCAATGCTTCTCAAAGTTCCAGCCACTGATACTGTCGTCAGAATCACCCATAGCCTATCTTTAAAGGTAATGTGCCCTAGGCCCTACCCAGGATCCACGGAATCAGTATCTCTGGGCATGGAGCACTAGTTGGATCCTTGGTTACTTTTGTTTTCTTTGCACACGATTGTGTTAGAAATATCGCCAGCTCAGCACCAGTTTTTAGTCTTAATAAGGGCTAAGCTCTGAGCTTAGTATGGACTCTTTCCCGTGGCTTATGGATTGAGCAATGTCAGGCTCTACTCTTATTAAAGGACATCAGGAGACGGCAGTTTATTTCATGATTTGCTTGACAAACCTGATTCTGAGACAGTGCTGTGTAGAGTGCTAGGGTATCAAGAAATTGTTGATCAATTGAATGAGACACAGGGATGAATCCACATCTCAGCCACATCTGCCATAGTGTGGATTCAGTCACTTCTACTAATCACACATTTAATTAGAAGGACAATCGTCACAACTAGTGAGGCAATATTATAAGGTAGGTTGTCGTCAGCTTGTTGTTTTTCCTTAAACTACTCTATAAGTTCGGAATTATTGCTTTGAAAGGATTGTTTTCAAGTAGAAAATTAGCTGTTTTAACTGCCACTGCTCTTGTGATTACTAGAAACACAGGGCTTTCCACTCCCTGAAGATTGTTAAAAATCCTTACGTAAGAAGCCATCAGACGCTATAATTATGCGTGTGTCAAAGGAAGATATATCAAATTTTAAATATCTAAGTTACTCACTTTGTACTATATTCCTTTTGTACCATGTGTAAAAATATATAACATAAAAAATAAACATTTAAAATAAATATATATCCAGACTAACAAAAAAGCATATGGCACAAAAATGTCTTTGTATAAATGCTGAATAAGATAGGGTAAGGGGATATTTATAGTTCCGCAGATGACTTAATACTTACTGTGCTAGGAATTCATCCATCCTTCCAACTGGCTTGAGAGGCATTTGAAACCAATAAAGCATATTTGTGTCCAAGCTGGGAGTGGAGTCCAGGCTCCACATAGCAGACCTGAGATGCGCTGGCCCAGGGAGCTTAACTGATGTCAAATGCAAACCACTTTTCAAAAGCATGTTATCAGGTCCACACCAGACAATCCATTTTGATAATCTCATTTCATTTTTCATTTTATTGTTGAAAGGAGAAATAGATTAATGAGAGTTCAAATCCCCTTAGAAAGAAAACCTTCCTTATAAGGTATGTCTGAAGAGAGATTTGGAAAAATTACTTACTCTGCCTTTGTTTTGCCAAGTAAAGTAACATTTAGACCATTTATATTTGAAAAATTCTTAACCCAGGTCAGCGTGGCCTACTAGATTAAATCTGGAGGGAAAAAAATGAAGGAAAAATGAAGACGATGACGATGACGATAATGATGCATTTAGGTAAGTTGTAAATCTCTCAGACCTTCATTTGCTTGTGTATATGACGGGGATTTGGAGGCAAACCCCTATGATCCATCTCAGATCCAAGAAGAAAAAAATTGGCTCCAAATGGCATTTGTAAATGGTATACCACATGAAAGAAACATTTGTCTAAAAAGAATTTTAAATGTTTAGCTCCTAAATACACAAGCTATATTCTTTCAAGTATCTTAGAACAATAAGAGAAAGCCTTACAGAGAATGATAATCAGAATCATAGCATAGTCTGTGTTAGAACAGAAGGAGCCTTAGAAATCTTCTTGTCACATTGGTGACATCATTTTGCAGATGAGTAAACCGGCGCCTGTAAAGGTGGTCTTCACGATTTCAAAAAACTTGTCCTTATTAGTCTTTCAGTGCATTGGGGCAAATGATGCTGCAGCGGTTTCAGGAGGAAATACCAAGTTCTGGAAACTCTTTAGCCATCCAAAGTTGGAACAAGAGCCCGGCTTTCCAGACTCCCAGGCAAGAGGGCTGCATTTAAAAGGATGGGAGGCTTTATTTTGAATAAGGACATTTTGTTAACCAAAATGCTCAGACAGTCAATCGAGATGTGGTAAAACGTTGTTTCTGACCAAATGTTCCTGCCCTCCGTGAGGATACAGTAAACTGTATTTCTGCCCTAAACAAGTTTACTACCCAAAGGTCATTTTTCAACTTTACCACCCCCTGAAACCCAAGATGATTCTTGGAGGCTGGCACCATCACTGTTAATCCAAGTTTTCAGCAAAATAAGCCCCCATTTTGCTGATAACAGGGTTGTACATTGAATCCTGCCTGTCGTCCTTCCCCAAGGCCATCACGATGCCAGGATCCTATCCGCTGAATTGGGAACGGATCATCAATGTTACAGGAATTCAGAAAAAAGAGACTTCATTGTCTTTGGAGGAGAGACTAGGTCTGATCCAGCTTCATTGTTTATCATAAATAATTGGGCACAGACTCCATGGGTGACAACTGTACCCCAGTTGGTGGATTATGTTCTATTCATCTTATTAGAAATTTTCTTTTTAGGATTTTGATGTCTGCATTTTAAACCATCTGTCTGTCACCTCCATTCCCACAGCACATGGGGAGGAAGGCTGAGTCTTTGTTTGTCCCTGAGAGTTAAAGAACACCTAGGGCCAGGAGGCACAGAGAACATAGTCTACAGCCTTTCAGCCTCAGACGCCATCTTGGGTGGCATCAAGGCACACCATGAGAAGCAGTCTTGGCCAAGCACTCTACATCGAGCAAGCCGGGGAAGCCCCTTCTGGGCCAGAAAGGGTGGGTCATGAGGCTGAAAGCTGGCCCGAAGGGAAGCAGAGCCTCAGTTTGCTCTGCCAGGAAGGGACTACGTGTGCTGTCAGACGAGTGAGGCCTCTGCCCTGTGGTTTGCTGAGCCAAGGCGTCATGCACCTAAGGCTCTCCCACTAAGCTGCCTCCCAGCAAATGCAAAACCACGTTGTGACACAGACACCCCAGCAGAAGGAAATTAATTAAGACCCTGCACTGACATTCCTTTCTGAGCTCACGCCACTCTCCAGCTAGGGCCGCACATCACTCCACAAGAGAGCAGACACAGCTGTGGGAGCTGTCTAGACCTGCTGTGATTAAGAAGGACTCTGCTGCCTTAATGTCGCGTGTGTTTTCTTATGTCAGTATTGTCTCCTAATTTTAACATGGCTGAATTGTCAAAGGTTATTTTTTTTGCCTTGCCTATGAAATGACACAAGTCTTCTCCTTTTCTGGTATCCATTATATTCCATCACGTACCCATGCACAGAGTCAACAATTTTTTTTAAAGTTTGGGAGTTTTCCATCTAATACTGTGCAATAACTATAATGCATAAATATGTATTGGAAAAAGATTTTTAAAATCAAAATGCCTTATGTCACTCATAGGCATGCAGTACTGAAGATGCGTATGTAACTGAGCATGTCGATTACGTAGTCAGAGGAAAACGTCCCTGTAGTTACTGTGCATGCTTCACAGCCACTTTTCAGAGGAAAACGTGTCTGTCATTAAAATAGCGTTTTTATTTTGTCAAGACATTAAAAGCAATTAGGGGCCAATGCTGACTGATCACTTGCCAATTTTCAATTTTTAAATCAAAGCTGCTTTGGACTTAATATGTGTGAGCTCCCCAAACATCCATAGTCACTCTATTTACATTTTACATGCATTTGAAATAACTACTTTCTCCCTTTAAAAAAAAAATGACTGAAGAAACATTTGCTCTCAAGTTGAAAAACATTACACCACAGAGCAATCTGGTACAGCTGAATGATGGTCCTCTAGATATCATGGTTCTTAGGAAAATTGTGAGGAATTTTCTGCTCTCCGATCCTCAAGGGGATTGGGTGTGGGGGGCAGGGAGCCATAAGAACAGCGCCTACCCCGAGGGGCGATGACGTGTCCTTGTTCTCCAGTCCTCAAAGTTTGCTCCCTAATTATTTTAGATATTCTGTCCTTATTAATTGTTTTAGATGTTGTCCTTCTCCCACAAATAAAAGGAAAGTCACTTTTGCACAAAATATAGTATGCTGCAAAAGGATAGGATCATAGCAATCTTCTGACCTTAGGGACCGAGTCACTTAGGATAGAAAAGCTCAAAGCTTATAATTCTTTGCCATTATTAACATTATTTTTAAAGCTTTCAAGTGTGAGCGCCAATTAAATGGCCAGGATTCTAGCTATTTAATTAAGGTGTGGTGAGTTACAGAAGTTGTGGGGATGGTAAACAAATATTGCTTGGTTTGCATTGTCAAAGGCATCAGATGAAGAACGGTTTCGATCTAAGCCGTGCTTCTCAATAAGTGCTCCATTCACCCAAGCTAGAATGTTTATCCCAGAGGATTTTATTGATCACATGTAGTTGTTTAGATGAATCACTGAGTAACTATGAAACCATTAAGAACCTTGTCTACAACACACTTTGTATCTAAAGACCATGACAACGACTAGAGATTCAAAGACGAATGCAATGGTCCCGCTTTCAAAGACTCGCAGTCTAGAACAGGAAACAGATATAAAACAAAGAAATGCCATCTAGTGTAATACATATAAAATCTCATTTGTTTCTGTACAAGAACAGGCCAGAGGATAGAGTGACTCATTATTTTTTTTCTGGAGAAGTCAAGGAAGAGGTAAACCTAAGCAGGATCTTAAAATATGAATAGTAGCATGCTAGGTCACAAAAGGAAGATTTATACACAGGGAATAATATTTAGAAGAACATGGAAGAGTGAGCCGTGGATGACTTGACCCTTAGCAACGAATCCCAGTGCAGCGTTTAGGAAAGGGTGGTATCCACAGATGCAGATGTTAGAGGCGGTCCTAAAATTGTGTTCAATTCCTTATCACTAGCAACAACAACTTGTTCATCTAATATTCCGATTCTGCCTCATGTTCTCTTTATTCCAGAGATAGGGAAGTGGCATGGTCCATCATGCACTACCCCACTTGGCATATTCCTGGAACAATTGGGTAACTGCCTTGGAGGCTCCATGAGGGCAGCCCAGAAATTACAGTCAACAGAGTTGGGCCTCGGGGCCGGCTCCGTGGCCAAGTGGTTAAGTTCGCAGGCTCCACTGCGGTGGCCCAGGGTTCGGATCCTGGGCGCGGACATGGCACCGCTCGTCAGGCCACGTTGAGGCAGCGTCCCACATCCCACAACTAGAAGGACCTGCAACTAAGATAGGCAACTGTGTACAGGTGGGGTTTGGGGAGATAAAGCAGAAAAAAAAAAATATTGGCAACAGTTGTTAGCCCAGGTGCCAATCTTAAAAAAAAAAACAAAAAACAAAAAACAGAGTTGGGCCAGAACAGACCCTGGCCAAAACAATCAGTTGGACAGGGGAAAATTCAGCAAATCGTTGAGTTGTTTGGTCTCTATGATCCCAACCGTTACTACCTGCAAACCTGCAAGAAACTCCTACATACACGCAAACACACACACAGAGGCACTCAAACACAGCAGAACAATGGGAGGAGTATTTCTACAAAGATGATTGGATATTTTGACTGTAAATGCCATGTTCACGGAAACTAAGATGATCTTAACACTGAGGGAATCCACTCATCTCAAGGGCAAGCATTTATTTTAGAAATGTGCTGAGATGCCAGGATTTGTTAGAGGAAAATTTGCTCCTGGATATTTCTCTCATTTCTGCCCTTCCTATCTCTACTGTTATCCCAGAGATCTGAGCCTTTTGTGTATGTGTGTGTGTGTGTCAGGAAAATTGGCCCTAAGCTAACATCTGTGCCAATCTTCCTCTATTTTATGTGGGATGCTGCCACGGCATGGATTAACAAGCAGTGCTGGTTCTGCACCCAGGATCTGAACCTGTGAATCGTGGACTGCCGAGGCAGGGTGCGTCAACTTAACTACGCCACAAGGCCTGCCGCCTGAGCCTTTTTCAATAGAGTTATTCTCTGAAAATGAGTATACGTATATTTAGCTATTTCCCAGGCAGTGTGATGTATTTTATATACTTACCTCATTTAATCCTCACAACAACCTACAGGTTGAAGCTGGTATTACCCCAATTTTCAGATAAAGAAACGGGAGCAGAGAAGTTGAATAACTTGCCCAAAATCACACAGCTAGTAAATATATAGACGTGGTTCAACTCCAAGGAGTCTGACTACTTATCCAAATGATCTTAGTCACTTTCCATGTCTAATTCATTTGGTCTTACAGATGAACCAGGTTTTCTCGTACACAAAGACCTCCACTCAACAGTTTCAATCATTATTGCCAATTATTATCATCATTTTACAACCTCAAAATTCAAATCTGTAGTCACGTGATCCCCTGCAAACTCAGGAAAGCCTAAAATGATGAAATCAAGCTTGCCCTGTCTGGCGACTTTGCACTGAGCTCCAGCTGAACCGTATGAATTGTCAAGGCTCAAACTAGGACCTATATCTTAGCTAACACCTGCCTCTCTCTGCTGAAATATATTATAATTAGCTCCTCTTCCTGGGAGAGACTGTAAAACCGAATGCAATTAAACAAAAAGAGAGACAGCAGATTTTATAGCCAAAAAAAAAAAAGTGATTTGGAAAGCCAACTAGATGGATGCATATTCAAAGGCAGCGATTTCAGAGGCAGGGCAGACCTCCCTTATTTTGCAGTAATGTACTGAATGGCACCTAGCATAGGCTTCTGCACGTGCTTGGACCCTATCCTTGTTCACTGGAGCTCACAAAATGGTTTTGGTGGAATTAGGACATTTACAGGACAGCCATCCTCTGGCTATGGTTTCACAATGGCCAAGGGCCACATAAGCAGGTGATCTGTGCCATCCGGTCCACGATCCTTACTAGCCAAACAGTCCAGTGGAAAGACTCCAGAGTGCCAAGTGTGAGTCTTGGATGCTCCTAGAGGGTCCTGTGCTTGCTAAAGGTGTGCAGGGTGGGACCAGTTGCTTTGCATCTCTTGGTGCAGTTTCTCTAGCAGTGAAACGACAATTTCCCTCAGGAGAAAATGGTGGGACTCAGAAAGGGCTACAAACAAATCGGCTGTTTTATTCAAATTTGGCTAATGAAATGCCTATAATACAACTACTTATAGGAATAAGTTCATAAGTAGTTGCAGAAGAAACACTAGCCCCTGAGAAGAATTCTAGGAGAAGACCCAATTACTCTGAATAACGACTCATCACTCTCCTAAAACTGAATGTAGGAATTGTCACTGTCCAAAGGGTAAACCAGAAAAAACCCATGGTCCAGTCCCTAAACATTGAAAAGATTTATACATGCATCAGAGAAGATCAAGCCTTAATTGGAGAAAAAATGTAGTCAAGACAGATGTGTACTGCAAAAGATTATAGCTGGGCAAGAGCAGCCTTGGGGAGAAGAATCGGGGAAAAATTAAAGCTAAGTGTTAGCCTCACGCTACAACATAGCAGCCTGGAGATACTCTGTGTTTTATTGAACAGTGCGAGACTGCTTTAATTTAGCAGTGTTTATTTTGAAAGGTTTGCTACACCAGTGCTCTTTCCAATATACTTCATTTGCTGATGTGTTTTTGGCTGTATCTGGAGGCCCACTGTGGGCTGACGGATGTCCAGGTGTGGAAAAGCCAGTTAGGCATTTGTTTACGCTGTGGATTTATTTCTTTACACTTCCTCTGCCCCTCCTAATTGAAATAGTAGACATTACTGTACTCAAAATTTAAATAGTCCTTGGATACCAGAGTGTTATAAATTAATCACTAGACATATAACTCCTTTAGTATACCTCTTTCTCATATCACATCTTCCAGATGCAAAGCCAGTTTAGAATAAGAATCAGAGAAATGTAAAAGGCAATCTGATATTGAACTTAAAACTAAACAAACTGTCACAAAACAAAGCAGCATAGCAAGCAGAAAAAAGAAAAGAGAATTTTGAAAATCATCTTCCTAAGGCATAGGAATCCCCAGTGCTCTATTTTTCCAGGTTAACAAAACTCAGTTTCTTCTAGGTGTTCTGAACTAGGTTACTGACTAGCCATCTGTAGCAGGCCTGCTCCTGGATGTCATGCCCCTGTTAATGAAATCTGGACGTGCACTCGTAAACGGACCTGGTGAATGGTAGATGTCAGGCGTTGCATGATGGGCAATCATCAATCATCCATTGTCAGTTATTTCTGTCCCAGCGAGTAAGCCTTCATTTAAAGCATGAAGTAAGAATGTTGCCAGACCACAGGAACAAGCCCTGAGCTGTTTGCAGGTGCTGCTATTCACAGCTGCCAATTAAACCCCTGACATTTCCATATTGGCCATGAGGCACAGCGTATGCTTTGGACATACCATTTTTTTTTTAAATCATCAATCTCAGGTTATTAATACATGTATCTTTTTCTTTTCCTATACTTGCACCACTAGGCTTTTAAAAACAGCTTATTTTGGAAATAGAGGAAGAAGAAACAGAAAAACTCTAGTGAAGTGAATTATTAAGATGTGCACATTGTATTCTTTCTTGTAACTGGGAAAGTGGTCAGCATTTCAGATGTGGAAAGTCTCCCCTGATGCCTAAATCTACACAATACAGTCTCCTTTCAGAATTTCAACTTTGAAAAATCTTTTTCCAGCCTTTCTTTCTTAGATTTTTTTTCTTACTTTTTGATAACCAAATGCTACTGCTTGTCTCATGTAATCCAGTACTACAAAAATTAGATGTTAAAATTTTGATCATGTAACTACGTTCCATTCCTTTCACTGGAATTCAAACATAAATGTGCTTGTGTTTGAAGAATTTCGTGAAATTTTCCAGAAACATTTTATTTAGTCTCGAAAGTTAGTCCATGAACGGATGTATTCCTCTGCAGAGTTTACACGATGCCTTTACTTTCACATATTTTAGGTTGAAGGATAAAAGCTTCCAACCACTCTTGGGAAATTCTGGATATTGTGGATGTGTTCACCTATAAATAGGCAGAGAAAAAAGAGAAATGTCCACATACACCTTTCAGGAATATTTCATCATTTTTAACCCATTTCCCAATTTTTCTAGATATAGGTAGCTCTTGAGAAGAAATGAGGAATGAATTTCTTCATAAGAAATTGTGGTGACAATCTTGGAAATTTTAACTAAATTATCTTTTCTGATCAGTCTTTAGAAAATGACGACATACTCTGCATGGTTTTATTTTGTTGCACCAAGAATGAGACCAAAATCATTTGTGATTCTAAGTTTGAGTCTTGGTTTTCTAGGTTGAGCAACAGACTTTGATCTGAGACCGCCTCCCCTTTCCTTTCCATCGCCCACTCATCTGGCTGAACTAAGCACTTCCTTCCATGTTCTCTGAAATCCCTGATTCCCACAGATTTCAGGGACATCTGTTGGGGAAAGCAAAGTTGACAAAACCAAGATCTCTTTCAAATAAACTTAGCTGATGACTCTAGCAGGTGACTTTTTTTTCCTGTGTTGACAATTTTACATTATTTTCTCACTTCTGAGAAGGGAAAAGGTCGCCATCCTCTCTAAGAGAGGCTCAGCCAACTTTCATTTTTAAAAAGGAGAGAAAATTTTTTACTGCTGTCCACGTAATAAAGGGCTGCTAGAAGAGCTATCTTTAAAAAAAAAAAAAGATGCTTTCCCTTGTTTCAATGAATTTTACAAATAAAAGCTGCCCTACCAACGTGTTGGGTGTGAAGAGCTTAACAAGAGTGAATATTTTAACATTATATCAAGAATACATGTGTGTTTGAAATGAAGAAAAAAATTGAGTGGCTTACAGTAGCCTTGAGCCCTTGGGCTATGTGAACACATTTAACAGAACTGAGGATGCTGTGCTGTGGCATCGGCTTTGGGTTGCTCATTTGGGATGATGTCTGTCCACAGCTTTGTGTTAAGAGTGAAAGGGAAGTGCTGGCCTTGCCTCCGTAATGCCGTCTCTAACTAGCACGATACGGGCCACTTATCGCCACTTGAGACCAGGTCTTCCATGTGCCTCTGGTTGTAGTAATAATGATAATAACAAGAATAGTGATGATGGCAGTGATAAAAACAAAAATAATAATAATGGTAGCTACCATTACAGAAGGTAGCTTTGTGTAGTAGTTGAGAGCACAGATTCTATAGCTAGCCTCAGTAGGTTTTGATCCTGGCTCTACCACTTACTAGCTGTGTGACCCTGGTCAAATTACTCAACGCTTTTCTGTTTCAGTTGCTTCCTCTGTAAAATGGGGATAGTAATTAGCAGCTATCTCATGGGTACCTCAAATGCTTAGAGCAGTACCTGGCATGTACTATAGGAAGCGCCACAGGAGCGATAAATAAATAACTATTCCTAGAACATATACGAATCTCTATCTTTATTCCCATATTTCAGGTGGGGAAACTGAGGCTGTATGAGGTTGAGTAATTCTCCCAAGGCTGCCAGCCAGAAATAGGCCAAATTTTAACCTGGGTTGGTGTGACTTTAAGATCCATGCTATTTGCATCCATCTCCCAGGTTTCCTATCATAGGCAGTCATTTCACAACTATACACCACTGGTCAATGGAGAGAAGGGGCTGAAGAAAATAGAGACAGTGTGAGAAACTTTGGAGAACGCAAGAATTCCAGAGTGTCAGAGCAAAAGAAATCACTTAAGGACAGGGGAAGATAAACATTTCCCCAAGATCAGAGGGCCAATTAGTCATCACATATATTGCTCCTGAATGAATGAGTTCATTTATTTATTCAACAGATACTATGTCCCTCATCCTTCTGCACAAAGGATAGCAGCCTCATGTGTAGCCACTTAATAAGTAAGAGGATATGTTTCATGTGATTTTGTCAAAGAGGCCCACAATAACCCTAGAAAAAGATATCAGTGAGAAGATGTCAGTATTTTCCTGGCAATTGAGTCCTGTTTGGTAAATGCTGGGACTTCCTTCTCTCTGGTTCCTCAATGTCTTCCGGGAGTGCAAGACGGCCATGGAACGAGGCAAGGGCTGGCTGTGCCAGGGCTGGGTTTCATCAGCACCTCATGTCTCCTGTGGTTGTCTTTATCAAGCCTAACCAGTATTGTTTTTGGCACTCTGAACATTGTGATGTTATTTCACATGTTTCCAAAACTGAAACACACAAGGTCTTTCATTTCCTTTCTGCCTACCAAGATTATTTCAGCTCCACACATGCAAAGCAGAGTATTATGCAAGAAATTAATCATATCAGAGCAAAGTAGCTACTGAAAAATTGCCAAACACCATAAACATTGGTCAAAATGGAGTCCAACCATTTGCACAGAGAATAATTGAAGCTATGGATTCACTTGGGGTAACTAAGCAACTTTTCATTATGAATTATAAAGCTTTTCAAACATAAAACGATATCTGAGAGGAGTGCATTACCTAAAAGGTTTCGATAAGCAATGAAAGGAGCTTTAAAATATGCAGCAGGGATCAATCATCCAGCTATATAGCGTTACTTATACTTTGTGGCATCACCTACATTCCTTGATAAACAATGTCCATAACCTCTGAGCATTCCCATTATTTTCATCAGCACCCAGACATAAGAAGTGACAAAAATGTCAGATGATGTTTTATTTACTAATATAAAACAAGTTCTCGTGGAAGTAGACATTCTACGACAATGGAGGTTTATGAAGCACATTTCCCAGCACCAAAAATGATTCACGTTGTCCAAGAAAGATATAAAGCCTGCTGTTCGTGATGAATTTTAATTGGAATGTTACTCATCGTGGGCATGAATTTCTTTCATTTGGGAGATGACATGTCCTGCTTCTATGGCTGAAGGACAGTCGAAAAAGAAAGTGAATAGTTAAAATAGACCTTTTGACATCCAAAGACAGAGGTACTCACGAGTTATCCTGGGGTCACCTGCCCAAACAAGTATTCTGATGCCTTTTACGGTCATCATGTTGCAGGAGATATTTTCACCAATTACACGAGAAATCAAACCCAGCATTCTGACTCAGATGCGGAGCAGTCCTGCCTTCCTCCACCCTGTGAATGAAAAAAAAAAATGAACGGGAATGCCAATGGGAAACAACTTGATGGTAGGGAAGAGTTCCTCATTTGGAATTAGCTGTATAATGCTACCCAAGATGGCACAGGATAGGATATTAAGCAGCAGGGAAGAAAGATCATTGACAATTGTAGATTCTCTTCCTTTTGACAGAACAAGGCGGGGAATGTGGTCCATCAATGTTGATTAATGCTAGGTATTAGAGAAAGGAAACTAATTAAAGGTCAGGAAGAGTGGAGTTAAAGAGAGTGAAGCGCATGGGATTGGAAAGGTTAAAAAAAAAAGGAAGAAAGGCTGGATATGTGAAAACATGGTTTCAGGACTTCATGTTATTTGCAAAAAGAAAATCACTTACCAACCTTCCTGTGTTTCAGGAAATACTTTGGTTTAGTAAGATTGAAGCTAGTGCGATAAACATCCATCTCTGCTTGTGGGGGTAGATACCTTTCTTGACTAGGATGAATAGGGTAGCTGCAGCCAGCAGCCTCTGTGGATCTCAATATGAAAACATCAATTGCATCATGGAATCTTGACCAGCCCTGCTTTATGGAGGTGGTACAAAACAGTCGATGCTCTACAGATATACAAATTGATTACTTCAATTACCAAAAGCAATTTTGCAGAATAGAGTGAAATATATGGAAATGTATCTCAAAAGGTCATTTAAAATTAGCTCAAATGACCCACTAGGCCCTGCATTCAGAATAGCACCTTGCTTGGCATGTAACTCTCCTTCTCCTATATTTTTGCCTACACAAGGTCTGTGGCTCAAAACACCCAACTGGAATCTGGTAAAACAATGACCAAATTGCATCGCTCCCTCTGCTCTCACGAATTTCTTCATCAGCTCACCTGATACAGTTCTCAGCACAGAACCAGGGTTTGCTCCTGTAAATAAAAGGGTCAGATCCATTCATGGTGGTGGTTGTTTTTTAAATTAAATAGGTGTTGTTTGAATTGTGGTTTTCCTTTTTCAACTGGCCCACCATGTATGTTTTTGTATTTGTTGTATGTGTCGTATAAACACATAGACTATTCTCCATTCAGGTATGACTTACACACAATTATCCACATACAGAATGTCTCTCACACAAATATACACAAATTCATGAAGATGTTCTGATCTCTTAAAATCCTCTCAGGTTGCTTGGATGATTTTCTTTACATGTTTTCAACTTACCTAACGGCAAAGCTCACTTCATTCTGCACTAGTCTAATTAATTTGACAGGGCTGGAAACTTGTTCTTCCTGTTCACACTTATTATTCATCATTTAAGAACTCCCTGTAGGGAGGACAAACACCAATAAAGCAGTATTTACCAAATGCCTCTATGCTAAATGCCCTTTCAGGCTGACTCGGAACAAAGGTGGCAGTGAGAAGATCTAACTTTAGGGCAGCTGGAGGAAAATGACATTTTCTAGAACATCATCTATTTGAACAGATCTTAAAGAAGAAAACTATGTCCATTTCCCCCCGAAGTTTTATGGCAGGATCTGGGGACTCCAATTTATCCCCACTGTATCTGAAATCTTCACTAAAGAAATGACAGATGTATCATATTTTGCAAGATAAGTCCTCAGTCTGCAATGGCGAATGTGGAGATAATTTCAAAGTTTTTAAGGGCTGCAAATGTAACCTGAAACATATCAGATATTTTGCGAAGGGATGGGTTAAAATGCAGAATTGACAAATGCAACTAGAAAGAAGTTCTTTTCCTTTTTGGTTAACTTTGAAATTTTCCTCAGAGAGCAAACTTTTGATAGGGGACAAAGATTTTTTTACAAGGTTGGTACAGGTGGGTAATTAAAAAAATAAGAGTGAATTTATCTGCATACATTATTTAAATACCTAAAGCATTTCTCTGCTTTAATGATAAATTACGATCAGTAAAATCTGCTGGCTGCCTTCAAGCTAACTAATGGATCTCTAATCAGCAACAGTCGAATCATCCTAGCTAAGGTGAAATAAATATCTCCAAGGAAGCTGCAGCTAATTTTTACAGTCTAAATCTGTAAAGATGCTTGCATGTATATCTGCATTCTCATACTACGCATGTGTATGGATATGCGCATATATGTGTGCACATGCACGTATTAAAAACCTGTTTTTTGACACTTTCTTGTCCACCTACCATGGCTCTATTCTCCTTGGTATGTTGTATAAGAAAGATTGTTCCTGCAACTAATTAATCCTTATAGAGATCTCCTGATACATCTCATTGTTAGCAAGACATTTTTAATTGTTCCTTTTACTCAAGCACCATTTGAACACAAGTCAATTTGCAATTTCATTAGAGAATAGAAAAGGCCTGGGGTGTATTCCTGGTTTTTTTAAAAAAAGGAGAGGATTAAAGCGGGCAAAATTTCATAGGGGATGTTAATCCTCTAATTAATTTTATGTATCAAGCAAGAATTAATGTGTCCTGCTATTTGAACAGGAGTCTTCTTGCCAAGAAGTGCATTTTGTCATACCTTCCCCTCCAGAGAAACCGCTTTAAAAGCTTTGTGGCCAAATACCCTGGCAACTAATGACGAGCTGTGAAGCAACATTCACAGACCATTTGCTCTGATGGCATTTGGAGACTTCTCTCCCGCCATTCCAATTCTATTGTAAGTAGAGTACACATGCGTACAGCCTTTGAAAACTAATCAATACAGTAAGATTTGTCAGGTTGCAGCTGACTAGTATCACATCTCAACTCTTTTCTGAGCTGACTCGTTGCACACATTTTTAAGTTAAACCTTATGAAGAGAGTCGGGTAGATTATCCTGACCATATTCACAGGCACACTAGTGTGAAATGGCTCTTTCTACCATATTTTAACATCAAAAGTTCATAATCTGTGTAAGTTAACCTTCCATAAAACTAAAATTATATGGTCATCATACATAATCTGATGATTGATTACAGCTGTCAAAAAGTCACAAATTGTGAATGTTTACTCCAGTTGCACCACGAAAATGATTACATACTCTTAAAAAATCCATCTAGAGAAAATAGACAGCTTACATTCATAGGTTGCAGAACTGAAGCATATATGTTTTCTTTGTGACTTTTAGCTCCCTTAAAATCAATGTTAAAACCCTTAGGTCTGATTTTTCATTTCAATGTCTGTGTAATGTGCCTCAACCATACCTCATCTAATTTAATAAGATGCAAGCTAAGGAAGTACTTAAGTTACTTATCAAGAGTTTCAGATGACACATTATTATTGTATTCAAAAGTCAATATTTGCTAATCATGTTAGTACAGGAACTGTTCCAGGCCTACAATTCTTAAATTGCAGAGATATTTAAGATTAATTAAACCTATCTCCCCTGGTCCTCTCTCTCCACCTCTGTGGAAGGAGTCAATCAATGACATCCTAAGCAGGTGCAGAGAGCCAGAGCTTCACGTCTGAAAGCCTCTAACATCTTTAAGCCTCTGTTTGCGTCGGCGCCCCAGAGTTGAGCTTTGCCATTTCTCCACGGTTTAAGGAATATCTGCATGTTTTGAGAGCAAAGTTCACTAATTCACTTGACGTAATTAGAGAGGTATGACCATTCCTGAACATATAACACGGACTCCAATAATTTTTTAAGTCAGGAGAATGCTGAAATAACATATGACCTGACTTCCTTTTATATGACAACTTGTGGGTAAATTTGTGGCAAACAAAGATGAAAGGGCATCTGCCCTTTCTCAAGCTGGGTGTGATGAGAACAGGTGACTAGGTCGGCGTCCCTGGAGGAGTCCATGGAATGACTCAGATGATGCCATTCCAGGGAACCCCTGACCTCTTGTCTATATCCTGGAATGGAGACAGCCAATTGTGCAAAGTTCAAGGATCCCTTTACTTTTAGAAAGTGAAGCCATTACACAAGAACTATCTCTAATCTAATGTTAAGTATAGAGCCCAAAACTTGGCTGAGATTAGGTGCTAAATAAAAGTTTGAAGTTTTATTAACATGTATTGACTGGGAGAAAAGTGGAAAACAGTACTTCGGTGCTGACTTACAGTAGCTGCTAGTTCGGTTCCCTCGGGGAAAAAGACTAGTGCATTAACCTGATGTGCCACTCAGGATATATTTACAGGTAGTTAGTGAAAACAGTAATGCTATGCAAACTGAATATCTGGAACATGAATCAATAGAGGTCAGCTAATTAGGTTATAAATGCATTGATTTTATTTTGAATATGTCCTCAAATAGAGTCTGCAAGTAAGCATTCTGAAATGGGGCTCTTAAACTGAGAGAAGCGACAATCAGATTATTCTCTGCCACTCTCCAATCAATCCAGAAGAGCTGGGTAAGATACTCTGATGCATATTCTATATAATCAGAATGACACATCCTATTAATATTCCAATTACTGTTGCACTATTAGCCATGCCCGAGTCTGGTGTCTTAGAGCCTCGTAGCAGTAATCCGGGAACCTCATGTCATCTTTTGTATTCATTCAATTTAAAATGAGACAATTTTCCCTTTAAAGCATTTTTATTAAACATTATTTTATGCATGGATTTAACATCCTAATTGATTTAGGTGGGCTCTCAGAATGAGTTACTAACTCCTTTTGTTCTTTTCTTCACTGAAGAGGTCAGCAGTTGTGATCTTATTTATAAATTTAAATGCCAAATTTTAGCACAGCAAGTTATTATTAAAATAATAGTTATTCATGTTCATAAAAAGTCTCTATTCACACTGTAAAAACTAGGAATCCAATAATTTAATAAAGTAGTACAGAGTAAGAATGGGCCAGAAGTGTCAACCCCATCTTAGAATACATAAAAACCATAAAATTGTAGGGGCTGGCCCCGTGGCCGAGTGGTTAAGTTCGCGCGCTCCGCAGCAGGTGGCCCAGTGTTTCGTTAGTTCGGATCCTGGGCGCGGACATGGCACTGCTCATCAGACCACGCTGGGGCAGCGTCCCACATGCCACAACTAGAAGAACCCACAACGAAGAATACACAACTATGTACCGGGGGGCTTTGGGGATAAAAAGGAAAAAAATAAAATCTTAAAAAAAAAAAAAAAAAAACCATAAAATTGTAGACCTGAAAGTGACTTTGGAAAAAGCACTGAGATGTTTCCAGTCTTCTGAGTGTTTTCTCAACCTAAAATTTGCTTCTTTTTACTTTTAAACTCATATAAGAAAATAGCCAGTATCATAGACAAAATACAGTTCCATAAGCTAAATATTAAACTACTAGCTGAAAAAGGCAAATTTGCCATTATATTCATATATGTATAGTTAGTCCTTTAGGAGATTTGCTTTATCTTAAATTGAATTCAGTTAAACAGGTTTGTGTGATGATATAGTGTTGATCTACCTCTACTATCTTATATCATGTAGCTGCTACCAGCCATGAATGACAAGAATATGACACTCAATGCAGGTGCCTTGGCACAGCTTGAGAGGAGTGGCGATAGAAAGAGGTAGATGGATTTGAGAGATATTTTGGGGATAAATTCTAAAAGATTAATGAGTTGAACATGCGGTATAAGTAAAATGGAGGAGTCAAGGAGGACACTAGACCTATGGCTTAAGAAATTGAGTAGATGACTATTTCCAAAGACGAAAAATATTGGGGAGATGGAGTTGAGTTTTGAGAGTTCTCTTTGGACAGAGTAGGTTTGAGATGCCCAAGTGAAGATGTCAAGGATGCAGTTGGATATTTGAATCTGAAGCTCAGAAGTAACTCTTGACTAAACATGTCAACTTGAGCATTGTTAGCATATAGATGGTATTTATAGCTGTGGAAATGGATGAGCTCACTTAAGGCATGCATGTAGAGAGAAAAAAGGGACTGAAAACAAACCCTGCAGAATTGCCATTTAAACGATAAGCAGTAAGTAGCCTTTGTGTAGGGATCAGAGACCATGCTCCAGAAGCCTTGACAAAATGATCCAAGATGAGATGTGAAAGGCATTTCTTTCCTCATACTCTAAGAAACTGTGCCAAGTTGAGATATTTGTTTATGAAGGATTGCTTCATTGTTCTTTTTTTTTTAATTAACCTTTCAATAGAAAAAGCTAAGCAATTGATTTGAAAATAAGTATAGTAAAGGGCTAAAAAAAATGAAAGAGGCAGAGGGGCATGCTAACCACACTCCTGAATCAGGACCTTTGCAGTTGCTATTCCTTTTGTCTGGAACATCCAACCCTCAGAAAGTCAAGTGGCTCACTCCCTCACATTCTTCTGGTGTCTATGCAAATTTTATCCATTCAGTGAGGACTTCACTGATGACTATATTTAAAATAGTAACACCAATTCCATCTCTATTGATGCAGGGTCGGTGAGCCGAGGAGTCGAAAGAAAGATTTCTTAGACTCTCAAGATCTGGCAGTAGTGCTCTTTTATTTAGAGAATAGTGTGGAATAGCATGGGGACAGGACCCATGGGCAGTCAGAGCTTCTGCTGCCGCCGCTTCTGCTGCCCCCGCTGGCATGGGGACAGGGCCCATGGGCAGGCAGAGCTGGTGCGTGGGGACAGGACCCACGGGCGGTCACAGCTCCTGCTGCTGCCCCGAGTTGAGGGTTAGGGCTAATTTTATAAGGCATGGGTACGTGACTTATTTTTACTGGAGAAAAGAAAAGATGATGTAAAAAGTCATTAAATGATTTCAGTGCAGATGGGGTCTGGTTATTGTGCGGTCATATAACTTTAGATACGAATCTGGCCATATAGATCGGCATGTAGGTGAGGATGCCCTGGGCTTCTCTCCCTGGGGCGGTCCTAATTCATACCATAAAAAAAGTCCACTGGGTCGTATAGTTTGGCATGTAGGCTAGGTCACCTTGCGCTTCTCTGGCTGGGGCAGCCTTAATCCACATCATCTATCACCATCTACTTCCCTTCCTCTGCCTCATTTTTCCCCATAGAATATATCACCATGTGATACATTTATTTCCTTTTGCCTGTCTCCTCTCACTAGAACATAAGCCTTCCAAGGGCAAGAATTTTGTTTTGTTTCACTGCTGTGACCACAACACTCCCCAAATACTTGACACATAGTAGGTGCTCAATAGATGTTTTTAAATGAATGAATGAAATAAAGAACCAGCACAGGAGGTAAAAGGGAGCAGCCAAAGAAGTAGGAGGAAAACCTGGAGTATCTCAGAAGCTAAAAGAATAGTATTTGAAGATGGAGTATGGTCAACTGTGTTGAATGCTGCTGAAGGGTCCAGGGAGATGGTCAGGCAACAAGCACATCAGGTCTGGCATCATGAGAGTCATTGCTGACACTGAAAAGAGGAGTTTCAGTGTATTGGTGAGGGCGGGAGTCAGAAGGATTAGTGCTGAGGAGAGACTAGGAGGTAAGGAAATGGAAACAGAGTCAGGGAACTAATTTGAGAAGTTGTGCTGCAAAGAAAAGCATTGATATACAGCAGTTAATACAGAGGAATATGAGATCAAGGGAGGGTATGTTATTAATTTTTGCTGTGGATTTTTGAAGTAGTATATTCTTCTATCTCCTGCCACAATAATGCTGCTTAGCAAATAACCATAAAACCTTAGTGGCATTCGATAACACACATTCTCTGCTTCTTTATCTGGAGTGGTTAGCTAGGTGGCTTTGCTTCATGTCTGGATTTTGGCTGGTGGTTGGCTGATCTTGGCTGGCCTCAGCTGGGATGGTTCAAGTATGTTCCCCCGTCTCTCATCCTCCAGCAGGCTAGTCTAGGCATGTTCTCATAGTGATGGCTGAGGCATAACACATTCACGGAAACAGGCAAGTCCTCTTGAGCTCCAGGTTCAGAACTGGCAAATTGTCCCTTTCTCTTTATTCTATTGACTTAAGCCTGTCCAGAGACTAGCTAGAGTCAAACGGGAGCTATTCCAGTTAGTATTGTCATGAAACAAACTACTCTAAAACTTAGCAACATAAAATAACCATTTCATTATGCCTACAATTTCTTTGGATCAGGAATTCAGAGAGCACACAGTGGGACTGGTTTGCCTCTGCTCCATGATGTCTGGAGCTTCAGTTGGTGAGATGCAAAGGCTGGGGGCTGGAATCATCTGGAGGCATCTTTACTTATGTTTGATGGCGCTGTTGGTTGTCAACTAGGACTGCAGCTAGGCTGTTGACTGGCACACGAGCATGTAGCTTCTCTACGTGGGCCAGGCTTTCTCACAGCATACCAGAACAATTGGATTTCTTACATGGCATCTCAGATCTCTAAAGGCTGGTGTCTCAGTGTATGAGGCATAAACTATGTCTCCTTTTATTACCTAGCCTCAACAGTCATGCAACATCACTTCCGACACATTCTGTTGGTTACAAACCAATTCTCAAGTCTTCCCCAGATTCAAGAAGAGGGGAATTATACTCCATTGCTTGGTGGTGGAGTGGTAGATTTAGGAGCGGGGTACAGGCACATTTGTGAGTGTGGCAGTGGGAAGAAGAGAGTAGTAGTAGTTTACTTTCTAGTATTTCCTTGGTAAATGTAAACCTAGTCGTACTTCACTGGATGTTGCTTGTCCTTATCTCCTCATTCTACCTAAAAGTAGGAGGTACAGACGAGAAGACTCTTTACCCTACAAGAAAAGCAAGCGTATTTTTAACAGGAGGCTTGAGCCTCCAGGATAGAGTTCACTCAGATTGACTTACCTAGTTGATTTTGAGGTTAAGTACCTGGAGATTGCTGGGCACGGCTGCTAGGAAAGCTTCTTTACATTTATAAGCTGTAAGGAGGAGAACAGAAATGCAAGTCTCAGCAAGCCTGTGTTATAGGGGTTGGTTCTAAATGTTTGACTCAGTGATACCCAGGGCCTTCTCCTGGGACATTCTTAGGGTGGCCTCATGTCCAGAAACTCCAGTATAGCGATGTCTCACAGACCGTACTAACTGTGGATTCATTTTGCAAAAGCCCATAAGACACTGCAGATCTTTGCAGTTATTTGATTATTCAGTTTAATTTTAACCACAGATATTTGCATGGGATTTCTCTTATTTCATTTGTTATATTTATTTATAACTTGACATTATTTCAACAAATCGCACTTTGGATATGCTAAACCTAAGCAGCTGGGAAATAAATAGAACTTTTAAAAGTAGATTTTACCTTTTCTTATGGGTTTTCTGGACTAAAACATCAAAAATAAGTTGATGTCATCTGTAAATTTACATGATATATTTATGGTCTCTAAAACCATATACAACTATATATAATACAATAAGCATGTACAATGAGTTATATGTATATAGATTATAAATTGATATACGATAGATCTAAAAACAATTTGCTGATTTTTAAAAGAGAAAGTCTCAATTCTTCTGTGTTGCATATTGGATGTAAATGAAAAAATAGAGACTGAATTATTGACAAAACACACAATTTGAAGAAGATGGAATTTTTTTCTTGAGTAGGGAGAGAAGAGTTTGTATAAATATCATCAAATGTTATCAATATTTATAAACTATTTTGTAGTTTAAAAAAAGTTCTTTTGGTCTTCTTTTGCTGGGGAAGATTTGCCCTGAGCTAACATCTGTTGCCAATCTTGCTCTTTTTCATGTGAGCTGTCACCAAAGGATGGCCACTGACAGATACATGATGTGGTTCCACTCCTGGGAACCAAAACACCAGCTGCCAAAGTGGAGCATGCTGAACTTTAACCACCAGGCCATTGGTGCTGGCCCTAAAACAGGTTTTTTGAATCATTCTTTGTATAACCTTCTGTGGTAGTTAAGGCAGGCATTACTGTTTTATATTCATTTTACAGATGAGGAAACTGAGGATCAGAATATTTAAATGACTTTGTTTCACAAAGTAAGAAAATGGCAGAGCTAGAATTTGAACCCAATTTCTCTTGCACCCCACTAAATGGATTATGTATGTTTATGAACATACATCAAAATTTACACATATTTACACACACGTATGCAATAATATAGGTTGATTTTATGTAACCCATAATCACATATCTAATTGAGTGTATGTCTATAGAAATGAGTATACTAGTAATTATTTAGATTTTAAGCAAAATTTCTTATATTTTTATAGATACAAATGTATATTTATATATCTTTTTCCATCTACCTATCAAACTTCCATTTGCTGTCTAGAAGTATGTTTGCATCTAGTACATGTTTTGATAAAAAATATTTAAAAGATTATAGCTAATAAAGATGCCTTTAGGTTTTTGAAAGTTGAACAAACATAGAGCCTTAGCATTCAAACCTGGCATTTTACCCACTCTCTTTTTGGAGCTAAAAGGATTCAGCAGTTAAAATTCCTTGAAACTTTATGAGGAAGAGCCAAGACAGAGAAAATAGTGTATATACATAATCCACCCTCGACCTCAACAAAGCTTTTGATAAAGTGCAACATATAAAACTCATCTGTAGACTCGAGGGCAAAGAATTTATGAAAAAATCCAAATGGCCGGGAGTTTAAAAGGCAGCATGTGCATGTAAGTGGAAAGGAGATGATGGATGTAGGCAAAGCAGAGAAGGTCTCCAGGATTAGTGACTTTCTAATACTGATCCAGCAGAAGGAAACGGCCAAATGGAAGAAGAGTCAAAAATACCAAACTACAAAAGCTCAGGCCTCAACTCACAAAAGGCAAAAATGCTTTAACAGAGAGCCAAACTCTCAGTGAGGGACAGCTAAACAAGCAGTTGAATAATCTAGCACACAAGTGCTCAAACACGCAAACAGTCAGACTGCCTCCATCACCGCTCAGTGCACAGAGCATGAGTCAGAAGAAATGATTTCAGCACCATTGAAAGGAAAAGCCGTGTGGGGCTAATTCTGGCTGACTTAACACAAATAAGGATCTCAGAGAAAATGAGAAGTTTACGGCAGACAGGAGATAAAGTTATTCAGTGACTCAAGGAAACTCATTATAGAGGAAAAACTCAAAAACTAGGTGTGTCTGTCCTGACCTTGTTGGGGGAAGCAAGGACAACAGGTGTTGCTAGGGTGGATACCCTGAAGGGATCGGCATTGATAACAATTGAGAAGCACAAAATCCTCAAGAGAGGCAAGCATGAACAACATCTAATTGATATCTCTCATCCCTCTCCTGATATTAGTTAATATTGGAAAGAAAGGGTTCTGAGACGTGATTAAGATGAATGCAAACAGCCTACATATGGACCTGATTAAGAATTGAGAGGGAAACAAATAGCCTCTCATGAAGGCACTTTTAATTTTTACTTTATCCGGACTTTTGCTGACCCTGACCCTTTACTTAAGCAGAAAAAAATGTGCCCCTATATTGTCGGGAACTGGGATGTGAATTCAGGCTCTAAGTAGACTTTATCTCCAACTAAGTTTTAATATCAGGGAAATTTTTTTCATTGTTTATTCTTGGTATTAAAATACTACATGAAATGATGAAACCTAAGTAGTTTGTTCTAACTGCTGTTCAAACACCACATTTCAGCTGTTACACACCACACTTATGACTCTTAGACTCAGACCCAAAATAATCTCAGGGATGAGACTATGTGAGAGCTCTCAGATGTCTGCTCCCTCTCTTGTTTAAGTCATTTGCATCTAGATCACAGTGATTTCAGCTTTTAGTGAAGGAGAACTGAAAGAAAAAAGTGCTCAAATCTTATAAACCCAGGTGAACCCTTTACAAACTTTATAAACCCAAAGATGAACAACAGCTAAAGGAAAATGCTCATTTGATGTGAAAGGTCGATCAGGACATCTCTTCAGAATATTTCTACACTCACCTTGGCATTCAAGAGGCAGCTTTGGATTCTATTAAAAAGAACCCTCAAGAAAGCCCAGAATTTGCCTAGAAAATAACTAGTGAAAACTGAATGCCCTTAAGCCTCACTATTCTGTTGTTACCAGTAAGGTCACATTAACAGTAATGTTCTTGGAGTTAGGAAGGCTTTTCTTAGAACACTATTACACTTAGACACCTTAATAAGAGAAATGCATATTGTATTTCCTAAAAACTTTAAATGTCTGTATAACCAAAGGCAATATTAACAGAGTTGAGAGAAAAGTGATAAAATGCTAAAATATAGTTTAAAACTATACAAAAACTTATTATCTTAATATAAAAGTCTACTATCTTAATATATAGAAGCCCTTGAAAATCAAAAAGAAAAGATTGATAATTGCAAGAGAATATGGACAAATAATAGAGACAAAACAATGTTCAATTGCTAATCAAGGCAATGCAAAATGAAATAATATATTTTGTCTCTCAGAAAAATAAGTTGTCAGTAATGTGAACTGAGCAGGGTGTGGGGGGAATGATAAAACCTCTTAGATGAGATTTTAAATTGGAATATTTCTAGAGGGAAATTTAGTAAGATGACTAAAAACTTTAAATGTATATATTTTGCCTCAGCAATTCCACTTGTAGGACTATATTCCAATCAAATGATTGGACGAGCACACAAAGATTGTGTGTACATACGTAGGAATTTTATAACAATTAAATGATACAGAAAGATTGAAAAAGTTCTTAATATTTATCAGTGAAGTTTGGTTAAATAAAGTATGGTAGAGTTACAAAATGAAATGCTATAAACCCTTCAAAAGGGTAACGTAATTATTATGTAGAGTTTTTTCCTGAATGCAAGGATGGTTGAACACTAGGAAATTGAAGAATATAATTTCTTATATTAATATATGAAAGATCATATGAGTATATCTATGAATGTTTGTTATAGACTCGATAATGCCCCTCCCCAAAGGAAATTCAGACAATGAGACCATGTAGACAAAGATTAGAAGGATGCAACCAAAAGCCAAGGAATGTCAGTAGCTGCCAGAAGCTAAAAGAGGCAAGGAATGGATTTTCCTCTAGACTCCAGACGAACACAGGCCTGCAGACGTCTTGATTTCAGTTCAGCGAAACTACTTTTGAACTTCTGGCTTCCGGAACTGTGACAGAATAAATTTCTGTCGTTTTAAGCCGCCAAGTTTCTGGTAATTTGTTATAGCAGGCACAAGAAACTAATACAGATTTGGTACCAAGAATGGGATGCTATTGTAATACATAAAAATGTGGCAGTGGCTTTGGGACTGAATAATGGATAGAGGCTGAAAGAATTTTGAGGTGCATGATAGAAAAAGCTTAGATTGCCTTAAACAGACTATCGGTAGAGAAACGGATATTCAAGATGCTGCTGGTGAGGGCTAAGAAGAAAGTGAGCAGTGTGATAGAGAAAGCCTATATTGTCTTAGAGAACACAAAAATTGTCATAAACAAGATGTTGGTAGAAATATGAATGTTAAAGCTGCTTCTGGTGAGGGCTCAAAAGGAAGTGAGAAACATGATTTTGAAAACTGGAGGAAAGGGGATCCTTGTTATATAATGGTAGAAAGTTTAGATGAATTGTATCCTATAAGGTTGTATGGAAAGCAGAACTTGTGATGACCACGGATATTTAGCTGAAGAGATTTCCAAGCAAAATGTTGAAAGTTCAGCCTGGTTTTTCTCTTGCTATTTGTAGCAAAATGGGAGAAGAAAGAGATAAATTGAGGGAAGAACTGTTACGTAAAAAGGAACCAGGACTTGATGATTTCGGAAATTCTCAGCCTATCCAGACTGCAAAAGACACCAAAATTAATGGATTCACTGTTAGGAAAATGTGCTCTGGAAAGAAGACCAAGGGTGTAGCTGGACAAGCTTTTGCAGAATAGACTAGGTGTGTGACTCATGGATACCCTCAACTGTCTCAGCAGAAGGGAGGAATAAAGAAGGGGGGATCCAGGAAAGAGCTTTGGAAGACTATCTTGTCTAATGGTGTGAATCTCGTGAAATAATGGGAGATTCACAAAGTTTTTGAAAATGTCATACCAACACTGCTAGTTGGCACTGAAAAGAACAAAGAAAGAAGGAAATGAAATGAGGTTATTGGACTCCCCAAATTCTACAAGCAAGAAACAGAATGACAAAACCACTCAGCTGCAAACGTGCTACCCTTCAAGAAAGAGGAAGAATGACTCTGAGGGCAGAACCTTGGGCCCAAAGGGTAGAGCCATGGAAATGTGTATAGTTTTATAAGCACATATTTTTACATAAATAGCATTTGATCTCATTCTATTTCTTTTTTTATTCAACACTATGATTTTAAAATTTAACCACGTTGCTATGTATACATCTAGTCTGTTGCTCCCATCTCCCAATCCTTCCAGTGGATATTCTTGTATATGCCCCTTGTCATGATCGGATTAGCTCTTCACGGTAGCACAAGGGAGGATTGTAATTCCTGACCCCTTTGTGATCAGGTGGACCATGTACCTAGTTCTGGCCAATGAATTGTATGAAGGGTGACATGGTGTCACTTCTGAGGTAGAGCATTTAATTGCCCATTCAGGACTCCCAAAACACGCTTTTCTCTCTGGTACAGGGATAAGCATGTTCAGAAAAGGCCTGCTTTATGAGCATGAGTCCCAAAGAGATTTGATGAGTAGAGACTAAAAGTTGGAATGGGAAAATGTTGAAATGTTAAATGTTTGAATGATATGCTTTCTGGTAGTCTTGTTTTCCTTTTTGATATTTGTTGAGCACTCACTAGGTGCCAGGTATGGTGCAAAGTGCTTATTTTATTTAATTCTTACAGCATTGCTTTGAGGAAGATACCACTAGGAATTCCATTTTACAGAAAAGCAAATTGAGGCTCCGAGAGGCCATGTAAATTTCCCAAGGTCTTAGAGCTAATAAGCAACAGAAATTGGATTCCAATCAGGTGGTCCATCTTCAGAATGTCATTGTTTGTAGATAAAGGATAGTACAAGTTCAGGGTTCAACTGATTGACATGTGTTTATTGAGCATCTATGTATGTGTCACACACCAAACAAGCCCTGCCCTTCGGAAAGGTCATCATTTCTTAGATGTATATATTTCTTTTAATATTAAAATAGTAAATAGCTTTCCTTTTTACTTACTCCATAAGCATTTATTGAATACTTACATTATGCTAGATGTTATGTTAGATGCTGGGACTTGGCGACAAACAAGAAAGGAGAGGTCTCTGTACTCCTGGAGCTTATAGGAGGAGACAGTGAATCCCTAAATATCACAAGTGTAAATTAATTGTGTGCATGCATCCAAGGAGAAATACAGGGTTCTCTGGGAACAAATAAAGGGGGATCTATCCTAGTGTGGGATCAGGGGAGTGGACTGGGGAAGGAGTCCCTGAAGAACAAACATTTGAATTGAGACCTGGGAGATGAGTTGACCTCAGCCAAGCAAAGAAGTGGACGAGAACATGCCAGCCAGCAGGAATGGCATGGATGTTAGGAAAGATAGCGTGCATTTATGCAGCAAATCCCTATCGACCACAGGGTTGTCTCTTTGAAGAGGAAATAAATAGAGAAAGCATTAAGTTCCCATAGGATTTAACAAAAGCCCACAAGTTCTTACTCAATATGTCCCATTTTAGCGATTAACTTCATGAGGTTAATCTCTTAAGATAGAAGACTATAAAAAACCCTTTGTTATAACACTATAGTTTGTCATCATGGGATTATTTTAATTAAAGTACTTGATAAAACCTTAATTGTTAAGTGTTTAATTAAAGTATTTGATTCAAATCAAATCACAGAAATCAGTTTTTTCTAATGTTCTTCAAATACACACACACACTCATATTCACACAGTTACACTGATACATTCTCACACATATACACAGTAACACACTCTCACTAATACATGTACTCATAGGCACAGACCCACATTCATGTATGCACATTCATACACCATCATGCATATTCATATGCAATAGTGCACCCTCACATACACAATCATATAAACACATACATGCTCACACATGTTCTCAGGTACACACACACTCACATTCTAAGGAGTGTAATGTATACACATGCACTTTGCACCTAGAAGCACAACTCATTTATTTATTCAATAGTTTTACAAATACTTATTGATAATATACCAGGTGCCAAGTTCTAGAGATATAATAAAAGCAAGAGTCATCTCTGGCCTCATGAGGCTGACATTCTAGTGGGACGTATGGAGACTCAATGAGAAAGTTACAAATGAAGATTATAATTTCAGATTGTGATGAACGGCATGGAGAAATAAGGCAGGCGGTGCGAGAACAGTTCCCCGGGGGCAGATGGGGAAGTCTTCTCTGGAAGGCAGCATTTGATCTGAGGCCTGCATGATGATAATGAGCCAACCATTCAGAGAGAGGGAGAAACAACAGTGCAGGCTGAGGAGAGGAAGTGCCTGAAGAAAGGGCTGGATGGAGACAAGGAAGTGAAATGTGGTCCTGTGGCTAAACTTTGGTGAGCAAGGAGGACACATGGTATAAGATGAAGCTAGGAAGAGAGACAGGAGTCAAATTAAACCAGGGCTTCTAGGCCATGGGGCCGGGTTTGAATTTATTCTAAGAACAAAGAGAAATAATGGACAGTTTATAAGTGTCCTCACTTGATAAGATTTGTAGTTTTAGAAGTCTTCTGGCTACAGTTTAGGGAATGGACCGGAGAGGATAGGGTTGAAGCAGGGGACCCATGAGGAGGCGGATGCAGTTGGCCAGGAGAGAGATGATGGTGGTTTGGGCACGAGTGATCACAGTGGAAGTGGGAGAAGAGGACGGATTTAGGACTTAACATGGAAAGTAAGAAAGACAGGACTTTGTCAGATATTTGATGAGGTGATGAGATTGGGTAGGGTTAAGGATGCCTCCCAGGTCCTTTGCTTGAGTGTCTGCAAGTATTGTAGCTAGCTTTCTCTAATCACTGTCTGTGTTATAGTAATGGCTTATACTTATCCAGTGCTTACTGTGTGCCAAGTATGTGCTTTATACATATTATCTCATTTATTCTTTACAACAACTCTGTGAGGTAGGTCCTGTTATTATCTCTGTCTTAGAGATGAAGAAAGTAAGGCTCAGTGAGGTTAACTTCCTCAGTTCCAAGGACTCGTATGTAAGTGATGAAACCAGAATTTAAATGCAAGAACTCTGAACCCAGAGCCACCTCAGTGAGACACTGAATAATTATACTTCAGGAACCCATCACTCCACATTTGAATTGCCAGCATTCTTGTTACTAACTTTTCTTTTGTCCTCAAGTTGACTCAAATGGTGATCAGGTCACTGCAGTTTGTATTCTCACCTTAGATATGGAAGAACAAGAAAAGTACTAACAATTCATCTTTCTATTTGTGCTAGAAAAAAGGTAGTGCAGGTGGATTGAAATTATAAATGGAAATGAAGTTTGAGGATTGTGTTTGGGTTTTGTTTTGTCTCCAATTAATATAAATCAGATTTAGTCATATATAAATTATATATATATATCAAATGAACAATTTCAGAGACGAGTGCTTTGGGTGCAGTTGTTTGCCCCATTCCTAATTAGGGATGGGAACACACTGTTGGTGTGAATCAGAGCATGTTACTAAATATGATATTACTCTTAGTTGGATTGTTCCTTTTCTGATACTTCTAGGTCTCTTCCCCCTCCCCATTCAACAATGCACACATCCTTGACTCATGACCCTCCTTTCTTCACACTTACTCCCAATATCATCTGCTTCTGTGACTTCAATTCTCACCACCTGGCCAGTCCTGACACATCTGTCCCCTTGACCTTGCTCAGAGCTCTGAGTGGCACCTCTCGTCCACTCGCTCTAGGCAAGAGGGAGATGTAGGAAGAGCGTGAGTAGAGAGGAGAGTGGTGGGAGGTGATGAGGATGACGATGACGATGACGACGATGACGACAATTACTAGCCATGAAGGGAGGCAAGCCCTATGCAAAGTCCTATTTAAGCCATTTAAAGAATGTCTTATCTGCACTAGCCATGCAGGCTCTGTGAGCTTGGAGACAAACTAAGATTCTGAACATTGGACTGTTACTGTTTATAGATAGAGAGCATTCACTCTTCTGTGCTCAATTTAATATATATAATTGCACACACATTACATAGGGACCATAATCCCTATATCTAACACTTTAAGTCCCATCCCTTGTATATAAAGACAACAAACATAATTTAACCAGGGACAGTCCTGGGAGGCCAGTGGAAGCCACAGAGGAATGCCAGGCTGGAGGATTTACAAAATGGGGGAAAGAAGTCCTAACCCATTATACACTGTTTGGAAGATTTCTAAACAAAATAGAAATTACATTAGTGCCTAAAAGGAAGGATGAATGCATTCTTTACACTATGTCCAACCCTCTCAACTCCCTCTGTGCCATACCATGCTGTCTCCTTCAGAAAATAAAACAGCCAGCCAAAACATGAGGCAAGAATACAGACGGAATTAAAAACAGCGGAGAGGGAGGAGGGGAAAGACACCCATCAATTAATCCTCCCATTTTTCAAATCAGAGAAAACCTTGGCATTCAGCAATGATGAAACAATGCTGCTGACAGATACATCATGTTAGGATCCCAACAATCTAATTCTTCCATCAACAGAAAGGCAGGTAATTACCACATTGTCAGAAGGCTTAAACGTACAGGAGGGAATGCCATACAAGTACTGGTGCTGCATTATCTGACTCATTCCTAGTTAAAGACGTAGAACAATGTTCTAAATGATCAGCACTCCTAGAGAGGGTTGGGATGGGGGTGGAGGGAGTAGGGTAAAATCCAGCAGGGCAATTCTTCCTAGGAGAGGAGTGTCTTTTGATTAAAAAACAGAAAAATGTGATGGGTCATATCAGCTGTGGAAAGACAGGCCTTAGGATATGGCCAGTTGTGAGATAAAGAGGTAAATAAAGAGGGCATTGAATTGTTCTGCATAATAAAATGGGAAGAATTTTTAATTTTCAGGGACAAGCATGAGAGAAGGATATCTCATCTCTGGACAGACCAGAGATGAAAGGAGAAGGAGGAAGATGATGTTCAAGGAAAAGTCACAAAATGACTAATTCTCAATAGCACAAATAGCCAAAGGACTTTTAAGAACATAAATGTCTAACATTAATCGAATCTGTTGTGCTATAACTCAGTGTAACTATTCACCAAATCAACAATAAAGGTCTATGACACAACTATCTTTGATAACTGCCTTGTTTGGATTGTGTTTGGAGAATTTTAAAGAAGGTTCTAGTCTATGTTGAGTCAACAAAAGAAAGAAAAGGGAACTTCCATAAAGAGGTCAGAGATAAATGAGATCAAAATTTAGCAGAAGCCAAAAATCTGAACTGGATGTGACTACAAGAAATAAGTCCACAGGATCCTCAAAGATACACGCTGCGATACACACTGGCTTTTCTACCTTAGTGAGATGGAGGCTCAAATTATTTGAATTTAAGTGTTAAAACCCTTAATGCTAGAAGGCTGGGGCTTACATCTGAATTATATTGCATACATCAAAGAATTGTTTACTCTTCCCCATTGTTTAGAATAGCTTAAAATGGAAATAAATACTCAACAATAGAATGATGATTAAGAAAAAAATAACACATCTGCTAGATAGAAAATTCTGCAGTCAATAAAATAATATTTACAAGGGATTTAAAATAAAATGACAAAAGACTGTTATGTTGTTTAAGATGAAAATAAATGATAAAAATTGGATACACAATATGATTGGAACTCTGTATTACCTAAATTCATCCTAGGAATAAAGAAATGACTTGATTCTAAGAAATTTATTAATATACTTCCACCAATTAATAGATCAAAGAAGCAAAATGCATTCATTTCCATAGATACTAAAAATACAACATGTATTCTTGCTTTTTATAACTCATTAATGTAATAATAGATGGATACTTCCTTAACATGATTTTCCATCTAAAGCCAAAAGCCAAGATCTTGCTTAATGTTGGATAACTAAGTACATCCCTATTAAAGTCAAGTACAATTTAACATTGTTCAAGCTGCACTAATTGGCCAATGCAGTAGGCTAGAAAACTAGCAAAAAATCATAAATAATCTTGGTATACGTTAATAGAGAGCTGATTAAGTAAGTGATAGAACACACACACAGTAGAATACCAAGAGGCATCTGCAGATGAGGGACTAATTCCATGTTGCTAAGATAAAAATGAAGAACAAGGTGTAGAGCATTGAAAACATTATATACATAGCACCCTTCTATTCGTATGGGAAAGAAAGGAAGTTTGTATGTACACAGACTGTTTCAAAAGGAGGAGATGTGAAACAGATAATAAGGGGAAGATGAGGAATCTAAGATCTGGGACGGGAGGGAAATTTTTCATATAAATCCTTTTTTTACTGTTTGGGTTTACGATTTGTATGTATTACTTTTCCAATTAAGAGAAACTAAGAATTAAAAGAAAAAAAACTATCACAGGTCAAAAAGTAATGGGAAACTAAATATCCAGTAATAAAAAACTGGTTAAATGAACTATGGTAAATGTACTTCAGGAAATTTTATGCAGCCATAAAAATTATACGTATAAAAGTAAAATAAAATGAAAACATACACTGTTTTGCTTGATGAATGAAATGATGAATCCCAAGTGGGAGGAGAAACAGGATAAAAATTGAGGATACTGAATAATCATAATTAAATAACACTACCCAAATATATATATATAAAGAAAAAAATGTCAGAAGGAAAGAAAGGAAAACGTAATAGTGGTATTTTCTGCTTGGTGGTATTACAATGTATAGTTTAAAACAATTCCTTCTATTTTTCTGATTTTCAGAAATTTATATGATAAATATGCAGTAATTTAAAATGAAAAAATTATTTTAATTTAGGAAGCAAAATGCTCTATCTAACCTTCTGAAGAAAAGTGGAAAATAGAAAAGGAATTACTCCCCAAAAGTGGTTCATGCAGATCCTACAGTGTGGGCACAATTTCCTTAATGTTCACCCTAAACTCAACTGTTGATTTTGAGTTTTCCTTGCAAAATAAACAGCGAGCCAAAAGTAAAACACTGAAAAAATTGAACTTGATCTGATTTATTCTAAAAGCAGAGACTTGCCTACGGCAAAATCTTTTAGGAAAACATTCCAACAGCTCAAAGAAAGTTGTGAGCTTATACTTAACCCAGGCGAATTTTCATTCATAAAATTCTTTCCTGCTCCTATTACAACATCACGAAAAAATTAAAAACTGCTGCCCTTGGACTTTCGATTTAGTATGCGTATGCTTTGTAGGAAATAAGTAAGTGGCCTTGTGAAAAATGTATAAGGCCCTCAATTAGCGTTTGCTCATGTGTTGTTTTAGTAAATATGTTTGAAGTCAATTGGAATCAATGTTGGAAATCAAGTCTTACTAAATAAAGGGATTTTGTTGTCTAACACATATTTAGATTTTTTTAGATTAAAGACCAAACTGTCAGGCCTATGGTAAGTAAATTTGTTGTCAGTTTCAGTATTTACCATTGATTGGTGAATTTCACCTCAGATACCAAATCACCTGTTCTAGTCAAACTCTCTGCCCACTTAAACGTTCTTCACAAGAGCGGTGCTCATCTTTCTTTCTTTTTTTTTCTTTCTTTATACAAAACAGTGAGCTGATTTTTCTTTTGCTAATTTACAAACAACAAAATATTTCCCCTCTGCATTTGAATTATTATGTTTTTTAAATTATGTCTCCAAAATTTTGAGAGGAGAAATAAAACAAATGCCCAAAGACTCCTTATTCATATCAAGTATTCAGTAAATCTTTCAGTATCCTCAGTCATCTACATTCCCCTCAACACACACACAATTCCTAGGCAACGTACCTGTGTCTCCAGGCGGAGTACCGCAACATATCATTTCAGTCCCACGTCATTCCCCTGTTCATTATGTTCTTCCCAGTGCCTTGTCTTCTCTTCTTGGCCTGAATTGTTTTGGCTTAAGGTCTCTCATGAGGTAGGTGGCAGTCAAGCTGTCAGCTGATACTGCAGTCATCTCAGGACCTGACTGGCATTAAAGAATCCACTTACAAGCCACTCTCGTGGTGGTTGCTTGTTAGCCAAGGCCCCCCCTCCTTCCTACATGGGCCTCTCCATAAGCTGTCTGAGTGGTCACACCACTGGCTTTCTCAGAGTCATTAATGAGAGAGGGGGAGAAGACGACAAAAGCCACAAGGATGTGAATACCAGGAGTGGGGATTATTGGGAGTTATCTTGGAGGCTGGCTATCCTCTAAGCCACCAGCCTTGGAAGCCCAGACTGAGTTCCAGCTTCTCCTAGAGGTTTTCTTTAACCACTGCTCCATGATTTCTCTCTTCTCAGAACACCTTTAGAACAAAGTCTCTACCATACTTGGCTTTTAATAATGCGTTTTTTGAAATTTTTGATTTGTTTCATTTTATTTTATTTTTGTTTTGGTTTGGTTTTTTGGTGAGGAAAACTGGCCCTGACCTAACATCTGTTGCCAGTCTCCCTCTTTTTGCTTGAGGAAAATTGTCCTGAGTTAACATCTGTGCCAATCTTCCTCTATTTTGTATCTGGGACACAGCCACGCACCACAGCACAGCTTGATGAGCGGTGAATAGGTCCGTGCCCAGGATCTGGGCCTGTGAACCCTGGGCTGCCGAGGCAGAGCATGCACTTAACTACTACACCACTGGGCCGGCATCTAATTTGTTTCATTTTAAACAATCCTTCCCAGTGCAATGTAAGCTTCTTAAGTGCAGTAACTAAGACTCAATATATTTCATAATTCCTATCTCAATTTTAGCAATTTTGGGCTTAGTAAATATAGGGGTCAGTCTACTTTAGATAACCTAGTTCAGTGATTCTCAACACTGAATGCCAACTAAAATCATCTTAGGAGCTTTTAAAAAATACTGATGGACACCGGAATTTATTTAAATGCTTCCCAGGTGATTCCAATGGGCAGTCAGTGGCTTAGAATATTTCCTGCCTCCATCATAAGATTAAGAAGAACCTATTTTGAATTATGGATTGTGTTCATTATCCTACAATTCTACCAAACAAAACATTTGCTATTTTTGATACAGTTCTCTTAGTTAAAAGAATTGGGACACTGATTAACAGAATCTAGTTTTTTCTCAGATATAGCTTTTACTTCATACTCTGTCAGAAATGGAAATATGCATACTTTTCTAAAATGTGCAATTATCATGTCATCTAATAGAAAAATTAAATCACTAAATATAACTAATAAAAAATTGCCCAAGAGTCATGACAATCAACTGAAATGGCTACAACTGCAGGTCATAAAATTATTTCTAATAGGCAAAATTAAACTTTATAGTTTGAAGATTGCTTTCAATTCAGCCATTTAGGATCTGTTAGGAGAGGAAGTGTCTATTTCACTTAAAGTCTTTAAATGTCTTCCTTCTTTTACATTGTCCATGAAGTTTGTAAATTCCCTACCAGTTCTGCTTCCAAAGCTTCCCCAGCACCCTCCATTTTCCCCCAACTGCAATCCTGAAAAGGATGGAGTAAAAAGGGCCCTTCTGATACAAAAGAGATTTTCAAAGTCATAGCTTCTATGGCTTGAGATGTCGCAAGGAAAAGAGATTCTTTACTGCCTGGTTAGAAAAATCAGCTGTTTTCAATGGCTTGTTTAATAGTGTTAGCCTTAGTTCTTTTGCCACTCTGATCCTCATCCTCTAATTTGAGGAAATAAGTAGTGAGCTCATTTGCCTCTTAAGGATAAGATGCTTCTGTGGTAGCAGGAGCTCTTTTGAAAAGGTTAACTAATTCAAGTCAAAGGCTAAAGTTTAGGACAATTATTCTCAAGTGTGGTGCCCATCCTTTACATTTTTTTGTAAAATACTTATCTGTGAACTACACCAGACTTAATCAGCATCTTACAACATAAAATTTGTGCCGATGGGCACGGAAAGAGATCAAGACAGAACTAAGCTTTGCTCAGCATCTCGGCACTCTAGGGTATTTCTGGAATCCTTCTCCATGTCCAGTGTAAATGGATCAGACTAACACGTAAAAAGTACATGACTGTTAAAAGTAAACTAAGGAAAGGTAAAATTGAAACACTTTAAAACAAAAACAGAAATTCTGGTTATCATTGATGTTCCTGATTTATACATGAAATAATGCAGAATTATAGAAGGCTTATAACAGTGCCTAATCATAGACCAAAACAGAACTGATCCAGAACCTTTTCCCCCACCACCACATAAAAAAAGAAATCCAGTAGATCTCCTCCATGCTAAAAAGCTTCAAAGCCAAATTTCTACCCCATGGCAGAAAACGAACAGGACTTAACATACATTTTGTATTCTAACCTTACTCCTGGCTCATGTCAAATGCTGTCTGAATTTCCTCTCATATTATGCCAGATTCTTTTGGTTGCATGTTATGGAGTGCTTAATTTTTAAAAAAGGACTTTATATACTTCCTAAAAATCAAAGTTTAGCAATTTCATTCTTTTTCTTCCCACTGAATTTTATAAAATAGAACAATATGCAATAAATTGTTTGCATAATTGTCCAAATATTGCTGTACAAGATGGCAATGTAGTCAAAATAAAACTATAGCCTGCAAACAGATCCAGAAAGTAAGTGCTTTAATTGTCCATTCAACTGATGAACGAAAATCTGAGTCTGGCAATAGAGTTCTGGTAGTATTAACATAAAATATATGAAAGTACAGATTTTTATTTATTTTTTATTTTTTTATTGAGTTATTGATAGGTTACAATCTTGTGAAATTTCAATTGTACATGTTTGTCAGTCATGTTGTAGGTGCACCACTTCACCCTTTGTGCCCACCCCCCACCCCACCTTTCCCCTGGTATCCACTAAACTGTTCTTAGTCCATAATTTTAAATTCTTCATATGAGTGGAGTCATACACAGATTATCTTTCTCTCGCTGGCTTATTTCACTTAACATAATTCTCTCAAGGTCCATCCATGTTATTGCAAATGGAATGATTTTGTTCTGTTTTCCAGCTGAGTAGTATTCCACTGTATATATGTACCACATCTTCTTTATCCATTCGTCTGTTGCTGGACACTTAGGTTGCTTCCACGTCTTGGCTATTGTAAACAGTGCTGCAATAAACACTGGGGTGCATAGGACTTTTGGGATTGCTGACTTCAAGCTCTTTGGATAAATACCCAGTAGTGGGATGGCTGGATCGTATGGTAGTTCTATTTTTAATTTTTTGAGGAATCTCCATACTGTTTTCCATAGTGGCTGCACAAGTTTGCATTCCCACCAGCAGTGTATGAGGGTTCCTTTTTCTCCGCAACCTCTCCAACATTTGTTGCTATTAGTTTTAGATATTTTTGTCATTCTAATGGGTGTAAGGTGATATCTTAGTGTAGTTTTGATTTGCATTTCCCTGATGATCAGCGATGATGAGCATCTTTTCATGTGTCTATTGGCCATCAGTATATCTTCTTTGGAGAAATGTCTGTTCATGTCTCTAGCCCATTTTTTGATTGGGTTGTTTGATGTTTTGTTGTTGAGTTGCGAGAGTTCTTTATATATTAAGGATATTAAGCCTTTGTCAGATATATGACTTGCAAATATTTTTTCCCAGTTAGTGGGTTGTTTTTTTGTTTCAATCCTGTTTTCATTTGCCTTGAAGAAGCTCTTTAATCTGATGAAGTCCCACTTGTTTATTCTTTCTATTGTTTCCCTTCTCTGAGAAGGCATGGTGTCCAAAAAGATCCTTTTAATACTGATGTCAAAGAGTGTACTGCCTACGTTTTCTTCCAGAAGCCTTATGGTTTCAGGTCTCACCTTTAGGTCTTTAATCCATTTTGAGTTTATTTTGGTGAGTGGTGAAAAGGAATGGTCAATTTTCATTCTTTTACATGTGGCTTTCCAGTTTTCCCAGCACCATTTGTTGAAAAGACTTTCTTTTCTCCATTGTATGCCCTCAGCTCCTTCGTCAAAGATAAGCTGTCCATAGATGTGTGGTTTTATTTCTGGGCTTTCAATTCTGTTCCATTGATCTGTGCACCTGTTTTTGTACCAGTACCATGCTGTTTTGATTACTGTAGCTTTGTAGTATGTTTTGAAGTTAGGGATTGTGATGCCTCCCGTTTTGTTCTTTTTTCTCAGGATTGCTTTAGAAATTCGGGGTCTTTTGTTGCCCCATAAGAATTTTAGGATTCTTTGTTCTAATTCTGTAAAGAATGTCATTGGGATTCTGATTGGGATGGCGTTGAATCTGTAGATTGCTTTAGGTAGAACGGACATTTTAACTGTTTATTCTTCCAATCCATGTACATGGAATGTCTTTCCATCTCCTTATGTCGTCATCCAATTCTCTCAGAAAGGCCTTGTAATTTTCATTATATAGGTCCTTCACTTCCTTAGTTAAATTTACCCCAAGGTATTTTATTCTTTTTGTTGCGATTGTGAATGGTATTTTATTCTTGAGTTCTTTTTCTGTTGGTTCATTACTGGAGTATAGAAATGCTACTGATTTATGCAAATTGATTTTATACCCTGCAACTTTGCTGTAGTTGTTGATTACTTCTAACAGTTTTCCAATGGATTCTTTGGGGTTTTCTATATATAAGATCATGTCGTCTGCAAACAGCGAGAGTTTCACTTCTTCCCTCCCTATTTGGATTCCTTTTATTCCTTTTTCTTGCCTGATTGCTCTGGCCCAGACCTCCAGTACTATGTTAAATAAGAGTGGTGATAGAGGGCATCCTTGTCTTGTTCCTGTTTTCAGGGGGATGGGGTTCAGTTTTTGCCCATTGAGTATGATGTTGGCTATGGGTTTGTCGTATATGGCCTTTATTATGTTGAGGTAGTTTCCTTCTATGCCCATTTTGTTCAGAGTTTTTATCATAAATGGCTGTTGGATCTTGTCAAATGCCTTCTCTGCATCTATTGAGATGATCATGTGGTTTTTATTCCTAGTTTGTTGATGTGGTGTATCACGTTGATTGATTTGTGGATGTTGAACCATCCCTGTGTCCCTGGTATGAATCCCACCTGATCCTGATGTATGATTCTTTTGATGAATTGCTGAATTCTGGTTGCCAAAATTTTGTTTAGAATTTTTGCATCTATGTTCATCAGTGATATTGGCCTGTAGTTCTCTTTTTTCGTGGTGTCCTTGTCAGGTTTTGGGATCAGCATGTTGTTGGTCTCATAGAATGTGTTAGGAAGTGCTCCATCTTCCCTAATTTTTTGGAATAGCTTGAAAAGGATAGGTATTAAATCCTCTCTGAAAGTTTGGTAGAATTCCCCAGGAAAGCCATCTGGTCCTGGGGTTTTATTCTTTGGGATGTTTTTGATTGCTGTTTCAATCTCTTTCCTTGTGATTGGTCTGTTCAAATTGTCTGCCTCTTCTTGAGTGAGCTTTGGGAGATTGTAGGAGTCCAAGAATTTATCCATTTCCTCTAGGTTATCCATGCTGTTGGCATATAGTTTTTTGTAGTATTCTCTTATAATCTGTTGTATTTCTGCAGAGCCTGTTGTGATTTCTCCTCACTCATTTCTGATTTTGTTTATTTGAGCTTTCTCCCTTTTTTTCTTTGTAAGTCTGGCTAGTGGTTTGTCAATTTTATTTATCTTCTCAAAAAACCAGCTCTTTGTCTCATTGATCCTTTCTACTGCCTTTTTCGTTTCAATAGTATTTATTTCTGCTCTGATTTTTATTATTTCTCTCCTTCTGCTGACTTTGGGCTTCATTTGTTCTTTTTTCTCTAGTTCAGTTAGGTGTGCTTTAAGGTTGCTTATTTGGGATTTTTCTTGTTTGTTAAGATGTGCCTGTATTGCGATGAATTTTCCTCTTAATACAGCTTTTGCTGTAGCCCATATGAGTTGGTATGGCATGCTATCGTTTTCATTTGTTTCCAGGTATTTTTTTATTTCTTCTTTAATTTCTTCAATGATCCATTGCTTGTTCAGTAGTGTGTTGTTTAGTTTCCACATCTTTGTGCCTTTCTCAGCTTTTTTCTTGTAATTAATTTCTAGCCTTATAGCACTATGATCTGAGAAGATGCTTGCTATTATTTCAATTTTTTTAAATTTGTAGAGGCTTGCCTTGTTTCCCAACGTATGGTCTATCCTAGAGAATGTTCCATGTGCACTTGAGAAGAATGTGTATTCAGCGCATGAAAGTACAGATTTTAAATCTGCACTCTGCTGAGAGGTTTTTCCTCAAACAGTTGAAATATAAATTTCTACAATTAAACATAACTACTATGTTACCTGAATTCATGTACTATATATTTTAGGTCTAAACATTTGACAGGTTAAGAAAACTAAGAGGAAACAATTGTGACTTAAATAGTGAGAAGTCAGAGATACAACTGAGAATTTCTTAAATAGGCAAAAACAAACCAAGAGAAACTCAAATGGAGTTGTGTTTGAAAACCGTATTTCCTGAAATATGCTTTAATAATCTCTGTAAATTGGAACAAGCCAATGGAGATAACCTCTACCCTGTTGAATATAAGATCTCAGATAGGGTGGCATCAAAAATGAAGGTGATGCTATAAAGTCAGTTTTCCCCAGTTTCTTCCTGGAAGTCATCCAAAGCAACACAGAAAAGGAGATAGAATAACACAAACTCTTTTTAGCAAAACAAGTACTAAAACAATAAACTAAAAAATAAGTGTAGGGTTCCCATAAGAGGGGAGGTCAAGCAGGGATGCATGCACAAAGAACAACAGAAAGAGTTACAGCTTCAGATCTTAGAAACAGTAAGCAAAACACACTTCTTAAAAATAAGGGGCACTCTCTTAGATGCAAAATCCAAATGCCTTGTGTGCAACAATGCAAATAGGATGCATTTGCTAGAGACAGGAACTCCTCTGGACCTGGTTTACTTCTGAAAATCAAAAGGAGGGCAACAAATAAGGAATCATGCAGATCCGCTATATTTTCAGGAAGAAGTCTTTCTTGCAGAAAGTGAGAGTAGAAATTTGGCATTGTGAAAAACCTCCATAATGCCTATCCTTATTGACTTTGAAAAGTGAAAGACTAGACAAATTTATATATGAAATTCTGGGTTCTCAAGATAATTTCAGCTAACCTGAACTACACTCATGAACTCTCCCATACACAAAACTCCTGAAAACAAGTGATCCTGGAGAAACTCATCTCCTTTAAAGATGAGTAATGAAAAAAAGAAGTATCATGAGAGCCCTACGAATATACTACAAGGAAAAGAAGAAAACAAACAAGAGGAAACAAATAAGAATATCTTACAAACAAAGACTATTAAGCAGAAAAATATTCTACCATAGCAGACAAATTGGGACCAAATTTTTCAACAGAAATTTAAAAAACTCAATCAAGCAATATCCTCTATGAAGAAAGAGCATGAAAAAGATATTGAAGAGATCATAAGACAATAGGAAGAGATAAAATATAAATTCAACTATAAAGTGAAAGAAAAACATAACAAAACCATCATAAAAATAAAGACAAAAGAGGAAGAAGCACAATGGAGAAAAGATTGCAGAAAACAATAAAATAAATAGAAGACATAAAAAAGTAAGGAAAATAAAATAGAAATAAAGAGGTAAAATGGAATAAAGACAAATTGACTAAAGATTTGCATAGAGGCTCAAAAGAAAAAAAGATGAAAAAGAACAAATAATTTATAATATAGTTCAAGTATATTTCACTGAAATAAAAGATTTGGATTCACATAGTGAAAGGAACTCTGTCAAAGAAATGTGTATTCAAAATATCCTAGCAAACTTATGGGATTTCAGTGAAAAAGAAACAATTATTTGGGTAACCAGGCAAAAAGATCAAGTTACTATTAAGGCCTGGCATGTGGGTGGGGGATCAAGCTTGTCTGAGAATTTTCTATAGAAAAGTTCAAAGCTAGAGATTGCAGAGGAATTCTACAACATCCTCAAGAAAAGAAAATGAAGCAGGGAGGGCACTAAAAATTTTATACCTAGCCAAACTATGATTTTAAAAAATAAAGCAATATGCAAGAACTCAGGAAATACTAAAACTATAAGAGCTCAGAAAATATTATTCCCATGGGTCCATCCTGTGTAATCTACTAGAATAAGAAAAACTGTAGAAAAAAATGATTGATGTTGAGCATTGATTCTTTAACATTGAAAATTAAGAAAAGATGTAAGATTTGAGTTACAAAAGAGTGAAATTAATACGACTAACAAAAGATGGAAACGCAGGGCCAAAGGTCAGAAGTAGTGTAAATTTTTCAATTCTCTCATCTTTAATAGCTGTAGTTGAAAGGACATCACTAAAAGCTAACAAATCATTAATACAGATATAATTACATATATAGAGGTTAATAGCATGAAATATAATATAATTAAAAATCAAATGATAGAGGAGAAGGAACAGAGAAGAAAAAAGGAAATGTAAATTTATCATTACTTATGATAACAACTTAGGTATGTTTAAAGAAATAGGGAAATAGAAGATTAAGGAATTACATGATGTTCTTATTAGAAAGGTATTCATTAGAACAAAAATATAAATTTCCTAATTACCAGAAGAAATGAATAAATATGCAGATGGGAGGGAAAAATTCTACATTTGAAAGATTTTTAACATGTATAAAAACAAAAAGCAAAACATAAAATAATATGACTAAGACCAAATATGTTTATCATCATAATAAATATGTTGACTCATTCTTTAAGAGAAAGTGAAACCTAACTCTATAGTGTAGAAAAAATACTGTACTTGAAACAAACTGATTCAGAAGGGAAAAGAGAAGGATGAGAAAAATTTCCTAAGAAAATACAAGTAACCAAACAGTGAAGGTCACAATTTTAATATCAGCAAAGATTGAATCCAGCCTCCAAATCACTAAATGAGACAAAGGAGTTTACTTATAAAACCAGATGGTAAAATTTAAAAAAGAAAATATAATAGTTATGAATGCCTGTATACCAATGCCAACTTAAAAAGCAAATTTGCCTATTTTATCTCAAAATTAATTTATTTGGGAATAGCCAAAAGAATCACAGTTCATGATGTGCACGCTATGGCAAACCATAGGCAAATTCAGAAAAGAAAGGAGAGAGATGCTTTTGTAGAGAAAAAAGGGGAGTAGGGAGGGGCCATTCTAAATGGGGATTCATTGGGGGAAAGGAGCAGTTCTGGGCGGCAACGACTTCTCATTGGCTGAGCTGTTGCTGGGTGGGGAGAGAAGTCTTGGTTCAGCAGTACTTTCACTTCCTGTCAAAGATGCAGCCCTCTCTGTAACTGACCATGTGTGATAGGGCAAGAGTGCTCCCCTTACAGGCCTTCCCGACTCCAATTTAGTTAAAATTTCTTTTATTAATTTCCATGCTAAATAACTTGGGCACGTTATTCAAAAGACAGAAATTGTTGAAAAAGAGTCCCACTTCTCTTTAGGATATAAGAAATCACAAGAGAATGTTTCTCCCATCCTAAAAATGAGATACAGCTGGATAATCTAAGAAAAAAAAACAAAAACTCTTTCTGGAACCTCTCAGAGAGCTGAGGTTACAAGCAATCTATTGAACTGAATTTTAAAAACTGACAAGTTCCGCTAAGGAGAGGCAGGGCACACAACTTGCTTCACGAACTTTGGCAGAGAACTAGAGGAAGAGGCAGCTTCCGTAAGAGCAGGTAAGAAAATATTTTGTTAGTTGTGCGCTATTTGTGTCTTTTGTTCTGTGTTTTTTTCTTTACCTGCCTTCTTTTAGATTAACTGAATATTTTAATGATGTTAATCACCTCCACTATTGCCTTCTTAGTTTTACTCTTTTTTTGTTTTTAGTTGTTCCTCTAGGTTTTCCGATATATATCTTTATTATCACCTTTTACTTAAATAACTTTGCATCACTTAAGTATATTGTAAGAAACTTACAACAGTATATTTACATTTCCTCTCTTTCATAGTTTATAAATTGTTGAATTATGTTTAATTCTACATATTTTACAATCTTCACAATACCGTGTTACTATTTAGCTTGAGATAGTCAATTATCTTTTCATGAATTTTCCTAAAATTACCTGAGAAGAGACGGAAAATCTGAATGACCAATTACCATAGGATAAATAAAATTATCAAATAGCTATTCCTCCAGTAATACCAGACTGTGAGGGTTTCAAAAATTAGTTCTATAAGGAATATATAATCCAATATATGAAATTATTCTAGAATATAGCAAAAAAAGGAAATCTTCTAAATCCTTTTTATAAAATAGTCATGTCATTGATACCAATGTATAAAATACATTTCACACAAAAAAAGGAAAACTAGTAGCCAATTTCCCTGAAAAAAATCTCAGACAAAATATTAGCAAACAGAATCCATCAGCACATTCCAAGAATAGTACAAGAATATGACTGAGTGGGGTTGGATTATTCTGGTTCTACAAGAATGGCTTAATATTAAGAAACCTAATAATACAGACATAAAAGTGAAACAGAAAAGCAACAGAGAAAACTCAGATGGTCACTTTATTAATTAGGCAGCAAGTTTACTTGCTGTAAAAAAGTACTCCAAATAATAGTAGCTTAAACAAAATAAAAGTTTACTTCTCTCTCTGAAATAGATTGAGCACAAGCAGTTAAGAAATGACATAGTGGCACCCTCTTGTTGGGAAGCTTATGGACCCACCCCAAATTAGAAAATTTTATTAGTAAATGAAGAAAGGGAGAATAGCTATTGGGGGAATATCAAATAGTATCTGCCATAGTCGTCTCCATTAAGCATGATAATAAGACATTTTTTTAAAACCTGCAATCCTTGTTTTTTTAAAAAAAATTAAGGTAAATAATAGGATAAATACAATAAAAATTATTACAGGATATGTATCTCATTCTAAAAGCCTTAAACATAGTTGTTAATAAAATACTAGAAGCACCATGATTAAAATCAGAAATAAGACAGGATACCCACAATGACCACAATTACTTAACAATTTTCTTGCAGGTACTAGCCATTACAAACAAAAATGTATGAATGATGGGGCCGGCCCGTGGCGGAGTGGTTAAGTTCGCGGGCTCCCCTTCAGTGGCATGGGATTTCGCCGGTTTGGATCCTGGGCGTGGATATGGCACTGCTCAACAAGCCATGCTGAGGCAGCATCCCACATGCCACAACTAGAAGGACCCACAACTACAAATACACAACTATGTACTGGGGGGCTTTGGGGAGAAAAAGGAAAAATAAAATCTTTAAAAAAAATGTATGAATGAGAGAAATAAAATTTGTAAAGGATAAAAAGAACTCATCAGTTATTTTGGTTATCTTTTGATGCATACAACCCCACACCTAAAAATTATGAACTTACCACTTATTATCTCTCATGATTATATGGGTTAAGTAGGCAGTTCTTTACTCTCTGGAATAATTCAAAGCTTATATTTTAAATCACTCAATTAGTTAACAATTCTAATATAAGATTCTAATATTAGACAATGCTTAACTATGTGGAGAAACATTTTCAATACTGGGTAAATTTTATCTGTAGGTCTTTGGAGGTTTTTGCTCACATATTCCCTCTATAACGTAGTTACCTAAAGCAGAATAGTAGGACAATATTTAGTTTGTCCTCTTTTAACTAAATGATGAATATGTTTCAAACCCAAGATTTCTGTGGTTAAGTTTTTAGGATGACTTTTTCAACTTGGTTCACAAAGTAATATTAGGACTCATGTATTTATACTTCCAGACACAGCACAGAAGCAGAAGCTTGATGAGGAGCCTGGCTTCAGAGAAGTGAAGATGGTGTAGACGGATTACCAGATTGTCACGGCAGAAGAAAGGTAGATGTTCTGTATGCGAACCTTCACTGGGCACATTTAAATAATTTCTGGCTGTCACATAACACCATTTGAATTGATTATTTGTTGTTATTTTAAGCTTACTTCATCAATTTTAGAGGTTTTTTCAGACACATAGAAATGTTCCTATGTTTTATCCCATAACTTGCTTAAAGTATTTGGCTCTCTTTGATGTGGAATATATCCAACTTGGAACCAAAAATGAGAGTTATGTGAGATTTCAATAATACTTTCCTAAGGTAATCCACCCCTTTCATCAGAAGTATTCTGTCTTCTCTCAAATATAAAGACTACATCCAACATTTTCAAAAGAGGCAAACGTGTTTTTGACATTATATAGTTGTCTGGTGTTGAAAGGAACTGTATTATTTCTTTCTATCTCAGAAAACAAAGGACAGTAAGTCTAGAATAATGATAAACAGCATTTTTTGAGTGGGGACAATGGCCAACTCAAGAAAATAAAATGTCTTACTTTTTTGTCTGCCCCACATCTTTTCCTTTTGGAAACTGCATCTCTTGTATATCACATAATTCTGGTAAAATTGTCAATTAAGGGGCAATTTACCTGCTCCAAAAATTGCATTGATCAAGCAGTGATAATCAGAGCTCTTTTTCAGTGATTGCAATGGAAACTTGGAGAGAAAGGGGGCCTGGATCCTTGTAGAGATTAAGATTTAAAACCAGATAGAAGTAGAAATGTTAGGATCCATTTTTCTTACTATGTGAAGTTGACAGAGAGGGACACAGAGGTGAGAGAGAGACATAGAGTGACAGACAGATGGACCCCAAGACATCATTTGAGCACTTGGATCAAGCTATACCTAAAGCATGGATTATAATGAAAATTTAAAGAATAGGGTAAAATGTTTAATTTCATTAAACTATTTTCGACTATTTTGAAAACAAACCTATTTGCAGGATATAGCTTTAAACTTAAAATTTTAAATGCCACACATCAACAGTTCTTAAACCTCTTTTCATATGCCACACTCATTAAAATTACACTTATGCACCTCATGAAAGCCTACAGTTCTGTTTTGTTAGTATTACCATCTTTATACAATGGTGATTTTGCCGTTATTTGAATATTTTGATATATTTTACCCATATTTTACAAAATTGAGTGAAAAACTGAATATTTAATGTGCTTAGATTAGTGGGTTTAGATAATTTTAAAATTAGGAAACAGAACCTCTTTTTGAGTTGACTGTTAAATTTTTAGGACTTCAACTTTCACATATATTTCTTAGGTACTTTATGAGAAAAAAATTAAGGAGCTAATCATAGGTAGTGTTAAAACAGTGAACATAACCCAAAGAAGATTATACATAACAGATCAATTAGAAAAACAGACACATAAAAAACTGCTACCATACTCTGCTACAACTATCTTGACATCAAAAATTTACTCATTTTTTAAAAGAAGCTGAATTTATTACGCGTTGGAGTAGTTGAGAGCTACAAGAATAAAAACAAAAGCCTCCACTCCAAAGATAATTCAAAATCTACATATTTAAATAGACTGATTTGTATAAAGAGGGAATTACATTACATTTAAGTAAATCAGTGACTAGTCTGCTCACATCAAGAATTGTAACATCAGCATAGAATTGAAAATGAGGGCATAAGAAAATACTAGCAAATTAAGCAATAATGAAACAAGACAAGTCGTAATTTAATTTAGAATGTATTTTAAATGATTTGTATTGTCTGCATAACCTCTTTTTAGCTGGGTAAAAGACTGAAAATGTTGAGTTCTTTTTTATATTCGTATTAATTAATTAAAATGATATAAGTACTTTATTCAACAACAGTTATCTACCTGTAAAAGCCAATAATCTTATACAACAAAGCTTATAAGTTATTGCTACCTCAAATCATGACAATAAATTATATCATTAATTCTAATATTTCTAACATAAAGCATGTATCTGTCATCAGTCTTTTTGTGGAAATATACATTTATACAAGTCAAGTTAGGAAGTGATTATTTTAACAAAAAGGATCTCTATAAAAGAATAATCCACATAATTCCTGTAAATGACAATCATCCATTATGTATTCTAAATACTATCTGATATTAATTACCTATTCCAGGAATTGTTTATTATATGACATTATATAACTAAAACCTCCTAATTAAAACTTTGGTATTTAATTGAAGCATTATGATTTTCAAAATATACTGATACTATATTTTGAACACAAACAAAAAACAAACACACAAACAGAAAACTGTATATCCTATGTGGGATGAACTTACTTCCTTTAGAAACATAGAACCTTGAGAAGATCTTAGATATCTAACTTAATCCCTCCATTTTCATAGTCAGTAAACAGATATCCAGAGAAATTTATTTAAGCAACTAATTAGTGACAAAACCAGGAGTAGAACTTTGGTATCCTACATAGTTTAGAAACTAAAATATGGATTTCTGTATCTAGATGTTTTATGTTGTTTTGGACCTGGTGAAATATGATATGTTTATGCCCATAAACATATGAGATTGAGAGCATCTCATGAGCAAAATTTATAGATTATTTCTTTTTATTCAAAATATTTATTTATTTGTTTATTTAGAGGAAGATTAGCCCTGAGCTAACATCTGCTGCCAATCCTCCTCTTTTTGCTGAGGAAGACTGGCCCTAAGCTAACATCCATGCCCATCTTTCTCTACTTTATATGTGGGATGCTGCCACAGCATGACTTGAACAAGTGGTGCCTAAGTCTGCACCCAGGATCCGAACCAGAGAACCCCAGGCCACTGAAGTGGAATGTGTGAACTCAACCACTGCACCACCAGGCCTGCCCCCAAAATATTTAAAATTGGCAATTCTTCTCTAATATAAAGAAAGCTCCTAACAAACAGACTGTCTCCTCATTCCTCATAGGTAACGACTAAAAACTCTGAACAAAATTAAAAGTTCAACCATCTAAGGGCTCTAAAGCATCAACAAAAGCAGACAGAGTTTAGAGCGAAACAAAAAGCGGGAGGCAACAATCTTCAGAAGGTGAATTTTCTCTATTTCAGGCTTCACTTTGAGGTCAAACATAGTTGTGGAAAAGTGCAAAGTGGCTAAAATGCTGAGAGAATGTTTGTCATCTTTCTGTCGAGAGGAAGTCAGGGAAGGAGCCAAGGCATGCAGAGTTGCCAGAGAGAAAATATCAGAAAGGAGACAGCCAGATAAAGCAAATCTGAAATTCTGTGTAAAAACTCTGCTCTAAACTCTGGCTGACTCTTGAACCACACATGTGCTAAGCTGAGTGAAAAGAGTGTAAATTGAAATCTGAGCTGCTACCCACCTGAGGCAAGGCAAAGCTTGCTGTTTGAGTCTAACCAAATTGCCAGCTCAAAAAAAAAACCATCAAGACTCTTCAGAGAAATATAACCAAATTCAGAATCTCTACAACATAATCAACACAGTGTCCAGGATACAACCCAAAATTATTTGATGTATGAAGAGCCAGGAACTGAGTGACCTCATCTCCAGTGGAAAGATAATCAGCAGAAGCTAGTTCTAAGATGATCTAGTATGTTAGGATAATAAGACAAGGATTCTAAAGCAACTTTTAAAACTGTGCTCAATGGTATAAGTGAAAATATGCTCGCAGTGAATAAAATGATAAGAAAATTAGCAGAGAAACTATATAAAAAGAACCAAATGAAAATTTTAGAACTAAAAAATAAAATATCTGAAACTTTTAAAATCCATATGATGGATTAAATAGTTACATGAAGATGACAGTGAAAAAATTCAGTTAACCTGAAGTTAGATCAATAAAAATTATTCAGTCTGAAGAAGAGAGAGAAAAAAGATGGAAACAACATATAAAGAGCCTCAAATACTTGTAGTACAATATCAAAGGGGTAATTGGGGTTGCAGAAGAAAATGAAAGGGAATGAGGCAAAAAAAAAAGTGAAAAAATACTGACCAAAACCTGTCCAAATTTAGTGAAAGACATAAATTTACAACCCAAGCATCTCAATGAATCAGAAACAAGATAAATATGAAGAAAACTAAGCTTGGAGATATCATAGTCAAACTACCAAAAATTCAAAATACTCCAAATATTTTTGACCATGCAAAGTTTTTAATAAATGTTTGTTGATTTTAAAAGTAAATCATTCTGAAAATATAATTCAGCAGGAAACTTCTTGAGTTTTTATTACATCTTATTCACAATTTTAGGTAAGTATAGGAAATTTCATTAAATAAAGTGTGCCAATAGAATTGTTACGAAAAACTGAAGAAAAAATTGTAGTCATGGGCTCACTAAAAGTAACATAATTTTATTAAAATATACAAGAGTAAAAAGAAGCCCATAAAAAAAGCCCACTATTTTTTATTTTAGATAATGTTTGGGAACATAGAAGTTATATTTCATGCTTTTGAATATAGCCAAATTATATTGTTTATTGCATATTTTCCTCAGATATACTTAAAAATAGACTCTTTAGCAGATGAAGATTCAAGAACTTGATAGATACATAAGCAATTTTTAAATTTCCTAACTCTAAACAGAAAAGAGGTTCAGACCTGCGGCTTGATTAATTACAGTGCAAAGTTCAGTAGAATGAGATTGGGAAGGTCTGGGTTCTAGTACTGGTTCTAGCCTTGAATCCAGCCTTGACTAGTCACCTAACCTCATTTGGGTCTCAATTGCCTCACGTACAAGATGTGGATGTCACATTTTCCATGGGAAACAGTAGAGTAATGGTTAAGAGAATGAGCACTTGTGCCAGACTGGTTTGAATTCTGGCTCTATCTCTTATTAGCCATGTGATCTTGAACAAGTTAACCACTTTATGTTTCCTATGTTTATGTTTATGTATTTCCTTATCTACAAAATGGGGCAATACCCTTCTCACACAATGCATGTAAAATGCTTAGGCCAGTGCCCAATAAGTGTTTGGAATTCGCTGTTTTTAAAAATGATCCTGAAATGTGAGGCACAAATGAAAGAACTAATTAAGTGAACAATAAATATAATTCCCTTTGTGCATATTAGAATTCTGAGGCAGGAAAATACTAAGAATATACCTAAGAAAATAGAATAAGCCTGTAATGGAAGCAGAAATAATAACAAATTAGATTTTGTTTCATGTATAGGTGACAATTCACAAAATTAAAATTTAAGACTAAAAAATCAGTTAATATTTTGTCTATCTGTCTATTTACTTTTGCTTTAAAAATACATAGAAGTATTCCAATAACTGGTTGAGTGCTTCTACCTGGTAATTTTTTTTCTACATTTTGTAATAAATGAAAGCAAGCTATCCTTCCTCAACTCCCCACCCCTAAAAAATATGCTTTTTTTGTCTGTCACTAATAACACTTTCAACATCACAAAAAGTGCACTGGCAGAACCAACTAAAAGATGTAATTTATTAAAACAAACCTTTGAGTCTTTAAGTGTACCACCACACATTATGGAAAAATATCATTGTCAGCTGAAATCTTAAGCAGAGGATTAGCAGATTGATGAACTATTCGAACAAGCTCATCAGTAAAGGACATATTCACAAGTGGTGGTACTGTCTACAGAGCCTACTACTGTGCTTCCCTTTCTGAGTAAATCATTGACAAGTTCTGGAAACATCATTTCAACTGTTTTGGAAATAATTACAGCTTAGAGATGTGGAGGTTCTCTTCCCAAGCGTTTAAAGCACGAGTGTCCCCATGGCTTAAATTTCCCTCTTTGTGTATTGGGATAGAGAGACAATGATTTGCATGTCTCATATCTTAAAGCTATAAAGTGCACATTAAAATGTATATTTTCCTCTAAATTTAATATATTTACTCAAATATTTCACATATTTTATTAGGCCCCTTATTTCTTTTCCCTGCGTTTATTTTAAATACTGCTTGATAAAAGCAAAAACAATTACAAAGCTAGACAGTCTGGCAAGTAATTAGTTGGTATATTTAAGACTAAATTTTATTTTTAAATATTCTTAAATGTCTTATGAAAGCACCCTTTATTTTAAAGCTTATTTTCATCTTTCCTCCCTCAGCATTTTCTGTTTCTTGTACGTCTTTTGGGAGACTGAACAGCTGAAACGGTACTAAACCACAAAGAAATCTGAGGTGACTAAATAGTGTCAGGGAGTTCTCTGCATCTGTTTCACTCTGTCTTATAGAGTTCTCCCAGGCTTGGAGATATAATAAATGGCCCAGGATATCTTCAGCACTTAAACCATGTTGTCTATATCTGCATTTAGAAGACACTACTAAATTCTTCATACCAAAGAAGGAAATGTTTTCTATTAAACATTCAAAATTCTCATCCTTTTAATATAGGAGTCCAGTTGTATTGGAGAACAAAAAAGAAGCCCTGTACAGCACCATAAACCAATCATAGCAAAAGAATGGATGAATTTTCAAAGAATAGTAACAGTGACCATGGAATATATGAAGTAGAAAATAATGACTGTGGAAAGAGCATGCAGTTTGGAGTCAGCCTGAACTGGTCTTAAAACTGAGTATGGCTCAGGATGGTAAAACTGAGCCCCAGTCTCTTCATTTCTAACCTGGTAATAATGCCACTGGGCAGCTGTGACAATTAAATGACATTAAACTTGCAAAGTACGTAGCAGAGGTATCTGACAAATAGTTACTCAAATGTTCCCCACTCCTGTCAACCTACTAAGTCTGCCTTGTGTACTTAGGACTCTAATATTTATGGCTGATGCTAGTTCCATCTAGGTGTTCCATCAAAGGACTTAACATTGCAAGACTGTTCATGGAAGTAAGAAAAGACATAAAAAATATTAGAAAATGGAAACATCTATGAGTAAGAAATTAATGGACTCAGACTTCTTACTAAAGAAAGGATTAGAGGAAAGGATTTATTCAATCATCAGACAGTTATAAGGGGCATATTCTTTGAAAGCTTTGTATTAGCTGTGAGGAAACTCCCAGATCTCTGAGTGTTCCCTTTCTCGAGATGCGGATTGAAGACGAGTAATGAGAAAAAGAACTAACCCTTCACCCACCATCAATGACAGTTTTGTGCAAATAAGAACTATGGTATCAAGTAAAGAGAGACATTCTAGAGTTTCTCCACTCAGGCTCCCATGATGAGACAAACAATGACAGTTCAGAATAGCCGACACCAGACAAAGCTCTTCCCCGAAAGGAAGTTCAGGTGGATGCTATAAAGGAATAGATTCTGGGGCTGGACTCAAAAAGAATGAACTGAGCAAAAAGGTCTCTCACATTTGAAAACAATAAAAACGACAAACAACAGGAATAAAAACCATTAGATTTCATTTTACTACCCAAGACAAGAGTAAGAAAAAAATTTTAGAATTTTGTAGTTAGAATTTTGCATTTTGACTCATATTTTCATGGCTCACTTCTTGCCACTTCTTGATTTTTTTGTTCTTAAATGTACTTTTCCATTGCTAGATTTTCATCAATATTTAAGAATTACTAAAATTATTTCAACACTCTTTAGACAGTAATGCAAAAACCTAGAATTGGCCTTATATATTAAAAAATATAAAAATTAACCTAGCAATTGCCTTTGTTGAAAAGAAATGAGGTTTCTCAACCCCATCACAACCATCATAGGTGTTTGATATGTATCCTTTAATCGTTCTTTTAACAATTGTTCTTTATGTACATATATATTTTTCCTATTACCTTTTTCCCCCAAGTTTTGTTGAGAAATAATTGACATACATCACTATATAAGTTTAAGGCATATAGCATGATAGTTTGATTTACATATTGCCTATATTTTTAATGCAGCCATATGGTGTCCTATAATAGATCTTTTTCTACTGCACCCCTCCCCCCCCAACCTCCTGGGACCGTTAATATCTATTCATATTGCTGAATGTAATTCTGTTGCTTCTAATTGTTGCATAGTAATCTCTAAAGTAATGTTTCTCAAAGTGTAGTTTTCAGATCCTGTGGGGTCCCCAAGAGATCTTTTCAAAGGGTCTGTTAAAAAACTGTTTCCCTAATAGTACTAAGACATTATTTCTTTTTTCACTGTGTTGACATTTACACTAGTGGTTCAAAAGCAATGGTAGGTAAAACTACTAGCAGTGTGGTACCAATCAAGCGAATCGCAACAAAATGTACTAGTAGGCATTGTATTCATCACTGCCACACACTTGCAGTCAAAAAAATAAAACAAAAGGAATTTCACTTAATGTCCATGATGAAATAATAATTATTAATTTTATCTAATTTCAACTCTTGAGTATATCTTCTTAATGTTCTATGAGGCCAAATGGGAAGTACAGTCGTGTCACTTAACGATGGGGATATGTTCTGAGAAGGGTGGTGTTAGACTATTTTGGCATTGTACGAACATCAGAGAGTGTACTTACACAAAACTAGATGATATAGCCTACTACACACGTAGGCTATACGGTACTAATCTTACGGGATGCTGTTGTACATGTGGTCTGTTATTGAAGGAAACATGGTTATGTGGAGCATGACTGTATATCAATCTTTTTCTCGTGGTAAATTACACATAACACAAAATTTATCATCTTTAACACTTTTAAGTGGTAAGTTCAGTGATATTAAAAACATTCATAATGTTGTGCAAACATCACCATCATCCATCTCCAGAACTCTTTTCATCTTGTAAAAACTACAACTCTAAACCCATTAAACAATAACTTCCCGTTTCCCCTTACCCCCAGCCCCTGGCAACCACCATTCTGTCTCTATGATTTTGAGAATTTCATATAAGTGGAATCATACAGTATTTGGCTTTTTGTGAATGATCTGTTTCATTTAGTATAACGTCCTCAACATTCACCCATGTTGTAGCATATGTCAGAATTTCCTTCCTTTTTGAAGCTGAATAACATTCCATTGTATGTATACACCACATTGTACTTATCAGTTCATCTGTTCTTGGACACTTAGGTTGCTTCTATGTTTTAGCTTTTGTGAATAATGCTGCTACCAACATGAGTGTACGAATACAACTAACTTTATTTATTTTTTTGAAGAAGATTAGCCCTGAGCTAACATGTACCACCAATCCTCCTCTTTTTTGCTGAGGAAGACTGGCCCTGAGCTAACATCCGTGCCCATCTTCCTCTACTTTATATGTGGGACGCCCACCACAGCATGGCTTGACAAGTGGTGCCTAGGTCCACACCAGGGATCCGAACCTGTGAACCTCAGGCCGCTGAAGCAGAACATGTGAACTTAAAGTCTGCACCACTGGGCTGGCCCACTAACTTTATTTTTAATAAACAGCTTCGAGGGATAACTGACATACAAGAAGTTCTGCATAAAGTGTACAATTTTATAAGTTTAATAAGTTTTACAGCTATGAAAACATCACCAAAATCAAAGATTAAACATGCCCATCATCCCCAAAAGTTCTCTGCTTTGTAATCCCTCCCATCCATCCTTCCCTTCTCCTCTCAGCCCCAAGCAGTCACCGATCTGCTTTTCTGCCACAATACATTAGTTTGCATTTTCCAGTTTTATATAAATCAGAAAACCATTTTCTAAACCGTTTTTACCATTTTACATTGCCATCAGCAACATAGGAGAGGTCTAGTCCCTCCAGATATTGCTAATACTTGACATAATCAGTCCTTTTAATTCAATCATTCTAATATGTGTGTAGTGGAATCTCATTGTTGTTCTAATTTTCATTTCCCTAATGACTAATGATGATGATCTTTTCATGTGCTTATATGCCATCTATATATCTTCTTGATAGATTGGCTGTTCAAATCTTTTGACTGCTCCCTTTTTTGATTGCATTGTTTTATGTCTTGAGGTTGAGATTTGAGGGTAATTTATATATTCTGGATACGAGTCCTTAATGAACATGTGACTTGCAAAATTTTTCTCCCAGTCTGTGGGGTTTTTTTTTTTAATGACATCCTTTGACAATGTGAAAGGCTAATTTAAACCTTAAAGTTTTTAATTTTGATGAAATTCAAATTACCTGGTTTTCGTCATGTAATTTTTGTGTCACATCTAAGAAACTATTGCCTAAGTATTTACTCCTATGTTTTGTTCTAAGAGTTTTATAGTTTTAGCTCTTACATGTAGGTCGATGACCTATTTTGAGTAATTTTTTATACGGTGTGAGGTAAGAGTCCAACTTAATTCTTTTGCATGTCAATATCCAATTGTTCCAGCACCATTTGTGGAAAAGACTATTCTCTCCCTGTTGAATAGTCTTGGCACCCTTGGTGAAAATCTTAATTGTCTTTTGAAGAGCAGACGTATTTTAATTCTGATGAATCCCTATTCATCAATTTGTTCTTTTATGGATTGTGTTTTTGGTGTCATATCTAAAAGAGCTTTGGCTAACCCAAAGTCACACAGTTTCCTCTATGTTTTCTTATAGAAGGTTTATAGTTTCAAGTTTCATATTTAGGCCAATGATACATTTTGATTGAATTTTTGTATAGCATGAAGTTTTGGGTTTTTTTTTTACATATGGTATTCAATTGTTACAGCACAATTTATTGAAAATATTATTCTTTCTCTACTGAGTTGCCTCTGTACCTTTGTTAAAATTCAATTGTCCATGTATATGAGTCTATTTATAAACTGTCTATTCCCCTTCATTAATCTATTTGTCTATCTTTACGCCATTACCACACTGTCTTGATTTCTGTAGCTTTATTTACAAGTCTTGAAATCAGGTAATGTTAGTGTTTCAATTTTATTCTCTTTCAAAGTCACTTTTGGCAATTCTAGATCCTTTGCGTTTCCATGGGAATTTTAAAATTAGTCTGTCAGTTTCTACAAAAAATTGGCTGCTGATATTATGATTGGGATTATGTCAAATCTATAATTTGGGGATAATTGATATCTTAGCAATATTGTTTCCTGAACCATAAGCATGGTATATTTTCATTTAGTTAGGTCTACTTTAATTTCTTTCAGCAATGGTTTATAGATTTCATTGTACAGGTCTTCCACATCTTTTGTTAGATTTATCCCCAAGTAGTTCAGATTTTTTAAAGTATTTGTAAATAGTATTTTTTTTAAATCTTTTTCCTTTTTCTCCCCAAAGCACCCCGGTACATAGTTGCATATTTTTAGTTGTGGGTCCTTCTAGTTGTGGCATGTGGGATGCCACCTCAGCGTGGCTTGACGAGCAGTGCCATGTCCATGCCCAGGATTCAAACCGACGAAACACTGGGCTGCCTGCAGTGGCGCGCGAACTTAACCACTTGGCCACAGGGCCGGCCCCTGTAAAAAGTATTTTTTAATTTCAATTTTATTTGTGGCTAGTATACAGAAATGTAATTTACTTTTGTATATCAGTGTTGTATCCTGCAACTTTGGTAAACATTACGTCTAGTAGCTTTTTGTAGATTACATTAACTTTCTCAATAGATGATCATGTCTGTAAATAAAGATAGTTATACTTCTTTTCAATCTAGATGATTTTCATTTCTTTTTCTTGCCTTACTGAACCTCCAGTACAATACTGAATAGACAAAGTGAGGGAAGAAATCTCTGTTCCCAATCAAAGGGGGAAACGTTCAGATTTTCACCATTACCATGTTACCTGTACCTTTTTTGTAGATGCCCTTTATTAGGTTGAGGAAGTTCCCTTCTAATCTATTAATCATGATATTTCTTTTATAATTGCTAATACAGTCAATTTCATTGACTTTCAAATGTTAAGCCAAGCCTGCATTCTTGGGATAAATGCCATTTGGTCACAATGCATCATTCTTTTTACTTAATGTTGGATTTGCTTTGCTAAAATTTTGTTTAGGATTTTTGCAATTATGTTCATGAGGGATATTGGTTTTTAGTCTTCTTTTAATGTCTTTTTCAGGTTTTAGTATCTGGATAATGCTCACCTCTTAGAATGAATTGAGAAACAGTTCACCCTTTTCAATTCTCTGGAACAGTTAGTGTAGTATTGGTATTATTTCTGCCCTAAATGTGTTGTAAAATACACCAGTGAAGCCATGTGGCCTGGAGTTTTCTTTGTAGTAGTTTTAAACTACAAAAACTACATATCAATTTAAGAAACATGTGACTATAGTGGTTATGTATTTCTTCTTCTTTCTTTTTAAAGATTGGCACCTGAGCTAACAACTGTTGCCAATCTTTTTTTTTCCCCCCACTTTTTCTCCCTGAATCCCCCCAGTACATAGTTGTATATTTTAGTTGTGGGTCCTTCTAGTTGTGGAATGTGGGACACCGTCTCAACATGGCCTGATGAATGGTGCCATGTCCGCAACCAGGATGCGAACCAGCACAGAGCACGCAAACTTAACCACTTGGCCACAGGGCTGGCCCCTATGTATTTCTTCTTAAATGAGCTTTGGTAATTTGTGACTTTTAAGGAATTTGTCCATTTCACTTATGTTGTTGAATTTGTTGGCATACAGTTGCTTATAATATTCCCTTATCATCCTTTTAATATCTGTAGAATCTGTAGTTATATCACTTCTCATTCTTGATATTGTTAATTTGTGTCCTCTCTTTTTTTGATTAATTTTACTAGAAATCTATCAATTTTATTGGTCTTTTCAAAGATCTGACTTCTGATTTTTTTCTGGTTTTCTATTTTCTATTTCATTCAGCCTGCTTTGGTCTTTATTATGTCTTTTATTCTTCTTATTTTGACTTTCATTTGCTTTTCTTCTTTTCTAATTTCCTAAGCTGGAGGCTGAGGTCACTGATTTGACACCTTTCTTATATTTTAATATAGATTTTTAGTACTGTAAATTTCCCTCTAAGTACTCTTTAGTAGCATTTCATTGTTGTGTTTTCATTTTCATTCATTTCAAAATGTTTTAATCCATCCCCGTTTTTTTTTTTGGTCATTGGGTGATTTAGAGTCACATTGTTTCCAAATATTTGAAGATTTTCTAGGGATCCTTTTGTTATTGATTTCTAATTTAATTCTACTGATACCAGAGAACCTACTTTGAATGACTTGAATACTTTTAAACTGAGACATTTCATGGGACAGTGTATGGTCTATCCTGCTCCCTGTTGCATGTGTTCAAGAGAAAACTGTGTATTATGCTGTTCTTGGGCATGGAGTGTTCTATCAATGTTAATCAGGTCAAGCTAGTTGACAGTTTTACCCAAGTCTCTTCTATCTTTGCTGATTTTCTATTTGTTCTATCAATTATTGGAAGCGGGTATTCAAATCTTGGACAAAAATTGTGAGTTTGTCCCTTTCTCCTTACAGTCCTATCAGTTTCTATTCCATGTGTTTTGCAGCTGTTGCTAGGTGCACAAACATTGAGATAGTTATGTCCTCATGACTGACCACTTTATTATGACATGATCTTCCTCTCTGATATTCTTTGCTATAAAATTTACTTTGATATTAATATATCTAGTAAGATTTCTTTTTTAGTGTTAGCATGATAAAACTTTGCCATCATTTTTACTTTTAACTTATTTGTGTCTTTAAAGTGTTTATCTAGGCAGCATATAGTTGGGTCTTTTTTTTCATCCAATCTGACCATCTCTGCCCTTTAATTCAATTGCTTAGACCATTTACACCTCACATAATTATTAATATGGTTAGATTTCGTTTTATTATATGCTATTATTGTTGCATGTTCCATATGCAACATATGTTCCATATGTTCTTTGTTCTCTATTTACTTTTTCCATCTTCCATAGTTTTCGTGATTTTTTTTTTGTGAGGAAGATTGGCCCAGAGCTAACATCTATTGCCAATCTTCCTCTCTTTGCTTGAGGAAGATGACCCCTGAGCTAACATCCATGCCAATTCTCCTCTACTTTGCATATGGAATGCTGCCACAGCATGGCTTGATGAGCAGTGTGTAGGTCTGTGCCTGGGATCTGCATCCAAGAACCCCAGGCCACTGAAGCAGAGTGTGTGAACTTAACCATTACTCCACCAGGCTGATCCCTTCATTCTTTTAATCACAACGACCTCCCTCATTTATGTTCACAAGTTTGCCTTCATTCTGTGCCTCTGACTGCATTATCCAGGAACTCCTGAAAGGTGGTACTGCCAACATTCACAAGGACAGATATTTATTCTATAATTCAATTAACATTTGATTTGAATTTCACTTCTGATATTATTTTTCTATTTGCTGCACTTTCATCTTTGTGGGTTAAATTCTTCTTTCAATTATCCATAAAAATGTCATATGGACTTATCACTAGGCACAAGGAGGTAACTACAAGCTTTGCCATTTGTATATGAACTGACTTGCAAATGTACAGTGACCAATAAACTGACAGACTTCAAGTGACATGAGTGGTCATGCATCATGATCCACATCTGTTATTTAAGTAGTCATTTGTGGACTGAGCTAGCTGTAAAGTTTGTACTTTATGCAAGTATTCAGTTAATATACTGTGTTAACAAAAACGTGAACTGTATTGTTAGGGGACTAGTTTTACATAATTGAACCCCATGCATGTCAAAAATCTGAAAAACTAGGACTGTCTACTCTTCTTTTTCCTCCTGGCCTTTATGCTATTATGTTTTTAAATTTTGCATGTTATAAACCCCACAATATTGTTATTTTTAAGGAGTCAATTATCTTTTAGAGATGTAAATAATTTTTTAAAAAACCTTATACATTAACACATGCGTTTATCATTTCCAGTGTTCATCATTCCTTCATGTAAATCTACATTTTCATCTACTACCATTTTCTATCTACCTGAAAGACTTCCTTTAATATTTCTTGTAGCACCAGTGATGAATTCTTTCAGGTCTTGTATGTCTGAAAACCACTTTATCTCATCTTTGCTTTTGAAAGACGCTTTTGCTGGGTATTGAATTCTAGGTAGTGTTCTTTTCCTTTCAGTACTTTAAAGATGTTTCTCCATTGTCTTCTCAGATAGCTTCTGATGAGACTTCCGACGTTATATTCATCTTTGTTCCTCTGTTCTTATCTTTTCCCTTTAGCTGCATTTATAATTTTATCACTGTGATGTGGCTCGTAGTTTTCTTCGTTATTTCTTGTGCTGAGGTTCACCGAACTTCCCACATCTGTGGGTTAATAATTTTCACAAAGTTTGGAAACTTTTAGGTCAAATTTAAAAATTTTTTAAAATAAAGTTTTATTTATTCAAATTTTTTAATAGTCTCCACCCTTGCCTCCTTCAGGGACTCTAATTAAGCAGATACTATGGCATAGAAGTTGTTGCACTACTCATTGACGTTCTTTTAATTTTTTTCAATTTTTTTCTTCATTTCATTTTGGATAATTCCTGTTATTATGTCAAGTCCACTAATGACTAATCTTTTCTTCTGCAATGTCTAATTTGCCATTAATCCCATCTAGTGTATTTTTCACCTCAGACATTTTAGTTTTCATCTCCCTAAGTTTGATTTCGGTCTTTTTAATATGCTTTACGTTTCCACTTAACTTTTTGAACACATACAATACTTATAACTGTTTTAGTATACTCATCTGCTAATTCTAACATGTGCCAGGTCTAGGTTGGTTCCAACTGACTATTCCTATTTTGGGCTGTTTTCTTGCTTCTTTGCATGCCTACTGATCTTTAATGAGATGACAGCCATTGTGAACTTTACCTCATAGGTACTGGGCATTTTTGTTTTCCTATAAGCATGCTTGAACTTTGTTCTGGGATGCAGTTATGTTACTTGGGAATGGTTTGATCCTTTTCAATCACTCACTGGTACTCTGTCCTATGAACTCTAGCTATCTTGGGCTCCTCAGACTCTCAGCTCTATTTCCTCAACTCAAGGAGTCTACTGGATTCTTACTTAGTTCCCCTTCCTTGCATTGCAGCCTGCAAGCTCCTTCAAGGCAGTAAGCTGGGAAAATTTTAGGGCTCCGTCTGTTTGTTTCCTAATTCTCAAGGATCACTTTCCTCATTGTCTGAGGTCCAGTGTCTTGAAATTCACTTTTCCATGTAGTTTGTCTGTTTTTCATTTGGTTGTTTCAGCAGGAAGGGTACATTCAGTCTTTGCTATTCCATCTTGGCTAGAAACGGAAGTTTCAGCTAACTTTTAAGAAACTACCACATCTTGAGTTTTTGTGTATTATCAAAGAAGAATATCTACAATTATCTGAAAAGACCAATACAATACTCCATTTCTCAACTACATATCTGTGTGAGATTGGACTTTCTTCACATACTTTAACCATAACAACATATTGTAACAAATTTAATGCAGAATACCACTATTCTATATAGTGTGCAACTAACCAGAAACCTTAATTTTATTACCTGGATTAGAGTTTTACTAGCAGCTTGAGGTAAGCCATTACATCTTGAACTAGGCAATTAAGTTCTCCCCAACAGGTTTAAGACCAGAACACCCAGAAGTTACTAAAATAGTGAAGTAAAACGACATTTTAAATAGCTATACCTTTTATGTATTTCTCTATTTTTTGGTTTAATAGTTCAATGAAAAAAAAAGATGACCTCTATGTGGATTCATATGATCAATAACCACCCACCCACTCACATACACATAAAGTACAGGAGTCACCTATAACAGCAATTGGGACTGGAAAAAAATTCTCCTGAGCTATAAAATTAAGCTATAGGATTCTAGTGAGTTTTTTGGTACACATGCCTGAAATGCTACAATTCTTTTTTGTACATACTGATAATTTACATAGACCACTAGTTTTTAGGAATAGTTTCCATGAATGGCAATATACTTAATGGTTAAGATCACAATATTTGGAATTAGATTGTTTGGGTTCAAAGTCCAGCTCCAACTTCTTTATAACTGTGTGACCTTGAGAAAGTCACTTAATACACATACTCCAGTTTCCCTATTTTTAAAATGGTGATAAAATCATTACTTATGGGATTATTTTGAGAAATAAATGAGATAAAGTAAATTTCTTAAAACCATGCATGGTAAATAAAACATTTAGCAACCGTTAAATAAGTTTAGCAATTACAATTTTTTTTGAACCCTGTACCACTAGATGTACTCATTTATGAAGTCTAAGGGAAGCACAAGGACCCAAGTATGTTGTTTTGTTTTTGAGTCCCACAAGTGATTTTGTTCACCACATCCCAGCAAGAATTGAAAACCATGGTCAGACTTTAGATAAATTATCACTTAGATTAATCAGTATTAGGTTAAATTTAAACTGTTCTTGGAAACATCTTCCAATCCTGAAGCTCAGCGAATGAGAGTCAAATTGCTTCAAGTAGGGCAAGGAAGAATCTCTGCCATTAGAATTTGTCTAAATTCATTCAACATTTAATAAGTAACCACTGAATATCAGTATCAGGTAGACAGAGATAAGTAATGTACCTCTGTTCTCAGGAACTTAAACATTTGTGATAATAGAGTATAATGATATAAGCAGTGTTTCTCAAAGTGTGGTACATGCCTGCCCACCACTGACTGTATCTGTAACATACAACCCAAGTTTTCCTGAGATTGGGGTTGCACATCTGCAGCAAGAAAGAATAATGATAGACAGGCTCTACTCTGCAGTAGATTTTCCTGTAATAATGGCATTATTAGCATCAGTTTTTCTGCAGCCAGCCTGAGATACATAAACAGCAGCAGAGCTTGAGCTGGAATAGAACTGCCAGGGCTACCAATTACTCCTTCCCTGTGTGGAAACAGATTCCAGAGAGACTGGAAAGAGACACTATCTAGACAGAGAAACTATCTACACCTCTGCATGCTCATTCATGGTCCACTCAATGCCTGCTGTTTCCAACAACAGGAAAGGGAAGAAGAATCAGGATAGGAAAGCAGAGTGTGAACAGCAGGAGTAATCCTAGAAACTCAATTATGTTCAGGTTCAGATGTGCTGGGCCAATAGTCCACCCAACATTCACAAGTACTATAAAGTATCCTTTTAAAGAGAAAGAGGTCACTTTAAGACAACTATTAAATAAACAGCAGTATAGGCTATATGAGAATATGGCAAAATGAGAAGTTTTAGAAATATTACTAGAACTGAATAATGAATTGCCCCATGAAAGATGCAAGAAATAAGTACCACCATGATCAGAGAGAAGAAGTCAATTCCAGTGAGGATGGTCAGGTATGAGTTTCAGAGAAGCTGAGACGTATTAGGCTGAGTCTTAATGAATGGACAGAACAGGCTAAAGGAACTCTGGAAGAAGCAAGTGGCAGGTAGGGAAGAGCTTAAGCAAAGGTAGACATACCCAAAGCATAGTAAGAACACAGTGAACTCACTTTAGAAAAAGATAAAGATTCTCAGTTCTTCATTGTCTTACATATAAAACTTACCTGTATTTATTTAGGTTCTTTATTATCTATTCTTAGACAAATAATAAAGGTTGCCTGGAATGTGTTATTTCACTGTATATATGAAAATGCAGTATTCAAAATGATATATCTCTATATGGCAATACCTTAAAATGCATTAATTATTTTGATATTATCATAGCTCTAAGATACCTGAATAGTGGTGAACACCCTAATAGGTATTTCACATCTATAACTTTTGTCAGGTCTCTTAAAGCCATTTGGGATGAATAAAGCATCCTTACTGCCCTTATGCTCTCTAAGATTTTTACTTCTGGCTTAGCAAATTCCAAACAGGCAAAAAGAAAAAGGAGCAATAGGATGAACAAATTACTAAAATCAGGAAATTAATCAAGGTAAAATTACATAGTTATAGGAAAACTGAAAATAGAAGATTCTCATTTTTATATCCTGGAATGATTAATTCTTTAATACAAGAAACAATGAGCATTATTATTAAACAGTCCTTAAGGTAATTTTAGTTACATTTTTTGTTTTATACTATAAAATAATTAATACTCCCACAAACAAGTTATTTTATGTGCTAATTAATACCCTGAGGCAAATGATACAACTGTCAAAGTATCCATTAGAATGAAAAAAATTCTAATCCTAGCACAGCTTTAACTTGCCTTGTGACTTTCAGAATAACAGTATTCATTTCTCACCTATACAAGAAAGAAGCTGAACCAGATGATATCTAAAGTTTCTCACAGTTCTAAGTGTTGATGATGTTACATTACTTATATAGCCAATCCACTTTCTTTTTTCTAAACCAAACTTCTTAAATCAGCATTTTCCCTAAAAATGGTGGAAACTTTCCAAAATGTATCACGTTTTAGAAAATTAAAATTCAAATATATTTCAGACTAGGAATTGAAAATAGTAATTTCCTTACAAATAAATTGAAGTACTTTATTTCCTACCAACCATGTTCCTAAGAATATGGAAGTATTAATTAAAATTTAGAAATGTATAAAAACTTCAAGGAACTGCTACTGAAAGTAAAACTATTACAAAAAGTCTCTATTAACTTACTAAGTCGAAGCTTTGTAATAGGAAAAGATTTATTACAATAAAAGTTACATAGATTACCTATTTTTTGATGATCCTCTGTCACAGTATTTAAAAATGTAACTATTTTCCTGTGTATAATTTTACCACATAATTGCTAACTTTGCAGAATTTCCAAAACATACGCAATTACTTTCACACACATCTCCAAGGAAAGGTTTCACTGACTACTGCAAACACTGATTTATCAAATAAAGTAGAAGTCCATGCTTTATAACTCAGCATTAAATTTCTCATAGAGAAACTAAGAAAAAATATTTTCTATCATAGATAGTTATCAACTGTCTTTGTTAAGTCCTCCAACTAATATTTCATTAAAGAAATCAAGTTAAGTGGGAGCTGCCTTTACAGATGATGCCTGTGATCTGGCCATTCTTCGAACCAGTGCTTCTTGCCTTTTTCTCTTAATTTCTTCAGGAGAATACCTTCTATTTTTCTCTTCTTCCTCTAAAAATTAAACAAAATATAAATATTAGTTTTATAGACTATGAAATCATTCTGAATATGAGTCTTCATTTTTACTTGTTTATTGCCCAGATTTGCCACATTGGTTTGGCCATTAAATCACACTAAATTACTGCATGTAAGATTCCAAGTACAGATATAACGCTCTAACCCAGAAAGAAATCAAGCACTGACCACTTTGTCTCCATTTGATGCACTCTTTTTCACAGTGTGATAAAATTCATTGTATTAAAAACTGTACATTTTGACTACCCAGCAAATAATTCTTGTGAACAATGACATCTAATTTATACAAGTGACAAATGAATACATTTTAAAAACAAACTGGGATTTTAAATGTTGTATAAACTTTAATACAAAAGGAGTCAAAATATAACTAATTAAATTAGATATCAATATAGTATTTTTACTATAAGATAAGCTATATTAAAATCACACCTACTTTTTTCCTCTATAAAGCTCCAAGATTTTCATTTCAGCCACTTAGGAAAAATTAAACTAGAGTGATAGAGTGAAATCTATCATGTCAACAAATGTGTAACTTACTGTTAGATATTATATTTTTATTTTGAGAACACATTTTACTTAAACATTAGAAGATTATTTCAAATAGCAGAATATTTGAATAAAATCAATTTGAATATCTTTTTAATACATAAAAATGCAAAGCATTCTGACATTTTTTTTTCCCAAGGAAGATTAGCCCTGAGCTAACTGCTGCCAATCCTTCTCTTTTTGCTGAGGAAGGCTGGCCCTGAGCTAACATCTGTGCCCATCTTCCTCTACTTTATATGTAGGATGCCTACCACAGCATGGCTTGCCACACAGTGCCATGTCCGCACCCGGGATCCGAACCAGCAAACCCCGGGCCACCAAAGTGGAATGTGCACACTTAACCACTGCGCCACCAGGCCAGCCCCCGATATATTCTTACATAGCACATGTTAGTGTGTATCTGAGATAAACATACTGTAAAATAAACGTTTTGTAAATTAAATAAATGAAAATAAGAAAGTGCAGTTTTAATAAAGCCTGCAATTCTACCTCTGCCAAAATACCAAATTCTAATAAAATGAATTTCAGTTAAGTCACTTTGAGCTAAAATTATTAGATTATCCATATAATGCTAATAAGAATCAAAGTTCGAAATTAGCAAACCTATTTCTTCACTTCAATGTTGTTTTAAAAATTAAGATCATCACCGCAATATATATTTACGTGACCTTGTGTTGGTAAAACTGTTTATCTTGTAAATTCTGCCTTTCAGAGAAGTGAATAAGAACCCACAGTACTGTCAGCAGAGCAATATTATTTACAGTGACATCCAGACAAATGTTCAGAATTTATTTGTTATAAGACATTTCTCTTGCTAACTAAGGGAGATATTTGCCCAAAATATATCATCAGTCTGTCTCCCCTTCCTTACTTGGTATAATCAGAAATGAGAGTGGGTGTTGAAGGCAAGATAGCTATAATTTGAATAAATTCCCCAGATGATTCTGATGCCTTTTATTTCCTAAATTAATTATCTCACAGACTGTAGCTATTTTTTCTTACAGAAAGATACAAGATATTTCATAATTAGCTTGACTATCTAATATTTTAGTCTCAAAGCTGAGAAACACAAACTCAGAATACACACAAACACAGTTTATATTCAATTGACCATAAGTTTGGAAGAAAAACAGGTTAATAATCCATGATGGCAGAAAAGAACACAGCTCCCTAAAATTGGCCTTACAATTGGCTTGCTGATATTCTGGAAAATAACTTCCAATGATATAATAAAGTCACACCATGAAAGTTTGACTTAAGAGTCATCCATTTCTCCCATCAGCCTTTCTTTAACTCAATCCGCAATAAAAATACATGGCAAAGTCTCAAACTATTGCAAGGTACAAAGCAAGAGTTGCTCTTCTTAATCTTTACCCTAAAGCAGGGGTCAGCAGTTTTTTTTCCCTGTAAAGGGTCAGAAAGTAAATACGTTAACCTTTGAGGGTCATATGCTCTCTCATTGTAACTGCTCAACTCTGTCACTCTAGCATAAAAACAGCCCCAGATGATACATAAACAAACACATGTGTTAAAATAGAATGTTGTTTATGGACAATAAAATTTGAATTCCATATAATTTTCAAAAGTCATGAAATATTCTTTTGATTTTTTCAGCCATTTAAAATGTAAAAACCATCTTAGTGTGCTGGCTGTACAAAAAACAGGCAATAGGCTGGATTTGGACAGGCCATGGTTTGCCAAACCCTACATCAAAGCAATGAGGTAGTTAAATGGGTTTTGTTTCAAAGACATTCCCTGGAGAGCAGCTTGATTGCTACATACCAATGCAAAAGGAAGTGGAAACAATAGAAAATATCAACAAGGTTAATATTAATGAGAAAATTAGGTACTGTCAATTAACTTAAGGGAAAAATTGATAAAGTTAGTTGAAAGGCAGATCATCCATCCAGAAAAAATGCAGACAGGAGAGCAGACAGGAGTTTTGGGGAAACTCAAATATTCCAGAGGGTTTAATGGAGTTGTAACTATATGTAAATAAATTCACGTTGGAAGTATAGTTCAATTAATTAGACGTATTTAAATATATAAATTTAAATATTTAAAATTATTAGAGATGGACAACAATATTTAAAGTTTCAAAAATCTAATTTGGGCTGTAATGTAGAGAAATACTCATTGTCAGTGTTGACAAGAATATAAACCGATATACCTTTTTGGGAAGATTTGGCAATATCCATCAAAATTCAAAACATTCTCTTATACCAATTTTTCAGTAATTAATAGATACAAGTGCATGAGCATGCAGAAATTTACATAGAAGGATATTCACTGGAGGATTGTTTGTAACACAAAAAACTGCAACCAAACTAAACTTCCATCAATAGAGAAAGTTAAATAAATTATGGCGCATACATATAATAACATAATTTGTAGTCATTAAAAGGACTGAAGCAAAACTATATGTACTAACAGGAAAAAAGAACTATAATATATTAAGTGAAGGTAAAACCAATTTGCCAAATAGTGGGTATATAGTATATAATTCTATCTATTTAAATAAATCTACAGGTATACACACACACATTTGTATACGCACAGAAAATTCTACATGATGTATTCCAAACTGTTAACAGTGGCTTCCCCCGAGGAATGGTTGTGAGAAAGGAGAAACAGAGGACTTAACTTTTTACTTCAAATTAATCTATATTGTTTTCTTTATTTCTTTTTAAACAACCAGCATAGTCCTGTTATAAGCTACCAAAAAGGTGGGAGGGGTCATTTAAATAGGAAAGTTCTAGCAGTAATGCCAATAAAGCATCATCTAGAATCTAAACATTAAACAATAATCTAATGTTAAAAGAAACTAAAAACTCCCTCACCATATTAGCATTGATCTACATAACAGATAAGAATCCTAATGTTAGCTCCAAGTGAGGGAAACTGGTTAAGAAAATCCATAATTACAAGCTAGAATAGTAAGTGCTGTAACAGAAGTTAGCACTAGGTATTGGAGAAACCCAGAGAAAGTGACTCTACATCATTCGGGGTGGTTAGAAATACAGTGTGTTTTAAAGACAAATGGAAAATGGCCAGGCAGATCTGGTGTGTGCATATGGGGGCACTATGTTTCTGGTGAAGGCAACAGCATCTGCAAGGGATGAGGCTGCGAGAAAACACTATGCCTAAGAAGCACAAGTAGTTATGCCAGACATATTCCCTTTTAAAAAATATTACAGTACCAGGGAATAACAGACTTTTCACATTATATCGTACAATGTTTATTCAAATATTTATTTATTTATTTACTTTTTGGTGAGAAAAGATTGGCCCTGAGCTAACATCTGTTGCCAATCTTCCTCTTTTTTTTGCTTGAGGAAGATTGTCCCTGAGCTAACATCTGTACCAATCTTCTCCAATTTGTATGTGGGATGCCGTCACAGAATGGCGAGTGGTGTGTAGGTCTGCATCTGGGATGCAAACCCACAAACCCCAGGCCACTGAAGAAGAGCATGCAAACTTAACCACCATGCTACCAGGCTGGCCACTCAAATATTTATTAAACATCTAGTAGGTGGCAGATGCCCTGGCAGGCCTAGGTATTCACTAAAAAGACAGACAATAATCAATATTTAATTGAAAATTGTAATAAAGGAAATGAAGGAAATAAGAGAGATAATGGAAATAACATGGAAAAGACCTACTTACAGATTGTTCAAGGAAGAACTCTATGAGAGGGTACTACTTAAACTGAGACCTAAGGATAAACAGATACCAACCAAAGGGTTGGAGTGGGGGTCAAATGTTGGGAAGGAGCAATCATAGTTGGGAATAGCCTAGTCCAAGCTTCTGAACCAGGAAAGAATCTATTCTGTTTGAGGAATTGAAACACAGCTGGTATCCCTGAAGCTTAGTAGGTAAGGGAAAAAAGAGGACAGGCAGGTTAAGGAGAGATATTCCAGGGCCTTGTAGATCATAGCGTAAAGTAAGGATCTTATTTGAAATATTATGGGCATCCATTGAAAGTTATGCTTAAGCACTGAAATGCCATGTTCACCTATTTGTTTTTAAAAGATTCTTCTGCTATTTGGAGACTAGAATTGAAAGGAGGCAGGTAAAAAAACTGTGGTAGTCTAGTCAAAATATTGGCTTGGATAAGAATGAGAGCAGCAGAGTGAGAAAAATGGTTTTGAGGTAGAAGCAACTGAACTTGTTGATAGAAAGGAGAAGCGGGGAAAGGAGGAATTAGAAGAATCAAAGACGACAGGCTGTACCCAGTAAATTAAAATTCTAACCATCACAACTTTTATAGCAGATACTATATTAGCAAAAGTGTCTAATTAGAATGCTCTAAATTTTCAAATACTGTTCACCTCAATGTTCCACTAAACACAGGATTACGATTATTCAAGTTTTAAAACAATGAGATATTTAGTAAATATACACAATCTCACAGTGCAATACATATATCTAAAAGTATGATTTTCCAGGAAATAACAGAAAACATTCAACAAATAATATTGAGTGCCTACTATATGCTAGTCATTGCATTAAACATTGGGAAAGAATTCAATGTGGTCTTGTGAAAACATAAATCACCCACTCTTTGTATATTCCAGCATAATTATTTGTAAGAACCACTTTAAGCATTCTAGTTAAACATCATAGAATAGTATTTACCTTATATGTTAAACAAATTCAATACAACAAATAACTAGTTCGGCTATTTTCCAACATAATACTTTTCAATGAAAATTATTACATACAAACCTTTTGAAGGTTGTCTCAAAGATTCAGAAAGTTTCACCAAAGATTGCGGTTGAACAGCCTTCCCACATAATGGGATGCCAGGAGTGTTATTTTTCTCCAAATCCTGTTTAATTTTGGTATCAGAAATACTTCCTGTTACACAATTTTCATTAAACTGGGAACAAATCTGAGAATTTTCCATCTTTGTAAACGTATACTTAGAAAATCTAACTGTCCTGTTAAGGTCACTCTGTGCTTCAGCTGTTATGGTCCTATGGGATAGATGCTTAGAACTCAATTTCTTCTTACAAGTAGCAGTTTCTGTAGTCATATGATCTGAACTCACATTGAAACTTGAACCTCCTGTAAGAATTGATTTGGAACCATTCACTTGTATTGGAACATCTGTGTTATTCCAAGAGACATGGAGATTATTGGCCTGACAATTCAAGTTCTTAGGGTATATAGTCAAATTTGTCGTAGCACCCAGAAAACCTGGAGAATTTCCACAAATTTCCCTTTTCTCCATTTTCATTGATTTATTTATTTGTGAATTATTTGTCGATGAAGACATATGCACTGAAATGCTATTCAGATTCAAATGCTTCCGTTGCATCAACTGGCTCCTTTGTTTAGATGTAGTAAACATGTTTTTGGCTCCGTGTGTGGAACTATTATTGATCTCAAGTATACTTTCTGATGTCTTGCTGTCTCTTCTAACGTCTTGTTGCTGAGTTAGTCTTTCAACATCATCACACGCTTGGTATAATAAATCATCATCTACATCATCTGCTTCCCAGGTATTCTCTAATTGGTGACATGCTTTAACAATTTCATTGGCAAATGATGGATCACTCCAATCATCAAAGAAAGAATCTAACTTGGATGCATTAGTCTGATTTGGGTTATGAACACTGGTTTCATTGTCCAAAGCTGCAGAGCCAAAAGGATCTATAGTAGCAGGTGCTTTAAAAGACTGATTAAAAATGGCCTGATTTTTTTGTTCATTAGAATATCCTGTGTTCAAAGTAGACTTTTTTTCAGAAGCATTTACTTTAGAAGTAAATTTAGTATGAATATCTTCCTTGACTTTTGTCAGATCAAATGCAGCTGCACAATCTTGCATTTTGTCTTGAACAACAATTTTATTGAAAGATTTCTCAAATTTCATTTTATTTCCAGTGGATGGTAATTTGTTTGGTTTACCATTTGGATCTGGCAAAAAACTATATTTTCCAGCATCTATTAATTCACTGTTATGTGTCTTTGAAGGAAGATCTTGTAAAATTTTTGAATCTTTTAATCTGGCATCTAGACTTGAATTAGTTCTTGACTTACTTTTATCATTTTTATTGTTAAAGGTACAAATTCCTCTTCGATCAACAATTTGGGTTGTTTTAGAAGCAGGGAAAAGTTCAGACATTTCGCCATTTTGCATAACAAAAAGTTCATTACTTAATAAGTTTTCCCAATCATCCTCAAAATCACTGGTAGCAAACGCATCAAGGTGCTTATTAAAAGCTTCCGGTTCCTTAGTACTGGAAGTCGCACATGATTTTGTCATTCCAGGATTATCTACTTGACAAGAAAGCGATCCTGGGGTTTTATTTGGCAGTTTTTCAGTGACCCGAGTTTCGTTAGTAATGATTTTCTCCTCTTTCAAAACACTCTTCTTTCCAAAGGTGGTATTACTGATGTTCAAAAAAGTATCTGACAGATCTTGGCTTATCTGTCCGCTACATTTCTGAGTAGAACCATCAAAAATGGCATTAAAGGCTGCTTCAGCATTTTGGTCAAATGGCTTCTGACTGCTATTTTGATCATTTACCACAGGTATCTTGGTGTTTTCGTTCACTGGCTTCCTTATTATAGCATTATCGATCTCGAGAACTCTATCATGGAATAACTGCATCTGTACATTATCTTCATAATTATTTAAAGTCTCTGTTTCTGAAATCATCTGGATAAAATCATGATTTCTCTTGTTTTGCTCTTGAATCACATCTAGCTCTTCCATATTTTTATCAAATTGCTTAGCCAATTTCATAAGTTCTTCCTCTCGACTTTGTGTTTTTAACCTATTAAACAAATATTTTAAAATTATAACTGAGAAAAGTTCCGAGTTATTATAAATATTCAATTGGTATTTAACATATTTTAATGCGTTAAACTTGAAAATTTTATCTTACATTATAATTATTTTGTCCAAAATTTTACATGTCAAAACCAAGGAAAATAATTTATAACCATTTTGATATATTCACAAAACCAAAATAGGATATTATTAAAAATATTTACTTCACTGAATGTCAGAAAAGCTGAAAAGTTTGAGCTTACTTTGTGCAGCTGATTTTTGCTCTTGATTTTCCTTTTGCAACATTAGGAGTGCAAGGAATGGCAGTTTCACCAATCCACATGCCCAGCATGGAGTTTGCTGCTGGTTTTTCATCCTTTGGCAAAAGAGGAAAAAAAGAGGTTTAAAAGCAAAAGGATAAAAAAAAAAGAAGAAAAGAAAAAGAAAACTTCAATTAAGTTGAATTATTTTCCTAAAGCAATAAATTCTGGTACAGTGATAATTACTAAACAAACTCCCAAACAATGAGAAGTTGAAAGATGGCAATAATAAATTGCAAGAAGTGATTTATTTAAGCTTCAGGGAATGAAAACATTTAAAATTGGGAATTTCTTATTTTCAAAAAGTTATAAGAATTTAATTAATTAACAAATATACATTTAATAGTAAAAGCACGTTTTTATCAAAAGAAAACTGATCAACTTATTTCAGCTGTCATAAGATATTCATAAAAATAAACATTAGTATCAGAAATAAACTGTGTAGCAGAAATCATCGAATTAAGAATAGAAATACATATGGAATTCTTTCTGTATTATCTGATTCTCCAAATTTTCCCTATGCCCATTATAATCATTACCTAAAGTTGGACAATCCATGTTGACCTGAATTGAGAACACTGAGAATTAAGGTCAGGCCTGAGTTAGAGGATAAGTGCAAGGTCAGAACTGATGCTAAGAATAAGGCAGGGATAAGAACAAAAATAAGTAGTGAAAGCAAAAAGAGAAGTTTAACCATTGTATAAAGGAGAGGAAAAAGTCATTTCAGTCCTGGATATTTTTGCTATGCTTTTCAGTCACTTGATCATACAAAAAATTAGAGAATGAGCTCATGCATGAGTTACAAACCAAACCAACAAGTCAAATAGGTTATCATTTTCTACTCTATTTTTATAGTACTACAATGAACATAAATAACTATCACATGAGGTAAAACTAATCTTTTCACTAGATTACAGGTTACTTGAAGGTAAGGACTATTCTTATGAGAGTTCAGCATCTAGCAAAATTCTGGGCATAAAGATGTCAGTTCATGTTTATTTACTAGAAGGTTTAGGTGAAAAGCTCCCTACAACTTGGTACTTTAAAATCCTCAATCAACAAGCAGTTTTCTGAGATGTCCAGTTGAATCTAGTAGATTTTAGCTTCACAAAATACTCAAGTCAACCAAAAATTTCACTTTCAGACGCAATATATATTTTCCTTTTTATTTCAATAACAATATTGAATTTAGGGAAAATAACATTCTTAAAGATTTAATGATGGACTTTTTGTCCATTTACAAGTAATTTTAAATTCATTCAAATTTTATAAAAGTATGACAACTTTATAAATTTTTATATATGTGTGTGTATATATATATATGTGTGTGTCCTATATATGTTTTTACACTATTTATAAGTGTTATATTTAAAAAAATTTCTTCATTAATAATTTCATAATTTATTGATTCCCAACTATAATCCAGGTGCTGTACAAAGTATCTAAACACACTACTTCATTTAATCCTAAAGAGCATACTGTATAGAGATGTTTAAAAATGGTGGGAAAATATACACCATCTTCCCCAAAAAATACTGTATGAAAGGTATCCCTAAAGAAAGAAATGACTGTCCAGTGAAAACAAAAGTGTGTATTTAATAAAGAATGTGATCCCTGAAAATACTAAGGTGACTTAACTATTTGAGGGGGATAAGTCACTTAAAAATAAACATGAATATGTCATTCTGAGAACACGACAAGCTTTAAAAAGCACCTCAAAACTACCAAAGATTTATATGCTTTAAAAGTGTTCAGTTGAAAAGGGTAACATTTAAAAGCAACTAATTTCCTTGTATTTATTCTTATACACAAGTTACCACTTGCATACTGTTGCCATTTCTTTATGTGAGCTTTTATTTCTAGCCCACTTAGGTAAAGGGTCCAATAATTTACTCAACTGTTATCTTTTTATCACTATTTAGGCTGGCCAGCCCAAACACATTTTATTATGCTTCTTTCATGTGAAACCCACAATTAATGAAGATCTATTGTTAACTTATGAAGTAAGTAGCAGTATGGCATAAACGCTATTTAACTAATGAACCATTTGTAAAATGAGTTTCTATGACATGCCAAAGATGGAATGCAGAGCTAGTAGCAACAGAGTTGTTTTGACTGTGCTAATTGTAATTTCAGATATTTTATAGCCACTAAAAAAAATGTTATTTCCTGTCTCCTCTACCAGGATGGCGGTGCTTCCTCATAACCACATTTTGGCCAGTGCCAGCCGTTGTTTATGGTCAACACATAGTCGCCATCCAAGCGCATGTCAAGGAAAAACACCATACCTCCTACAGAGAAGATACTGAGCAAAAAGTGGATGTTTTCTGGATTTAAATGTTATTAAATAAGAAAAAGAGAAGGAAAAGTAAAGAAGTTCAGAACAGAGGCTGACTTACATTTATATTTATATTTCACTCAAGCAGTACAAGTGAAATAAACTTTCGAAGATGGTTCTATTACAGCAAATAATTTAACTATCATAATTAACTGTAAAATAACCTCACATTTATAGTGCTCTATACTTTACAAAGCACTTTTATCCTAACTGAATCCTCATAATAATCCAATCAAAAGGGCAAGACAGGCAATACCTCCAGTTTATGACTGAATAAACTGAAGTTCTAAGAGATTATGTGACTTGTTTGGGGTCACCCAATACATGAGGCCAACTGAGAACTAACTCCAAATGCAAAGTTCCTTCCACCTTTATAAGCATTTCTTGATGATCTTCTCAGTCAGTAAGTATTAAGACGAGCAGTTTCAATGGGGAAAAGGTGTGCTATAGACAGTAAACAAATACCAATCACAAATAACTGAAAAGTTCACATTTTTATTGACTATTATTTTAGTAACTTGAAAAATGGTGCCATATACTGTTAAACAACATGAAAGAGAAAAGAAACACAAAGCTCTAGTCAAAAATCATCACTCCAAAAAAATTAAAATAAGACATATGCCTAGAAAAATATATATTACCAATTACACATTATGTTCCTTTCTTTGAAAGATGCATTTCAGTAGTAGAAAAGGTAAAAGTAATCTGCTGCTTTATCTTTGGAAAAGAGAATAGTAAAAGACAAAATATTTTTCACACAAACAAACCATACAAGGATTTAGGGGCACATTTTTCACTGTTTTAAAATAAACTATAAAACTAGTGATATTTACCTGAGGAGCAATACGACTAACAATATGTGAGATCTCATCACTATCTGTGGTGTAAATCTGTTTTTTTCTTCCTTTACCTAAAGAAATAAAGACGTTTCTATAAAAATCATAAACAAAAAAACCAATTTTTAAAAGTAGCAGTCACTTCTTAGAAAATTTTCATTAGCACAGCTTAGATCAGTATGCACTCTGACATCACATGCCTATCACAGCAATACAATCACACAAGGTTCTCAAAAAACATCTGCTGTATTAAAGTTCCTGATGTCGTCAGAGAAATGCAAATCAAAACTACACTAAGATACCACATTTAGACCCATTAGATTGGTATAACCAAGACAAAAAATAACAAATGTTGGAGAGGTTGTGGAGAAAAGGGAACCCTCATACACTGCTGGTGGGAATGCAAACTGGTGCAGCTGCTGCGGAAAACAGTATGGAGATTCCTCAAAAAACTAAAAATAGAACTACCATAAGATCCAGCTATCCCACTACTGGCTATCGATCCAAAGAACTTGAAATCAACAATTCAAAGAGACTTATGCATCCCTGTGTTCCTTGCAGCATTATGCACAATAGCTAAGACTTGGAAGCAACCCAAGTGCCCATGACTGATGACTGCACAAAGACAATATGGTGTAAATATACAATGGAATACTACTCAGCCATAAAAAGACAAAATTGTCCCATTTGCAACAACATGGATGGACCTTGAGGGTATTATGTTAAGCGAAATAAGCCAGACAGAGAAAGACAAACACTGTATGATTTCACTCATATGTGGAAGATAAACTAACACATGCACAAAGAGAACTATTTAGTGGTTACCAGGGGGAAGGAGGGTGGAGGGTGGGCACAAAGGGTGAAGGGGCACATATATATGGTGACTGACAAATAATACTGTACAACTGAAATTTCACAATGTTATAAACTGTGACGACCTCAATAAAAATTTTTTTAAAAAGTTCCCGATGTTGTTACCTCAGTAGTTCTACAGCTAGATCATAATCATTTATGAAATATTTAACCAGATAAAAATGTTAATAACAAATTACCTAACTGCTTTGTCATTGGAGAATTTTGATCCCAAAAGATATCATTCTGTCCATCTGGATCATTAGGAGAACTGAAGGTAGATGACAATAAATCCATTCTGAGCAATCGCTTTGGTGTTTCATATCTTTCTACATAAAATGAGATTAAAATAACAATTGTTGCATTTTAAAGTTTTACTTACTTCATCATACCCCCAAGTCAAATAGTAGCTTACACCAGACTACTTTTTATAGTCCAATTATAAGACTCTCTCCCAGAGATGGCTATATTACTTTAACCACAATTGAAATGTTTGCTTCACATAAAAATCCTTGTAATACTTCACAAATGTGACACTGTAACTAGCAAATTAAAATTGACAATCTAGTAACTCTATGAATGTATAATACGGTATAACCTAGCCAGTCTATTCATTACCACTAGAACTTGGCAGCTTTGGGAACCACCTATAATTTATCGATAGATTTCAAAAATCAAAAGGGTCCCAACAGAAACTTGAGTAAAAAATCTAGTTTATCCCCCTTTTACCCACTCTAGCAACTTACAATAATTACTTCAAAAGGCTTTAGTAGTGATCATCCATTTCTTAGGAAGTTTTGTCTAGTACCATTTTTAAATTTCTACAAAGATTTATTTTTGTTCATTCCGGAATTGCTTTAGGGGAGTAAACTAAAGACAAGTAAAGTAACAAAAGCTGTATTTTAAGAACATGTTCTAGAAAAGACCTTTTGTAAGAGTTTCTGTTCCTACCAGGATTTACTAAAACTTTTAAAACAGAACACCCCAAGTTGATCAGAAGGAAATATTCAGGTGCACTCGGGTTCCTACTCCTAGGAACTTCCGATTTATTCATCAGGTGAGACAACACCACGGATCTGAAGATGCAGACAGCTGGAGCTCGTCCTACAGGCCCTTCTCTATAGCAAGTCAGGGCACACGGTGTCAGGGGAAATAAGTGCCCAGGGAACTAGTCAGCGGAAGGCCTCAGCGCTATCAAGGTTCTCCTCGCCCGGCCGCCACTGAGGCCCGGAGGCGCAGCCGAGCCAGGCGCCGCCCTCCCCAGACAGGTAAACCACACGACCCACTCCTGTGGCTGGGGCGGCAAGTGGGCGGTCAGACCTAACCGGGCGACGCTCAGACTCAGGGACCAACGCCTCGGGGGGAGTGGTGCCGGGTTATTTTTGGATCACGAGGGGAGAAGCCCAGAGAGGAGCGCACTCAGACTCCACCCCCTACCCCCGCCCAGCCTGCCCGCGGGGCCGTGGGGCTGCAGCGCCGAGGCCCGCAGAGGCCGCGCAGACCCGCCTCACCCTCGGGGTGACTTTTACTGCACGCAGCGGCTGCCGGAGGCTGCTCCTGCTGCGGCCGGGCCCGTGGCGGCCCCTCTCCGACCCCGCCGAGCCCCGAGCCGCGGGCCGCCCTCAGCCGTCTCTTCCGTGGCTCGACCACTGAGCTGCATTCCTCGGCCGCCGCCGCCGTCCGCGGCGGGTTCTTCAGGCCAGGGCTGTCTCCATGTTTCCTTCGCCGACTCATTGCCTAGGACCCCCTCCACCAGCCGCTTCTCCTTTCACATTTTGCCACAGGCAGATGGGTAAGGCAGTGGAACTATAAGCAGGATCCCGCGCCAACGGCCGCCGCCATTTTGGCCGGTGGGGGCGCTCCTAAGGGCGGCCGCTGATTGGCTGTCCGGACGAGGGGCGGAGCGATCAGGGTGCCGGCGGCGCGCGCTTACGCAGCCCGCACCGCGCCTGCTCGGCCCTGCTCAGACTCTCCGGCTTTGAAAGTGACAGCCAGGGCTAGTGGTCTGGCCTCCCTAGCTGAGAGTGAGAGTATGTGAGGTGGAAAGAAAATTGAATCCACTGGCATTTTTTTAAACTGAATTTACAATTAGAATTACACTCTACTACGATTCAGGTTATTGTGGGTATTGGTAGTTTTTAAGAAGAGAAAGTAAGGTACAGATTAGGAAGAAGAAATAAAACTTTTTCATAAATGATATGTGCATAGAAAAATCCAAAAATAGGAAAAGTTATTCATAAATTTATTAAACAGTTACTGATACAAAGTCAACAAAGATCAATTGTTTCAGTAGATTGGTAACAAATGTAACATTGACATTTTAAAGAAATGATTTATAATAGCATACAAGATATCAAATAACTAAGAATAAATTTCACCAAAGATTGCAACACCTCTACAGAGAGAAATACGAAATAGGTTTGAAAGAAATTGAAGACCTAAATAAATGGAAGATTATACCATGTTCATGGGTTGCAAGACAATTTTGTTACAATGTCTGTTCTTCCCAAATTGCACTATAGGTTCAATGCAAATCCATTCACAATTGCAGTAGGGGTGTGTGTGTAATATAACAAGTTTATTTTAAAATGTACATAGATATGCAAGGGGCTGAAAATATCCAAGAAACTCTTGAAGCTCTCTTTTTGAATAGTAGAATTGGATATCTATCAGGTATCAAGACTTTCAAATTTATGATAATTAAGATAGTGTGGCAATGGTGAAAATAGGCAAACAGATAAAAGAAACAAAATAGCTCAAAATCAGACTTTTAAATAAATGGACACTTGATTTAAGACAAAGATGACCCTCCTGAGCAGTGGGAAAAGGACTTTTTGATAATAAATACTACGTGGTCAATTTGATACTCTCATGGAAAGACAACTTATAAGAAAGGCAACTTATACCTCAAACCATATCCCCAAATTAAGTGCAAATTGTTTATATGTTTAATGATGAAGATAAAATAATTAACATTCTAAAAGATGATAGAAATTATCTTCATGACAGATAACTAATTTTAAATTGAAAAAAGATCACCAACTATAAGAAATAATTATACATCTGACTGCATTAAATTGATACCTTGAGAACTTCTGTCCTTCTGAAGACAACACTAAAGAGAATGGAAAGCAAGTCATAGATTGGGAGAAAATATTTACAAGATACAAGATTAAGGGCCCACACATAAAATATATGAAGAACTGATATAAATCAGTAAGAAAATGATTGACCACCAATAAGAAAAATGGGTCATGGGGCCGGTCCCATGGCAGAGTGGTTAAGTTCGAGCGCTCTGCTTCGGCGGCCCAGGGTTTTGCCACTTGGAATCCTGGGCATGGACATGGCACCACTCGTCAAGCCATGCTGAGGTGGCATCCCACATGCCACAACTGGAAGGACTCACAACTGAAAATACACTTCTATGTACCGGGGGGCTTTGGGAGAAAAATAAAATCTTTAAAACAACAAAAAGTAAAGAAAAGTGGGTCATATACTTTAGCAGGCTCTCCAAAAGAAAATCTAAATAATCTACAAACTTGTATAAATGGGCTCAACCTCATTTGTAATGAGGAAAATGAAAATGAAAACCACAATGTGATACTCCTTACACCCATCAGAATGGCTAAAATTAAAAAGACTGACAATAGGGGTATCCAGGAAGTAAATGAGAGATGAGACCACAGCCCCAGGTAAACTCCTTGATTGCAGCCTGTGAGAGACCCAGAGCTAGAGGACGCAACGAATGGGAACTGTCACAGGCTCCTGGTGAGAGCATAACTTGGTGCAACCACTTTGGAAAACAATTTTTGATCTAGCAGTGCCACTCCTAGGAATATAACCAATGGAAAGGCATGGACTTATGCATCAAGATACATTTTATGGAAATACTTTTGGCAGTAAAATTTGAAATTACCCCAAACTGGAAACAAACTGAATGCAGTTCAACAGTAGAGTGGGGAAATATGTTGAGCTAAGTTTGCTCAACAAAATGCTACACAGTAGTGAAAGTGATGAACTACAGCTCCTGGCAACTATGTGGAAAAATCTCATACAGTTGAGCGAAAGAGGCCAGACTCCCCATCCTCCCTGCCTCTTCCTTCCCAAGAATACTATATAATTCTATTTGCATAAATTCCAACAGGCAAAATTAACCTATATTGTATAGTAATGTAAGCTTAAATGATAAAATTGTAAAGATAAAGGATGTGGTTACCATAAAAGTCAGGATAATGGTTACTTTGGCAAGGGGGGAAGGGAAAATGATTAGAAGGGGATGGGGGAGGGGAAGCATCTGATGCGTTGGCTTTGTCCCTTGTCTTATTCTAGTTGCTGATTTTGTAATAATTCATTGAGCTGAACATGTTTTTTGTACTTTTCTGTGTACATGTTATAAAATAAATAAAATAAAAATGTTTTAAAATTTTAATGTAAGGCAAAAAAATCTTTTGTTTCTGCTGAGGAACTGATATATATCTCTTCTTTGTAATTTCCTCTGTTTTCCTTCTTCAGTTTGGCTGACAGGAATCCTAGAACTAAGTTTGAGGTTCCATTCTAGCAATTATGTGGACTATTGTGAACAAATAATTCCTTTCTTTTTGCTCAGTGCTTAACTTTCCACTAATATTTCCCTTGCCATGACTGTTCTTAATCTACATATTTTAAAACCATTATTTAGTTTTATGTATTTATAACTGGATATGACTGGTAGAGAAGTTACATCTCTTCAAATTCAAATTAACTACTTGAATCTCCAATTGTCTAAATTAACAGGAATACTGTTATTTCTCTCTAGAATCTCTCCCACCTCTCAACTGACCAAGAATCCCAGAAGCAGCAAAAAAAAAAAAAAAAAAAAGGCCAATATCCATTATGACATGTTATTAAATAGATGGTGATGAGGATTTTTAGGCTGCTTAATTTTAAAATGGCTTATGATGAGGATTTTTAGGCTGGTTAGTTTTAAAACTACAGCTGAGATTCAGGCTCCAAGGAGTGGAATTTGTTTGCCCCTTTGTTGGGAAACATTCACATTTCTAAGGGAAACCTCTATCTGTGAAGATGCCTCCCTCTCTGTGCCAGGAAGAAGGGGGATGGTCTTATCTCTAGAAGCTCTTGGTCAATGCCAGAGGCAAGATCTTAAGTTGGTTACTGTCTGGCAACCTCATGTAACTGACCCTCCCCCCCACAAATCCTCGTTTGTCTTTAGCCGAGGATAAAATTCAAGCAGTGACTTCTGCCATTTACTCAATCCGGTTTGATTCTTATCTAAAAGTTGTGGGACCGCCAAATGGCCAGACCGTACGGGCACTGATACCATTTTAACTTTTTTACATATTCTTTGTCTTGTAAAGAGATGACTCACATACCTATGCCTTAAATTTAGTCCTAACCCTCAACTCTGGGGCAGCAGCAGGAGCTCTGACTGCCCGTGGGTCCTGTCCCCACGCACCAGCTCTGCCTGCCCATGGGCTCTGTCCCCATGCCAGCGGGGGCAGCAGAAGCGGCAGCAGCAGAAACTCTGACTGCCCATGGGTCCTGTCCCCATGCTATTCTACTCTCTAAATAAAAGAGCACTACTGCCAGATCTTGAGAGTCCAAGAAATCTTTCTTTCGACTCCTCGGCTCACCGACCCCGCATCATTTCGCATCATAGTTATCTAAAAGACTTAATTTACCCTAAAAAACACCTAACTCACACTTAGGAAATAGTTAAGGTAGTTCGAAGAATTTAATGATGCCTATAGGAGTAATAACCATGTGGTAATGCTTTAGAGCATATTAATGCTGCAAATAAAATAACAATGAATAATTTCCCGTAACTGTCCCAATTCTATAGTGCCCAAGTAACCCTTGTAAAAAGGAACAGCTTGAGCCCAAAGAACAGACGTGTTGTTACCTTAGCATGCCCAGGATGGCTGTAATCTGTAATCATTATGTGGAAGAAGACAATCATAAGTTTTAGCTGGAAAGTTACTTAATTCACACAATCTGTTACAGTTCTAAATGTAGTTCAAATTTACTGTATTTCCTGAGTATAATTCCTGAAATAAGTACAGTACAATTAACTCCTTGATAAAATGTTTTAATAAACAAAAGATAAGTCTTGAAGACATTTGAATGCAATATGATTCAAAACCCCAAAACAGCATTTCCAGGCATTTGAATAATATGTACATATAAGTAAGGTGTAATACAACTAAAATCTTTTTGTGTGTGTGTGAGGAAGATTGGCCCCGAGCTAACATGTGTTGCCAGTCTTCCTCTTTCTGCCTGAGAAAGATTGTCGCTGAGCTAACATTTGTGCCAACCTTCCTCCATTTCATGGGGGATGCTGCCACAGCATGGCTTGACGAAAGGTGCCAGGTCTGTGCCTGGGATCCACACCTGAGAACCCCAGGCTGCCAAAGCAGAGTGCATGAGCCCAACTGCTATGCCACCAAGGCAGCCCCACAACTACACGCTTTTTAACAAACCAGAGTTAAACTCTTACTTGTTTTACTTGCAGAAATTATCCATAAGCTTGATGGGGATTAGTAAACAAAAATTGAGACATTGAGAGTCTGTGCTAAGGAGCTTTTTTGTGGAGTGATTGCCTTGTCACTTGCATTACAATGATACTATCTGCTGGATCAGCGGCCAGTTGTGAGAAGTCTTTATTTCAGGAAAAAATATAAAAATCATAATGTGCTATTGTGTAGCACAGTGTATATACAAAGCCTGCCCCAGTACCAAATCTATCAGGATACAATTGACAGAATCTGAACAGGCTACAAAATGAGTAGAGAATTTTTTTACAGTCTTGTTACTATGTTCCTTAAATATACCCCAAAGTACACCTGGTAAGTACTGGGCCCATTTTCTCTCAGTCCTGACCTACTACCACTTATAATTAAAATCACCTACCATGCCTGTCCCTCTCCTGAGGGAACTGCTCCGTCAAGAGCCTCTGCTGCCTAGATGACTTTGGTCCCCTGAGGTGGCCCCAATCAGGTAAAACTGATTGGACTTTGGGAATCAATCCATAGGCTGGCTGTCCACTTCTGAGTGCTACAGAAAGATACATTGAGACACAGACATTTGGAAGCTATTTTAAGTACACATGGGATAAACTATTGGTAAAAGTTTATCTATAAACTCTTACCTCATTTACATCTAAATCATTTGTTCCCAACAATTATGTTTAGATTACCCATGAAAACATCATGAGACATTAGACAAAATTAGCTGTCATTCTAAGCTATTTCTGCTGACAAACTTGTAACAGGGATAACATGAGCTTATTTCACTAGTAAACCCAGGCTGCATGTCTGCATCATATCCAATGCTGATAACTCAGGACATGTCTATTTTAATCAAACCAAGAAACCTGAAAAAGTTTTCATTCACCAAAGATGGTTTCATGTCATGTTAACTTGAAAGCCATTTGGGTTAGTTTCTTTTACATTTAGCAATAATTTATGTAAGCTCTTACTTTAAGGCAATTAAACGGAGCTCTTAATTTTGGTCGTACCATCTGGAGGTAAAATATCACATGTATATAACATACATATAGACACACATGAACACACAGGTTGACACAGACAGAGACATTAAATTTTTGTTATGAATCAGTTTCGATACAAAACTCACTAGTTTATGAGAAACATTGGCATGTCAAACAATGGCTCCCAGGTCCTAGAGAAGATGGGAGCAGAAAATCTACATCATGGAGACATAGAGAAAGCAGTCAAGTTTTCTTCAAGTTTCTGGGGTTTGGGGCATATTTGCCGGATCAGTTTCTAATGTCTCAATCTTTTGTCTCAATGAATATCTAGGAGCATTTTGAGAGGAACAGGGGAGGCTTTGGGATTGGCAAGCGAACTTTGAACTGCTTTCTGGAGCCATACAACTGGCCTTGCAGAGATTCGCAAGACAAAGACAGTTGCCTCCAGTTCCCCAAAGAATTGAATTATAGTTTGAATGACAAAAGAGGTTAACCCACCCTTCCAGCTACATTTTTCCAATTGTTTCTTTACATCAGGGAAAATTTTAACTTAAGAGGTGAATCAAAAGATTTGTATGTTCTAAAACTTCAGGACAATGTACCACACCTTTAAAAGTCTGCACAAAGCATTTAACAGAGGCACTTTTTCTAAGTGTGCAGTGTAGCCCTAGACCATTTTACCTTGGGGGTGGGAGAACTTTTATTATCTTTTTTATTAGCACCTGATATTAGTTTCTAGTTTTTATCTCATACTGTGTGGGCTCAAGCAACCCTATTGACTTCTCTTTAGTATGTTGAATTAACATTGTTTGAAGGGCAGATTTTTATGCTCTTTTACAATCAGGCAGAGGAAACGTTCCCCAGTGAGACACAATGTGTATCTCCACAATACAACCTATAATGCAATCATGTAAAAGGTATGTAATCATTTAATTCCATCCACTCCTACACTTCTAATCATAGCTTTCATTAGGACTTTATCAATAGGTCTTGATCTTATAATTTTGGATAGGGGAAGCATTCCCAGTCAGACGTAATGTCCATTTTTAAAACACATTCATTCAAAGTTGATATTACCTCTTTACATAAAATTAGCTGAAACCTTCTAACATTTATAATCTTATCAACACTTCTACTTTTACATTTTCTCAATTCAAATGTAGCCCGAGTCAGGGTCTGAAGGCTAGTCATTATATTTTTTGCATTTCTTTTTTTTTCTGATTTGGACTTTTTGTATGTACCAATAAAACAATTATGATGAGAGCTCTCGAAAATGTTTTCCAATTTAGAAGTTTTTCCAATTTCAGTGATTCATCATCTGGCCACATTGATAAGTAGGATCTTAACAGTGACGCATACCAATAACCATGGATGCAAGAGGTGTCCTTAAAAGAGATTGACAAATAAAAATAGCAAGCAATAGGATATATTGGAGAATATGAGGAAGCCATTTGGTATAAACCTAATTCGGCCTGACCTTGTCTTTCCAAAAGGGCCTGACAGTGGCTGTTGAGCATGCATTGCATATCTGCTTTAGATATTCCCTACGGCAAGAACAAAGGCCCTTGAGATAAAGGTGCAACTTCCCTCCCCCTCCCACGTTGGCATCTCCTTAAGGATTAAGCATCTTTCCTTAGGCTAGAAACTGATTCTGCTGCTGCTGCGCTCACTTGTGACACCCAGCTCGAGTAGATAAACTTGCCTCTTGCTATGCCCACCAAGATAGCAGACCCACTACCTGCTGTGTCCATGAAGTGCTGTGCCCACAGGGCAATCTTGTGACTATTGTGGGAGGGACATTTCATATGTGAAACACCCTGTTTGGGGGTATATAACCACTTTGTGCACCCCACTTCTTCGGTGCCCTTTCTTCCTTTGGGAAGAAAGGCCCTGGGCCATGGTCCTCAGATTTCAGCTCAGAATAAACTCACCCAAATTTTCATTTATAGATTGGTTATGGATTATTTTTGTTGACAAGATCCAGAAACATTACTCCCAAAAATAGTCTAAGAAAACAAAGGCCATCATTGCACAAGTAATGAAGTTTGAGACTACAAAGACCCCTTATGAAAGCAACTGGGACCCCTCGTGTCAAACTCCCCTGAGAGCTGAACCAACCAGACAAAGAGAGTGTGTCCCAGAACCCCAGTCTATTTGCCTTGCCTCCAAGATGTGTGGCAGTACATACATCCTCCGGATGGCGGACACCAGCAAGGTCACAAAGCCACTCTCTCAAGACATAGAACAAGGCAAAAGAAAAAGCCTCATCTTATATGCACATTAACAGCTTTAGCTAAGCCTTGGGTCTCTTGGAATCAGATTAATACCTAGGAGGGAGCTGCAGTGGGTTTGGGGAATGTGTGTGGTTTTACAGAGTACCTCATTGTTGCATGGACATTTTCTTGAAGTTGGCAGGGGTCCTGTCATCTACCCCATTCTGTGACCCAACTTATCCTATCCTAGGAGACTTCTTGAGGTGACAAGTGCCCTAATGGCTCTTAACTGCTTGACTCATGCCCACCAAATTTGTGGCCTTTTTGGCTTCCAAGAACTTAACAACAGCTTTCACCTCATGTGCATGTTCCCAGACAACAGGCTTATAGAGATGCCTGTGTCCTATGACAAATGACAAAAAAAGACAGAGACAAGGAAAAATAGTGACTATCTCTGGGAGGAAAAGGATACTCAAACCAAATCTAGAGTTGCTGAGCCCAAGAAGCTAGCTTTACCAGTATTTTCTCCTGCTAATCAAAATTTAGAAAAGGAAAAAACCTTACCACTCTCGCTTCCATTGGACCCTGCAGACAGAGATGCCAGAGAGTGACATGGTAAGAACTTAGTTCCTGCTGGCTCTTGTCAGGGGTCCAGGAGCTCTCAGCTGCAGTAGTCTAGGAACAAGCAGTGTCCAGCCAGGGAAGTTTTATCCCGTCCCATCTTGATCACCAAACTGTAGGGGAGGAAGAACATTTCCTCTACCCTGTCTCCATCCTTCTGGCTGGCCTAAGAGTTAAACCGGCATGAGACAGAATAACAGGACAAAATCAAACAAAGCTTTGTAACTTGTATACATGGGAGAAACTCATGAAAACAGGGAAATGTGCCAGAATGGCTGAGGTCACCACCTTCAGCTAAAGACAAAGGAGGATGCTGGCAGGGATGGGGTGGGGGGGCGGGGTCAGTTATGGGAGATTACCAGAAAAGCACAGTAAACAATAGTAAGGTTATTATGCAGATTTAAGTCCTTGCCTTCCACATTGATAAGAGTTTCTAGAGATAAGGTCATCCCCCTCTTCCTGGTACAGAGAAGGAGATATCTTTACAAATGGAGATTTCCCTTACGAGTGTAAACGTCTCTTACAACTACTTGGTTTTCGGAGCTTCTTCCATGTCTGCAGTTTGACAGTTTAAAAAAAATAATCAGCCCAAAATAATGCTCATGCCAAAGACATACATCTTGAGGTGGCAAATTCTGATCCCCTACAGCCCCTTCATATTACTTTTGTTCATAATATGTAAGTTTATGTAATTTACTTTTGATTAATGACTATGTTTAACAATCAGCTCACAAAATTCCTATAAATTTAACAGTCAGCTCTTAAGAGAGAGTATGAGCTGGCTCCAGCACATCACTGATTTTTTACCTCTCATTTTCCTTTCTCTGGTATAAGTAACCTCAGTTCCTTCAACATTTCCTTGTCTTACCTATTTTTCAAACCTCATCAATTTGAAGCCTCTCAATTCAGTGATTGAGCTCAGAAGTTGACCAAGAGAGTCCTACACTATAAGTTATAGGCCTAACAATGAAGCCAAGCTGGGCCTGGCCCAGTGGCTGAGTGGGTTACAGTTCTATGTGCTCCACTTCAGTGGCCCAGGTTCATGGATTCAGATCCCAGGCATGGACATACTCTGCTCACTGTCCACACTGTGGAGGTGTCCCACATACAAAAACATGGAGGAGGATTGGCAGAGATGTTAGCACAGGGCTAATCTTCCTCAGCAAACAAAAAAAAAAAAAAAAGAAAAGAAGAAGAAGAAGAAGCCACACTGTAAATGTTAAAAGGAAAGAAAGCCTGAGGCAATTCACTGGGGCTAAGAAATTAGAAGGTTACTGGGAAAGGGAGTGACTGTAGGCAGGGACACTTTCTAACTAAGTGACCCTTGGGAGGTCAGTCTGTGGATGCTAATAGGAGAAAGGAAGTAAAGAAGGTTATTCAGTTCTGGAGTGGGGCATAGTTTTTTGCACACCATGTTTTCTGCAGGCACCACTTAGCACTACCACTAATTGAATTCACCCCACTGATCCTTTCAGGTACCAACCCCCATCAGGCCTATATCTACCCAGTAATAATGGCTGTGGGTGGCATAGAGGGAATTTGAAAAGACATTTTTTCTCTACTGCTTTAAGTGAAACCACGGGGGAGAAACCTTTGAGCAGCCCCAAAATGTCTTATTTAGGGTGAATAACTTTCTTTTCTCTGACTGTGACGGAATCTAGTCATCATCTATGTGTTTTTGCTTTTGTGAATACCAGGAACATGACCTGATTTTAAAGATTGCTCTCGACTCTTCTTCAAGCGGGAAGATCCAGAGCATTCACTCTGTCACCATAATTTTAAAACACTTCTAAACTCTACCTGAGAGTATTACAAATTTCTTTATTTTGCAGTAAAAATAAAGTCTTCTTAAATCTTTGACAAATGTTACTAGTGTTTAGGTTAGCCCAGCCAAATGCTTGCTTGGAGATGGTTGAAGTGTCCTGGATGCAAATGGTTCTTTTGGTGAGTGGTGATTCATACAGAATACTCTGGCCAGAGCTGAAAATGGCTTTTGATTGTTTAGGAATGAAATTAGGGCATTTAAAACATATTAAAGTTTTAAATAACATTTTAGATCGATTTGAATGTAAAAGACTAGATAGAAAAGAAGTTAGTTAGGTTGAAAAATCTATATTACAAAAGTAACTCTACTCATATCCATTCAATTCCCAGTAGAAGAAAATTTTTCTTTCAACAGGGCTTTTCCTGTCTTTCAGACTACTGGAGAAAAATGATTGGTGTATTTCATATGAATGTAAAGGACTCTTTTGGCTTTGGTGTATTATCAGTAATCTGGGTAACAGTGTTGGGGAAAACGGGACCCTGGGGGTTGACATCCCATTGGCAATAAACGTCTGGAAAGCACAGGTGCATTTGTTCTGCTGTTGAACTGCTTTCCTAAGCTGTTACCACAGCCTCTACGCGCATCAACAGGTGGCCCCTTTACCTGACCCTCCTTGTGCTCTACGTCCTTGCTATTCAGAATGTAGTATGTGGAAGAGCAACCTGTGTATCTCCTGGAAGCTTGTTAGAAAGGCAGAACTGGAGCCTATCCCAGACCTGCCGATTCAGAATCTGCATGGCCACAAGATCCCCATTCATTCAGGCCCGCAGGAAAGTTTGAGATGATCATCTTCAGGGACTTTCCCTAATAATTTTGGCCCACAATGATTAATGCCTCTTTTCTCTGAACTCCCACCTTACCTTTAGTCTATTCTGTGTAATTTAGCTTTTGATTATATAATCCCATGTTTCTCACTAACTATTGGACATACACGAATGCATTTCCCTGACAGTATTGTGACCTCCTAGAGCAGGGGTTGGCAAAATTAGGTAAAAGGCCACATGGTTAATATTTTAGGCTTTACAGGCCACATACTGTGTCAGTTGCTTATTCTTTTGGGGTTTGTTGTTTACTCTTTAAATATGTAAAAGCCATGAGGGTCTGCCCGTGGCCAAGTGGTTAAATTTGCATACTCTGCTTCGGAGGCCCAGGGTTCGCTGGTTTGGATCCTGGGCGTGGACCAGGGTGTCCCACATAGAAGAACTAGAAGGACTTACAACTAGGATATATAGCTATGTACTGGGGCTTTGGGAAGAAAAAAAAGGGGGAAGATTGTCAACAGATGTTAGCTCAGGGCCATTCTTCCTCACCAAAAAAGCAAACGAAAAAAAAGCAAAAACCATTTCAGGTAGAGAGCCATACAAAAACAGGCCCCAGGTTACATTTGGTCTGTGGGCAGTAGTTTGGCCACCACTGCCCTAGATGGCAGGGCTGGAGTTTGTTTGGCTCCTGGTACAGTGCTAACTTTGATAGAGGTTTATAATCAGTGCTTATTACTCAATGGTTTGTTAAAGTCATTTCATATTCCCTTCTGCCTTATGTTCTAAAGCACTTTGAGGTAAGGTTTAGGAAAAGTTATGAAAAATTATTTTAATATCAATAAAAAGAAATAACGTACTTTAGAAAGAAGCAATTAATAAGAAAGGAAGATTTCAAATGACCTCACATATAGTTTTTCTTTTCTTATGGATGGCAAGACGTAAAAGTAAACCATGAGTCCTCACTTGGTAAAAGAATATAATCTTAATCCTTAAGTTTTCGTTAAGACCATTGTCGTAAAGAAGTGTTGATATTCATTTCAGCTCAATATAAGTACAACAAGAGCAGAAAGAATAAAGGTAATATGCCACGGGAGTTAGTTAAAAACTTTTTATGCCAATATCTATTTTGTGACTTGACCATAGTATTATTCTTTAGTCTCTAAGTCCTTATTAGATTGCAACTTAATATTATTTTGAGCCATCCCTTGTGTTTGTGGTATATATCCATCGAGATTAGTTCTTTGATTGCATGAATACTAAAAGAATTAAAACAGTATTAGCAAGAGAGGGATGAAAAAATGTTCTAGGAAATGCAGCAACATAACACATCTGTCTGTCTGTCTGTCTGTCTGTCTCTCTCTCTCTCCACACACACACACACACACACACACTCAAGCATGCTGATCTGTGTTACTGCTCCAGGTAATGTTGGGGAGAAAAATGGGTTTTCTGTTTAGGCTGATATTCTGTGGACTTTTTTTTTTTTTTTTGACCCTATAAGAAACACAGCAATGAGCTTATTTTAAGACCAGGAAAAAAAAAATGTAGTTTTCCTGGTAGGAAAGACCAAAAAACATTACTGTTACGTAGCTATAGATTGTTTCTTTCCATGGTATCAAAAGAACTGGCTTGTGTTTGAAGTTCTGAATTTAATTAAGGCTTCACAGAACATATTTCAAGTTGTGAAAATATTTGCTATCAATACGATAAATCGCTTTTCTTAAGACGTTCATCTACAGAGAAAGATTGTATAATATTCAAGATTTAAAAGTCAATTATTTCTGTTTATATCTTTTTAAGCTCAGATTTTGTTTAACACATTCACAAGAAGAGGGCCTTTAATTTATTTATGTTGTAAGAATAGTTAACTGCTAATCTACAAATAATCAGCTAAAATACCATTATTTTTGTTTGGTTCCCACAATATTTTTTTCATTTTTCCACTGAAGGTTTTCCAAATTTTGTTTTATTTCCATGTCTTTTTTCCTCTCTGGGGTTATTTTTAATAATCTAAGAACACCATTGTAAACTGAGCGCAGTTGACCCCACATCCCAGAAGCATTAGATAATCTTCATCATTTTGAGGGACTGCCCATTCTGCAGGTATCTGCTGGGGTTCCTGGGAGTGAAAACGTGTACTTTTTCAGCTTGGCGTGGAGAAGGCTGCTCTGAAATGTGTCCAGGACTGTCAGGATTAGGTCTTCACAGCAAGTCAGGTCTGGGGGAATCATTCATTCAAGATGATGATGTTAGGTCGTGGGATTCAGTTAAGGTAATTTCAGCGGTTAGAGGTCATGACCCCACATTCTAATTCACATTCTAATTACTGTAATTGTGTTTGGAAAATTCCATTTTTCCTCTTTACACATGCACATAAATGTGTAGATCCCTTGGAGATGTGTCTGTGCAGACTCCATCTAGAACCATGAAGAAGAGCTGAGTAGAGGCAGATTTTGTACTGCTGCTGTCTTGGGCCCACCGGAATCAACGCAGAGACACAGCTTGTCTCTGTTCCTGCTTACACACAGAACACATTCTTCTATATATAGAGGGGCCTTATAATTTAACACCCAAGCTAGGACACTTCTGATTGTAAAAAGGGATGCTATTAATAATTTCCGGTGAAAACGGGTGTATACTAGGGGCATCCATTAATAACATGATGGATTAACAAGGAATGTTATTCAGAAGAATGAATGAACACCTTCCAAATTTTTCTTAATGGATTCTCAAAGGCCCTAGATCTCCAGACTTGAGAAGAATGTGGTATAGCAAAGCACAGGCTTTGGAGATACAAAACTGGTTCATATCCTACTTTATCACTTGCTGACTGTGTGATCTTGGGCAAATTTCCTAATTGTTCTGTCTGTCAGTTTTCTGATTGTAAGTGGGAATACTAATCCTAACTACCCAAGGTTGTTTTCAAGGATTAAAGAGATGATGTCCGTATAGTATTTTTCATAGTGTCTGGCACAGAACAAGTACTCAGTAAATAATTATTATTCTTTGTTATTGTCCCTACTTGACCAGAATCTAGTCCTCTGTATAAGAATAATGACGCAGCCACAGTCAAAGTGGAAAGAAGTCTTTTTGATTTCTTGTCCTGTATTTGCTCCATTGGTCTTCCCAGACAACCTCAGTCTGATGTCCTACCGTCATTCAGCAAGCTCCTGCCATGGACTCCCTTCATAAAAACTGGCCTCTTGCAGATGTTTAGGCTGAATCATGAGAGCCAGGACCGACTGCATGAATAGATTAGGACTTATGCAGCCACAATGACCCAATTTTCCAAGACATTTCCCTGACACTGCAATATTTGTCTTCTTGGAAGAACACATTAGCAAGATGGAAGATGTTCAGGCTACTTATGGATACATATATTCCATGGTTCTCTTTATGAATGTACAAATAAAATGTGGAAATCCACTTTTTTGGGGAACACAGGGGAGCTGGGGCCAGTGGTTTGCTCATGGAAACATTTCAGGAATTTTGAAAGCCATTATTAAAAATTAATTTATGTGAACACCAACTATGTTATTTTAAAAACAAAGTAAAAACTAAAACTCACCAATTACTAATAATTTTACCACATTTAACTATTATATATGCTTTTGAGCTTATTTCTGTTCATTGTGTCTATGTGGTAGAATACTGTACAGTGGTCTGCTGCTGTCACTGCACATCCCTTCTCAACTCCACGTTTAGTGATGTGGCTTGGTAGTTTGGTCAGCCATGATGGAAATAGTCACTCCGAGGAAACTGATGAACACTACAAATCAAAGCTTGATTTATTGTTCGTTGATTGTCTAGACTTTAGAAAGTGATGGAGAAAATGCATCTTAAACTTAAAAGAATGCCTTGACTGTAACCAGTATGGTGTGAATAGCACACAAATTGAGGAAGTATTCTTCCAGTTCTCAAAAATAATTCTCTGATTGAGCAAAGAAGTCACTCAGATCATTCACAAACTACTGAAGTTCCTACATTTATCTTCGTTAACCTACTTTCTCATTAACATGAAGGAATGTATCAATCAGCATTCATGTCTGAACTATACTCTTGCTCTTCAGTCGCAGCCTTAGCTTGGCTATGAATGCAAGAATTTAACAAAAATCTACAAAAGCATTCTGTGAGATTCAATTAGCTATATGGAATTCGCAGTAAAGAGTGTTGTATATTTTATTATTTGCAAGTTGTGTGCTAAGCATCCTTCATATCAGTAAAAGTTTATAATAAATGAATATGTGTGTATGTGTGTGTGGGTCTATCTAGCTATATCTGTATCAATTATTTATTTATTTATTTTTTGCATTAGGAGCTGATTGTTAACCATTTATCAGACCACTTGCTGGGACCTGTGGAGCTACTCTTGTCTGATGTCAAAACTGCCCCTGAGGGCAGTATTTAAGCACTGGAAATTCAGGGCTTGGCCATTGTTGTACTGTTCGTCCATGGAAATGCCAAATCAGTAGGGATTAAAGCCAGAGAGATGAAGTTTAAAGATCGAAAAATAAGAGGGTAGAGTGAATGGTGACTTAAATTGGAGGCACACACTCGAAAGGGACAGAGAATAAGTCAGGATGGGAAACCACAAAGCCAGAGAGAGACTGAGGTGAAGGGTGGGAGTGGCTCCTAATTCATTCATTAAAGCAGGCCCATTTTGTGTGAGGCCACCAGAATATTTATTGTTCTGGATACACTCCTAAAGGCATTATGTTCTCCCAGACAGGTGGGGAGCCTGTGAGGTTAGGGGTGTTGGTGAGATCATAAGAGAAATTTGGTTTGGGTAAGCTTCCAACTCGAGGAAATTGGGGAGAAGTGATAGCCATGTTAGGGAGCATATTTTCTAGTACCGTAGAATGATTATTAAAAACATTGCAAATCTTATTTATTCCATTCTGCAATTTTATGTAAGATTTCTTGAAGGCTCAGTCTTAGCAATTAAACTCTTTCACTTCTCACATGGTATTTATTCTTGTGCCCATTATTTGCATCCGTGCCATATAATATTTTATGCATTTTTTTTCTGACTTTAAAGGAACTTCATATTCATCATAGAAAATTTGGAAGTCCCAGAAAAACTAAAAATTTAGTCAAGTGCCATACTTCAGATGTAACTATTGTTCATACTGGAATATTTCCTTGTGGATATGGGTATATGTGTACGTATGTGTAAAATATATGCTCATATAGATACATATACTCACATATATGCAGACAATGTATTAGCATATGTAGATTGCTTTTATTTGATGCTACATTATATTATGAACATTTTCATTTGTTCTTAACATTTTTTACTTATACTATTGTTCATATAGAAAGAATGTCAATCCTTTGTTACAGTTTCTAAAAAAATTTATGTCAGTTGCCTTTTAAATTTGATTGTGTTTGTGTGTTCTTGCTTTAAAATTTATTCTAAAACTTTAGATAGTTAAATGTATTGATATTTTTATTTGTGACTTGTTGTCCTTCCTTTACTCTTAGAGTATCTTTCCACAATTCAAGGACAAAAAGAGCCACAAAAATTTCCTTTCAGATATATATGTGTGCATGTGTGTGTGTATGTATATATGTATATATGTACGTATATACATATAGAGAGATATAAAATCTTGAATCCATCTTAAACTCAATCTTGTGTATAAAGGAAATACCTAACTTTATTTTTTTTCTGAAAGGCTAGTGAATTTACTCAGCATGATCATCAGCAGGATATATTTTTAGTTAGAATTGCATTTGGCTTTTACAGAGACCTGAAAGACAATGACTTAAACCAGAGGTTCTCAGACTTTTAAACAGCGTCAGAATCTCCTGGAGGGCTTGTTAAAACCCAGATGTTGGGCTTCTCCTCCAGAATCTTTGAGTCCATTGGTCTGGGGTAAGGTCCAAGAATTTGGATTCCTAATAAGTTCCCAGGTGATGCTAATGCTCCTGGTCTAGGGACCATACTCAAAATGACTGTTTTAAATGAATAAGTGGTTGAGGAATATCAATGGAAAGAGAATGATCATCTAGAGCGGGCTACTCAGGCCTGGTACCTGATTATGTGATAGGTACCTGGGAAACTAGGCTCCTTGAATTTTTCTGCTTCTTAATCTTAACATTGGGGCTTCAGGCCTCATGGTCCTGTGATAGATCCTGCAGTTCCACGTTCCCTCTAGGAAGAGGAGGAACAGATTCCACCCGGACTGTTCCTTTCCCTTCCCTACTCTCTCTGCTCCCCTCCCACAAGCTCTACCCAGGGATTTCTGCTAACAGGTTTTTAGCTAGAACGGTGTCACATGGCCACCTTTCCCTGTAATAGCAACTTGGATGTGTAGTTTTTGTTTGTTTGTTTTAGCCAGCTACATTGCTACCCTGAACAAAACTGAATATGGCAGGCATTTGTGTGTTTGTGTGATTTTGGTGAAAATGTTCCCAGTGTCATCATTAAGATATTGTTGGCTTATCATATTAAGGAGATGATATCTTATTTTCCTTCCTCACTTATAGGAGGCTATCAAGCACAGAATCTTTAAATGTGATAACATGTTTTTCTTATTTGGTGTATTGATGTAGCTGGACTCATTGCACAAGCACGTGTCCTAATACTAAATCATCATTGCATTTATGCCCATTATTCTCTAATAGTCTGTTGAATTCAATTGCATATATTTTATTTGGATTTTTACATCATTTCTCATTAACTAAATGGGTATGTTGTTGACTTGACAGTTACGTTTAACAAGTTTTTATATCAGGGTAGTTCTAGCTTTCAAAAAGAAACTTGTCAAGTGTGCACTGTCTCCCTGGGAATCTACTAAGCTGAGGTTTACGTGAATTATCCCATCTAAATTTCATAGACATTTTATAAAGCTCATACCTTAACTATTCTCATTTTATAGATAAGGAAACTGGATTCGAGAGCAGTCATCTAAGTTCACCTATCTAGGAAATTCTAGCCTCTTATTCCCTAGACTCTGCTTAATTTATTTGGCACACGGTGAAGCCTTCCATCTTTTGTTATGTTGTAGAATAGTTTGTATTGTGTGGGAATTATTAATTTCTCAGAAGGTTAAAATAATTTATCTGTAAAATAAATCCAGATATCCATTATCTGATTCTGTAGTCTTTTGGGGAAGTTATTTCATGATAACTTAAAATTTTCCTGATACTTAATTTAGATTTTCAATTTATTCCTTGTTGAGGTTGTCAAATTTATTAGTTAGAATTGAACACAGTAGACACAGATGAAAATTATCTCCATATCTGTCACAATCTCTTTTTATTAGATTTATTAAAGAATTATAATTGCATTATGTTTTTCTCAAAGAGCTAGACCTTGGCTTTATGTGTCATTTTTCTCTTTCTATTTTCCAATTCATCATCCTATAAACATAACTGACATTACTTTTTACCCCCTGCTTTCCTTAGAACATTATTATAGTTGTTTCTTTTTCAATATCTTAATTTAAAATTGATTAGTCTATTTTCTCTAATATTTTTTTATTTTTAAAAATTAATGCAAGCTTTTGACTCTATCAATTTATTTTTAAATTTACCTTTTGGTTGAATCCTTTACCTTTTTATATATGTTATTTCATTTTGCATTTGAGTTCACGTTTAGCCAACAGCTGTTTAGAAGAAGTTATCTTAATTCCCAAAGGATTATAAATATTTGTCTAATATTTTACTATTCATTTTTAGTGGTTTTGTATTTTTTTTATGTTTTGTTTCACTATGATCAGAATGGCCAGTACAATTTCCATTTTATCAAGTTTACTGGGATATTCTTTGTCCCTAGAAAATGATGAAGTTATATTTTTGAAAGACACTTTAAAAGAAAATATTATATATGTTTGTCATAAAGATACATCATATAATTTGTCTTTCTTAATTAGTCATCAATTAAATATTTTCTATTAGATGTTTCATAGACTAATAGTGGTTTAGGAAGAATCCTACTATAATCATATTTCTGTCCATTTCTTCTGTTTTATCAATATGAACTTTTTATATTTTTATTTATTTTCTTGTCAATGTTAATATCACTGTCTCTGCTTTATTTTTTTTAAGATTTGTCAGAAATATTGCAGCCCATCTCATTCTCTTTAAGCTTTTTGTTTAATTTCGTTTTAGATATTTTTCTTGCAAACAACAGTTAGTTAGGATTTTTATAAAACTAGATCTAAGCATTTTCTTTTTCTTAATAAGGAATTTTAAGTCAATATCCCTTCATTGTTATAGTTAATCTTTTTGATCTACTTTGGAAATTTTGTTTTATTTTTCTAAGTTTTTCCCCCTTGTTCTTTTTCTTATTATCTTCCTTTTACTAGATGAACTATGTATTTTGTCATTTGTATTTCTTCCAGAGATGTGGAAGACAGAATCCTGCTTTCAGTTCTATTTAGGGATTATTTTTCAGTTAAAAATACAGAAATCTATCAATCTTTAACTGTTTATTAATTAAGCATTTTTTTGGAGTGGGTTTTCTAAGCTAAGTACTATGTTATGCTATGGGTTACCATAGTTGGCAAATATATAAATAAATACATAAATAAAAATGGTACAATCTCTGCCAGTATGAATTTTGTAGTCCAGAGACTGAAACATATATTTACCAAAGAATCACACAGCAATGTTGTAAAAGTCAGATTTCAACCAGAAAGGTAGAACCAGTAGAAGACATGTGTTAAGAAATTTTTTATAAGAAGGTGGCTTACTCCATTGTGTGCACTAGGTAGGCGAATCTGAAATTTGTAGGGCAAGCTATCAGAAAGGGAGGGCTGGAATCTCTCAGGCATGGGCTGAAGCTACCGTGCACACAAAGTAATTTCTTTTTCTTTAGGGAAAGCTCAGCTTTCCTTTTAAGACCTTTCAACGGAATAAATCATTGCAGGCACTTTCTCTGCACTTTAGGGACCCAGATGTTTCATCCAATTGAAGTTTTACTCAACAAATAAACTTTTTTTTCTTACCATTTCAAAGATGCGGGTAGCCTTTAGAGTTTTCAAAAAGTGTTCATAAACTAGGAATTTTTCTTGGGTGACTCAGTATGGATACACTGGATAAAACCCAGGAGCTGGCTGCAGAGAGATGTCAGGAGCAAATTTCATCCTGAAGATAAAGAGAATAACTGTCAATTCATCCATATTCTGCTCCAAAACTCTAGAAGGCCAGCAATTCTGGAGTGGATAAAATCATTTGCCAAAGTCTCTACCTCACTTTTTTTCCCCTTCTTGAAGATGCAAACAGTCCCATCGATTCCAGGGCACATGGCTCTACCATGGCCTCCATAGCTGTGAGAGGCTTCTTTTGACTGGATTTGAGATAAGGAAATTTGGAGGATACTTCTGACAAGTGTTGTGTGTTAGAACTAATCCAAGTTTTGATAAGGTTCTAGTCTTTACACAGTGAACCTCCTTTTTAGGCAAAGATCTGTACTGGTGTGTTGTTAGGATGAACAGTTGTAAATTTTTGTATCAGCCTTATAATCCTCATATTTTTGTAACGAGAATGTGATGCGTTTCCTTGGGTACCCTTTGCTTTGATCTTGAAACTACCTGAGAACAGAATCAGGCATTTGTCCTATCCAAAAGAATGCAACTCTAATTTTAAAATCATTGGCAAAGAAAGACTCTATTTCTGGGTCTTTTTCTTCTCTCTCCTCACTCTATTTACCTTAGCACTTAGGCTGTTTCTCAAATTGCATTGTCCACTTGGCAAAACGACAGCAACAAAATTCCACCCAGCAAAACAACAGTCTGAGGGAAGCATGAATCAGAGGAGTGTGACTACAGAAGCAAGCATGTTGAAGATTGCCATCACTATTTTCTCTGAAGGAGCACTATCTTTTTTTTTATTAAGATTTTATTTTTCCTTTTTCTCCCCAAAGCCCCCCAGTACATAGTTGTGTATTTTTAGTTGTGGGTCCTTCTAGTTGTGGCATGTGGGACACCGCCTCAGCATGGCTTGATGAGCGGTGCCGTGTCTGTGCCCAGGATCTGAACCGGTGAAACGCTGGGCCACCGAAGGGGAGCGCACGAACTTAACCACTCGGCCATGAGGCCGGCCCCAAGGAACATTATCTTTAACATTAAAACAAGACAAAACAAAACAAAACTCTACTGGAGACTGTAATCCACCAAAATAAGGGAATAAATAAAAAAAGAAAAGTCTTGAGACTCAAGAGACAGATAATCTAAGTCAGGAGATAGTAAGGGAATTGCTAGGACAATTAGGAAATGATATACTAAGATATTAATTGCACAACTAATTTCTACTCTAGATAAAAGCAGAAATGGAAATTCTTAGGAAGGAAGGCTTCGAAAACAAAGACTTCTCTTTGCTCAGGAGGGAAGAGAAAATTATTCTCACTATTCACAAATGTGTGAACAATTAGAAATAAATATAAGGAAAAGCTAAATAAATGAAAACAGACAGGTATCTGGGATGCCAGGTGGCCTGGGTGGAGATTTCCAGTTATGGCAAAGTGAAAGGGCCCGGTAAATCCTCTCCTCCCACCAAAAATAAGTGTAAAACTTGACAAACTTTGGAAAAAATTTTTAGAATTCTGGAAATCAAACAAAGGCAAACACCACATCGTGAAGTATTTATTACTGAAAAAATATGCTGACTTTCAGATAAGAGCAATGGAAGTCTGTGCCATTCTTGCCTGGGGCTGTCCTCATTCAGTCTTTCAGCTCAGTTGGGTGGGTATTTGCACCAGGCTGGGGCTAGCCATAAAACCAGCAGCTATACTGTTGAAGGGCCTTACTTGATTTGGAGTAGAGGGCAAAAAAATCCCACACTCAGAAGTAATAGTAGCAATCTTGGTAGAAAAAGAATGACGAAAGCCACAATCCTGCAATGTAAACCTGAGGCTATAACCCTGGTTAGAATGAGTGGCAGACCTGTGACCTACCAGAAATTTAGCAGGAGATGCCAAAAAATTAAAGAGTCATAGAAGAGCTAGAGAAGGTCTTCACACATCACTGGCTCACTGGGACGCTGTGCATGAAAACAAAGAATATCTGAAAGAGCATGACAGAGGGTAACAACAGGGCCGAAGATTCAAACTGCCTGAAATTTGGATAAAATTTGGAAACAGATCTATGAGCACTGACTCAAGGTGTTTGAGCACATCTGGCCCATTATGGGGTGACCAATTTGACCCCAGATTTAATCTGACCAAGACAAAAAGAGAGAAAATACCAATTAATAAATTCAAGAATAAAAGAGGGGGGCTGGCCCTGTGGCCGAGTGGTTAAGTTCGCGCGCTCCACTGCAGGCGGCCCAGTGTTTCGTTGGTTCAAATCGGCACGGACATGGCACTGCTCACCAGGCTATGCTGAGGCAGCATCCCACATGCCACAACTGGAAGGACCCACAACGAAGAATATACAACTATGTAGCAGGGGGCTTTGGGGAGAAAAAGGAAAAAAAATAAAATCTTTGAAAAAAAAAAGAATAAAAGAGGGGACATCACTACCAACTCTCAGAAATTAAAAAATTATAATGAAATATTATCAACAATATTATGTCAAAAAATTAGAAAATTTAGATGAAGCAGATGATTTCCTAGAAAGACACAAACTAGTGAAACTGACTCAAGAAGAAATAGAAAATATGAATAGACCAACAAGTAAAGAAAGTGAATTGCTAATTACAAATCCACAAGGAAAAGCCCAGGCCCAGATATCTTCACTAGTGAATTCTATGAAACATTTAGATAAGAAATAATACCAACCCTTCACAAATTCGACTAGAAAATAGAGGAAAAGGAGATACCTCCCAATGCTATGAGGCTAGTATAATCCTGATACCAATGCTACATAAGGGTATGTCAAGAAAAGAAAACTATAGACCAATATCCTCCTTGAAGATAGATACAAAATCCTTTAAAAAAATAGCAAATGAAATCCAGCAATGTATGAAAATGGTAATCCATGGCCACATGGGATTTATCACAGAAATGCAAGGTTATTTTAACATCTGAAAATAAGTCAATGTAATATGCCATATTAATTGAGAAAAGGATAAAGCCACATGATCATCTCAAGAAACACAGAAAAAATATTTCAAAAAATCAAGTACCTATGAATGATAAAAACTCTCAACAAATTGACAATAGCAAAGAACTTTCTAAATATGATGAAGGACATCTACAAAAACCTACAGCTAACATTATAGTACATTTTGAAAGACTTATTTGCTTTGTCCCTAATATCAAGAATGAGGCAAAATGCCCACTCTCACCTATTCTATTCAGCATTGTACTGAAGGTTCTAGCCAATATAATAAGACAAGACAAAGAAATTAAAAGCATATAGATTGAAAAGGAAGAAGTAAAACTGCTTTTTTTCCAAAATAACATGACCCTGAATATAGAAACTTCTAAGGAATATAAAAACATACTAGAAAAAATGAGATCAAGGTCAAAGAATACAAGATAAATATGCAAAAATAAATTATGTTTCTATATGCTAGCAATGAACAACTAGAAAGTGAAATTCCATTCCTGATAGCATCAAAAAGAATAAAATACTTAGAATAAATGTAACGAAAAAACTACTTCTTATTCACAGAAAAATACAAAACTGCTGAGAAAAATTAAGATTGAAATAAATAGACATTTTACATTCTACACTGAAAGAGTCAATGTTGTTAAATGGCAATTCTCTATAGATTCAATGCAATCGCTATCAAAATCCCAGGAGGATTTTTTTTGAAGAAATTGACAAGTTGCTCCTAAACTATATGGAAACACAAAGAACCTAGAGTAGCCAATGCAATTTTGAAAAAAAAGAACAAATTTAGAGGACTTGGAATACCTGATTATAAACCTAACTATAGGGGCCAGCTGTGTGGCCGAGTGGTTAAGTTCACGTTCTCCACTTCAGCAGCCCAGGGTTCACCAGTTTGGATCCTGGGCATGGACCCATGCACTGCTCATCAAGCCATGCTGTGGTGGCACCCCACATGGAGGAATCAGAATGAATTGCAACTAGAATACACAACTATGTATTAGAGATTTGGAGAGAAGAAAAACAAAAAGATGAAGATTGGCAACAGATGTTAGCTCAGGGCCAATCTTCCAGAAAAAAAAAAAACATATTATAAATCTATAGTAATCAAGACAGTGGAATCATTAGGTAAGGATAGACATCTGGATCAATGAAACAGAATTGAGAGTCCAAGAGTAAACCCTTACACTTATGGTCAATTGATTTTCAGCAGAGATGCCAAGGCAGTTCAATGGGGGAAAGAAGAATCTTTCCAAAAAATGATGCTGGAACAATCAGATAGCCATAAGTTTAAAAGAATGAACTTAGACCCTTATCTGACACCATATATATAAATTAACTCAAAATAGCCAATACATATAATTGTAGGAACTAAAACTATAAAACATCTAGAAGAAAACACTGGAGAAAATCTTTGTGGCTTTAAGTTAAGCAAAATTTTCTTAGATATGGTATTAAATGAAAAAAGCAACAAAGTAGATTTAATAAAGATGCGTCTTCTTTGTATTAGTTTGCCATGCTGTGTGAAAAATTACTGCAAAATTAGTGCCCTAAAACAACATATACTTATTACTCCACAATTTTTTTATGAGTCAGAAATCAGAGTCAGTTGGGTCCTCTGCTAAGGGTCTTCCAAGGCTGCAATCAAGATATAAGCCAGGGCTGAGACCCCATCTGAGGCTCACCTGGGGAAGGTCCATTTCTCCACTTGCGGGGTTGTTGGCAGTATCTGGTACCTGCGGGTTACAGCATTCATGGCAGCTTGCTTCTTGAAAGCCAGGAAGGAAAAAGAGGGAGAGAATCTAGCAGGAGAGAGACTCTAGCAAGATGGGTGTTATGTGGTAATTTGTTAGGGCAGCAATGAAAAACTAATTCAGTGGGCAACAGATTTGCGTAGACATTTCATCAAAAAGATCATGGGCCCGTGAAAAGATGTTAAAAAAACTAGTCATTAGGGGAATGTGAATTAAAATGAAATGCTGTTATATACCCATTAAAACGGCTTTAAGAACTGACAATTTCAGGTGTAGAGGAGGATATGGAATAACTGGAACTTTCATACATTGCTTGTGTGAATGTAGAACGAGACAGCTATTTTGGAAAACAGGTTAGTAGTTGCTTAAAAGTTAAACATAAACTTGCTATACAACTCAGCAATTCCATGCCTGGGTATCTATCCAAAGGAAATGAACATATAAGTCCACAAAGACTTGTACACATATATTCACAGTGGCATCATTTATAGTAGCCAAAAAGTGGAAATGATCCAAATATCCATCATCTGGTGAGTGGATTAGCAAAGTGTTATATATCCATAAAATAGAATACTATTCATCAATAAAAAGGAACAAACTACAGACACAAGCTACAACATAATGAATTTCAAAATATTATGCTACATGAAAGAAGCCAGACACAAAAGACTACATATTGCATGATTCCATTTATACGAAGTTTCTAGAACAGGCAAATTTATAGAGACAGAAAACAGATGAGTGGGTTCCTGGGGCTGGAAGTGGAAGCAGGGATTGACTGCAAACAGACACAGGGGAGCTTTCTGGGGTGATGGAAATGTTCCAAAGCTAGATTGTGGTGATAGTTACACAACTCTATAAATTTACGAAAATTCATTGAATTGTAATGATAAGTGCATAGTATGGTATATAAATTATATCTCAATAAAAAAAGATGGTAATAAAAAGAAATTTGGCAAAAATATAAGAAAGGAAATGTAATCATAGAACAGTGCTCAGCTGTGAGTAATATTCACATAGACATAACTGGATATTGATTTAATCTAAAAAAAAATGAGTACAACTACACTGAAATCATGGTGCAAGGAGAGCAGAGGAGATGGGAGAATAAGAGAATAAAATGCTCAGCTATCGTAATAGGAAGTAGTTAGATTATGTCCCAAATTGATGAATCTAAACATATCAAAATACCCGTTATTTAAACATATTAAGTTAGGTAAATGCCAACAAGAAACAGCTGAAAGAGTCAAAGTGCTTACCTCTGAAATCACCAAGTAGGGAGTAGGAAAAAGTGGGCAGGGGAACTAATCATTTATTTTATTATAAGCCATTAGTACAATTTGACCTTTTAAAACATGTACATTTATTTATTAATCAAAATAAGAATTTAAACCAAACTCACAAGATTTCTTATTTTTTCTCTCCTATTTTCTCTTTCATTTTTCTTCTTTCTGAGAAATTTCTTAAATTTTATTTGCTGATAAATCTATTGACTTTTAAAAAAATTTATGGTCTCATATTTTAAATTCCATGACCTGGCTTTTGTTCTTTTTAGTGTTCCTTTTTATAGTGTCTTATTAACTGCTCTTCTCTCCCTAGGATTGTTGAGTTTTTCTCAAGCTTTCTGTTCCCTGCAGAATCTTTGTTTCCAATTATCTTTTTTCTGTTTGCTTGATCTCAACTATTCCTGTTATAAGGTTTCCTCAGCTGTCTTGGAATCTTGGTACCCACTTACATTTAAGAGTGTCAGATGAGGCTAAATCTCCAGAGAATTATTGCTGGTCTTCTGTCCGGTGATTGGGGAGTATTTGCTCCACTTCACTGAATAGAGGAGAGTATCTGGTCTCTAGATGCTCCTTAAACTGTTCCTAACCAATTTTCCTTATGTTAGCATCCCATTTCTGCAAGTTCTTGGTCCTTTCAATACTTCAGCTTTTGGAAGACTCTGTAAATACCTTCAGACTTTCCTCACTTGCCAGATTAGGATTCATCTTCTTCTAGTCTTCTTAATAGTTATTGCTCTTCCATCTGCTTTCCCTTTTCCAAAATGTTGTTGAAGTCGTATTCCCTCTTGTTGTATCCCTACTTGGGGATTTATGTCTCTAAAAGCAAAAATCTCTTTATTGCCATTTTATTAGAAGGAAGCAAAAGTAGATGCATGTATTAGATCTGCCATTTTTACCTACATAAGTCACATAGATATGTTGATTGCTGGGTCATTTTTAATGTTGCATAAACAAAGAAACAACTACATTTTCAGTTTTTAAGAAAAATTGCTAAGTGATCTTTGGAATGGACATCCTTACCCTAGACCGGATTGTCCCAAGTCCTGGAGAAGTCACAAGATTGAGGGAGCTTAAGGTCTGAGGATGAGGGAAGTTTGGGATGGGCTGGCATTGGTGCATTGGGTGAAGATGAGGCAACTGTTAGGTAATATCCAGTAGAAAACTGCATAGAACCGAGTATCATATGTCTATTCTATCACAGGCTTTTCCCAGAACCATTCTGAGCAAAGTGTGTATTCATTCTCTGAGAAAAATACTTGTATCCTACATGGTACACATATCGAATCCTCTCATTTCTCTTTTAAAATAATAATAATTTTAAATAATACATGCATTTTTCAGTTGAATGATGATACATGTTTTCCACTGGAAAATTTAAAGGAACCCTCTGCTTTTGATAGGTTTCTTGATTGCAATTCCCAAAGCATAGTTTGAGAAATTCAGGAATGCACTTCTTAATTTATCCCAATTGATGATATAAATAGAGAAATGTCCCCCAGTGGAAAGTGTCTTCTTTTGTTTTTAGTCAGGGGTGTTATCAATTTGTTTCTTTTTACATACAATGTTAATTTTTATCTGGTATTTAGTATAAAGTAAGTGTAAGAGAAGGGATATTTATCTTATGTTATGTAGTCCTTTTCTCGTCTCCAGATTACACAGGATATTCTCAAGTAATTTTTTCCATCAGTTCTTTTAGTATTCAATATTACACATATATTTAATTGGATACTTTAGGCTATTGTATAATAATTATTTAGGGGCTATTGACACATCCTTAGAGGCTAATTCAGTTATAAAACTTAAAAAATTGTTATTGTTAGTTCTAAAAGTAATACATATTTGTAAGAAATTCATGTCATATCAAAAATAAGAAAGTAGAAGGTGAAAGCCTTAATAGTGAATAGTTTTGTCTGCTAAACAGCTTACTTGCAAAAGTAATAATATGCTAGTAACAAAGTAATGCTTTTACTTTCTGACAGATTACTTTGGATGTTATAACAGCTAGGATAATGGTCTCACTGTCCGTTACATTGTGATCAACAAGTCTGCTTCAAATTGCTCTGTCCTGTTGATTCTTGTTACTGTTGCATCCTAGGATGGTTCAGGATGATGCAGGAATGGTATCTGAATGCAAATAGGAAAAGAACAGCTTTGGAAGTCATGGAGGAGAGAGATGTTGCTGGAATAGAAGATAATGCGTTTCTGGTAAATGCAACCAGACATCTTTGAGTTGGGGTGTGGTCAGTGATGTGAATCAAAGCCTTTTCTACCTTCTAGGTACCTCTTCTTAATGTTCTAATTCACATATTAGAATCTGAGCCATCCAGGAATGCATTTCCTAGTTCATCTTTATTGTTTATAGAGATAGCGGAAATTCCTCTGAAGTCTAGGATATAGTCTTTTGCCTTCCATCATGTAGTTGCCAGTTTTTGTCCTTTTATGGATTTTCGTAAGTATTGTAATTAGAAGTCTGGAGAAGATGAATTAGGCACTGCTAGTCTCGTTGCTATGATAACAAAGAAGCTCTTAAATATTTTATAAATCCTTGCCATGGAGGTGAAGACCAGAATTTAAATGGAAACTTGTAGGATATTTATACAGACAGGAGATTCAAATGTACCATGCTTGTTTTATTTCTGCTCTCATTTTACAGCTTCCATATAGTAATTCTATATGGCATACAAAACATGGTACTATGGTTTCCAAAGCAGGGCTTTACAGGACTCTGCTCTATTTCTATTTGGGAGGAGGAGGTGGTTCAAAGGAAACAGTACTGGCCTTGAATTCAGAAGACAAGAATTTGAGTGCTGATCTTTACTTACTGTTGTATGAAACCAAGGTAAATTACTTAACTTCTCTGAGCTTCAGTTTCCTCATCTAAAAAATGAGATAAGTATGACCTACCTTGTGGTGTTGTCGTGAGACTTAAAGAAAGATTCTATTTGGGAAAGTGCAACATCAACTGTATAATGGTAGATAATGACAAGTGGGATCTTTGCCCTCGTGGAGCTGGCTATCAAGAGAGACAGTAGGTCATCAGATAATCAATATCAGTAACAAATGTAAAATTACACCTGTGACAGGTGCTGTGAAGAAGAAACTCTTCTTTTCACACCCCATATCCCATCTCCCAAAAAATTTGATTGTCTCTGCCTTCAGAATACAAGCCATCTCACTTGTGATTCTGACAGGTACGAATTTCAGTTACCGTGATTTAGTTAAATAATACCAGTTCACCAACAACATGGTTCAAATTTCAGTTACTGTCATTTATTAACTATGAGTAATTACATAAAGTTCAACCTTCATTCCTAGTTCTTCAGTCCACAAATCCCTACATAAATAACAGATGCACATCAGAATCAATGAGCAATCACATAACTTCTTTTAAAGCCTGTTGGTGATTGGCCACTTCACATCTGTTATTCAGTTCACGCACAGACAGCAAAGTGTATACTGGTGTTGCCTCCTTGTTTATTAGTGATAAACCCACACGAAATTTTGCAAAAATGGGTAATCAAAAGAAGGAATTGACCCACAAAGGTGAAAGTGCAGCAAAGAAATGAAAAATGATAATACTGGAAGTGAAATTCAAATTGAACATAAGTGAAATTGTAGAAGAAGTACCTGCCCATGGGAATGTTGGCACGGCCATCCCTCAAGAGTCTCGAGGTTTGTAGCCAGAGGGATTTAGTTAAGGTAGACATCAACATAAGTGAACAAATTGGTTGTGACAAAAAGGACGAAGATGCCCCAGAGGACGTAATACTGACAACTTCACATTAAAGGAACTCTCAGAGGTATTTCAAGACATGGAAAGTGCAAGGATAAAATGTTGGAAGCTGACCCAGACTTAGAAAGGAGTATAACAATTTGCCAGGGCACAGGAAATACACTTGCTCATTATTGTACGATATATGACAAGAAAACAAAAGCAAGCTCAGTTCAAATTACTCTCAATGAGATTTTACAAAGAAGTAAAACACTAAATCTTGATATTTCTATTTTAAATTACAGTGTCCTAAATAAATAATTGTTTTACTATTTTTTTTCTTTTCCTTGTTGTTGATAACTGACAGTAGAGAGTTTTTAATGTTTTGAGAAAATTTTTTAAAGCTTTCTGGAACAATTGTAACTTTTCTCATTGATTGCTAAGATAAGATTGATTATTGATTATTAAGATGCATGGTTTCAGTTTGCATGGACATAGTTACAGTTCTGCAGTCCATTCAAAGCAAGGACTGTCTGGATATAAAAAATATTCAACCACCCCCATTGCTACCACTCTGATCTGAACCACTATCATCTCTTGCCTGGATTATTGCTATAGTTCCTTAACTTTTTTTTTTCTTCTGCTTCTGGCCTTGCTCTCCTGCAGTTTGTTGTCAGTATAGAAGCCAGAGATCCTGAAAGACGTGATAGATCATGTTATGCTTCTGCTAATGGCATTCCATCTCACTCAGATCAGAAGCCTTAGTCCTTACTTTTATAAGGCCTTATGCGATCGAAGCCCCAGGTACTTTTCTGGCCTCATCTTCTACTCTCTTCCTGTTTTCCTTTGCTCCAGCCAAAGAGGCCAATTACTGTTTCTCAACCCACCAGGCATGCTCCTACCTCAAGGCTTTTGCAATAGCTGTTCCCTTTCTGGAATGCTCTTCCTCTAGATTTCTGCATGGCTCATTCTCTCATTTCCTTCAGTCTTTTTTTGTTTTTGTTTTTGTTTTTGAGGAAGATTAGCCCAGTGCTACCATTTGCCATCAGTCCTCCTCTTTTTGCTAAGGAAAACTGGCCCTGAGTTAACATCTGTGCCCATTTTCCTCTACTTCATATGTAGGATGCCTGCCACAGCATGGCTTGCTAAGTGGTGCCATGTCCGCACCCAGGATCTGAATCAGTGAACCCTGGGCCGCCCAAGCAGAACATGTGAACTTAACCGCTGAACTACCAGGCTGGCCCCTCCTTCAGAGCTTTATTAAAAAGACCTACTCCGTGATTACTTCCCTGGCAACTCTATCTAAAATTTCAACCCCTCCCTAAACATTTCTCATATCTCTATTCTTCTTTATTATTATTTTTTTTACCTAAAAAGTATCAGTAACACTATATAGTTTACTGTTTTTATCCTATTTACTTTTTATTACCCTTATTATAATGTATATTACCCTTATTATAATTACAAGGAAGACAGGGTTTTGTTCTCCACCTTACATCCTGAGTGCCCGGAACAGTGCCTGACACATGGCAGGTGGTCTTTAAATATCTGTTTAATTAATGTTGAGTACCTCATTCAGAGCCTACAGTTTTTAACAAGTTTTAGAAATAAAATTATTTCTGTATCATAAAGGAATTATTTTAAGCTATTTGGCAAGTAAATGTATATTTTTCCTGCCTGAATATTAAGTTCTACCAGAAGATAAAAACAACTAAGTATAGTTGTGCCTTCGATCACATATGTTATCATTTAGTTTACTATTAATCTTCTGTTTGTGTATGTTGATGGAAGTTATGCCTGAGTCCGTTTACAAATCTGGTACCATAATTTTTTTTTGGTGAGGGAGATTGGCCCTGAGCTAACATTTGTTGCTAACCTCCCTCTTTTTAACCCCCCTTCGCAAAGCCCTAGAACATAGTTGTATATCTTAGTTGTAAGTCCTTCTAGTTCTTCTATGTGGGATGCTGCCTCAGCATGGCTGGATGAGTGGTGCGTAGGTCCATGCCCAGGATCTGAACTGGTGAACCCTGGGCCACCAAAGCTGAGTGTGTGAACTTAACCACTCTGCCACCAGACTGGCCCCGTACACAATTTTGATTAATTCTCTTCTTCCTTTACTGTCTTTAATGCCTCAGTTCACCAGATGGTGTAGATCTAAGTGTGTCATATTATGTACTGAGTGTCTCTAACAATATAAAGTGACAATATAAAATGACGATGAATTTTTGGTGGACTGAAAAAATGTCTATTTTTGGTAGAGTACAGAATATTCGATAACCACTTGATGAGAAACAAATAAGTCTCCATCATCGACTCTTGCCCCAACACTGTCATTTTCAATAATTACTTCTATAGCTCTCATTTTTTTTGCTAAAAATAGGTATTCAATCTCTAAGAATGTATTCCTTGAAATTTTATACATTATACATTAACAGTTTACTTTGAAATAATTTCAGGCTTACATGAAAGTGAAAATAGTACAAAGAATTCCCATATATCCATCACCCATATTCCCTGAATGTTAACATTTTACCATATTTGCCTTATCATTCTTCCTCTACATGTATATGTACATATACAAATATTATTATTTTTCTTCAACCATTTGAGAGGAAGTTGCAGGCAATGCCCCTTTAGCCCTAACTATTTCAGTGTTATTTTTACAAACAAGGGCATTTTCTTAGATAACTTCAGTATAATGATCAAAACCAGAAAATTATACATTTATGCTTAGACACAGCATTTCTAAAGCTGTATATATTGGTAACTGATACCATCTTGATTATTATTATGACTATAATTTAATCTGCTTTCAAAGGGAGCACTACACCACTGCTGTCTTTTGTTGTTACTTTACAAATTTTGCTTCAAATGATGTCAAAGTGAAGCTTCTTGTGTCCTGACAATGGTTATATCACACAGTTTCTTCCCTGTGAATTTAAAGCTGCAGATCAAAAGTTATTCTGAGACCTCCCAGAAATAACACATCTGTCTCAGTTTTTGCTGTTACTATTTTTGGTCTGGTAAAATTAGAGAAGACCCTTGGGATTCCAAGATTTGTGATGAATGGCTTTGAATGTTCCCAGAGCCATTTCTTCCCACAAATTATGATGCCCTTTGTTGCTGTGATGTCACAGCACTGCCCCCCTCAAGCACTGTATCACTCCAACTTTTATAGCGTGGTGAACACATGATGGATTCTTCTTGTATTCTGCTCTTTTGGTTTGCTCCTGCCAGCCCACCGGGTGCTGAAAAACTTTCCACAAGTTCTTTGTAGACAAGTCTTAGTTGGTACAGTTCTTACTATAACTCTCCAAATCATCTTTCTGGTCAGTTATCTATTATTTTACTGTCTTTACCTTCCCTTCTTTCTTCTGTTTGGGCCTTTGAGTGGTAACAACTTTCTTGCCTCTAGTGCCAGATTCCTGCATTATCCCATGTGGTTCTTTTACACCCTATTCACACCTACGTAATCAGTTCCTTTCTAAACGAACCCTCAAGTTAAAATTATTTTAATTTAAGTGTGCCATTTGTTTCTTAATAGGATCTTGACTATACAATGTCCTTACTGTTTAAAAGCCAGTTTTCATTGGGTTTTCTATTCTTTCCAGCCAAAACAATCCTAAGGGGTATGTTATGTGTGTTTGTACGAGTAAGTGAGTGTGTGTGTGCACACACCCACATAGAAACAAACCACATTTGTGAACATATGTTTGTAATTATTCTGTATATTCAATTTTCCTAACATTTAATGTATCACATAAGCCTTTTCTATGATATTAAATAGTCTTTAGAGTTCTCACTTTTAATAATTGCAATGTTTTATATAGTGGCCGATTATAAGGTAATTAAGTTACATGTTTTCCTCTTTGAAATATTTAGGTCCTCCCAAACCTTCCAATTTCTCTTACTGTAAATACTGTACAAATATCTTGTGTATAAGGCTTTGGTGATCAATTCACCAAAGCGAAATTATTTGAGTTAAAGTGTACATTTGCATTTATAAATATTTCTTTTAATTTTATATTTTATAAATATCTTATATTTGTATTCAATATGTTACAAAATTGCTTTCCAAAAGAATTAGAGCAGGCCAGCTGTGTGAAAGTTATTTTGCTGCATCTTAGCAAGCAATATGTACCTTCGTTTTTTCACTCTTTGCTAATTTATTAGAAGAAAAATATCTTGTTTGTACACTTTTGTTATTGTGAGTGGAGTTTAAATTATTATTATTTTTAATTTTTATTTATTTATTTATTTTTGCATCTTCTTTTTTTTATTGAGTTCATAATAGTTTACATCAATCTGAGATTTCAGTTGTATATTATTTCTTGACTGTCACCACATAAGTGCTCCCTTTCACCCCCTGTGTCCCCCCACCCCCTTTCCCCTGGTAACCACTGAACTGTTTTCTTTGTCCCAGTACTTGTTTATATTCCACATATGAGTGAAATCATCTGGTGTTTGTCTTTCTCATACTGACTTATTTTGCTTAGCATAATTCCCTCTAGGTCCTTCCATGTTATTGCAAATGGGATGAATTTGTCTTTTTTTCTGGCTGAGTAGTATTCCATTGTATATATATACCACATCTTCTTTATCCAATCTTCGGTCAATGGGCACTTGCGTTACTTCCATGTCTTGGCTATTGTGAATAGTGCTGCAATGAACATAGGGGTGCAGATGTTACTTTGGATTGTTGATTCCAAATTGTTGGGTAGATACCCAGGAGTGAGATAGCTGGGTCATATGGTAGTTCTATTTTTAGTCTTTTGAGGAATCTCCATACTGTTTTGCCGGAGTCCAGCTCCAGCCAGTAGGGTTTCCTGAGGGATGAACGGCGTCGGCGAAAAAAGAAGTTACGGTGAGACTGGAAGTGAGGTTTCCAAGTCTGATTTATTCGAAGCATTCAAGCACTTATATAGGGTCCAGGTCATGCGTTTATGATTTCATGGAATTGTCCCAGTACATAATTTTGGCAAACAAAATGGGTACATAAGCATATCTTGTTACAATATTAGCACAGTATGTCTGTGAGAAGTAAGCAACCTTTATTAAATACAGATATTGACCTTTTCTATATGTCTATTAAGTGTCTAGATGTCCAAGACTGATTGCAAAATGGGGTGTAACGTCTAGATTCAGTTCCTCATGGGTCGAATGGCCGTAAGCCTCTATCTTTATTCCTGTAATAATGAAAGTAGAAATATTGCAAAGTATAAGGGGACTGAAAGCCACACAGGCACAGTGCTTGGGGTTTCTCTTTTACCATTAACTATATTATAGGCTTCCCAATCCTCATCATAATCCCAGTTCCCCTGTGTCAATATATTATGATATTTCTTTGCAACTTTATCAGGATCGTGAGTTGCCTTAGGAAGGGGTAATTTTTATATGCCTCTGCTCCTGGGTGGGTGCCATCATTTACCTCCTGTCCTAACAGGCCTAGGATAATATCTACCTCCTAGAAGGACCTGAGGAGGGAATGTTCTCCTTTGAGGCTGATTATTAGAAGGCTTCCTCCTTGAGGGCTGTCCAAGTTCCTTTACCGCCTTTCCAGGAGGGGATCAGAACGTTTTTTTCCCTTCAGGCTGTTGTTCCCTGAACCCTCCCTAGAAGGCCAGGTTACATCAGCTTTTTTCCCCTGCTTGGAGAGATTTTCCCCAAGATATCTCCATGTACAGAAAAAGAACAGCAAGAGCAATATTGCTAAGATTAGTAGCATGAGTAGGATCAGGAGTGGCCGACTGCCATCTTCTGAGGGTCTGCCGTGCGTTCACTCATCTCTCTCCCGGACTGTTGCCCTTGGGTAGTGGCTTAGCTGACTGGTGGGCGGCTCCCGGCACTGTTTTCCACAGTGGTTGCATCAGTTTGCATTCTCACCAGCAGTGTGTGAGGGTTCCCTTCTCTCCACAACCTCTCCAATATTTGTTATTTTTAGTCTTAGTGATTATAGCCATTTTAACAGGCATAAGGTGGTATCTTAGTGTAGTTTTGATTTGCGTTTCCCTGATGATTAGTGATGTTGAACATCTTTTCGTGTGTTTATTGGCCATCTGTATATCTTCTCTAGAAAACTGTCTGTTCATCTCCTCTGCCCACTTTTTGATTGGGTTGTTTGCTTTCTTATTGTTCAGTTGTGTGAGTTCCTTCTATATTATGGGGATTAACTTCTTGTTAGATATGCAATTCGCAAATATTTTCTCCCAGTTGGTGGGTTGTCTCTTTGTTTTGATCCCAGTTTCTTTTGCGTTGCAGAAGCTCTTTAGTCTGATGAATTCCCACTTGTTTGTTTTTTGTTTGTTTCCCTTCTCTGAGAGGATATGGTGTTTGAAAAGATCGTTTTTAGTTCAATGTCAAAGAGTGTACTATCAATATTATCTTCCAGGAGTTTTATAATTTCAGGATGTATCTTCAAGTGTTTGATCCATTTTGAGTTTATTTTTGTTTATGGTGTGAGATAGTGGTCTACCTTCATTCTTTTGCTGTTTTTGGATGGGGTGTTCTATATATGTCTATTAAGTCTAACTGGTTTAGCTTTTCATTTAATTCCACTGTTTCCCTGTTGATTTTTTGTCTGGATGATCTGTCTGATGATGTGAGTAGGGTGTGGAGGTCCCCTACTATTTTCTTTTTTTAGGAAGATTAGCCTTGAGCTAACATCTGTTGCCAATCCTCCTCTTTTTGCTGAGGATGACTGGCCCTGAGCTAACATCCATGCCTATCTTCCTGTACTTTATTTGTGGAATGCCTGCCACAGCATGGCTTGCGCAAGTGGTGCCATGTCCACACCCATGATCTGAACTGGCAAATCCCAGCCTGCTGAAGTGGAATGTGTAAACTTAACCACTGCACGACCAGGCTGGCCCACTTGGTCCCCTACTATTATTGTGTTATTTTTAATATCTTCTTTTAGATTTGTTAATAGTTGCTTTGTGAACTTTGATGCTCCTGTGTTGGGTGCATAGATATTTATAAGCGTTATTTCTTCTTGATGGAGTGTCCCTTTGATCATTATATATTCCCCCTCTTTGTCTTTCCTTACCTGCCTTATCTTGAAGTCTACTTTGTCTGATATAAGTATTGTGACACCTGCTTTCTTTTGTTTGCCATTAGCTTGGAGTATCGTCTTCCACCCCTTCACTCTGAGCCTGTATTTGTCATTGGAGCTGAGATGTGTTTCCTGGAGGCAACAAATTGTTGGATCTTTTTCTTTAATCCATCTTGCCACTCTGTGTCTTTTTATTGGAGAGTTCAATCCATTTTCATTGAGGGTGAATATTGATGTATGAGGGCTTAATGCTGTCATTATATCACTTGTTTTCCAGTTTTCCTGCATTTCCTTTGTTTCTCACCCTGTGTGTTTTGGTCTACCCATTGAATTATGCAGTTTTTTATGATGTGTTTCTTTGTTTTTTTCCTTATTTATTTTTTGTATCTCTGTTCTGCTTTTTAGTTCAGTGGCTACCCTGAAGTTTGTGTATAACAGAATCTCGTGTATAACATAGTCCATTTTCTAGTGGCCTCTTATTTCCTTAGCCTAAACTGATTCAGTCCCTTTCTTCCTCCCCTCCTAAGTTATTGTTCTCATATCTTATTCCAACTTGTGTTGTGAGTTTGTGGTTAAAGTGACAAGATTGTCTTTGTTTTTGGTGTTTTCCTTCCCTTTAGCCTAATGCTATAGTTGAATATTTGCTATCCTATTCTGATTCTGCCTGTTTATTTGTCTCCTTACTCTGTATCTTGTGACCCCTTTCTCCCCTTTTTTCTTTTCTCAGGTATGAGAGCCTTCTTGAAGATTTCTTGTTGGAAGGATGGTCTCGTGGCTATGAAGTCCCTTAGCTTTTGTTTGTCTGGGAAAGATTTAATTTCTTCCTCATATCTAAAGGATATTTTTGCTGGGTAGAGTATTCTTGGCTGAAGATTTTTATCTTTTAAAGTTTTGAATATGTCATTCAATTCTCTCCTAGCTTGTAAGGTTTCTGCAGAGAAATTTGCTGAAAGTCTGATAGGGGTTCCTTTGTAGGTTATTTTCTTCTGCCTTGCTGCCTTGAGTATTCTTTCTTTGTCATTCATTTTTGCCAGTTTTACTACTATATGCCTTGCAGTAGGTCTTTTTACATTGACAAATCTAGGAGATCTGGAAGCTTCCTCCACACATATTTCCCTCTCCTTCCCTAGATTTGGGAAGTTCTCTGCTATTATTTCTTTGAACATGCTTTCTGCTCCATTCTTCTCACCTTCTTGAATACCTATAATTCTTATGTTGCATTTCCTTATTGAGTTGGATATTTCTTGGAGAATTTCTTCATTTCTTTTTAGTCTTAGTTCTCTCTCCTCCTCTGTCTGAAGCATTTCAACATGTCTGTCTTCAATTATGCTGATTTGCTCCTCTGTGGTGTCCACATGAACATTCAGGGAATCCATATTTTGTTTTATCTCTTCCATTGTGTCTTTCATCTCTAATATTTCTGATTGATTCATCTTTACAGTTTCAATATCTTTTGTGAAGTAGCTCCTGAACTCGTTGAATTGTTTCTCTATATTCTCTTTTACCTCATTGAGTTTTTTGGTGATAGCTATTTTGAATTCATTGTCATTTAGTTTACTTATTTCAGTATCCTCAGGGCTGAGTTCTGGGTGCTTATCATTTTCTCTCTGGTCTGGAGATTTGATGAAGTGCCTGATGTTGGAAGGACGGGATTTTACCATTCTGATATTATTTGGTTGCAGTTACAGCCTATCGCCACTGAGTGGGGGTCGAGAGTCACGTATTCTGAACTCTCTGCCTTCAGCCGAGATGGTGCAGCGTGGGTCAGGGGAGGGGCGCTTTCTCCTGTGTGCAGTCCCCAGTTTCCAGATCAGCTTTTGCTATCTGGTCTCCTGGGATTTTGGTTTGATGAGGTCACCCTGTGCAACAGCTTTCACCCTGTTAGAGGGCCTCCCTCTAGGCTGCAAAGGACCCAGGGAGTTCTGGGTGATTCAGCGGATGTGTGACCCCCTCCCCCACTCCTTCCCTCATGGAGCCTCCCACGGCAGCAACCAGAGTCTTTAGGGGAGGGATGGAAGTTCTCTCTTATTGGGTCCCAGCTCCTCCGAGGGGGGCTCCAGCCTCTCTGCCCTCCATTGTGTGGCCGGGTGACTCTCTGAGGATTTTTGTGCTGTTAGGGTATTATCCATTGGAATATTGCTGCTCCTTTTTGTTGTATTTTGGAGCGGAGACAGTCCCAGGCAAGTTCACTCCACCATGACACTGACGTCACTCTCCTCCAGTTTAAATTATTTTTACACAAACGTTTTCATTTCTTCTCCATAAATTTTCTTCTTTGTGTAGTTCAGAAGTTCCTTTAACTTTCTATTTCATGCCTTTCCAAAAATTATGTAACTAAGAGAAATTAAACCAGCACTTTAAAAAACCCTAGATTCTGGAATTTTAATCAATTAGGAAGAAATTCTTGGCCTATAGATACTACTTATAAAGTATTATCCTTCATTGGAGGCTGCTTCTTTAATGTTATATTACTGTAATCAGATGCTAGAATTTCTATCAACTAAGAGCAGTCAGAGATCAAGCACTGGTATAGTTTCCTGTAATACAAAAAGTTTCTTTTTCTTTGGAAAGTGTGAGTGATTCTGGTGAGGAGTGGTATGAAGGATGTTTGTTTGGGTTATTGGTTTATGGCATTGAGAGTAATGGAGTTAGTCAAGGGATATCATTCATCAAGGTGCTGAAGGATCTAGTTCAACATCAAGGTGTTTAGTTACATTGACCAGCCAGTGGAATTGGGAGGGAGATATTTTGTTCAAAAGAAATCATAGTTAAAAAATTAAAGAAAAAAGGGGACAATTTACAGAATAATATCCTTAATTATCCATTGATTTTAAAAAAAAGAGAACTAGAGTAGCTCTTGATAGCAATTTTTACTTTTATCTTCAGTAAGAGTCATACTGTTCCCTTCCTTCAAGTTTCTAGAACTATTTTTAGTATATCACAATTTAAAAAATTTTCTCCCTCTTCTATTTAACACTTTGACCAAACTTATGAATCCATCACTTTCTGCATTTTTGTTTCTCATTTTTATTCCTATCCTTTCCCCTGCCCTGTTCCCTAAACTGAATTTGGCTTTCTTTTTCAAACTAGCTATTTCTTTTTGCCCAGTTCTCTCCTTACACTCTCTTTTTCTATGAAGCTTTTAGAAGTTTGTTTTTGTGGAGATGATATATATACTTAAGTTAGAATGAAAGGACAAAGAAAAATGAAATATTGAGGGACAGTTTTCCTAGATTTTCTTTGCTTTGCCCAGTTTAGCGAGTGCCGGGCTGAGGCCTCTGCTTACAGGATGAATAGGAATATAGCATGTGACCTCGCTAGTCTTTGAGTCTAGGCCTGTGTTGGGCTCAGCAGCCCCCAGCACCCTAGATTCCCTGCAATCTCAACCTGTGCAGGACTAGGAACCACTTTGTCCTGGACCTCACTTGGACCCTTGAGACCAGCTAATTGCCCCAAACTGCTCCTTTCAGTTGACCTCAGCTGTGCCCTAAATGCCAGCCTCTCAAGTCATCTGTTCTTTCTAGTCCTCTCTCCCTAAACTCTGTATCTTCTCACTGCCCATCCTTGTGTGACTGCCCTTCTTCCTGGTACTTTGCCCTCCACCCGCAGAAGCCTCTGCTCTATAGTAAATAAATTCTCCTCTTAGTCTTCAACACTCCATAGATCTTCCTCACCTCGGTGTCTGGAAAAATATCAGCTCTCCCCCAATGTGCTGCTCCTTTCATGAGCACTCATCACCTGATCAGCAGAACAACCAGAGGGAAAGCGGAAACAATCTCCAACTTTTTATGCCTACTCATTATTACCTTATTGTAAAAAATTGTCCAGTTTTGAGGTTTGCTATCTTCAGATGCTAACCATTTACTATACCAGGTGTTGTTATTCACTGAACCTCTGGTCCGTGCATCCACCTTCATGAACAACAGTGGCACTTGGTGCAGGCATCCCCCTCTCTAAGTCTCACATTCACTCTTGGTCTGTTGTGTCTACTTTGGAGGCCCTTTCAACCATCAGGAGAAATGCCCAGGGTAAGCCAAAATTCATTGACTGTTTTTTTTAAACAGTGAGACAAAATTTCAGAATACTAAAAATAATAGTCTATATAATTGTTTACAAATATTCAGGCCCTATAGAAGAATGAAATGCCCCATTCCTTTGTATTGAGGAGTGGCCAAGTAACTTTCTCTGGCTAATGAAGCATGAATGGACCAATCATGTGTTAATTCCATTCAAAAGCTTTAGAGCCAATGAGTGGCTCATTACATTTTTCCTGCCTCCGTGGTTGTTGAGTGTAAAGGAAAAAATTCAATTATTACCTCCTTTTCTGTAGGGAAAAACCCAATTCTTCCTTACTGTGTGTTTCTCTCCTGAGGGTTTCCTCTACTACCCACAGGGAACATTCACTTCTGATGTTTCTGGCCAACAAATGTGTAGAGGTTTTATCCCACACCAAGCAACTCTCTGTGATGCCAGCTGGATGTCCTACTGTTCAACTCAATTCTGACACTAGCTAAGCAGAGATAGTGTCAGATTCCGTAGGTTGTGGGCTTAGTCCCACAAGACTGTCCCCTCTCCAACTTCAGATGCCAATTGCAAGTCCAGGTTGTTATCTGTACTTCTGACTGACTGGCTGTAAATCAAAAGTTCCCACAACCCTGTCCTTGCGTTCAGCTAATTTCCTAGGGTGGCTCACAGAACTCAGAGAAGCATTCTACTTATGTTTACTGGTTTATTATAAAAGGATGTGATAAAGGATACAGATGAACATCCAGATGGAAGAGATGCATAGGACAAGGTGTGTGGGAAGGGCGCAGAGCTCCCATGCCCTCTCTGGGCGCACCTCTCGCCCAGTACCTCCATGTGATCAACAACCCGGAAGCTCTCCGAACCCTGTACTTTTGAGATTTTATGGAGGTTTCATAAACCCCATTTTCAGCCCTTCTCCTTTCTCAAGAGAATGGGGGGCAGAGCTGAAAACTCCAAACTTCAGATCATGGCTTGGCCTTTCCAGTGACCAGCCCTCATCCAGGAGCCATCCAGGAGCCCACTCAGAGTCACCTCATTAGAACAAAAGACATTCCTATCACCTAGGAAATCGCAAGGGTTTCAGGAGCTCTGTGTCAAGAACAGAGGTCAAAAACCAATATTAGAACAAGAGATGCTCCCAGTGTTCTTATTACTTAGGAAATTACAAGAGTTTAGGAGCTCTGTGTCAGAACCAGGGTAGAGACTAATGTATATTTTCTATTGTTTCACACTGAGGTATGATATAAATGTGCAATAGACTATTGTTTTAAGCTACTGATACTTTCTGATTGTTGATTCTCTCAGCACAATTTACCATGTACTGATGGATATGTTAAGAAACAGCGATTACCCTCCTCCTCTCCAAAAATGTTTTATCTGTTTTTCCTTTTATTTTCTATCTAAAATAATCTATGCTGGTGACTATGTGTGTATGTGTGTGTGTTTTGCAATTTTTGAACATCCAAGCACATTGAACTCCACCAAGATAAAGGAGCATATGAGAAGAGTTTTCCTTTTCTGGCTAAGTTTTTCTATTACCTGCCTCTAATGGGAACTTTACTGGAACAGATATAATTGATGATGATGTCATCTAAGTACACCTTTCTTTTGCTATTTCAGAGACTGAGAAGGAGATTTCCTCTAACAAAATATTAAAACATTTCTTCTCTTTCCTTCCTTTGCTGCAACGTGTGGACGTCTCTTCTTGGGCTGGAACAGTCAGAGCCTTCTAGAGCTTGGTCTGGAAATTAAAGTGCCAGCTCCAAGCTTCAGAAACAATTCTGATAATGCTGATCAAGTCCGTATCTTCCCAAGAAAATGAAGCTATCCAGAAAAGCTCCTTGGCCTATAAATAAGATAATTGAAGAGTCTTCCTGGAGGAGTGATAATATTCAGAACATAATATTGATTCTGACCTCTTCTTCAGTCTCCATTTCTTGTTTTCATTGTCCCAGAATGAGAAGGATATTCTTATACATTTTTCCCTGTCTGGTTAAAGTTCTTGAACATCACATCCTCTTTCTTCTTGAGGTATCACTCACTCTCTCTTTCAGTGGGTGCTGGATCCAGCTCCCACAGCCTCCTGAGAATGGATTGCATATTTCTTCCCAACTTCAGGTTCAGTGACTTCACGCTGGGTTCAGTGACTTCAGGCACGGTCACTGATTTACAGAGGAAATAAAGCACACTGGTTTATTTGTTTAAAATTTCATCCCCACATATATATCCATACAGATAATTTTCATCCAGGACTTGAACCTAAACCTCCTTAATGTCTTTAACTCCAGGCATCTTCCTACATATTCCATTTCTGCTGCTCATTTCCAAGTCATATTCTCCTTGACATAATTTGGAACTGATTCATCTCTGAAATATTCAGCCAAAATACCCTACCCTGAGTTCAAACTCCAATATTTTCAGCTCATTGCCAATTTTTCAGGGCTCCAATCCATTTATTCTTCCACTTCCTCAAATATGTCAGCCCTTTTCTGTCTATGCTTCTTTTTCTCACAAGCCTAGTTCCTGTGATCCAATACATCAATTATTTTTTCCTTCTCCCTTAATGCCTTTTGCTCCCACGTGGGTCAGTCAATCCCTGTAACTCATGTGTTGCAGGCTGTGAACAGAACAGGAGAAGTTCAAGTAACCATGGAGAAGCCTGCTGCATATTCATGTTTTCTGACCCAGGGGTTGGCAAATGTTTTCTGTAAAGGGCCAGATAGTAAATATTTTAGGCTTTGTGGGCCACATACCATCTTATTCTGTGTTATGGTAGTTGTTTTCTTTTTTGTACAATACTTTACAAATGTAAAATTCTTAGCTTGGGGGTTTATAAAAACAGGCCAACCACTGGAACTAAGAGCCAACCGCGGCTCTTACCTCAGATTGACCACAGTGATGCTTGGCAAGTCTCATCGAGAACCTTCATCTGATTCCATTCTCGTCAGTTTCTCTTAACTTTCGCCATTGAAAGGTCCCTACGCAACCTCCCTTCTATTTCAACTTCCCAAATTGTGAAGACTGAATTCCTGAGTGCCAAAGACTTTTTGTATTGACAGTTCTGGAAGAGAGCTTTAGACTGTCTGTCACTTCATCCTTTTCACCTGAGGTTGCCCCTGCCTAGAAGACTCTTCAACCGCCTCTCCCCCTTTCTTTACTAGGGTAGGCCCTACTTCTGGGATTAGTGGGTTGAAATACAGAAACATTAAAATGTGATGCATATCCTTGAACTATTTGTCAGAAATTTGTATTGACTTAAACTCGCACTAACAGCTGGTGTGCTTCCCGCCAAATGGAGGACATATTTTTAATATTGTGTTTCAAAATAACATGAATTAAGTTGTTTCAGAAGAATGTTTAAACTATGTAATTGCACACATGTCCAAACCCAATGCTCTACTTTGTGAATGTTTAATATGCTATAATTACAATACCAATAACTCCCATAATTCTTTATCTTAGTTTATTCTATGGAATTATTTTAGCACTTTGGGAGAAATCATCCAGGGCTTTTTGTAAAAGTTGTTTTCCTAGCTATGAGTAGCACCTGAAACTGTAGGTATTGAAGTGACTGCTTCTTGGGAGGTGTTCATCCAAGTGCAAACGAGTTTGGCTCTGAACGGATTTTAGCAGGCGTTTGACAGCTTGAATGACTGGCACGTTGTCATCTTCGTAACACACCTAAAATGCAGAGTGCCAAAAATCACAAACAGGTTGGGTGTAGTTAAAGATCTGAGACCTTGTCCAACTTAGTTAATCTTTTAAACCATACCAGCAGAAATATGCCAACATTAATTAAAATTGCTGCCTATAATGTAAAATATGATCTTACCTGCAGATAGATATTTTTGCTTTAATATTCCATATTTGTGTTAAAAAGCTGTCTTTGTGAGACTCACATGTGATGTGGGGTTGACATCTGATGGGACTGGAGACCTCCGTGGGGAATGGAAGGTAATTTTGGTATACCAAGCAGCATTTTCTTTCTCTGGAAATTTTGATGTTTTTAATCTAGGGCGATAAAATGTGGGGAATTTTTATTGATGAGGAGCAAAATGCATTTTTGTTTTATTGTATGTTGATGGTAGACATTAATAAAGCACAGCGATGGGACCCTGAGAGAGTAAGTAATTCACAACACATAAAAAACACTCTTTTCTGGAGCTTCTTGGGTTTAAAAAAGAAGGAATTTGGATCATAGCATGTGTGTATTTTAGTTAATATCCACAAATTAGTGAAATACAAAAAGAGAACAAGGGCTTAAAAAGGTATAAGACTTGGGGCTGGCCCGGTGGCATAGTGGTTAAGGTCACGCTCTCCACTTTGGTGGCTCAGGGTTCATGGATGCGGACCTACACACTGCTCATCAAGCCACGCTGTGGCAGTGTCCCAAATACAAAAAATAGAGGAAGATTGGCACAGATGTTAGCTCAGGGCCAAAAAAAAAGGTATAAGAGAATCATTTTTTAAAAAATTTGGTTTTCAGAAATTTCTATCATATTGCAAAATGTTCTCTAGATGTTTTTATTCCTAGCAGGATAAATCATAAACATATATTGAGTACCTGTTATAAATTTCCTAATTTTTTCCTCCCAAAGTGAGAATGTAGGAATCCTGATCAGTTAAAGACCTGAGCAGGGATAGGACATAAGTAAAGTAAAAAGAGAAATCAGGGAAGGAAGGAGGATCAGGAGAGTCTGCTATCCTGAGACTCAAGGCTGAAAGTGTCAATATGATGGAAGCATGGAGGCAGTTTAGAGGGATGGAATGGAGAAGAGAATGCTCAATTTCATTAGTAAGTAAATTACTGATGCTCTGGCATTAGTGCTGTGAGGAGGGTACTTATCCTAAAGCCACAAATATAAGAGCTGTGAGAGACTGTGGTGAGTATTTTATTCCATTATTCATTTTTCCAGACAAGGAAATTGAGATCCAGAGACGTGTCCAAGATCTCACAAGGAGGCGGGGTTAAAGAAGAGACCAGGAGGCAGATTTTTGTCTTTTCACTTCTGCGATCTCTCTTTACGACTCAGAAAATATGTCCACTTGGTAGTTTGAATCCTGTGAAATCTGGAATATTTGTGACTGATGTTTCTTAAAACAAACATGCTACAATTTATACATTCAAATGAGATTTATCCCTCCCCAGAATCACGTTAAGACATTATACGTTAATGCCAAAACTGATCTATGATCTGGATAGCCTTGGGCAACTTTCTTAATCTTTCTAAACTTTCATTTTCTCATCTGTAAGATGAAGTTCCTCTTGACCTTGCAAGGTCGTTATAAGGTTTAGAGAGAATGTATATAAGCACTACAGGTACTCACGAAACAGTGGCTAGTGATAAAACAAAGAAATAAAACACAGCTTCCATTTATCGATACATACTACTGTTTAGCACTTTACATGAAATATCTCGTTTGATCACTTAGACTATTTTTATGAAGATTGACATTTAAAACATGTATATTGGCATTGCTCAAAGTATGTTCTAGTTCCTCCTTTGAAATTTTTACATTCGAGCGATCAGAAGAGCCAGCTTTCCAAACGTGAAGTTGCTGCTTCCCTGCTCCAGGAGCCTCTTTCCCCAGGACCATCTCATGGACAGAGCTGGACCACTGTCCACGGTGCTTCTAATCATGACGCTCTGTGTTGTTTTACATGAAGGTGTATTCGATTTCTATTGCTCCTATAACAAATTACTGCAAACTTAGAGGTTTAAAATAATACAAATTTACCTCATGGTACTGGAGGTCAGAAGTCCTCACTGGGCTAAAATCAAAGGGTCAACAGGGCTACACTCCCTCTGGAGGCGCTAGGTGAGAATCTGTTTCTGTGCCTTTTCCAGCTTCGAGAGGTTGCCCGCATTCCGTGGCTTATGGCCCTATCCCTCCGTCTTCAAAGCCGACACCATTAGGCCAAACCTGTCTCATGCCGCTGTCTCTCTGGTTCTCCCTTTTCTGCCTCTCTCTTCCACTTCTGAGGACCCTCAATATTACATTAGCCTATCCAGATAATCCAGGATAATCTCCTTATTTTAAGATCAGCTGACTAACAAACTTAATTTGATCTGCAACCTTCATTTCCCCTTGCCATGTAGTTTAATGTAGTCACGGGTCCTGGGGATTAGGATGTGGACATCTTTGGGAGAGCCAGCACAGTCATGCATCGCTTACCGACTGAGATTTGTGCTGAGAAATGCGTCATCAGGCAATTTCCTCACTGTGGGAACATCATAGAGTGCACTTACACAAACCTAGATGGTATAAACTACTACACACCTAGGCCATATGGTCCTAATCTTAGCAGACCATTGTCTTATATGTGGTCCGTCATTGACCGAAACGTTGTTATGTGGTACATGACTGTATTCTACTTACCACAGGAGAGTGCCTAAAAGGAAGTAGAAGCTGCTAGTTAGGGGCTGAATAATCTTAATTTACTATAATAGATTCTCCAGGGGGAAGAATCTGATAGCCTTGATGTATCCTTTAGCCTTGTTTTATCATCAATGCTGCCTTGCAAACGCGAGATTTCTCTGCCAGCAAAATAGTTTGTCATATATAGTTTGTGTGCAGCAACTTCTTTCCGGTATTTTAGTATTATAATCCGTACTATTTCTCAACAATTTGCCCTTGAAGAGATAGTGTGGTAGGGGAAAGACATTCTTGGGAGGACGTATGGGAGCTGAGTATTGTGGGGACCTGGAAATGGCCACCCTAAGATATGTCTCTTTGGCATCAGGATTATTTGAGGCTGATTGCTTTTGATAAACTGGGACAGGGAAGGAGGCTCTGAGGAATGGAACTTGCCCTTTGTTAGGACACGTTTACATTTGTAAGGTTAATCTCTATCTGTAAAAGGTGCCTCCCTCTCTGTACCAGGAAGAAGAAAGGAGATGACCTACTCTCCAAAAACTCTTAATCAATACCAAAGGCAAGGACTTAAAATCTGCATTCTATTGTGCTAGTCTGGTAACCTCCTGTAACTGACTTCCCTCCCCCTCCCAACGTTGGCGTCTCCTTAAAGATCAAGCATCTTTCTTTAGGCTGGGAACTGATTGCAGCGCTCATCTGTGACCCCCCCCCCCCAGCCCGAGGCAACACACCTGCCACCCCGCGGCGCTCACTGGGACAGCAGACCTATCTGTCGTTTCCATCGAGTTCTGTGCTGACAGAGCAGCCTCGTGACTATTGTAAAAGGGACTTTTCAATCACATGTGAAACACCCTGTTTGGGGGTATATAACCACTATGTGCACCCCACTTCTTCGGTGCCCTTTCTTCCTGCGGGAAGAAAGGCCCCGGGCCATGGTTCCTCATAAAGCTTTGTTTAATTTTCTCTTGCTATTCTGTCTCATGTGAATTTAATTCATTCTCCGGCCAGACGAACCCCAATTTGGGGAGAGGAAATGTCGGCCTCCCCTACAGTTTCAAGCATATCTTTGCTGCGTGCACCTGGCTTCCCATCGCTGTGTCTAGGAACACAGGGCAGGAGGCAGATGAAACTAGGTTTGAATCCCAGTGACCCTGGTTAGCTAGGTGACCTTGGGCAAGGTATTTAAATTTCACAAGCTGCAATTTGTTCATATGCAAAGTAAAATGTTAGTGCTTATTTACAAGGTTATTGATAATAAATGAGATAATGCAAGTAAAATGTTTAACGTAGTAACTAACTCATAATGAGGACTCTGGTTCACATGAGAGTGACTGTTATTTCCGTCTCTGTGAAGTTCACTTCCTTTATCAGCAAGAAAGGGTTGGGCCGGGTGCTCTCCAAGATTCATCTAGTTCTAACAGTCCATGATTCTGGCCATGGTTCTCATTGTATGAAAGAATTAAACAAATTAACTTTGTTTTGTTTTGTTTTTGGAGACTGAGGTGCTTGGATTTTAATTAGGGATTAAATATTTGTGCTCTAAAGGTTACACATCCATTTACTTTTTTTATTTTTGTTTTTTTTGAGATGGATCAGATTGTCACTGAGCAAGGGCTCTCTCCACCTGATGCTTGCAAAAGCCAGTACTGTGGTATGCTGGTCTAAGAGGGGAGAAGCAGTTTATTATGCAATCCATCAGTAAGAAGACAGAAGGAAAGGCTCTCAGCTCTGTCTCCTGGATCCAGGGTATGGAGTAGGGTTTTCAGGAATCAGGGAGGACAGGCTGGTATTTGGAAGCGCTGGCAGGATGGGTTTGATTGGCAGATCAAAATTTTCTCTTCTGCCCATGCCCCTGGCTGGCCCTCCACCCCTGAAAAATCGCCTTAAAGTTCTGTTAAGATGAAGTCAGCACAGTAACCAAGGATAAAGTTGTTATGCAGATTTAAGTCTTTGCCTTCTCCATTGACAAAGAGTTTCCAGATATTTGGTTATCCTGTCTTTCCAGGCACAGGGAGGAGGGCACCCTTACAAATGCAGATCTTTCTTTTAAATGTAAATTTCCCTTACAAATGGGTGACTTCTATTCGGTTGTCAGAGCTTTCCCTGTGTCTGCTGTTTCTTAAAAATAATCAGCCTAAAATAATTTTTATGCCAAAGAACCATGACAAGGTATATATTTTTAAGAGATTATCCTTTTTATCTTGGGTTTCAAACTTTATCTCATAAGTTTGTCCATAGTATTCACTTTTAATTTAAAAAAGCTCTACTCTTTCTGTAGATATGTCCTTTTCCTCATTTTTAATATTATTTAATTTCCTTTTCTCTTTGTTTTCTTTATCATTTTGTCTAGTGGTTTGTCTAATTAGTTTTTCGTTTTGAAATCAGCTTTTGCTTTTGTTGATTCTCTTTATTTTCATTGTTGTTTTTAGATATTAATTTTTGTTTTTTTATTGTTTTGTTTCTTATACTTTGTATTTGTACCTGTTGCTTTCCTTCTAATTTCTTGAGTTGGATAGTTTAGTTATTGATATTTACTATTTTTTTTAAGAAGTATATGCAGTTAAGAATATACATTTTCTGCTGAACATGCTTTAGCTGTATCCCACAAGTTTTGATATGGAATCTTCCTTGTTGTTTATAAATATTTTGAAACTACCATTGTAAGAATTAAAATCCATGAATTATTTAGATATGTCTTTTTTATTTCCAAATATATTGGTTATCTTTTTGTCTTTGACTACTAATCTTATTGAATTTATTCAGAGATTGTGGTCTGAATTGATGCGGGCTCAGTGAGTTGAGTCGAAAGAAAGATTTCTTGGACTCTCAAGGACTGGCAGTGCTCTTTTATTCGCGAGTAGCATGGGGACAGGACCCATGGGCAGTGAAGAGCTGCAATGTGTTGAGGGTTAGAGCTAGATTTATAAGGCATAGGTATGTGAGTTATTTCTTTACAAGACAAAGGAAAGATCATGAAAAAAACCATTAAAATGGTACCAGTGTAGATGGGGTCTGGTTTTTGGGCAGTCCTATTGATGTGGATTAAGGCTGCCTCAGGTAGAGAAGCCCAAGGTGACATAGCCTACATGCCAAACTATATGACCCAGTGGATTTTTATGGTATGAATTAGGGCTGCCCCAGGGAGAGAAGCCCAGGGCATCCTCGCCTACATGCCGATCTATGTGACCAGATTCGTATCTAAAGTTATATGACCGCACAATAACCAGACCCCATCTGCACTGAAATCATTTAATGACTTTTTACATCATCTTTTCTTTTTCCAGTAAAAATAAGTCACATACCCAAGCCTTATAAATTTAGCCCTAACCCTCAACTCAGAGCAGCAGCAGGAGCTCTGACTGCACATGAGTCCTGTCCCCATGCAGCAGCTCTTTACTGCCCATGGGTCCTGTCCCCATGCTATTCCGTACTATTCTCTAAATAAAAGAGCACCACTGCCAGACTTTGAGAGTCCAAGGAATCTTTCTGACTCCTCCACTCACCGTCCCCGCATCACTATAACTTTAGATAAGAATCAGATCAGATCAGGTCAGGTCCTATGCTTCCCAGAAGATGATATGGATTGGTATGTAGCACAGGACGCCTTGGGCTTCTCTCCCTGAGGCAGAGGCAGCCTTGATCCTTGTCATGAATGACAGAGATTCTTTGATATTTGCTGAGATTTGCTTTGTTTCCTAGTGGTCAAATATTTGTGAATTTTCTCCATGGGCTTGAGAAAAGTGGTTAGTCTTTAATTGGTGGATGCAGTTTTATATGCAAAATCTGACATAACACATACTGATATTTTGTCCTTGATTTATCAATTATTAAGAAAAGAGTATTAAAATCTCTTACTATGTTTGTGGCATTATCAATTTATTCTTGCATTTCAATAGGTTTTTGCTTTCTATATCTTGAAACTACTTTGTTAGGTTCATACAATTTTGCAATTTTTTTTATCTTCTTTGTAAATTGTTAAATTGCTGATGCTTTCAGTATATAATGAGCTTTTTTTAAAAAGACTTTTTGGCCCTAAATTGCATTTTGTCTGCTATTAATACAGTGATGAAAGTCTTGTTATTTTTTTGGCCAGGAATCGTTTTTCTCCCTTTACTTTCAAACCTCCTATGTCTGTGTATTTTGGATATCCCTATTTCAAATATATAAAGGTGAATTTCTTTGCTTATTCAATCTTAGCAAATTCTTCAAAATTTGTAACCAATTTGCTTTTATCTTCACTGAAAATCTTTTTAAGTGGAGAATTTAGTTCTTTTATATTTGCTTTTATGAATGGCATTAGGGATTTATTTCTTCTATATTGCCTTATACTTCTCCTGCTTTCCTCTTTACGAGTTAGATTAGAGTTTAAGTGTGGAAATTATGTACATACATAGATATGATCTATGTATTAGTGGTAGAAGCCATTGGAGTAGATTGACAAGATTGAGAGTAAAAGAGGTGAAAAGTGAGGGCAGAACTTCGAGGAAGGTTTAACAACAGAAAGAGATGCACAAAAAGACAAAGAATGTCTGACCTGAGAGACAGAAGAGGATCTGGAAAGGCAACATCTTAGGGTCTAGTAGTTGAAAAAATTTCAATAGGAGCACGTGGTAAGTGATATCAGATGCTATAGAGTCTATGAAAGAGGATTAAATTTGATGATTAGAAGATTCCTGAAGACTTTTGAGAAAATTGCTTCAATGGAGTAGTAGGAACAGAAGTCTTGTGGGCAAAGAAAAGGCCTGATGTGGAATATAATGTTTGAGTAAAAGATTTACAAGGATAGAAGGACTTCGGCATGGGAGAAGATGCCTGTCAAGATGTGGAAGCAATGATGCAACAGCACAGAGGTAACGGATGAATCAACGTCTTCAAGATAATAAAAATCTCTGCACTTCCTTCTGATACAGGTTTCTCTTCGAGAGTCCACTTAGAGACCGCACAGATTACATGCCTAATTACGAGTTGGAAGAAATGCAATATAAATGACGAGGGTGTCTCAATAGGCAGCACTGATGAATCCATTAATTTGGGTATCATTGATCAAGCACTGTGAAGTTAATCCTGCAACGTGGGTTAGACCAGAGCATACATTAATAAACGCACTTGCGCTTGACCTATAAAATGAATGATCAACATGTCCCATAGGGCCATGAAACCGGTGAGCTCTCTGAAGAATCATCACTATCACTAAGCCATTTTAAAGGCCTGGTTTTAGATTTTCATTAGGAGAAATATATCTGAATGCCTTTCCTAATGAAAACCAAGTGCCTAATTTCTGCTAAAACAGACTCAGGGCAATTATGAAAGTTTTTGCTCTTAAAGTGAAAATAAAGTAATTTTACTTTACTTGCACCTTTTGTCTGCTTTCCTTTGGGAACTGACTCCAATTACCAATTTATTTCGTAAATATTTATTGGACAATGCTAAGAGTGTGTCACTCAACCTGAATGTCATCAGCTTATAAAGTAGTTTAGGAGGAGCTATTTATATTTTATTTAGGAAAAGAATACTTAACTAGCATGTACTTCCTCTAGGCATCTTACATAAAGCACTGTTTTGGGGTAAAGGCAGTTATCCATATGGCTGGGAGCTTTGCCTGCTTAGGCAATTTCATCTCCTAGAACTCTAAATATTGGATATTGAGAACAATATAATAAAAGGTGGCCTCCCTTTGAGATGGCTACCTTCAAAAAAGAGGATTTCTCTTTTTGTAAGGAAAATCCTTTTTTAGGCTCTTTGGTTATGAAAAGTGAGTGACCCTGAAACTCAGTTAGATATTAGGGAAAATGCTTTATTTGCTTTACGTAATCAAGTAACAAGAATTTGGCAATTGTCTCCTAGTAACTCAAGAAGAAGTTGTTTTAGAGCTTGAGCAGTATTCAAAGAGGAGAGATGGAGTAAAAGGGTCTTAGTAGGAAGATAACATGGCCAAAGGTCAGGACTGAATGAGGATGAAGGTTGGGAAGAGGTTACCTGTGGCAGAATGGCTGGATACACTTATGGTATAAAATATTCCACTTGAAGCTGGTTTTTGATGTGAGGTAGAATTTAATTTTCTTCCATAATCCTCAATAAAAGTCAATTTTGCACAGCAGCCCTTATTTAATGGTGCTTTTGGTAATGAAAGAAGAGGAGCTCCCCTGTGCTTGTGATAAAGTGGGAATGAAGATTTCACCTGGAGGTGCGATGGCAAGAAAGGTGATTTCAATTTCAGGAGTAGGAATTGGACAGAGGAAGCTTCTTGGCAACCCATGGAAGTATTGTGGAGGGGCCAGTCTTCTCACAGAAAGTGGAATGGTTACAGAGTGAGTTTATTTATAAGAACATGGTTCCTGGTTCTTGAATGCCAGCGAACTAGGGGTAGCTGGTTTATGCTTGAAACACTGATAGGAATGTCAGCTGGTCATGAGAATTTATTCACTCCAAGCAGTCCAGGAAAAAATAGACCTTGAAACCTCTAGGATTAGAATTGGAAATAATAGACTTTTCAAAAAGGGAAATAAATATGTTACATTCCAACATAAATACCATTCCAATATTAACATTTTCCTGGCTAGTTAGCACTTCTTTTTCAAGCCATATTCAGCTGTAGGGAAACTTATTAGGTCAAACTTAATTCTATTCAGTAAGAATAGATTCATTCTTTTGAGAACTTTAGTGGCTTGTGGCCCAAATGAGGTCAGACTCTATTTTAGCATTTGCTTTGCATCTCAATAGCTTTTAGCAAAGGATTCTTATGCAGAATGTAAATTCAGTCATGGAGGTTAACATTTGCTGAACATATTAATAATGTCTTCCAGTGGGAATTATTGTTTTGTTACTTTTCCTGGGCTAGTATTTGTTATGATAGAATAGGTCATGCAACCATATAAGAGAAAGCTGAGAAGTCATGATGTGTCCGATAAAGCTTGGGAGGAGAATAACAGTTAAGGAATTGATAGCACAGACAATGGTGTTAAAACTGAGTGGGTTGAAATCCTGACTCTGTCTCTCACCTGCTGTGACTCTGGATAACTGACTCATCCTTCCTGAGCTTCAGTTTCTTTATCTGTAAAATGAAAGGATTCAATGTTACCTACTAGAAGAGTGCCTGGCCCATGGTAAGTGCTTAAGAAACACTAGCTTTCACTGAAGGTGATTCTTGATGCTACCCAAAGAAGTCATCCATCCATTTAACATCTAGTGCATGCCTAGGATGTGCCAGGATCTGTTAGACGGTGGAGATATTAAAAGGAAACACTGCTCCTTTCTTCTAAGACTTCACAGGCTTTAGAAATTTGGAAGAGCCTAAGGCTAAGACTCACTCTTCTCTTCTGTGGCTTTATAACCAATGAGAAATAGCCAGGAGAGGCTGGAATGAGATCCAAACTTTATTCTTGGGGGCTCAATACTTCCATAGCACAGGGCCCCCGGTAGAGAGATGGGAAAACGGGGCATCCCAAAGTCCACCTATCGTTGCTTTGTAGACTGAGCAGCAGAGGGAACCATTTTTCCCTTTTAGGGAGGAAGACCCCACCAAGGTGGGCTTGCTTCATGCAGACAGGAAGTGGATGAGGAAACCTCTGCCCCGGTGAACAAGCAGGCCTGAAAGAACGTGGAAGGGCCACCTTCCCCAGTTTAAATCAAAATAACCCCGCCCAATTGTGGGTGGGACTTGGCCCGATCTCGTCATCATATAAATGATTCCTGGTCTAGCCTCACAAATGTGCGTGTGTGTGCAGTTTTGAGCATTCAAGAGGCATTTTGTATTAAAGATGTCTCCATTCACGTTTATTAACGGAGAGGTTGTAGAAGCAGGACTGGTGTTTGTTTCGTTTATTTAGCACTTGTGACAAGATGGTTCTGGGCCTGGCTGGTGCGAAGGCATTACTTTATTGATTAAATAATGTGATGAAAGGGAACAGTGCTTATGTGTTGAGAGACCATTACCAGAGACACTTGGCCAACAAAGTGCTGAAAGGAAAGCAGGGTGACACTTTCACTGTAAGTAATTAGCAGCCAGTTGGAACCAAAATGCAGTGTCCTGGAAAAAGTTCCAGTTAATACTGCAGGTTTGGGTTTTTGAAGGCATGCAGAATCATACATTTTGTTTCCCAATTGAGCTCATTTTTTTGACTCTGAAATAATAAAAAGTAAACATCTGAAAATGCAGTGATATAGAAAAATATATTTGAAATGGCACAAAAGAAATCTGTCCAATTGTATAAAAAAGGGACATAATTCTCATCTCAGGAATTGTATATAAAATGGTAAAAATTTTCAAACAATACGTTTAATACCTTACTTTATTGCAATTCTAAAAAGTCTATAACTCTGAGAAATGTTGCAGGATCTATGTGAAGTGGATGTGTTTGTTCACGCATTTCTGGGAGAAAATAGGACCGGACTGCTCAAAAGTGTAACTTGGCCTATGATTTAAAAGATAGACATTTTGCCAAGAAAGATGGGGATCTTTAAAAACCTGAGGCACTGGTGGATCTACTTCAACTGGCATTTACTCTCTGCCCCATGCGCATAGTCTAGTCCAGCTGGAAGGAACTGCATGGGACATTTGTGGCTCCTTTTGATAACTTGACCTCTATTCTACCATTTCCATTCCACAAATAGGTCAGAGTATTGCTTTCAGCTTTCTGTTTTGCATCTTTTTTTATTTGCCTGAATTCTTTATTTTCTTTTTCTCTCTCTCTCTCCCTTACTAAATAGTTAAAGCACGGACTCTGGAGTCTGTCTTCCTGTCTTCAAGTCCTGGTTCTGTGACTTATTAGCTATGTGACCTTGGGAAAACCACTTGACAGTTCTGTGCCTCGGTTTCCTCATTTGTGAAATGGTGATAATAATGGTACCTATCACATGCAGTTGTTATAAGAATAAAATGTTTAAAATATTTAAAGTGCTTCAGTCATTCTTGATGCTATCATACTTTGTATTTATACCACTAATAAATACACTGTCTTGATACCTATGGACTCAAAAACATTTACTGGCTCCCTATGACCTGAGAAATGAGGTAAAGGATTCAAGCAATGTGACACTTTCACTGTGAGTAAGTAATTAGCAGCTGGCTGGAACCGAAATGCAGCATCCGAAATGCAGGCTTTTGGCTACAATCTGTCTTTCAAAACTTTTTCACAATATGCTTCAGCATACTCCATATTCTAGCCATTTGGTTCTATTCATCAACAACTTGAATTTGCCATATTTTCCTACTTCTCCAAACTATTCACTCAGCTGGAAATAGCCCCATTTCTTCTTGTTTTCTGCCACTCAAAAGCTGAGTGCCAATGTTTTTATCACTTATCTTAAGAAACTGGACACTGTAAGTATCTATGTAAGTGTGTAGACTGCTCCCATTTAATGTGGTTGTGGAAAGTGAATAATGGTTCCCCTCCCCAAAATATTCACGTGCTAATCCCTGGAACCAGTGAATATTACTTTTTATGGCAAAGAATTTGCCGATGAGATTAATTTAAGGATCTTGAGATGGGGAGATTATTTGCGATTATTCACGTGGGCCCTAAGGCTATCATGAGTGTCATCATAAAGTGAGGCACAGGAGACTTCACGCAGTTGGGAGCGGAGGGGGCCATGTGCCCGTGGAGCCAGGGACCGGAGGGGTGCAGCCGCGTGTCAAGGAACACCAGCAGCCACCGGAAGTTGGAAGAGGCAAGGAACAGCTGCTCCCTCAGGGTCTCCAAAAGGAGCGTGGCCCTGCCAACACCTTGATTTTAGCCTGTAAGACTCATTTTGGACTTCCGGCCTCCAGAACTATAAGAGAATAAATTTATGTTGCTTTAAGTCACCAAGTTTGGAGTAGTTTGTTACAGCAGCCGTAGGAAATGAAGACAATGGTATTGTGGTCTAGTATTTTATTTCCGACATTTTTCTTCAATTATTTTTAAATTTACATAGAGTAAAATTCACCTTTTTTGTGTGTACAGTTCTATGAGTTTTGACAAATCTATAGACTCACGTAATCACCACCACAATCAAGATATAGAATAGTTGTGAAAGAAGAACAAAGCTGGAGGCATCATAGGTCTTGATTTCATACTATACTACAAAGCTATAGTAAGCAAAACAGTATGGTACTGGCAAAAAACAGACACATAGATCAATGAAACAAAATAGAGAGCCCAAAAATAAACCCATGCACATATGGTCAATTAATTATGACAAAGGAGCCAAGAATATACAGTGCGGAAAAGGTAGTCTCTTCAATAGTGTTGGGAAAACTAGATAGCCACATGCAAAAGAGTGAAAGTGGACCCCTCTCTTACACTGTACACAAAAATCAACTCAAAATGGATTAAAGATTTGAACATAAAACATGAAACCAAATAGAACTCCTAGAAGAAAACATAGCGGGTAAGTTCTTTAATATCAGTCTTGGCAATGATTTTTGGACCTGACACCAACAGCAAAGGCAAGAAAAGCAAACATAAATAAGTGGAGCTACATCAAACTAAAAGCTTCTGCACAGCAAAGGAAACCATCAGCAAAATGAAAATTCAATCTATGGAATGGAAGAAAATGTTTACAAATTATATATCTGATAATGGGTTAATATCCAAAATATATAAAGAACTCACACAACTCAACAGCAAAAACAACAAAACAAAAAAAAAGCAATCTGATTAAAAGGTGTGCAGAGGAACTGAGTAGACGTTTTTCCAAAGAGGTACAAATGGACAACAGGTAACAGGTACATGAAAAGGTGCTCAACATCACTAATCATCAGGGAAATGCAAATCACAGCCACAATAAGGTATCACCTCACATGTGTTAGAATGGCAGTCATCAAAAAGACGAGAAATAACAAATTTTGGCAAGGATGTGGAGGAAGGGGGACCCTTGTGCACTGTTAGTGGGAATGTAAATTGCGCAGTTGTTATGGAAAATAGTATGGCAGTTTCTCCAGAAGTTAAAAATAAAATTACCAGATGATCCAACAATCCCATTCTGGTATATATCCAAAGGAAATGACAACAGGATCTTGAAGAGAAATCTGCTCTCCCGTGTGCATTGCAACATTATTCACAATGGCCAGGTTTAGAAACAATCTTGGTGTCTATCAGTGGATGGATGGATGAAGAAGATGTGGTACATATATATAATAGAATATTACTCAGCCACGAGAAAGAAGGAAATCCTGCCATTTGCAAAAACGTGGATGGACCTTGAGGGCATTATGCTGAGTGAAATAAGCCAGACAAAGACACAGACTGCATGGTATCACTTATATGTGGAATCTAAATAAAAAGTCAGATTCATAGAGAGGAGGAAAGTGGTTGCCAGGAGATGATGGATGCGGGAAACAGGGAGAGGTTGGTAAAAGGGTACAAACTTTTGCAATAAAGTGAATAAGGTCTAAGGATCTAAGGTAAAACGTGGTGACTATAGTTGATAAAACTGTGTTGTATAATGGAAAATTGCTGAGAGAGTAGAACTTAGATGTTTTCACCAAAAAAGAAAAAAAGAGAAAGTAGTAAGGTGATGGATGTGTTAATTAACTAGGTGGGGGAATACTTTAACAATATATAAGTGTATCAAATCACCATGATGTACACTTTAATTATCTCACTATTTTATTTGTCAATTATACATCAATAAAACTGAAATAAAAAAAATAGATATAGAACAGTTCTGTCACCCACCCCCAACCCCCACCAACTATCCTTGCTCTACTCCTCGGTCATCAAACTCTCCCCACACACTTAAAATCTGGCAACCGCAGAACAGTGCATCACTATGAGTTTGCATTTTCCAGAATGTCATATAAATGGAGTCACTCAAATATATAGCTTTTTGAGTCTGCTTCTTTCACCTCTTAAATTCTTTTGAAATTCATCCCATGTTGTTGCATGTATCAATAGTTCATTCCTTTTTTATTGCTGAATAGTATTCCATTTTGTGACTACACCACAATTAGTTTATCTATTCCTCAATTGAGGAACATTTGAATTTCTAGTTTTTGGCAGTTATGAGTAAAGTTGCTATAAAGATTCATATACAGATTTTTGTAGGAACACAGGTTTTTATTTCACTCGGGTAAAGATGTAGGAGTAGAATTGCTGGGTTGTAAGGTAAGTGTATGTTTAGCTTTATGAGAACCTGCAAAACTCATTTCCAAAGTGGGTATACTATTTTGCTTTCACACCAGTGACATGTAAGAATTCTAGTTGCTCTACATCTTTGCTAGAACTCAGTATTGTCATTTAAAATTTTTTTTAGTATTTTATTTTAGCTGTTCTGATAACTTGTATATTGGTATCTCATTGTAGCTTTTATTTGCTTTTCCTTAATGACTAATGATGCTAAGCATATTTTTCTTGTGCTTGTTTTCCATCTATATATCTTCTGTGATGAGATGTATGTTTAAATATTTTACACAACGTTTTAATTGTTTTCCTAATTTTTAGCTTTGAGAGTCCTTTATATATTCTGACACAAGACCTTTGTCAAATATGTGATTTACAAATAGTTTTTCCCAGTCAGTTGTTTTCCCATTCACTTAACACTGTCTTTTGTAGAATAAGTAGTAATTTTGATGAAGTCCAATTTATAATCTTCTTTTGCTTTTCAGATCACGGTTTTGGTGTCATACCTAAGAACTCATTGCCTAACCCAAGGTCACAAAGATTTTATCTTACATTTTCTTCTAAAATTTTTATAGCCAACACTTCACATTTAAGTTTATTATCCATTTTGATGTGGTTTTTGTAAAAGGTGTGAGGTATTTGATGAGGCATATTTCTTTTGCACGTGGATGCCCATTTGTTCCAATTGTTGAAAAGGCTCCTTTCTCCACTGAATTGCCTTTGTGCACTTTTGTCAAAAGTAAATTAGCCCTATTTTTGTGGGTCTATATCTGGATTCTCTTCTGTTCTATGAATCTATGTGTCTATCTTTTTTTCTAAATTTTTTTTTAAGATTTTATTTTTCCTTTTTCTCCTCAAAGCCCCCTGGTATATAGTTGTGGGTTTTTTCAGTTGTAGATCCTTCTAGTTGTGGCATGTGGGACGCCGCCTCAACATGGCCTGATGAGCGGTGCCATGTCTGCACCTAGGATTTGAACCAGTGAAACCCTGGGCCGCCGAAGCAGAGTGCGAGAACTTAACCACTCGGCCACGGGGCCAGCCCTTGTGTCTATCTTTTTGCCAGTATTGCACTGCCTTGATTTCTGTAGCTTTATAGTAAGTCGTGAAATCAAATTGTGTTATTGCTTCATCTTTGTTCTTCTTTTTCCAAATTGTTTTGACTATTCTAACTCCTGCGCCTTTCCACATGCATCATAGAATTAGTTTGTTGATATCTACAAAAAAGCCTGCTGGAGTTTTGGCTTGGATTTCATTGAATCTATAGATCAATTTGGGAAGAACTGACATTTTAACAATATTAAGTCTTCCTGAATTTGTTTGTTAACCTCCATCAATAAGTCAGGATTTAAATTATTTTTACAGCCAACTATCATCTGGATATTTTCTTTGTCCACTGTTACCTCCTGCAAACTGTTCTTTATTTCTGCGTCCAATTTCTTTGCTTCTGAAGTGCTTCTTCACTGTGACCATCAGCAATCAAAATAGGTAATTTTGAGAGTGGCTAATTCTTTTAGTATTTGTGCGAGATATCTTTATTTCATCTCAATTGTTGCATAATAAGTTAGCTAGGTATTGAATTGCAGAATAATTTTTCCTCTATGTGTTGAAAATGTCTCTTCAAAGGCTTTCATTTTCTAATACTGTTTAAAAAATTGTTATTAGCCAGACAGTTTTTTCTACCATTTTTTTCTGTTTGCTTTGTTTTTAGTGGTCTGCATGGTCACTATGGTGTGTCTAGACATAATTTTAAAAGTCTTCTCCTGCTCAGGACTCATGATTCAGGAATCTGTGGACTCATGTCTTTAATCAGTTCTGGGAAATTCTTGGTTATTATCTCTTCAGTCATTGCCTCACCCTTTTTCTCTATGTTATTCGAGAAGACCGTGTGTCTGCATGTGTGTTGTACACGTGCTCATGTAATCTTAAACTCTCACATTTTCCATCTCTATATGAGATTGTCTGGGCAATTTCTTCAGATCTATTTTTCAGTTTGCTAATTCTTTTATCATTTTGTCTAACTTTTTTTACCATTTCTATTGCTTTTCATTTTATTATAGTTTTCATTTCTAGAAGTGTCATTTGGTGATTTAAAAAATCTGCTTGTTCATTTTTCTTAGTGTTTTGTTCTTAGGGATTTTCATTTCTTTTTTGGCTTTGTTCATTTTGCACTAATTTATTTGAGACATTTTTAGATAGCTGTATTGTATAACTTTTCTCTAGATTCTTATCCTGTGTATTCTGTCTGCTGACCCTCACTATGTGGCTTCACTTCAGGTGAATTTTGTAATTTTTCTTCAGGAGATAGCTTTTTCAGTTGTTGGGGTATCAAATCTATGGGGTCAATTTTTATGTAATTTTCTGGTCTTTGGATCCCAAATCTGCAAAAAGTAGAGGCCTGTGGTTTTGATTTCTCAAGGGCAGTTTTTTGTTTGTTTTTCCCTCATACCCTATGCTCGAGGATAGACTTTTCTCTTTTCCATCATCTCTTACCTCCTCCTACCTATCCTTTCTATAACCCCTCAGCATTGTATCAGTTCTCCATGGTAACTACTCTTTGTTTGTGGACCTGGACATTTTCCTTTATTTTCTTACAAGCTCAACATTTACTTCAGACATTTTGTTACTGTTGTTAAATGCTTGTATAACCTTAATTCTTGAGGGAGTGAACTTTACTGTTGGCATGCTCTGCCCCTTTGCTTGAAGAAGTCCTGTAGTTTGTCACTTGTCTACCCTACTCCACCATTCCTTCAACATAAGCACCATTTCTTAATGACTTTTTTCTTCCGTAACACCTAGCATAGTACATATGTGTAATAGATACCAAAAATTGCTTGTTGAAGGAATGAAGGAAAGTAAAGTGTGTGTTTTGGGATTCTCTGGTAGAATGGAGAGTAAGGTATTTCTAGAAATGTGGAATAAAGATAAGACTAAATATATCATTTTGGCCAGGTCAAATTCTGTTTGTCTTCCCAGATTCATTCTCTCTGCACTTTTCTGCCCTGTTCTGTGTCCTGGGGAGATGAACTTCTATGACTGAATCATCTAGGCTCCCTGGCCCTCTGGCTTCCACTAAGATTGGGTTAATGGGAAACCAGTAGGACAATGAAAAACAAGAAAAGAAATAGGTTAGAGTGGGGCTTCTTAAACTTTAATATGCACAACAATTACCTGGGACATATTTTTGATGTGAAAATTCTGACTCAGTAGGTCTGAGATGGAGTCCATGCATCTGTATATCTACCAAACTCCCAGGTGACTGCTCGTGATGCTCTGAGGCCCACTCTGTTAGTGGCAGGGGTTAGAGTATTTTTCCTTATTGTCTCCCTTCACCTGGTGCCTGCATTCTGGTGGTGGCTTCATCCATCCCTTGTTGACAATGGTTCTCTAATCTGGCTATGTCTTAGAATTACCTATGAGGTTTTTGAAAACCTGATGTGCTGGCTACATACCAGATGAACTAAATTAGAATCGCTAGGGGTGGGACTCAGGTGTCACTAATTCTTAAGCTCCACTATGCAGCCAAGGTTAAGAACATGGATGGATCTTTGACTAGAGCTTCTGGCCTCTCTTTTATGGCTACAACTCTCCAAAGGCTGTGATAACCCTGTCCCCCCCACTCCTCGCCCCTTCGGGTCTATAAGAAGTAGTGGCTTTTGGTTGTTGCTAGTTACTGAGTGTCTCAACATCCTATTTTGGTTCCCTTAACCCTGCCCACACCTCTATAAATGGTCCCTTTAATGAATAATCTTTAAACTCCCAGCTCTTTCCTGCCACAACTCTAGTTGATATATGAAGATAAGAAAGAGGCCAGTCCCAGTGCCCTAGTGGTTAAGTTTGGCATGCTCTGCTTTGGTGGACCGAGTTCAATTCCCAGATGCAGACCTACACCACTCGCCTCTCAGTAGCCATGCTGTAGTGGCAGTTCACATACAAAAAGAAGATTGGGAGCGGATGTTAACTCAGAGCAAATCTTCTTCAGCAAACAAACAAACAAACAAAATCTATATATATATATAAATTTGATTTTTATTTTGCAGGTAATTGGAAACCAATGTAATCTTAGGAATAGTGAGTGTCATGTTCAGAATTATGCTTTAGTTATTGCTTCCCAATGAAACTTTTCATTTCACATATTTTAAATTTAGAAGTATTAAATTTTACTATAAGATACTATGCTTAAACGTTTTTTTTATGTAACGGTTCTGCTAAAAGTATAACTCAAGCTGACACTAACTTTTTGAAATTAGATAAAAAGAGTACATAGCATTAACTCAGTTTCTAATTACTATTGTTCTTTAGCCGTGACGTAGCTGTAACTTAATCTGTAGATCAGAGTGATATCTTCCTCATTAGGGTTTTCTTAAATTTGTGCCTTTACTTAAAAGCTGACCGAAGTCACCATGCTATTGGTCTCTTGTTTTTCCTTGGAAACCATTGGCAACTCCATCACTTTGTGACCCACTTACAGTGTCATCACTTAAATAGTGAGTTTGAGTATATCTTTTCTTCTTAAGTACTATCCTGTTCCTTAGAATTCACATTTCAAGAACTCTCTGGGTATTCTGACTAAATTTCCATTTTAAGAGGCTCTCCATTTCAATTTCTCAACTCTCTACCAATAATCCTGCCTTTAATCCTAGCAAAGGACTTCCCCTACAAAAGACCCCTAAGCCACCATCCTTCCCCAGGAGAAAATTATTCTCTAATCTTCCCCTCAGTTTCTTCTCGTAAACATTGAGTGTCTGACCCTCTACCTAGAGCCTTGTTAGCCTCTTGTCTCTTCTTCCATATGAATGGGCTTTTGCAATCAGACTTGAGTATAATCTTGAACTGAACTCAAGTGAACAAATGACTTCCTCCCTGCTCTTGTATTGCAACTCCGTAGTGGAAAAAAACGCTTGATAATTTGTTTTCACTGCTGAGAACAGAGTAAGGGTTTGCTGCTACTAATCCTACTTCAGGGGCATTGCCCTATTTTTAAGATGGGGATAAAAAATAATCAACTTGAGAAAGTGGTTTTTGAGTAAAGCAAAGTGTTTTGTAGTTTCAGCTACAGATTTAGATGCCTTGGCCCAGCTCACTTGGAAATATTCTCTTCCTCGCTGTAATTTCTTCCTTCTCTTTCAGGAAACTGGAGAGAGGGGATGGGGTCAGTTTGAATTTTGGCTATAACATGACAGCAAATAATCATGTTGGCGGGTAACTTCTCTTTCACGTGATAGAATAAGTTGGCTTGAAAAATTTTCAGAAAATATTCAGAAAAAGAGACATGTGTAAGACACACTTGCCCATGCGTTTTGGAACCATTTATTCCTAAAGTATCTGCTTGCTGCTATATCAATGCGATCTAAGAGACTAGAAAATTAACACCATTGATATGCAGTGTGAAAGAGAAAGAGCTTCTTAGGCTTTAGTGGACTTTTAAATATGTGACTTTTTTTTGGTAGGCTAATTCAAATGCTAATAAAAAAGATAAGAGAATTGATCTGAATGTCTTTATTCTTATACTCATAAACCACATTCTGCACATTAGTACAGAAATAATGAACCTTTAACCAATTATAAACACCTCTATTCTAATTATTTAGATTGAAGTACTTCTAGGGATTGTATCTAAGTATGCAGTTATTGAAATGAATGTTTTTGTAAGGTTTTTTTCCTATAATGTCTTCGATTTTTTTCTTTTTTAAAAACTTAGAAATGTTTCAGGCGTTTTGAGATATTCTTGTAGCTTTTCATGGGCACTAGATGAATTGATTAGTAACAAGCCAATGGACCACCTGGTTCCCCAGTTTGTCCTTCATATTCTGTGGTGTAGGTCCAGATTTCTAAAAGGAGAGTGAAACTGTACTCCCACCAACTATGCCTGCTGAGGGAAAGCTGCAAAGGCAGCCCAAATCTCGAGCAACCATCCACACAAATCCATGGCTTTGGAATGATGTTTGCTGTCTTAAGTACGTTTTACTAAAAACCAATATTAAAAGCATTTTGCCAAGGAAAGATGAGGGACTGTTTCAAAATAAAGGAGATTAAGAGAAATGACAACTGAATGCAAGCGTGACCTATGATTGTTTTGGCCATAAAAACGTTATTGGGTTACTTGGTAAAGTCTGAATAAAATCTAAAAATTAGATAATAATATTGTATTAATGTCAATTTTCTGATTTTGGTAATTGTATGTAGTTTTGTAAGGGGATGTCCTTCTTTAGTAGGAATACACACAGTATTTAGGGCTAAAGGAGGATCACGTCTGTAACTCATTCTCAAATGATGCAGAAAACATGTTTGTGTGCGTACACACACATCATATATATGAACATGTAAGGCATGTACGTATGTGTGTGTGCCTGCACGTGTGTTTGCATGCACACAAAATAGACATAAAGGAAATGTGTTAAAATGCTAACATTTGGGGAATGTGGATGAAGGCTATACAGGAATCCTTTGAGCCATTCTTGCAACTCTGTTGTGTGTCTGAAATTATGTCAAAATAAAAAGTTAAAAGAAAAGAATAAAAACCACTTTGGATGTTTTTGACAGGGGAACAGGTTGCACAAAAGCAATAAGATAGCAAGAAAAATTCACCTAAATATGGGAAATTGAGGGTCCTATTAAAACTTAGTTGACACTCTTTAGGCTATATATTTTCATAGGGCTGTTTTTCAAAACCACAACTAAATTTTCACTTAGGAAATCATGTTAAATGAATTAGAACAAGTACATCCAGAAAGTAGGAAGGAGTAATTTCTGTCGCATTTTACCCTGTGGTTGTTGACAAATGCCAACCTGGCTTCAGTGTATTAAGCAGGATGGTATGTGTATATTTTCATGAACATTGATACTTTTCAGATGTTTGTTTCATTACTCTACCTAGTTTTCTTCTTTCTGGTAACAAAAACACTAGGTCCTATTAAGTTCAGAGCAAACAGGAAATACATAGTGAATTCTTTATAGATACGTTTCTTTGTTGTTAAATTTGCTAGTTTTTCTGAAACATCAAATGCATTAAATGGTGGGGAGTGGTTCTACTTTATATTTCACCAAATCTTTCCTTCAAAACATTTTTCCATCGGAAAATGGACACTTGCATCAGACACTTCTTACTCAGTATATATTTTCCCACAAGACCCCACCTTCCTTGTCCACAGACCCATGTGCTTCAGGACACGCAACCTCATCCTTGCTTCCAGGGGTGAGGGCTCTCCTAACCTAGTCATGGTGATCCCATTTCCCTTGCCAGTGACTGGTTTAGTAATAACAGGTAGCTCACTTTTAGCAAAAGAAAGATGCTGATTAGCATCTAAGGAACATTTAATTTACTCTTGAGAAAGAGACCTTTTGCCTTGCCATTGTGGAGTCTGGATATGACAGCTGGAACTGTGTGGCTGTCTAAGGGCAAAGCTGGCGAGGGATGGGCGGTAGGAAGATGGAAAGACTGAGTCCTCAACAACATTGATGAGCTACTGAATCAACCAGTCCTGGAACCAGAATTGCCTTTGGACTTTCAGATGTTACAGGCCCTATAACTGGGAATTGGCGTTAACTTGAAAGCAAATACATGCTAACCTACTATTGTATACTCTGGAAGTTTTCTGCAAATTTTTTTTAATTCCATGATTTATTACTAAAAAGGCTTACAGTTCATCAAACCAACCTGATGATACAGGCTTTTATATTTCATTTAAACAAACTGTAGAAATGCAGATTCCTTGAGTCAGAGTCACAATCTCATTCCTCTTCTGAGGTATATAATAACAGTTTGGAAAGGGAAATTTGTAATAAAGAAGATGAGGAATTCTGGCTATAAAGTAGAAGTAATGATATTTACCTACTTCATAAAGTGATAGAATTAAATGAGTTCTCAGATTTAAAACTCATAGAACAGTGACTGGCAGGTAGTGAGTTCACAGTGATTGTTAATAATAGCAATGATAATAATCATTATTCCTTTTAATGGCTTTTATATCTAAGAAACGTACCACCTCTATGTTAAATTGTTTTTATTCTAAGAACCAGACTCTTTGAGAAGCAAATGAACACTACCAGCGAATTCAACTTCATGAGAGTTTTAGGGAGTAAACGTTACAACTCTCAGTTCTGAGATGAAAAACCTGAAAACTTAAATCATATTGATGGAACGTTCTATGTACTACCTGCAGGTACAATTTTGGTCACCATACTGATACCAAGTTCTTAACATAGCAAAATTTAAAATTTTGAAGGGTAGCGTGATGTAGCGTGGTTTTTATCAAATTGGGGATCATGCTACAATAGTAGGTTGTGAGACCAGTTTAGTGGAGTTGCAACCAGAATTTTAGAGAATTGAACTATGATAGAATAGGATGAGTGAAATCAGAGTAAATTGCATGTGTATAAGTAAGCACTGCTTCCTGAAACTTTGTTGCAGTAATGTATGTGTATTGCATATGTTATAAAATATATCTCCCATTGTGCGTTTTGGCCACTGGGATGGTGGAAACCCATGGGCTCGGTAGAAAGACAGACTGGCTTCAGATATTCAACTCCTTGGTTTGTTATGTGGAAGGAGCGTGGAACTGTGCATATGACATAATAGGCATCCAAACAGTGTCACTTCTTTCCTGCCCTGTCCACAAGTTCCCTTCCCTTCCTCTTGTGGGCTTGAACTTATAAAATCATAGAGTAAAGCAGCGCTGACATTAGCAAGCAAAGTGTCCTCAAACAAACAGATATAGCTGTTTTGTGTATTACATATTCATCCCAGCTTGAAACGCCAGGGGCACATTGAGTGATCTGGGTCTTGAAGCGGGGAAATCAATGTTACTTAAACTACAGCAAATAGCATCTCCTGCGCTCCTCAAAGCTAAGAAATCACTCTGACCTTATTCTTGAAATAACAGGTATTTGGGTAGACCTATTGATTGCTTTCAGTTTTGTTGCCTCAGCAGAATAACTCACCATTCATTAAAAATCAGAGTGGGAGGACAGTGGGCCACCCTGGTAAGCTAAGCGCTCAGATGCCACCCGGCCATGTGTGCCGAGGCCACTCTGATGCATAGCTTCCTCCTATTGGAGGTGAACAAGGGGAGATGAGAGGATAAATGTCTTATCACATGGTGACCATCATGTGGTCATTATTCCACAGAGGGCCCACATTACCATAGGAACGGACCATTTGTTTTTTCTCCAAGTCCAATGCTTTTATTTGATATTACCTTAACTGTTCATTTACCGTGTGGAATGCCGCAGTGAATCCCAGGCAGAAGAAACAAAACATGTTATTTGGTTTCACCGACACAATATTGAACAAAAAAGAGACTGATTCTCTTCTTTCCATGCCTCTCTCCTTCCCTTCCTCTCTCCCTGTTTCCCTGCCCCCCACCGTTCCCTTCTCCTTCCTTCTTTCTTTCCTTCCTTTTCCTCTTCCTCCTCCTTCCTCTCCTCTTTCCTTTTCTTCTCCTTTAATAAAATATCCATTTTTGTGACAGAACTTAGTGAAACTGCTGAGTTAGTCAAGGTAGTAAATCGAACTGGTCCTTTTTACCTCTAGAAAATATGAAAGCCTCCTTTTGCCACTGAGCTGGCACCCATGGTGGGATCAAGTGCTACTGTTAACGGGAAGGCAGGAAAGTACATTATCACTTCAGGGCTGTCATTACCAGAGGGTTTCACTGTGAACTATGGCATTCAGAGAAAGCAGGCGGGAGGGAAAAGAGGGTGCCAGATGCCGGGGGAGAAAGGGAGGGGAAAAAAACACAAGTTTTTTTTTTTTAAGAGGCTGACCAGGATGGTGGTGATATTAAGAGCTGAGGAATTCAACTTGAATGCAAAACGCAATACTGCTTTCTTTTAAAAGGTGATTAAGATGCCAGCTCCTTCCATTATCCTGTAGGTACATATTTGGAAAAACACACCTGAATGGCTTCAGCTAATCAATTTATGCGCATCTTAAACCTGTCAAGACAAGATCTCCGATTTAGTTATAAACCTAAAGATGTCTGTTTTGTACCAGTGAAATTCCAAACAGATCAGTGCATTTTATTTTTTCTTGTTGCTTGTAGACGAAACTCATTTTAAGATATTTGTTTCCTCCCTGGTGTAAATTTTTTTTTTTTAAGATTTTATTTTTTTCCTTTTTCTCCCCAAAGCCCCCCGGTACATAGCTGTCTATTTTTAGTTGTGGGTCCTTCTAGTTGTGGCATGTGGGACGCCACCTCAGAGTGGCTCGATGAGTAGTGCCATGTCCGCGCCCAGGACTCAAACTGACAAAACACTGGGCCGCCTGCAGCGGAGGGTGTGAACTTAACCACTCGGCCACGGAGCTGGCCCAACCCTGGTATAAATTTTCAAATTTATTTTAAATAAATCACTTATCTAATATCCTAAATTACAGCAATAAAATGACTAAAGATATGGGAGTGCTTTAGACTTTTAACTTAGTTCATAATATTGCTGCCGAGTGCGATTTCTAAGATGTATCTCCATGTTATAACAGGAGAATTTTGCTGGAGGCCAAGGAGGAAAGTTCAGAATCTTGGGTTTTGCTTGCTTCATTCCTTTATACCCAGGTTGCTGAGCACAGACACTGAGCTCTTAACTGAGAGTGCTTATAATCATTTTTATCTGTTTCTTCGAAGTCTGTTTTCTGTCTGGGTTCTGCTGTGCAGCATGTCGGATAAGCAGATCCCTAATGAGTTCAAAGTTGGCTAGTTAGTTCCTGGATGTGTAGCAGGCCTTGTTAATCCGGTTATGTGTAGCTGGTTACTCATTTTTCCCATTTCTACCCTCTACCCTGCCTACAGTAACATTTCTCATTTTGATGCAGAATGATCCACCTTTTAGCAACCGAGAAATCATTATTTTTTAAAAGCAATAGTGGTAAGAGTAACTCGAAGCCAAGCGTTATAGAGAGAGTAACAGTATGGAATGGCTTTTCTATTATTCCCTACAGAACCATCTGTTTTCCCAACAAAAAAATCTAGTGCTTCCCCAAGTTATTTTTTAAAGGGCTTAAGCAGTCATTCAGATAATCAGACTTCATTGCTGTGAAATTTCATCAAAGTGTACTCAATCCTTGAACTCATATCTGGGTCCATTTTGCCAATCAGATAAAACTTCGTAGTCTTTTTCCTAGAGGCATGAGGGTTAACTTGATCTTATTGCACTGCAAAAGATTTTGTGCTACAAACCATTTTTCATAAAAGCTATTTGTTGTGTTAGGAGAACTCCAGACAGGCTCCTTGTTAGAATAGATTTGGGGGATGGGACGGCTTGCTCTGCTTTGTCATTTTGGATGAAATGAAAATTCTTGGAAATTCACACAAGTTAACCACAGAAGAAATGGACAGACAAAAAAATGATACAGGGGAAATTAGCATCTTAGTAAGTAAAAATGTTATTTCTCCTGCACAGACCAACAATTATTTAAAACCCAAAAGAGGAAAAAAGAAAATAACCCCAAGGAAATCCTTGATTTGGAAGCGGTGAATTAATTTGTCTTAAGATTGTCACTTGCTTCTTTTCTTTTCTTTTCTTTTTTTGGGCATAGAGGCTGAAGCCAACTGACTCCTTTCTTTCCTTTGTAAAGGTCAGCTACCCAACGCACGCCCACTCATGTCCACACCGGCACAAACAGCCTTTGCATCGAAAAAGCACTAGGTGGTGCCCATTTTCTTTGCCGGTGAAGGAGCTGGATTTCCCCAAGGGAGTCACTCCAGGGACGTTCATCAGCCCCCAGCCCCGTCCAGTGCAGTCCTTTCCTCTAACAGATGACCAGGAGCACGTTGTCATGTTCTGCCATCTCCCTAAACCATCCTGGGGCTTGCCCATTTGGGGGACAGAGCTTTGGTTTGGGGAGACCACGTTTTTAAATGTGAAGGTGGGAGTGGAGGGGTGGTGGTGGCAAAAAGCTTTGAATATTCCCTTTGAAAAGGAAAGATAAGAGGAATAAAGGCTGCAACCCTGCCATCTGTGTCTCTAAAAAGTCAGGGTAGAATATCTTTGCCAAGGTTTTCCTCCTGCCAGATCAGGCGGACAATGCAGTCCATGTGCTACTTTAATTTTTCCCTTTTTTTTTTTTTTACCCATAATCAAGCGGTTAAATTAATAAAAGAAAATAAAAGTTAATCTTAAATTTCAAGTTGCCTCCTCATGAACATAATTCTTTGTCAAATGAAGTATGGTTGAACTGAGAATTTTTCCTGCCCCTGTCCACCCTCATACCTGCTATTTGAAGAGATGGCTTTATACCACTGGGTTTATTTCTTAAAAAAGAAAAATCTTATTAGGCACGCTTAACAGATTGTTGCTTTGTGTGAAAGGAGAGCAAATAACTGGCTAAGAAGATGTTTTCTTCAGGATAATTTTATCCAGGAGATATGCCCATCCAATTTGTTTTAGAATTTAGAAGCATTTGGAAAGTTTTTGTTCTTGTAAAGATCTGGTAGCAGCAATTGGCGTAATCATATTATTGCCACAAAATGAAAAGAAGAAAAGAGTGTATCCATTTTTTTCCTATTAGAAATATGTAAAATGCTTGTCTCTCCATGAACTATTCTCTGAAATTTGGCTGAATGGGGTTAGTTTGTGCAATTATATTTATTTTGATTTAATGAAGGCAAGAAAATAGTTTTTCGAGTATCAAAATTAATTTCTTGTGGTAAAACCTGAATCCTCTTTCATAGTTGGTGAACCATACTCCAAAATAAAGGGGAAATAAAGACTGTTAGTAGTTTTAAAAGTTGAACTAAGAAAAAAGCTTTATTATGAAACTAGAACGATTGTTTCTGTGCTCTAGCTGCCCTGTCATATGTCATGACATGTGGCAGGTTGACTGCTCATTAATTCTATTTATATCAGTATGATAATCCACCCCACTGAGTACACATGTGTTAAAATATTCATAAATTATGTTTATTGCGAACAAATATACATTAAATGCCAAAGGAAGACCATTATTTAAAGACAAAACTAGTCAACAATCAAACAAGCATAGCCTTTTTAGTGTCAGTCCAGGACATTATGTTTTATCAAATTCACATTAATTGCCTCTCCTTCAGATGCCTCATAGGGAATGTTTATCTTTTGTTTTTAAACTGTGCAAAAGAAATACATTTCACTGAAAGGAATAGACTTGGAAAACAAAAGATATTATGTTGTCTCAAACCAATAATAACATCAACTCGAATAAACTGTCTAAAAGGAAATGCACTTCTGGCCTCCACAATTATTAAAAATATGTCGTTTGAACCCTAATACAGACTTGAACTGAATTTGGTGGTGTTTCATGAAATTGCAGACCAAGTTAAATAAATCAGATAACTTCTTGATAAAAGGCTGCAAATAACAATTTTAAGTTTATATGTATTTTGAAAACAAGTTCCATAAAAGATAGGTAAGAAAATCTAGAACGTCGAGAACTGAAACCGATAATTAAAATAGACTGCAGCACACTGTGTTTTAGAACTTAGGACTTCCAAATGAAACAATCCTGCATACTCTTGTTTTGAGTGATTTCAGGAAGTTGAAAAAGTTGAGGTGATTATTCTTTTTACAAGCTGCCTGTGCAGTTGCAGAGCACAGTTGAAAAGTTTGAATTCCTTGTCAAAATCCAAAGTGGTTTTAGTTAAAATATATTGCCTAACATACCCAATTCATCATATTCTGAATTAATGCCATGAAAACATCTAGGGTTATTAATTATTAGGACCACACTTCAGGTATAACTAAAATAATGGTCATTTAAAAAAGTGAACTGTGCGCAGGCCTAATAGTCTATTTGCAATACTCTCTAGAAAACCGTAATAAATTTTCAAAACTTTAATTATACTTTAAGGGGCACTTTTTTTCTGGAGAGAAAAGACAAATGATGAGTAAACAAAATAGGAAGTTCTGATTGTATTTCATTGTTATTTGTGTGCTTCTTTTAAAGAGAGAAGGGCAGGACACAACAGTAAAAATGAAATACTTTTCTCATGTTGCCTGCGCTTTGCTCCAGGAATGAAGCCATTAGCTTCGGATTACACGTTCACTTCAGGTAAGATTTTTGTTTCTTTATTTTTTTGAAATTTCAGCTTTATTGAGGTACAATTGAAAACAAAATTGTAAGATATTTAAATTGTATGTAGTGATGATTTGATATATTTTGGAAGGATTCCCCCATCTAGTTAATTAACACATCCATCACCCCACATATTTCTTTTTTTTTGTGGCAGGAGAGTGAGAACCTTTAAGCTCTACTCAAAAAATTTCAGTTATACAACAGTGTTCTCAACTACCATAGTCACCATTTTATGCATTAGATTCTCAGACTTTACTTATCTTCCAGCTGAAAGTTTGTACCCTTTTACCAACTTCTCCCTATTTCCACTACTCCTGGAAGCCACTTTGCTTTTCTACTTTCTGTGAGTTTGACTTTTCTTTTTTTTTTTAGATTCCACAAAGAGGTAGTATTTTCTCTATAGTGATACCACACGGGATGTATACTTTCCACTTTCCCTTGGAAGAAAAATTTCTTAGTTATGCATCATTGAAAGAAACTTGTAGGTGTGGGAATCTATCCTAAGGAAATAATTCAAAATGTGGGAAAAGTCATATCTACAAAAATTGTCTTTATAGTGTTATTTATAATAGCAAACATTGGAAGGTGTTTTAATATCTAACAATGGAAGCATGGTTAGAAAAATGGTACTCATTTGATGAAATATTATACAGTCAATAAAAATTATGACTACATAGCAGTAGGGGAAATGTGTAATAAAATATCAAATGAAAAAATGTCAGGTTGCAAGATTAGGGCATACTATTATCACAATAATTTTAAAACATGCAAATAATGAAACACTGAAAAGGGATGCACAAAAATGCTGATCACCATGTTAAGGAATGAAACTGATTTTTTGCCCTCTCTTTTCAAACTTTTAGTAGGCTGATTTACGAAGATAATTTAAAATGCATTTTAAAATTTCAAAGAAATTGTTTGAAAGAAATCAGTTGTCAATTTCCATTTTTTTCTTTAGATGTCTTAAACGATTACCACAGATTTTTGAAGAGAAAAATTAGATAAGTCTCACTTCCAAAAATATGAACTTTGAAACTGGGATCCCAATGTGTGGTTTTTAGCAGTCAAACCTAATTTGCTTTTTAGTGAATCACAGTGCACATATATTTTATTAGATAAGAATTCTCTCTCTTTTTTTTAACTTCCCTTTTACTATATTCAGCTCCAAACCACAGCGTTTCATCTATCAGTTCTCAAAAACCTGGTGCAGCCATTTCAAAACAAAACAAAAGAACACATATCAAAACACCACCAAATCGGCTCCTGGAGAGCTCTGCAAAGTTTCGAACGTACTTTCATGTGAATCTTGGCCTCTGTACAGCATGGCTGCACAATCGTTTTCATCTGAGATTTGAACATATTGGAAGAACCAGAGCCTTCCTTTCTTTTATCCTGTCATTTCCCCCCCTGGAAGTGACGGGCATATGGCAGGCACCCTCCCTGGATTCTCAAACAACAGGAGGGACCTGATTTCAATTCCTACATCCTGTCATCAGTGACTCTCGGGATATTTTGTTCTTGCAAGGCTAAAGATGGGATTCGAATTTGCCATACGGACAGAGCTTAATGCGATGCCATTTTTACCACTGGAGCCCTCAATCAGTTAATTAAACATGATATAAATCACCGCGTGTATTTGTAAAGTAAGATTAATATGGCAAAGTCAAAGTAAATGAGGAATCCTCCCCATCCTAGGAGTGTGAATCACCCATAGGAAGATTACACTTCTGGAAACTCAATACTTGTGAGCAGGCTTTGTTGATTTAATCCCTCAGACTGCTTTGTGCAACTTGAAACCTGGAGCTGTCATCTTTAGCCAAAATTTCAGCCATAACTTCCTCAGCTTTCACCCCATTATTGAAATCAGCATTCACAATACTTAACAAAGATCAAACCTTTCAGCGGACCACAGGGCAGCCTCTGACCACCTGGGACACCAGAAACATGTTTAATAAATATTTCATTTTGTTTTAACATGAAGACTTTCCTCAGTTCCCCATTTTTTTTTTCCTTCCTGGGGAGCAAGGGCTACCCCGAAGCTGCACATTCCATCAGTGTGGTCAGCTAGGTTTATAGCCTTAATAAAAGGATTTTCTCCTTTCCCGTGCTAGGGAGCCTTGTTAAACCAGAGCAATTATCGAAACACAAGATACGTGCTCTGCGAAGATCAAAGCTCACCTAAAGACAGCTCTGTAGGAATTTGGAGCTCTCTTTGAAAAGCGCTCAGTTTACAAAGTATAGAGGTATTAAACCCCAGGAATTAAAAAAAAGAGCCTAGTTTCAAATAATGTTAAAAGTCTGACAGTAGTTAATATGGGATCTCCTTCAGCCACTCTTTGTGTATTATTCCTAATATCTATTCACGGCATATCTGTAATAGCTCCAAAGGAACCATTATGCTCAGAAGACATACGCATGTGATGGATCCTTAATACCAAATACATTACCTACTCAGTAGGTACATTTTAACCTCAATATCTTCGCTCAGGGGGAAGGGTGAGAAAATGGGTTTGAGGACGCCTTTTTTGATTCAGCTATCTGCAAGCCAAATAATTTCTTTTGTGAGCAGCAGCATAATACAAGAGAGCAGTGTAAATGGGCTCAGGCTGGGATCTTGGAAATCCTCATTTTATATCAGCATATCCATTTTTAAGAAAACATTTTGTTGATGATAAAAATAAGAGCTGATATTTATTGAGTGCTTGTTCTGGGCCAGGCTCCATGCCAAGCAGGTTACGTGGAGTATCTTATTTAATCTTCTTGACAACAATAGAGGTAGGCTCTATTGTTATATTTATTTTATAGACGAGGAGACTGTAGTGCAGAGAGGTTGTGTAATTTGCCAAAGATCACACAGCTCGTAAAAGGTGAAGTTGGGATTCTAATCTGGGTTATGTGACTCTAGAAGCCAAGCTTTTAGAGCCTGTGGCTACCGGATTGGAAGTTTATTTTGTACTGTGACCTAAAGTTTCTATTTTATAATTTCTTTTTATTTAGCAGTAACTTGTAGGAGTTGACATTAAAGTTAACCGAGTTTTTTTTTTTTTTTAACTTTCTGCTTTAAATTTTGGTGTTAATTGAATAGTATAACTTTAGTTTTGTGTTTTTCATAATTTACTTTGGGAAATGACATTCACCAAAAGTAAACTGAGAGAGTTTCATGATAGTAAGCAACCTTTTTTTTTTTGACTTGGAATCACCGTTTCATAATTCACTTAAGAAAATGTCATTATTGAAAGTAAAAACCTTCAATTATCTTGTTTGCCTACCCTATAAATAAAGCCTTTCCTTTGACTAGCTCAAGATTCTGATATTTTATCCAACGATGAAGGAGATTGTTCCAGATTTGGAAGTATTATGTTGGAATCTTAGTCAGGCCTGAATGAGAATCTTAGATTCATCAATATTTGGTTCTGTAATCTTGGGTAACTGGCTAAATTCTCTTAGGGTCAGCAGATAATCATTGGTAAAATGAGAAAAATAATGCCAAGCACGTATTGTTATTATGTGAATAAATAAGTAACATTTATATAACACCTAGCAGAGGTCTGACCTATAGGGGTTCAAGAAATATTACTTTCCTCTCTCCTCCCTTTGATTGCGTTTAAAATAGATCTGGTTGAAAAGGTTCCCCCTTCTCCCTTAGAAAGGCTTTGGAAGTCCTGATTTCACAGTCTGGCACTTTATTGGAAAATAATTCTGATCAAGCTTGAGTGTTTGTAACAGGAAGCCCTTTAACCACCTTGTCAGGCCTGAAATTCTGAACACAGGGAAACTGACTTCTTCTCAGGGCTTTGCCTTATCTTTGGACGTCAAGAGGACCCCTGAAATAGAAGGAAATGTTCAGTTTCAGTTTTTCGATTATGAACATTGTAGATTTTAAGAATTTTTCTAGCTATCTTTTGTGGATTGTCAGATCTCATTTGAACAAATATCTCAACCCGCTGTCGGCAACAACATATGTCATCTTCCCTTCAAGACCTTGTCACCCACTGCTCCAAGGCAGGCCACTTCCTCCCGAGGCTGTAGAGCCCTGGCCTGCGTGTTTGAAGAGCCTCTAGCTTCTTGTTGGTATGTAATAAATATTAATAATTATTCAATCAATCAATCTGCCACCTTTCATAAGCACTACATTTCTTTCACGGTATAAAAACACAGTTGACATTTTATCAAAATTCCAGACTCTTTGAGGGGTCATTTTTATCTTTGATCTGAATGTATGTCTATAGAAACATATATGCATACCAATAGCCTCTTAAAAGGGACTGTTAATGTCAAAAAATATTTATTCTGCCTCTTGACATCTCCTCTGTCTTTGCTTTCTTCACTTTTTGTAATCTTTCTTTTTCTCCATGTCATACTCTCATTGTCTTTGGAAGCTTTCAACATGCAGCATGGCTGTGAGATCAGCCCCTTTAAAAATATCATTTTACTGAACTATGAAAAGTTGGTTATCACTGAATAATGCATCAAGATGATTCTGCCATTGCTTCTTACTCAAAGGTTTCCCTACTCTACCAGAGTCTGCATGCATAGAAATATCTGGTATTTAGTCAGAACATTTGCTTTCCTTCTGGGATTGCCATATTTAGCAAATAAAAATACATAGTTCCCGCTTAAATTAGTTTCAGATAAACCAGGAATGATTTTTAATGTAAGTATGTCTCATGCAATATTTGGGACATGCTTATACTAAAATATTGTTCCTGGTTTATCAAAATCTGATTTAATTGGGCTTCCTGTATTTTATCTGGCAACTCGATTTCTTCCACCTCTTTAGTGAGTAAAATAATAAACTCAGTGCTGCATCTGTCAACTCTTAGGGGATTCAATGACATGCCATTTGGTTGCCGTGGGAGGGGGGGGCTCTGCCTTTTTGTAAACACTGGGAGGACTTTGAACCAAAGGTTGAGTTCTAAGTCAGAAGAGATGGTTTTGGTAGTCCAGAAGGCCTGAGAATATCAGAGAGCTATCAAGCCACAGATTGTAATTCAATTTTCTGATTTGCTTTACTCATTTCTCTTAAAGGTAAAAATGAAAATGACTCAATTAAAATAGCATAGGAAAGTGGCCTGCCTCTGGATATGTTACTCATTTATTCATTATTCATTGTTTCATTAATTCAACAAATATTTATTGATGACCTACTATGTGTCAGGAGCTGCATTGCAGTTATAATAATAATTTCATGTTTATATTATATTTACATTCAGGTTCAAGGGCATTGTGTGTACCTGGATTTTAATGATGATCATTTGGAATAGCAGTGGCCGTTGCTGCCTAAGTCATGCTCGTTGGCTTCTAATCAAACATTAATGGTAGACATCATCTGTACTCATGATAACTAATATTTTTTTTTTTTTTTAAAGATTTTATTTTTTTCCTTTTTCTCCCCAACGCCCCCCAGTACATAGTTGTATATTCTTCGTTGTGGGTCCCTCTAGTTGCGGCATGTGGGACGCTGCCTCAGCGTGGTCTGATGAGCAGTGCCATGTCCGCGCCCAGGATTCGAACCAACGAAACACTGGACTGCCTGCAGCGGAGCGCGCGAACTTAACCACTCGGCCACGGGGCCAGCCCCTAAGATATATATTTTATTGAAAGTCTTTTGGTTTCCCCTTAAAAAAATAGCTGTATGTTTAGAAGATTGTTATATCAATACCTATATTTTTATATCTGCAGCTACATCTTTGAAAATAATATGTTTCTCCATAGCACTAAGGTAAATTATGATTCATTCTATATTTTTAGAAACTAGGAGGTCAAAATATTGTTCAGGTTTATTGCTTCATCTGTCAGACACCAAAATGACTCCTATCAATTGTCCTTCTTAATTTTTAAGTCATTTTTCCCCATTTTGAAGTTATGGAGAATCGTACATGTGTTTGATCGGCTTCAGTCAAATAGACTGTGCAGCTTTTACTATGCCTTGTAAGTTTTTTCATTACAATAAAAAGCCTTTTAAATCACTGCTACTTAGAATTATATTGAAAATACTTGTGATACTTTTATATACAGTGAGTTTAATGCCAGGATGTGAAAGCAAATTGATTGTAGGCAATTCTGTGCTTGAGCACCCCAGAGTCAAAGAAATTACACGAGTAACCCTGGGGACCTCCTGCTCTTGGCAAGGCTGTCTGTGCACTCAGACATCCACTGGCAGGTGAAAAAAGAAGGGATTGCTTAATTCTGATATGAAATTGTATAAACACATTTTAATTCAGAGAAATAATTTTTGAGGGAGAAAAAAAGCACCTCAAGAGACATTTATGTTTAATGTTTTTAATTTAGTAAAATGAGCTACAAGGAAAGTGTGTCATCTTTGCAATGAGCATTTGAACATCTTCTAACAGTAACTCCAGCACAGACAACTTGCCATCTGGAGGGTGTGTTGGGTGTGGAGGGGCTTGACTGGATCAGTAGATAAAACCCTCATGGACTTTTTACCTCTGACACCCTGGTCCGAGTGAGAAGTACTTGGGACTTTTAACAGGAGTCTCCAATGACACATACCTCAGTCAGCTTGAGGAGCAGCTGACGTGTTTTAGGAGTGACCTTAGACTGTCATGCAACCATTAGAGGGAATGAATTAATATTGTTGGGAGGGGACTTTGGTCCAGATTATGATCCCTAGCGAGTCGCTCTTGAGTCTTTCCTGGGTCTTCAAGGTGAAATGTTTGTGAAACCACAGAGTTCTTGGCTTTTCAATGAAAGTAAAAACCAGAGGAGTCAGGTTTGAGTTTAGCAAGCAGACTAGCTGCATATCCTTGTTCACTTCCCTTCCCAAACTTAGGTGGGGCAGATACTGAGAGAGGGAGTGAAGAGGGGAAGTAAAGAGATAGAATGTGTCTGTTGACATGGGCCGTTAGTACCTGGAGAGGCCAAAAAGGAAAATCTGCACAGCCTAGTGGGCCTGGAGACGACATGGTTCCACGTGAAAGTCAGGCCTCTCATATGTAAGCACATCTCTATCAAGGATACGGCCTTGAACAATTTCTAGAGGGAACTTCATAACACAGTGGCCACAGCCATTCACTGGGACTCAGGCCTCTTACCACCAGTTCTCTTGAAGGGTGTGCCTCCCCCAAGAACTTACCTCTGGGTTCTAATCAAAGGATGCCCCCTTACATTGACTCTACGATGTAGGATATCATAATGGTTATAAACATAAGTTCAGGAGCCAGACCAGCTGGGTTTGAATCCTGGTGCCAGTACTTACTAGCTATGTAACTAGTCAAATTTATTGACCTCTCTGGGCCTCAAATTCTTCATCTGTAAAATGAAGATAACAATAATACCAATGTCATAGAGGTATGGTGAGGATAAAGAAGTTACTGTATATAAAGTGCTTAAAATAATACATGCATAGAATCAATCCCTTGTATATTTTTGTTATTATTATTTATTCTATATTTTTGTTAGTCACGTTTTATGAAGGTCTCATCAAATTTTTGAGCTTGATCAGAAGCAATGTCATCCTTATTATCTGCACCAAATCAGAGGCAGGTTTAAGTTCCCACTAAGAAAATAGGATATTCAAAATTTCATGCAACAATTGAAGCTCTAACATACAACTTTTGCTCTTAAAGATAACTACTCACAACATCTTTAATTTTCCATTTCCCCTTCAGGTCCATTATATTTTATGGACATATGTCAATTATATTTTAGGATTTAATTTTAACTTCCTTAAAATGTACTTGCCAAGGGAATACAATTGGATAGTCACTTTGCCTTGTGAATTCCTGCTGTGATAGCTTTGTTCATGTTATATCTCTTACCTGGAATGGCATTTCTTCTCCCACCCATCTTACAAGGTCCCGCTCAGTGTTACCTGTCCCATGGAACCTGTATTAAATATTCCAGCTCACCGCTGGTTAGTCAAAGCAGGTAAGGGTTAATTCCACATTCTGTTTTGATAAACTGGAGCCAGTAAACATCTGTGATATCTCACTGTCCTTTTATGAATATTGCTCAACCTAGACCTCTGCTCTTTTAGGCCAGAGCTGAGTATGTTTCTACATGCAGTCTGACCATCTGCACTATGGACTAATGCAACTTCTTGTTGTCTGGTCTTCCTGAGAATGCATTATATAGATTGCAGTTCATTTAGAATGCAGCTGCCAGGGTCGTGACTCACACAGAGATTAATCATTACGCCTGGGTTAGCTTCATTACTTTGACTACCCATTACATCTTGCCGAGATTATAAAATGTTGCTTTTAACTTGCAGGGCCTACACTAGCATCCACTTACCTCCAAGACACGCATTTATGCTGTTTTCCTTGGTATTATCAGGTCACTGGAAATTGGTAGTATTTCCCATAAGCTTTGACTTCAAAAATTAAGACATGCTGAAGCTTTCTGACATCGGATTGAGTAACATGTATAGAAAAGAAAGTATATCATATGTTTTATTATAAATAGTATAAAAATTACAGGGCACATACAAAGGGCTAGGATGAAAGTGTTAATAAAATAACAAAGCTTTTCTTGGACTTTAAGTTAATAATGTCATCACAAAAAAATTAAAGATTGTCCTGCAATTGTAGAGTTATTTATAAATCATCAAAGCACTTGTCTCCGGTTCTATTGCTTTCGGAACAAGGAGGCAGGCACATCATTTAGAAAATAGTCTGAAAACATTCCTGCAATCTTTCCAGTATACCCCCCACTTCTGGATCTAAACATTTGTGTCAAAGAATAGAATAATGATTTGAACGAGAACACAGACAAAGTTAGAGAGAATTTGTTCATGTGGATAAAGTGTAAGTCTCAACTATTTTAAACTAGCAGAACTTGCAGTAGTCAACCAAGGACCAGCCACAAAAAAGAAGCAAAGACATAGAAAGAAAAAAGCATGTAAGTTGTTATCCTAGCTCTGGAATTAACATGTCCCATGGATTCAATAATACCAGACCTTCTTCCTAGTTTCTTGGGAGCGTAAAGAAAAACTGTATGCACCAGTGCCTTAAAATCACAAAACAATCGTTCAGAATTTTTTTATTGTTATTAGAAAAGCCAATACATTTATCTAGTAGTGTGAAGTGTTCTCCTGCGCTGTTCTTTTCTGTACCATTGGATTGTAATTTCCTTTGACCAAGGACATTTCATTTTTATAATTTATTCACCATACCTTGAATAGAGCTTTTCACTCAGGAGAACTTCAATATGTGTTGACATACTAAATGTAGAAACTGGAGTTTGATCCAGTTTACCAAACATGAGTGGGCTGTTGACTGCGTTAACAGGAGCTGTGCTAGGCACAGGGGACTGAGTGGCTTAGAAGTGAGCCCTGCCCTTGAGGGACTTAGTCTTGTCAAATTCCCCGTAAAGCATTTACCTCAGGATCATTGGCGTAGATCCTGCCAGTCATCCCATAGATTTCCTCTCCAGTGTCATATTCTTGCTGGAATCAGTTTGTGTGTCTCACCCTTAGCCACTAAATCCTGTGAACTGGTGAAAACTTATCTGCCATCCATCACTCGGAGGCTTGGCAAGTGCCATTTTTTCAAAAAAAAAGAAAAAAAAAGAAGCAAAGAAACGCTTTCTTAAAAAACACAAAACAAAGCAATAAAACATCACGACATCTCAGAGTAATTTTTGATATCAAGTTATGAAATTTGATATTAAAATGAATTATTGGTATTAACTTTTCTTCTAAAGAAGAGAAAAGACCTTAGTAAAGCATGCTATAACATAGCTGACATACTGGCTGAGTCATTTATATTGTTTTGCCAAATGGAAAACAGAGCTAAGAGCTCTTTTCCTTACTTTCTGTGTTCCTGGTTTATATCCCAAATGGAACACATTTGGTCTAATAAGCAGCTTAAGCATTTTAATTTGCTGTTGTGTTCTATAAAGTCCCTGTCCTGTTTCTAAAAAAATCGACTTGAAATTTGACTTGAACATTTTTTCTATGTCAGGGTTTATAATTCTTCTCTCATCACTCTACAGGGGGGAATAATACATCAATAACACAGTTACATGAAACTCATAATACAAGTCAGCAAATGTGCTGGGGCAGAGTTCTTCATGATCTTACCCAGAGGTTGACAAAACCCCAGGGCCAAATCTGGTCTATTGCCTGTTTTTGTAAATAAAGTTTTATTGGAATGTAGCTATAGACACTCACTTACATATTGTATACGTCTACGTTTGCACTACAATGACAGAATTGAATAGATATGAAAGAGATCATATAACCCACAAAGGCTAAAATGTTTACTATCTGGCCCTTTACAGAAAAAGTTTGCCAATACCTGGTCTAAACTATCCTCCAAATAGACGTGTTCTGGGTAAAAAAAAAAGATGCAACTTTAAAATTATATGTAGCAGGCTTTCAATCTATTTTTGACTAACATGATTGAAGTATAACAAAAGTTAAGATTTTTCTTTTAACTGATTTAATGATCAAAGATGCAGACATTAGACTCCTATTCAGATTGATTCATTAGACACAAGCTGGACAATTTTAATTTGGAAGTAGTGGGTTAAGGTATGTGGGACTAGAAAGATGACTAGGAAGAGCCCTAAAATTTGCTCATAATCCAGAAGTAACAATAACAAACACATAAATAACTATCATACAGATCCAATGCAATTAGATGTATTTGAGGAGGGAATAAAATATTGAGAGGAAGAGGAAATGCTGGGAGTGTTTCACAAAGAAGGTAACAGTAGGCCTAGATCTTAGAAATCTGAAGGATTCTGCCTGCACAGTTGAGGAGAAGTCATTTTAAATAGGAAGAAGAATGAGCAAAGACATGGAAGTAAGAAAGCATATGGTGTTGGGTATGGAATGTCATATTTTAGAAAGAAGCAGTTAATTTTTGTGGAATGTATTTATTCTAAATTTAAAAAATTGGTGTAAGAGCTAATGATTGCACAATGGATTTAGAAACGATAGAAGACATGGTTCTGGCCATGGAGAAGCTTAAACTTGAATTATAGATTCAAAACTAAAGCCCATAATGATTTTTTAAAAAAAGAAATGTGAGACTTGTATATTGAAAACGATAAAACATTGTTAAAAGAAATTAAAGAGGACCTAAATAATGGGAAGACATCCATGTTCATGGATTATAAGATTTAATATTTAGATGGCAATATTCCCCAAATTGATCAACATATTCAATCTTTATTAAAACCTCAGTTGCCTTTTTTGAGTAACTTGATGGACTGATCCTAAAATTCATATGGAAACGTAAGAGACCTGGAATAGCCAAAACAATCTTGAAAAAGAACAAAGTTGTAGGACTCATACTTGCTATTTAAAAACTTACTGTACAGCTTACAATAATAAAGACTGTGTGGTATTGGCATAAGAATAAATATATAGCTCAATGGAACAGAAGTGAGAGTCCAAAAATAAACATTTATGGTCAATTGATTTTCTACAAGGATGACAAGACAATGAAACGGGAAAAATAGCCTTTTCAACAAAAAGTGCCAGGACAACTGGATCCACATGCAAAACAATGAAGTTGGACTCCTCATACTGTTTATAAAAATTACTTCAAAACAAATCAAAGACCTAAATGTAACACTAAAACTATAAAAGTCTTAGAAAAATATAGGTGTAAATATTTGTGACCCTGGATTAGGCCATTGTTTCTTCAATAAAACACTAAAAGCACAAGCAACCAAAGAAAACATAGATAAATTGCACTTCATCAAATTAAAAACCTTTCAAAGGACACCGTCAAGAGAGTGAAAAGACAACCCACAGAATGGGAGAAAATATTTATAAATCGTATATCTGATAAGGGTTTAGTATACAGTATATGTAAAGAACTCTTACAGCTAAACAATAAAAAAGGATAACCCAATTTAAAAATGGGCAAAGGATTTGAGTAGACATTTCTCCATAGATATCATACAAGTGTCCAAACAGGTATATCGAAAGATACTCAACATAATTAGTCATTAGGGAAATCAAAATCACAACCACAGTGAAATATTACTTCATACTCACGAGGGTAGCTATAAGCAGAAAGATAGACATTACCATGTGTTGGTGAGTATGTGAGGAAATTGGAACCTTTATACATTGCTAGTGGGAATGTAAAACGGTGCAGCCGCTTTGGAGAACCATTTAGTAGTTACTCAGAAAGTTAAACATAGAGTTACTGTATAATACATCAATTCCGCTCCTATGTATATGCCCCAAAGAACTGAAATATATGTCCATACAAAATCTTGTGCATGGATGTCCATAGTAGCATTATTCATGGAACAAACTGAATGTCCATCAACTGATGATGGATAAACAAGATGTGGTATTTCTATACAATGGAATATTATTCAGCCATAAAAAGAAATGAAGTACTGATTCATGCTATAACGTGATGAACCTTGAAAACATTATGCTGAATAAAAGAAGCCAGGTACAAAACACTACATGTTGTATGATTCTGTTCATATGAAATATCCCAAATAGGCAAATCCCTAAAGGCAAAATGTAGATGAGTGGTTTTCAGGGGGTGGGAGGAGAGAGGACTAGGGAGTGACTGCTAATAGTTGTGGGGTTTCTTTTTGGAATGATGAAAATGTTCTGGGGTTAGGTAGTGATGACGGTTGCACAATTTGGCAAATATAGTAAAAAACCACTGAACTGTATACTTTAGAAAGATGAATTGTATGGTATGTGAATTATATCTCAGAACAAGCAAGACAAGAAAATGAAACCCTGTGAAGCAATTAGCTAACTGGATGAGGATGAGTCTATGGGAAATGGGAATTTAGATAAGAGAAAGCTCCTATGTACTAAAGGGGCTAGAAAGACCAGAAAGATAGATGAGGTAGCCTTGACTGCGGCAAATTGAATGCTGGGAAAAAATGGAAAATCAGTTTAGAAATGAAGTTGTGGTTGTGGTACGTAGTGTCCTTAAGAATCAATTAGAAAAATTTCATAAAGTGTTAAACATGGAGAAATAGAGAATCATTGTAGGTTCAGGAGGTTGAAAGTAGAAGGAGGAAGAAACGCCACAAAAAAGTCAGAGGGGCTGGCCTGGTGGTGTAGTGGGTAAGTTTGCATGCTCCACTTTGGTGGCCCAGGACCTAGCACTGTTCATCAAGCCATGCTGTGGCAGCATCCCACATAAAATAGAGGAAGATTGGCCCAGATGTTAGCTCAGTGACAATCTTCCTCAAGCAAAAAGAGGAAGACTGGCAACTGATGTTAGCTCAGGGCCAATCTTCCTCACCAAAAAAAAGGGTCAGAGATGAAATAGTAGAATTAAAATGCAAAAGCAACAAAATCTCTTTAACTGGGACAAGGCTAATTTAAACAAGTCAAATATATTCTACAATTATATATGTTATATCACATATAACATATAACTTGTGATATATGTGATCCCATATAATAGTGTTGTAGTGCACTAAATTCTGGCACATATTGATAATTACCTCTTTTGTTTGAGTTAGACACATAGACTCTGTTGTTTTATCTATTCAAGAATTATTCAAAATTAAAAAAAAATTGCAGATGTTGAAGCTCTCTGCAAATAAAAGTGATTAAATAAAATCCTTCAGTTTATTGATTTTCCCATATTTAATGTTTGCTGTAACAACCTGGCGTACCTTTATAATAAACTAAATGACTCTCTTTTATTAATATGTAAGTCTAGGTTTTGGCTATGCTCCCCACCGAATATCACAAAAGGAAGATTTTATCTTGTTTATTAGCTGCCCTCTTGAAAGTCATCACAAATTTGTCTAATGTTTGATAGGTCTGTTGATCGAAAGCTCTGATAGGACAAAGTGCTTCCAAGCTCATCTCAGTTTTATAGGGTGACTAAAACCTATGGGCAGAACCAAACTTGTAACTTTGAATTTGTGACCAAGAATGCAGGACCCACACCTAATCCTCTGGCACTTTTTGACTTGAATGAAGCAAGATCTTGGGTTTGAGTTTAGTGCCTTGGGTCTCTAGCTATAAACGAGCTTCCTCGTTTTGGCGGACTTGTCTAGTCCAGTGATTTTTTAATAGCCATCAACCATAAAACTCAACAGAGCATGTAGGACTATCCACGGCGAGGGTGTGTTCGTCAATACTCAGTGTCCTGTAAGTCACTCAGCCACCGGCTTGATTAGTTGGCATGAGTAGAGTATGAATAAAGGGTGTGGGCATCTTCACTCGCCTAGTTTATGTATTTAGTTAACAGAGCTTTTGCGTAATTTAGACATTAGGGAAGAAGTGATAAAGTGTTTGCAATAGGCAGGGATTTCCCAGAGTGACTCATCGTATAGTATTTAGAAGAGACTTGCCATACTTTTAAAGTCAGTTGTGGCATATGAAATTCTCGGTAACTTTCCACCCTTCTTTGTGCACTGAACGAACGCGTACTAAACTTCTGTCAGTTGCAAAGCACTAGTTTGGCATGTTGTCAAAGGCACAGTCCTGGTCCCAGCATTTCAGAAAAGAAAAGCATTAAAAATGCAAGAAGAATTCTGTAAGCTGTGTTAAGATCAGACCGAAGATGATTTTGATGGTGGGTGTATGTATTTTTTTTCTGCGTTTTTAACATTTTCAGTACTTTAAAATTTTTCTATAATGAGTACTTATTACTTTGATGACCAAACAGCCAAACGACGGCAGAAACAAGAAAACATTGAAAAAGTCGGTGCTTGAGAGAGGAGACCAAGGAAGACAGCCAGCCTCCGAGGAAGCTTGAAGGATGATCGCAGACAGGGTTGGTACGAAGGGGTTTTCTATTCTCTGACAGAGGGAATGAGGAAAGGCTATATGCGAGGAAATTTGAAGGTGACCTTCACGACAAGCAAACATCCATTGCCAGCCCATGGCCCCCCTATTGCTTGACCCTCCTTTTCTGACATAGCCTCTCAATGGCTGCAGTCTGCCTCTCCTTTCTCCTGCTTCTTGATTCTAAAAGCTTCTACCGTGCCTACGCTCAAAGCTTCACAAATTTTTCTTTTGTCAGACAAATGAAATTTCATCTCATCCTGCCATTGAAGACCTCTGGTCAGCTGACTGCAGTTGTACAACCCAATTTGAATGCTCAGTAGATGCCTCCATTAACCTTCCTGCCACACAGGCCTACTCTGCATCCTCTGATGAACCTTTATCATTTCCGCCTCCAGCCTTAGTTTTTGAACTTGTTCCTCACTTTCTGACTAAATAACTCTGACACATCTTTCAAACCTCCATTTGAGAGCTCAATTCACAATGCTTCCACAAAGGGATTCAGTTTATTATGTCTTACTTCAGTATTATTTTGGCACACATTGCTCAAGTTTTTGACTGGAAATATCACTTAACATTTGTGTTACTGACTCCCTCTTTCTATTTATAATATAGATATGAATGTACTGTCTCCTCAATGAGATTTTAAGTTCCTTGAGTGTGGGAACTATATATCATATCTGTTTTTCTTCCAATAACCTTAATATGGCCTTTTGTACATAATTGATGATCAATAATAGTAATTTCAATGTGCAATTATGTAGCATTTGCTATGTGCCAGGTGATGCCCTAAGTACTTTACATATATTTAATTTATTTATTCCTCACAATACTCCTATAAAGTAGGAACCATTATTATTCCTATTTGGCAGACATGAAAACAAAGGCACTAGATTTGCACTGTCCATTATAGTAGCCACTAGCAGTATGTGGTGATTTTAATTTAAATTAATTAGAATAAAAAAATTAGAAGTTTTATTCCTCAGTAACATTAGCCAAATTTAAAGTGACCAATCGTCACATATGGCTAGCAACTACTGTATCGCACAGCACAGATTATAGGACATTTCAATCATTGCAGAAAGTTCTATCAGCCAGTGGTGGCCTCTCTGGTTAGATGACTTCCCCAAGGTCACACAGATAGTTAGAGTCAGAAGTTCGAACCTAGTCAGCCTGATTCCATGTTAACATGCTACAAAGATTGTTCATGAGCACAGGTGCATGAGCAAACACACATATATGCACGCACTCAGGCACAAACACACACTCACCGAGGGCTGAAGAGGGCTGAAGAAGAAAGGCCTTGAATAAGATAGACGTGAAAGCAGAGTTTTCACTGCCGGATGGAGGTACAGTAAACGGCAGCCTGCTCTACCTAGTGTCGTGCTGCTTATTGTATGTAGAAAAGGAAGAGGACCCAAAGGAGACCTTCAGCAAGGTTCACAGAGAGGTCCGAGGCTGGCTGCCAGTGCTCACTCATCACACCCACAAATGCACAGCTTTTGATTTCCAGAAGAGAGAGGTTCTTAATCTTGGGTTGAACTTCTGGGGACTATGAAATATAAAAGTTCAGTATATTCATGTCTGTGCACCCTTTTCTTGGGAGCAAATCCATAACTTTTATCAAATTCTAAAAGGGATGTGTGACTCCAAAAAGTTTAAGAATCATTAATCTAGGATAACAAATCACTTATATCATTAGTCTGGAATTTGGACTTTATTATTACTTTTAAAATTTGAGTTGTTAAAGAACTCTCATTCATTTTTGAGGGTTATGTAAATTGGTACCAACTTTTCAGAGACCCATATGGCAGGCTCTAATAAAATTTAAGAATGTGTTCTTTGGATCAGCAATTCCCCTCATGAGTATCTGTCCTACAGAGATATCTGATTATGCATGTCCACAAAAATATACGTAGAACAGTCCACTGTAGCCTTGTTTATAAAAGTGAAAAAAATGGGAAATAAACTGAATGTTCATGAATAGAATGATTCATGAAATAAGGGAGGGAATAGCAATATTTGGAATATTCTGCAGCAGTAAAAAGGGTGAGATAGATATATTATACTACATAGAAAGATCTTCGATCGTATTGTTAAATGAAAGGAAAATTGAAAAAAGGTACAGTTTTAAAAAGCTTAAAGGTTATACACACTTGTAATTGTGTAAAAAACTTGGAACACTAGTCTAAATTCTTAACAACCAATAAGATGGAAGTGATCCTGGGAGCTGGGAGACAGGAGGATGAAGAGAAACTTCAAGTTTTTACTCTGTTTGCTCCCATACAACCAAAATGCATTTATCTACCGCTTATATAGTTAAAAAATAAAAAATTCAAACAAAATTTGTACTGGACTGTAACATAAGTCTTTAATTTACCAGGCAAATCGATCTTTTCTGTAACCTAGATTTCCTATATTTCTAGTGATAATTACGAGTCACATACATTTTTGATGTCAAGTCACTAAGTATATGCAGCTCACCAAAATCATCTTCGTAAAGTAGTGCTTTGACTAATATGCATCTTTGGATGATTGTTTCTCTGTGGATCTTCAGTCTCTAATACGGTATCTAAATCTCTCCAGTGGTGATGATGATGATGATGATGATGGTGACAGTGATGACAGTGATCTTGATAGCTAACAATTTCTGAACTCTAACTGTATCCCAGCTCCTGGTCTAGGTGCTTTACGGATAGTAACTCATTAAATTCTCACAGCCACACTAAGAGGTAGGCACTATTGTTATTCTCATGTTATAAGAGAGGAAACTGAAGCATAGAGAGGTTAAGTCATTTGCCAACCCCACATGGCTCCAGAGAGGCAGAGCTGGGATTCACGTGGTCTGGCATTCCAGAGTCTGCATGTCTCACCATGATGGTTTTCAGGCTCAAACCCACTTTTCCAGCCTCATATTTTACTCACCTCTAGTGTTTCTACCTCCCCCACACACTATGACTCAGCCACACAGTGCTCTTCAGCATTTGCCAATATCCCCTGTGTTTCTGAGGAAGATGGGATTTCTACAATCCTTGGACACACAACTTGTGGATGTCTGGAACACAGTGGACCTGCAGCTTGGGTCTTTGCCCACATCATTTTCTCTAATTTCCACATCCTTTCAGGACTCAGATCAAATGCTATTTCCTCCATGAAGACTGTCTTGCTTTCCTCCACCTGAATTCCTTCCTCCTACTCTGTTCCCAAAGCCCCTCTGTCACTTCTCTTACAGTGTGTACACCACATTCTGTCTTTTATAAGCCTCATTGTTATTCATGTCTTTCTCCTCCACTGGATTCTAAGCTCTCTGAAGGCAAGGGTCAACTCTTGTTTATCTCAAGTGTATTGCCTTAGCAATACCTTTTTGAATTTATTTGACTTTGAAAAATTGTCAAAAAGTATACTTAATATTTAGATCATTAGAGTCAGACAATCAACTTAGAAGCTTTCTGAGCAGAGTTTTATGTGTGTATATAAGAAGTTAGAATTCTCATTTTAGCAAATAAGTGTAGTCAAAAATTATCAGCAAAACTAAGGGTTTCACGTGTCTCATGTTTGAATAATAATAAATAATAATAGTAGTCATAGACATTTATTTAACACGATGTGTCAGTACTTTAAATTATTTCATTTGATATTCAAACAAATGTTTGAGGTTGGCACTATTAAATTTCCTTTTTATAGAAAAACTCAGGCTTGCGTAGGTTAAAATATGTTGTCCAGGCTCACAGACGTGGTCAGAGTGTGAGTCAGGACTTGAAGTCCTGTCGGTTCAGGAGCCGTGGCTTCTCATGCGTAAGGCTGACTTCCAACAGTGTGCAGTGCGGCATCACGGAGGCAGCATTGTGTGGTGGGTTTAACAATGGGCTGGATCCAGTCCTGGCTCTTCAATTAATTACACAAACTTTGGACTGTCCTTCAACATCTTTAGGTCCCATTTGCCCAATGTGCTGAGCTGGGTTGGGATCGTGGATCAATAAATACTCAGGATCCCCTCTAATTCTAGTCTATGATTCTCAGAAGAAGCCAAGCTCTTTGACGTTTACCAAGCATTACATATGGCACGTGTCAAGAGCTGTGAAAATTTTATTTAATCCACTGTGTTTATTTTCTTCAACATAAAGGTGAAATATTTTTACATTTTCCCAATGCATTTCTCAGTAATAACATAGCCAGTAAAAATATTTTTGTTCGTGTAGAGCAGTGCTATTATATCTCAGCCAAAGAAAAAGCACACTATTATATACTGGTGGAGGAAAAAAAGCCTCATTTGTTATCAAGAAGGAGAGGAAATATAGCAATTATTATACTGCCCTTTCCCTAATTTGACTTAAATTAGTGACTTTAAGTTATCAGAGGTTATGAAATATACAGTATGTGCACATAGGAGACAAAAATATTGCTTGCTACTACCTACGTTTATGACATTAATCTATCTCTCAATGATCTAATATAAAATAAACCATTTGAAAGCAATTTCATTGAAATACTTTCAGAAATGTTGAAATGAAAATATTAATCTTTTGGAAGTGTCATGTTGGATGTTTTTTTTTATCCTAGGAAGATGGGTTAGGGAGTGCTGAGAATAAAGCACCAGCCGAGAAGATTCAAAACCAAGAGGTAAAGATGTCAGCTGCTAACCAATAGTGATGTTTCCTTCTTACCTTCCACTTTCCTCTCTCCTTCTCTTTTTCCCTCTCTCTCTTCTTCCTTTCTTTCTTCCTTCCCTCCTCCTACAAATATTATGGTGAACAAATGCTAGATAAGATATTGTGCCAGGCACAGACATACAGACGTGAAAGAAAGCAAGAGCATATCCCACAGAGTCTGGGCACTATGGATTTTTCATAGCAGTGGGTCGGGTTCCCTGGAGGGGCTTCCAAGTGTGATGATAGGCTGAGGGGCCATACCTAGTTCACTCACGGGTACTCGCTTTAGGCTGGTGCCTGTTCAACAGGTCCTTTTTAATTTTTTTTTTTCTGCCTCTTGTTTGGTTCCACTCCTGCATGTTAGCATACTTTCTTAGTCAATGTATTTTCTCCTTAACCAAAAAGAAATAAATAATAGAAAAGCTAATTTTAGTCTTTTAAGAGCATTGAAATATGTTCGCTATATGTAATTGAAGCCATTCCAGAAAAATATAATCGAGGCTGGGAGTTGTATGCATTTTTCTACCTCTGACACACAGGTCTATTTCATACCTATCCACATAGCTTCTTTGCAATAGGAACAGAGGACAACTTTACATCAAATATGATCTTCAATAACTACTGCTTCACCTAAAATAAAATCCAGTCTGCTCTCTGTGGTCCAGGACGATCTGGCCTTTCTCTGCCTCTGCCTTGTCTTGTCCCCTTTCTGTACCTTGCATATGCCATGGTCCTTTCCAAATCACCTGCTCAAACCACAGTCTCTGTCTTGTTTGTGGTCGCTTACTCGTCCCCTCCACAACATGTGAGCTCCATGAGGGAGTCCCTCTCTCTTGTTTGCTACCATATCCAGAGGGTCTAGCATAGGTGCCTGGTACATCTTTGCTGAAGAAGCGAATGAACAAACAAATGAATGGGCATACTCATTTGAAACTCAGAGAAAAACAGAATGGCCAACTTCCTGGAAGAGGGAATAAAGTGCTAAGAGTACGAGATGGAGGCGACACAGCCAGGGTTCAAACACCAGCTTTACCACTTACAAACTGTTACCTTGGGGGGAATGGCTTAACTTCTCTGTGCCTCAGTTTCTAGAGACTGAAGATAATACTGATATCTACCTCAAGGTCTGATTTGATTGTTAAACAAAGTAGCACATCTAAAGTAGTTTGATTAGTAAATACTCAAGAATGGGCAGTAAGTCTCAGATTCAAGAACTTTAGAAATGCCATCAACCACTAGGATTCAAACGCTAATGGAAGTTTGGAGGTAGGATGTCCCATTGCTCTTTGCTTGGTGCAGTGTGTGAACCTGAGAGCCAGTAGCCGCTGCTAGACAAGGGAGGACCACGGTGCCCCCTCCCACACGGTGGGCCCGGCACATTCTAAATGCACATGGCTCTCGTCTGGCTTTACTGATAGAAACAAAGGCCGTTTGCACGTAGGTGCAGTGTGGAGGTGGCTATCACTGGCAGTATTTCACTAACAGTTCAGAGGAAAACAACAGTGAGATAACTCAGTGAATGCCTGCCCAGCGGCCAGCCTCCACAGCATCAGGGGTTTGCTAGGCACAAAGGACAAGACATTGACATTTTTCAGACTCTACATTGGAATTTGATTCAGAATCAAGGTTTGTAACAGGCTGAAAGTGACTCATCAGTTCATTTTTGTAGATAGATGAACAGTCTTGTTTCCCTGGAAACTCGGACCTGAGCATATGTAGCTCAGAATGCGCACCCTCATGTTTTCAACTGAGCAGATACAGGATGAGTTTCTCCCAAGAGATTCAATATGTTGCCTTAAACAGAAGAAACAAGAATAGGAGAGAGTTGCCATGTTAAAATCAGATACTACGAACACGGCTGGATCTCACAAGGCATAGTAATTCCAAACAAGAGAGACAGACGTGCTCATAATCTGGCCCTTCTTGGTTAGCGGATTCGTTCATTTGCACAAGTTATGTTTTTCTGAATTGAAAAGTGAGTGTTCTTCTTGAAATACCTCTTTGTGTACATTTAGAATGTCTAATGTTTATACTGCTTACTTTTTGGGTATCTTCATGAGTTAAATCAAGCATTAAGCCCCTCTTTCTGCATAGTGGAATGTAGAGAACCGGATAGATTAATCCTTGCCCTGGAATATTTATGACATACTTGAGGTAACGTTAGCCCTTAAAGGAAGTCTTAAATATAGGATGATCTTCAGTTCCTAAGATGCTCCCAGTGCTGCCTCTGGCTAATGGTTGGGGCCTCAGAATGCTCTGGCTCTTGCACGTTTGCCCCTAGCACATTTAAAACACCTGCTACTTTCTACTACGACTAACAGCTCCTTTTGTGTCAGGCATCCTGCTGGACCTTCTACATACCTCCTTTCAAATTCTCATGTTTTCTCTGTTCAGCAAATGAGGAAATTGATGCTCAGAGAAGTTAAAGCAATTAGCCTGAAGCCACACCACTTTTTTTTTGGTGAGGAGGATTGGCCCTGAGCTAACATCTGTTGCCAATCTTCGTCTTTTTTTTTTTTTTCTCTCCAAAGCCCCCAGTACATAGTTGTATATCCTAGTTATAGGTCATTCTAGTTCTTCTATGTGGCATGCTGCCACAGTGTGACTTGACAAGCAGTGTGCAGGTCCGCACCCAGGATCCAAACTGGCGAACCCCAGGCTGCCAAAGTGGAGCCTGCAAACTTACCCACTAGGCCACAGGGCTGGCCCCAGCCACACCACTTTTAAGTGATGAGACCAATAGTTAAACACAGGTCTATCTGAATCCAGAACCTGTGCCTGTTCCTCCAGACCTACTTTATCCACCATGATAAGGCAGAGTGGAAGGATGGAGTGCTCTGTTCAGTTAGTATTCTCTCTAATAAAAAGTTACACATATATCATTTATAATTTAGTAACAGTTAAAATATTAGAATAAGGCAAGTGAGTGGCAAGGAAATAGACATTAACTCAGTGTGGGGCGAAAAAACCAAACTTAGCAAGACTAAGAGTCAGAGCTGCCACAAAACAGTGTGGGTATCCTGTGAAGTCGTGTGCCCCCTTTCATTGGGTCTGTAATTAGAGACTGCAGGACCACATGGGAAGCATATAGAAGAGGTTTCTGCTTTTTTGTGAAAGATGATGTTGGAGCTTCATAGCAATTTAAGACTATGAATCTAGACATCAGAGACCTACAGTGAGTGAGACTTAATCTTTGCTGATTCAGAAGGTAGTTCAAGGCCTTTCAGTGCTTCATGGACATAACTGTGACCATCAATTAGGAGTCCTTACCTGAGAGGAAATATTGGATTGTTGGCTAAAAGAAGACTAGTTAAGACAAACTTTTTTATTTTTAATTTTTTTAAACTATTGCCAGGAGCCAAAGTTCCCCCTAGATCAGGGGTCTGCAAACTTTTTCTTAAAGGGCCAGTTTGTAAATATTTAAGCTTTGCACACCATATGGTCTCTGTCACTACTACTTGACTCTGCCATTCTAGGGTTAAAGCGGCCATAGACAATATATAAATGAATGGGAATGGCTGAGCGTGGTTTTATTTATAAAACCATTTGGTGGTACAGATTTGTAATTTTCCAACCCCACCCCTAGACTCAACATCTCCAAATTGTCACACGTATTTCCTTATCTAGTGGCTATATGAAAAGCCAGACCCCCAAACCTCATAACAATGGCTTAAGATCACACAAGGGTCTTTTTCTCTTGATGCACAACAGAGCTAATACAATCAAAGATAATGCAATGCCAACTGGCTTCTTAGAAAAAGGAAGCCAATAGAATAAGTGTATTTGGAAATGATTTCCAACGTTAAAAAAGGAGTACTTGAAAAAAAGAAAAGAGTTTTCAGAATAGCCTCTGGGAAATTAAGTAGGACCATCAATTATGCTGAAATAATCTCCAAGGATTTAGTTGACACATAGCCAATGTTCAATGTGATAAACGTGACCAAAAATTATTTGTGAAAGTAACTACAAATGAGTTTAGAGGAAATTGTAATTTTTCCCTTTAGTTATTTAAGTGGTAAAAAGCCCATCAGAATAATGACAAATGTTACAAGCTGACTTTGCTCCATGGAAATGATGTTCAAATAATACAGTGTCTGAGCACCTCCACCTAATTACCTAGGCACTAGAGTGACAGATAGTTTAAAAGTATTGAGGTAGCTATTGATAAAGCACATGGAAAATGCGAATATTCTTCAAATTTCTGACAGTAGGGAGAGACACTGAACTCCTGGTTTAAATGGAGAGCTCATGGCTCTCTGAATTGCTTGGAGCTTGCTCTGGATTTAGCTCATTTCAGGTCCATTGAGCGTGCATTAGAATCAGTAGGGGTCTTTCTGTGGGATGTCATCCTTACCCTTGATTTACAATATTGTAAACCCCTCTTTTTTTCTCTTTTTAAAGAAAGAAAACCTACCATTGACTCACTTGTAATTTGAAAATACCTAACTTATGAAAAATGCTTGCTCGCAACACCCAGGAAATTCCCCAGAGGGAAGAGTCTGAGGAAGGGCCATCTCTGGAGCTCTACTTATGAGTTGGGTTAGTCATGGGACCTCTCAGCCTCATTTTCTTCAAGTTTAAAATTAGATCCGCAATATGTACCTGGAAGTCCATTGTGGAGACTAAGAGATATAACAGATAGGGGAGCATTCTATTCTATAAAATAGTAAAACTATGATGGTTATTAATGTTAAGTGATTTTAAAAATAACTGTGTTAAGAATATTTAGGCAAAACAAAAGTTAATTAATGAAAAGTCAGTCAACTCTCCTCTTTGCTTAAAAAGTAATCTACTTTAATTGAGTCAAAATAATTAATGAAATAGCCAGGTGTTAAGATAGCCACAATTTTCAGATTCATGAGGACTCCCCTACATGGAATTTCTCTGGCTGTGGCTTTGTTTGGAAACCTTACAGAGAAATTGGTATGACTCTCTTGGCTGAGTGCAGGGGGCTTGGCCTCTTTGACATCGTTCCTATTCAGAGGGATTTATTGGCTTGGTCTATGACTATGCATTTCTGTAGCTACTCTGAAAAATGTTTACCCCCAAGTACTTAAATTCAGATTCTGCTTGTGCAAAGTTCATTGTGTCTGGAGGCCAGCCTGGTGGTATAGTGGTTAGGCTTGTGTGCTCTGCTTTGGTGACCCTGGGTTCACTTGTTTGGATCCTGAGTGTGGACCTACACACTGCTCATCAACCCATGCTGTGGTGGTGACCCACATACAAAATAGAAGAAGACTGGCACAGATGTTAGCTCAGGGACAATCTTCCTCACCAAAAAAACTCCCCCCAAAACAAAAATAATTCCTTGTGTCTGTTTCCTGATGAGAGAAAAGCCAAAGTGATACACTCAGGTCAATGACACTCTGAATAATCCCTTTATTTTTTTCTGTTAATCTTTCAAGTGCAAGAAATCTGGAGTAATTCAAATCACTATGTTCTACCTGAAGACTTGCTGTTTAGTTAACTAAGACTAACAAAGTTAGTCTTATTTAGTTAACAAAGTACCAAAACATATATATATTATTAAATATAAGAATCATATATTATATACAATACTATAATATATACATATTATATAAGAATCAGGTGGCTTACCTTAGCCTGGAAGAAAAACTCCAACATTTTATTGCTTAAATATGAATTCCTCCACAAACGTTTTTCCTTTTACAGTCCATCCCTGGACTACCCCCAGACCTTTGGGTCATCTCCCTACTTAGGTTCAACTCTTTAGCAACTGAAAATCCATAAACCTTGCAGTTTGTTCAATAAAAAACTATGATTCTTTCTGTTGTTATTTTTATATTAGAAGCAGAATAATGCTTACAGAGATATTGTGTTAAGTTCTTTGCTTGAATTTTATTCATCTTTATAACAACACTCTGGGAAGCAGACATTGTTATTCTTATTTTAAAGATGAGGAAACTAAATATTAGTGAGTAAAACTGTCTAAAGACATAGTACATTTAATGAATGGTGTAGCCAGTATTCAAACCTAAGGCAATTTGATATGAAAACTCAAATTCTAATGCATCTTTCATAATCTGTTCCTTGAACCAGTAAATTTGGAAACTACAAATGAGAATGATATCTTGATATTAATTGTATATAAATATTATATATTATATTATTGTAATATATATGTGTCATATTGTATATATGTATAGATGTATCTGTAGCGTATGCCAAATATGCATTATATGCATACACATATACACATATATTTCATGTACACCTAAGTAAAATTCTGCAGCTTATTGCAAATGCAGCATAGACCTTACATGGTCACTTACATTTTTTCTGCATGTCTACAAAGGAATCTGTAATGAAAGCCATTAAATAGGATATATTTTGTAAGCCTTTCATTAAATAATGATTCTCAGCTGGATTGCTGAAAAGGGAATATTAATGCAACCACATGTAACTAGCATTGCAAGAAATTAGCGTTGCTGATTTAGTCTTGAATCAATCATTTTAAGCTACGCGTTAGACTCTTTGGTGATACATTTCTGTCTTTGACAACTTAGCTCAAATTGTGGGCTGAATACAGCCGTGTTCAGAGTATAATTTTTGTGAAATACCACTAGTATTTTAAGTTTCTTGGGTTTGGTGGGAAATGATCAAATTCATATGCAGAAAGTCGAAGTGCTGCCACTCACGTTCTAGTGGCTAATTATTAATCTCTAGCATGTACGTCCTTGGGCATGATGTTAGGTGATAAGTCACGTTTCCACTGCCAGCCCAAAGCTAGACTTCTGGATGTGGAAGCTGGAATGAGTTAGGATGTGGGTGTGGCTGCTGTGTATTAAAAACTCTAAAGCCCTAATCTGGTTGCCAAGGTTTAAGAATGCTTTAAGACACTTTGGGATTTCCTTAGAAACTGTGTTATTGGGCCAGTTCTACAGCATTTTTTCCAAGATGGAAGGGTTGAAGTATGCTATTGTTCATGCTTATTTTACTAGTCACAAGAAGCTGTTTTAATAACAAAGACTGTCATCACCTCATGACAGAGTTTTATCTAAGATAGATCACTAGAGGAGAGGAAGCAGAAGGATTCTAAATAGAACTAGATAAGACATGTCTTCTAGGGGAGAACATGTGCTAAAATGCTTTGCTTGGTGAGGCATATGGATTTGGGGCTGCTTCAATGTCTGAAATGTTCACTTTAGACAGAACTTTATGAAACTTACACCATGGTTGTATTTGATTATTATTTATCTTAATTTCCTTTTATTCTATATTAACTCCCCTCCGTCACTTTTAATTTGAATAATCAGTTATTTTTATTCTGAGGAATAGATTTTGTTGATTGCTTCCTCTTGGTGTCGTTTAACTGGTTTCTCTATTTCCTGCACACTAGTGAGATCTAGACATTTGATTAGATTATGGTTCAAACTTGTGGCCAAACAGACTTCAGAGGTGTTGCTGTGTCTTTCCTATTGCATTGTATCCATAAGCACATAATATCTGGTTGATCAATCAGTGAGCGGCTTCCCAGGTGGCGTCAGCTTGATTTATCCATTGTAAAATTTCCCATCAACCTTTCACCTAATGATTTTGGCAGCAATGGATGACGGCTACCTTGATTCATTATTTCATTAGAAGGAATTAAAATCTTTTTGAACGAAGTCTACGCCAGCTAAAAGGAGAAGATGAAGTGGGTCACAACCCATGAGAAATAGCCAAGGGCACTAGGCAGTATGGAGCAACTGAACAGAATGATTCAAATGGGCAAGCTTGTAAGAGACCTTCAACATTCTCAAGTATGTTTCGTAAACGTATTTGCCAGTGTTAAGTGATAAGAAAATCTCCAGTCTGGTAGAGCAGCCAAAGCCTCAACTCAAAATAACTCAATCAAAATAAAGGCTCAAGAACAGAATGGCCATAATCTTTACGCTCCTTCGTGTATCTTCCTCTGGTATCCAGGTGGTTTCAGTCTCATTCAAGCCTCAAGTAAAACTCAAAGGAAGGTAACGAGGTGACTGTCATATCTCTTTCTATGAATATTGTACGTGTATTTCTTCCAAGATAAATATTTAGTTAAAACCAAACAAATTGTAGAAGCCAAACTGTCTTGCTGTTTCTTAGTATATTTATCCCGTAATAACAGCCACAAATATAGATGGTTTGAATGTCTTCAAAAGTAAACAACTACCACCAAAAATAAAACAGAGCAGAACAGGTTTAGGATCTGTTTTTTATCCATACCCCTTTCTGTCTTTCTTACTGTGGTTCCTCAACTCTACCATAGAAAACAGAAAGCGATTTGAGTAACTATTTTCTCAATTATCCCAAGGAAGATTCATAACTAATAACACTCTGGCCGCTTATGAAAGAGGTTAATTCATTACTTAAAATGGATACCCAAAGGCATTAGGCCTTCTCTTGTGAGACCCCAGTGGAGAAAGGCTTATAGACTGGAAACACTTAAGCATCTTTGTTGGCCTGAAAGATCCTTGAAAACATTCCGTGTTCGTCTTTGTCTTCACCATGTTGCCTAGCTCAGCATCTTGCCCACAGCAAGTAATCAGATAACATTTGACATTCGTTAAATAAGAGTTTGATTAAGCCTAGATACATGGCCTTGGTTGTCACAGTCCACAAAATTTGCTCTTTTGCAAGAAACATAAAAATGGTGCCAACATTTCCTATTGCTCTGCTTGCCAAACATGTCTATTTCCCTTTTCTTTTCAATTTTCTTTATAGAATTATTATTGTCCAACAGACTCTATACTTTTACAAGTTTTTTTCTATTCCCCCCTTGTAGAATATAATTTTTTAAAATTTTCTTCACTGCTTTTCTCCCCCAGTGTCTAGACTATACTATATGTCTAGGCATATAACAGATATCTAACAAATATTTAAGGAACAAATGAATACTCAGGGGCTTATATGAAATGTATGAGCAACATGCTCCCTGCCCGTTTCTTTAACTCCATCTTTGTTTCCCAAATATTCCCAAGTTCTTCTGTTTTTATCTTTAATATCTAAATAAAGCAACTCAAACTTATTTCCCATGTAACTATAGGAAATCCTGCCCCTGAATTATTTTGCTGATTCCTGATAGGTGCTTAGATATACCATTCATTGTCTGTCACGTCTCATCCTGGGCAATGACCCAAAACTACTCTACTGTTGCCACTTGCTCTCCAGGTGGCGCTTGGGGGGTGACATGGCCTTTTCCCTTCCTCATTCCTGTGCTGGCCATTTCCCTCCTTTGGTCCAGGTCTCCTGTCATGTTTCTGGGGCCCAGGCCCTTACTCCTATCAGAGTCTCCTTTCCCCTCTTCTCTCTTTTCTTGTCTGTACACTTAGCTCCTCCCCAAGGCCTGCGCTTTGATAGTATCAGAATAACATCTCTACCTGTAGAAAACACTTTGTTTTACATTGCTGGTTACTTCCCATTGCTGGTGGCTTTCCTTCTAGACTAGGCTCCAAGCCTTGCCTTTGAAAACCAAGCAAGCCCAATAAACAGTTTTCCCAAATAAAAATAAACGACTCCCCCATCTGATACACTCTGCTGCCACTTTTACGAGTGTGACAAAATGTGCTTGATTTACCCTGGTTTCCCTCCAGAGAGCACAGCCTGAGACAGATTTTTTTTTGGAAGTGGTTCCAGGGAACAAGAAATAGGACTGGGAAAGTAAAACAATTCAAGAATGCATTACTGAGCAAGCCACCAATGTGGTTAACAAGCTTGATCCCACTGGCACTGTCTCAGGAACTGTGCAGACAAGTTCCAGAATTGACTCAAAGAATGATTGGGAAAAGCCTTTAGCCACTCCCGCCACTTCCAGGCACATAATGGATATTTGTATACGTCACAGTGTCACAGGACCTTCAGGACCTATGCCATACAGCTGAGGGAGGTGCTCCAGGTTGTTCCTATGCGAGACTGGCTGCCACCACTGTGGCTGGGCTGAAAGGTGGGCTGAAGGCATAGAAGTTAGTGCTGCTATATTGTTAAAATCTCACACTGGGCAGGGACTCAGAAATCTTGGGTTTGTAATCCCACGCTGCACCATCACTGACTGCAGGAACTTGGGCAAATCCCTTTACTTCTCTGAGCTCCGTTTCCTCAAAAATAAATAATACCTACGTCAGAGGATTATTGAAATTTGGAGACAATTTAACTAAAACCCAAAACAGTGGAATCAAGCATATAGGTGCCTCAAATAGAGTAACTATTATTATAACATATGTATTTAAGTAAAAAACATTGGCTATTGTGGGGGCTGGTCCTATGGCCAAGTGGTTAAAGTTCCACCACTCCACTTTGACGGCCCAGAGTTCGCAGGTTCAGATCCTGGGTGCAGACCTACTCCACTCATCAGCCATACTGTGGAGATATCCCACATACAAAGTAGAGGAAGATTGGCACAGATGTTAGCTCAGGGCTAATCTTCCTCAAGCAAAAAAAAGGAGGAGGATTGGCAATGGATATTAGCTCAAGGCGAAGCTTCCTCACCAAAAAAAAAAATTGACAGTTCAGTGACTATCCAAATTGAACTCAAGAAATAATAAACTATTTCTGCAGTAGTAGGTAATCAGATTTCCACAGTAGAGGATGCTGCTCCTCACTGGGGGACTTAGGTGCCTACATTTGTGTCTTTTTTTAATTCTGGAGAGTTATGTGAAGTGTAGATGCCCTATTGCCTGAGGAGGGCCTTGAAAGCATGGGAGCAGATGCACCACAAAGATGGCGGCATGCTTGAGCGTCCCTGATGTGCAGTAACCTCAGGCAATGTTAGTGCCGTAACAAACAGGCAGGCTTTGGGTTGTAAATGAAGGAAGGAAGAGTAGCAGTGTGATAATGATCCTTCCCAAAGGAGGAAATCTATCCAGTAAAGCCAACCACCACCCAAGGCTGGAGGCTTTTCCACTTCAGAGCAACATGGCTGCCACACTCTCTCATCGTGCTTGTGAAAAGTTTAGCAATGGAGGCAAGATATTTGACCAAAGTTTCAAATTGGTTTTTGAAAAGATAATTGATCCTTCCGGGAAGTAACAAGTTTAATGAACCTGTCACTGGTTTGTCTAGACACATCTACAAACAAACTACATCAAGAGATGTAGGCAAATCCAGATTTGCTCCTCAAAATGTTATCTTGAGGCATAAACAGAGCTGCCAGGCCAAAGTGAGGCACATCAACCAAATACTACAAAAAGTTTTCTCGTGTCAGATATTCCAGGAAAATAGCAAAATGGTAAGAAGGACCACATTTCTCTAAGAATTATTGTATCTTACAATTACTAGAAATTCTTTTTGTTGCAGTAACGAAATACACCACTAATTCGTACTCCCAGAGCCTATGAATGTAAAACAAAGTTTAAAAAAAAGAACCAGCTTTTGTACACATATATAGCTTTGCCCAAAATTACATGCTTTACAAAACAGGACAGTTTATATTGTTGTCAATGTCTGGTCACAGCAAAATGAGTGTGGCTGTTTCTGTCACCTGATAAAAACACTATCTTAAAACTCAGTTCTTCAGGTGATTCTGCAACCAACTGAGTTATTTGGGATTTGCCTGGGCTAGTTCATGCTATTTCTGTAACTCTTTATTTTTTCTGTGATTCTTTATTGTTTCTTTATTTAAAGGAGCCTGTGTCAAATGAATCAACACACATTAGCACTATATATTTATAAAATCTGTGTAAGTTTTCAAGGTTGTCTCATATTTGTTCATCTCACGTTGACATGTCTTGATATTTCAATTTGAAGTGTCTGTGTATGTCTGTGTGCGTGCGTGTGTGTTTGTGTATATACGTTTATATACGTCTCTGGTTGAACACACAAATAGAAAAATCCCAGGAGGTCATCTCATCTACAAGGTATTATTTCAGTGGAATCTGGAAAACTCCTTTTCTGCCCTCACTGCTCTTCTTCAACTACTAATGCTCAGAATTCCACTTTTTGTGATTCATTGCTTTCGCTCAAATGTTAGTCCTTTGTAATTCCCCTAAGAGAGGTGAAACATCAGACATTGAGTGCCTATAAGCCAGTTTGTCAGAAATGTTTAGTTTGAAGGAGGTGAGTAGCTTGTGAGGGCACTGGGCACCCAGAGGGCAGGAGTAGAGTTGCTACTGAAGGGTGGAGGATGGTAAAGGACACAGAAAGGAGGAACTGGAAGCACTGGGACCTGCCATCCCCACCATGAACCCTCTACCTAACTCTAATGGAATGCAAATTAGAAACTACGAAACTGATCAACCTTTCATTTTTCTTCACATAAATTGTGTCCTATTCTTAACAGTTACTCTCTTCTCATTGTTATAGAGAAAGGGGGAAGGCAAATATCACTCTTGGAAGGATGACGAGATAGAGCAAGAGGAAATCCCCATGGCTTGACTGAGAGAGGAAATAAAGAAAAGCCCTTTTGGTTCTCAGGGACTGTGGAGAGAAGGCCATGGGTAGGTTGCGACTGGTTTTCTAAGTTTCCTAAAGAAATTGAGGCAGAGTGCCAGGCAAAGCACGGGTTGACTTGCCAGCATGAAAGGCTGGGTATCTTCAGAACAGCGAACATGCAACATGTTAGAATCAGCCAGCACCCGCCAAGCACCAAATGAGACGCTGAAGCAGAGAACAGCCCAGAAGCCAAATGGAGACCCACGATGGGCTCTACACTCCTGCACCAGTTAGGGAAGGGTTTGGGTTGGGAAGAAAGTTCTCACAGGAGGTCGAACTGTCAAAATTAGAAGAAATGGGAATAATTTTAGGTCAGCTGTAGAAAATAAAGATGCTACAATTTTCCAGTACACCTGACTCATATGAATAATTTTATGACGGCAATAACAATTTTCAGGGAAATAAACACTTTTTGGGATCTTGTCCACGCCATTGTCTAGGTGTTTTATTGGGGAAAATTCCTCAAAATCCTTATTCAAGGAGAAAATTCTAATGCTCTCCTGTCTTTCTCAATGGGCAGAAACAATAATCACTAATGTGATCTGTTTCTGTCTTCAACAGGACTCGTAATTTTATGAGATCAGATCGGAAGCCCCTGTTCATGATGAGAATACCATAGCTTTGGTGGATATATTTTGTTAGCAGATCCGAATTGTTAAATTTTGTAAAAATGATGAATATCTGTCAAGAAAATACTGCCAGAAACTTGAGAAACTTTCAGGTCTTTGGGACTCCTAGTTCTGTTTACTAACCCCAGTCCTATAATTCTGTGTTTTGGGGTCATTGCATAGATTCTAGGTAAAAGCAAAATAGTGGCAATCTTCTGAATAGGCTCATTGATGGAGGACCCAGGCTCCCTATCTTTAACGGCTGGGACTTGGGCCTATGGTGGTGGGTGGCAATAAAAGTTATTTGAGATGTTACATTATACAAAATAATAATGACTTTTAAAAAAGGTGTGAATTGAAATGAAAAGACTGCAACTCTGAAGTTTCAAGACAAACTCTGCAGTATAAATAATCAAAATATCATTTGGCTTCAGTTTGAGTCTTAATTCTAAACAGCTTACACATTTTCAAGTCAGAGCTACAGGAAAAACATTGATAGCTAAATAAACAGAGTGAGTACATGATTAATGTTTTAAAATAGTAAACACTTCACATTTGTAGCATTCCTTGAACAGACTGGTCTGGGAGACCTTGTTTTCATTCTTGCTTTGCAATCTGTGTTTTGTTTATTTATTCTCTTTATGTTGAATTCCTCTCTTTTAATTTACCTTTCATCTTAATTTACTCTGGGGGGCAAAGTGAAAATGTCTAAAATAAGTGAAAAATCTAAAACAATTAGAAAATTTAAGACTGAGCAATAATCAACTCTAAGAACATAACTGCCTTTTTCAGCAGGATGAATTGTAGGCAATAAAAAGATACTATTAGTAGCTATTTTCTTTAGACTTTTAAAGACTCATAAAGTTGCATTTTATATTTCTAACAAAGAAATAAAAACGTCCAGGAAAATTTGGAGGCTAAGAAGAGGTGGTGTCTTTTTTGCTTATTATCTTAGGAATGATGTAAAAATGTGGGCGGATGAGGGACTCTGAGGGGGGATTTTCCCTCACAGACCCCAACAGCCCTGGCCAATATGTGCACATATTGTGTGATATTGAGTATCAAACCCATTAGAAAAAAGAATTAAAGACATATGTGATTCCTGTGGTTTTTAAACATCAAAAAAAAAAAGATTCTCTAGAAACTGCTTGGAGATAATGCTTCACTCAGATTGGATCTCAGATCTACTCCAACTGGAGATACTAATATGCTTTTTGGGTGGAGAGAATAAAAAGTCCTGTGCAAAAAGCCTTGGTGGTCATGACTGGGTTGACAAACTCAAATGGTGAGCGTGTGGGTGCATTATTTTAAATGTTCGCTACTGCCATCCAATGGGAGAAGGATAGGGACACATGATCCCGATAATTTGTTGGTGATATGATCCATGTCCTTGTTACTCAAAATAATTTCCCTGGGCGGAAATGTGAATTCCTTCTGTGAGCTGAGCTGAGCCTCTAATGCAAATGTAGACAGCTCTCATTCATGGGAGAATTATGCAATGTAAAGCATGGCCCAGGTATACACAGTCTGTGCACCTCCCTGGTTCTTCCTTTGATTAGTGATATGCCTTCCTGGGACACTACCAATGTGTTGTTGTCTTGTTCGTTATCGCCTTTGGTCAAAGGTTTGCTTTTGGGAGATAGTTTAGAAAATGTCTGCTAGTGGTCCAGTACTTTCATGATGTGATGTCATTACTTTTGTATAAGTAAAGTCAGTTTTAATTCTTAAAAATCAAGAGCCCATAAAAAAACAGAGCTGTTCTAAGTCTGTAGCTTTCCAGCAAGAGCAGTACCCACAAAGGAGCATTTGGGTTCCAGGCTCCTTTCCTCAGGTGGGGAGGGTAGGCCTTGTGATGCACCCAGAGGGTGCTGCAGAAATAATTTGTATCGGAAATTATTAAGAAAATAAATGGACTGACTGTACTGTGTGTTTAGATCAAGTGTCACGGCTTTCAGTCCTTTAAGAGTGTGACTATCCTTTCATGCTGCCATAGTGGAAGAAGCCTAGATATCTGGCATTAAGTAGAACATGTAATGGAGATTAGATAAATTTTGCACTCATCATCTGAAAGATATTGTGCCTGATATTGTTGAAAAGCCACTTGATATGCATAAATTCTAAAATACAGCACTTGGACAAAGTGGGTATTTCACAGAAATGGTCTGAAAGGCCTGCCACACTCTCCCTCCCTCTCACCCTCTTATGAGTATTTACTGAGCACCTCTTTTAGACACGTATTTTGAGAACTACAAGCATGAATAATTCCTTGAGGAACATACAATCTAGGGTGAGTGCAGACAAGCGTAGACCAAGCTATAAAGAGCAAGCAAAGAATGGAATGAAACAAAGATTATAATGCTAAAGTACACAACGAGCTATGGACATGCTAAAGTAGGACTAATCTTTCAGGAAAAATTCCTTGGGAAAGTGCATTTCGAAGGATGTATGTGTAGGATTTCAGTACAGTCTTGTGTTACTTAATAATGGGGATATGTTCTGAGAAATGCGTCTTAGGTGACTTCGTCATTGTGTGAACATCATGGAGTGTACTTACACAACCCTAGAAGATACAGCCTACTACACACCTAGGCTATGTGATACTAATCTTATGGGACACTGTTGTATACACGATCCGTCATCGACCAAACGCCATTATGCAGCACATGACTATATACAGAGAAAGAGAAAAAGGAGTTTAAGTCAAGTTGGGGGAGTATACACCATTGAAATATAGAGGGGAGAAAGGGGGCATAGTCAAAGACAAACTTAAAATGTGGTTATGGACCAGATTGTTGAAGAATACAAATATGGATTTGACAAACACTTTTCTAGTGCTGATGATGTGCCAGGCACTCATAACAACTTTATGAAGTCAGTGCTAATATTATCCTCATTTTACAGATGAGAAACCTGAGGCTCAGAGAGGTTAATCAGTGGTGCGAGGTCCACAGCCAGTAAGCCCAGAGGTGGGATTCATATCCAGGCTCTCCGGCTCCAGTGTCTGGGCTCACCTTGGCAAGATATGAGTCTTAGGACTTTGCACCATGTTCTTTATTTGATGAAGAATCCTCGGCAGCTTTTGAAGAGGCTGGGGAATCTAACGTGGGTGGCAGGAAGATCATTCTAGCAACAGAATGATCGCTATATTAGAAGTTACAACCAACAACACAGAGGTCTTAAGCAAAAGAGGTTTTGTATTTGTTGAAGCCTGTTACATTCAAGGAAATGTTCTGGGCTTTGTTATACATACACTGAATTTTCCCAGCTTTCACCTTAGGCAAAAAAAGGTGATGTTAAAGAGAATAACTCCTTTTGCACCAACTCTTATCTCTAACTGCTGTTTCAGGACCTCATTCCTTTCCCTTTGTCACTGCCGCTGCCTCAGTCTTTGGGCACTTCAGAGGTCTCTAGGGCATCTTTCACATGTGCTTTGGAACAAACTGATGTTCTAGTCCAGTGCTGTCCAATAGAACTGTCTGCAATGATGGATCTGTTACTGAGACTGAGGAACTGAATTTTTAATTTTTGTTCATTTTGATTTAAAGAGCCACATATGGCTAGTGGCACCATATTGGACAGCACAGCACAAGTTGGTGTTTCCTGCTCACTTCTGTTCGTTACCGCTTCTCCCACTGGGTACTTTTGGGGGAATGTTCCTTCTCTGAGCACGGCAGCTACCTTTGTTGGGAAAATCCCATTCTCCTATACCACTGCTTCTGCCAGGGACCGCTGCCAACTCTCTCCAGGATCCGCTGCTTCCACCAGGCATGGCCATTGCTACTGACACCTCCCCATGGTGCCGCCCTGGAAGTGGGGAATACAGATCCCCAACGAGTACAAACTCGAGTACAAATGAGTATGTTGTGGAAATTTCAAAGAGACGGCTCTTTCGATTTTAACTTGGAGTTATTTTTGACTACTACACTAGTTCACAGAATGACAAATACCAAACACCAGTTAACGTCACTCCTCTCCACCAACTTGGAGGCTTGGTTTCCGTTTGTCTTCTTGCCTGACCCCCTCTTCTTTTGGGATGACTTTTCTCTCCAAAAGCTCTACAGTACATAAGACACCAAAGTTTGAGCAATTTCAAATCTTTGGCAAATTAGAATGCCAGTTTAGGTGCAGATTTAACTGTCCTCATAAACACAAACTACTTCATTTAACACTTACAGCAAAAATACCCCCCTTAGTAGACAGATGGGCAAACGGAGACCCAAAGTGTTTAAATGATTTGCCCAAGGTGACCCAGTTTATAAATGGTTGAACTAGGATTCAAATCTAGGTCTGAGGTCTTGATTCAAATCAAGTCTGACCTCTTTCCGTTTGTAACAAGCCACCCCTCTGTTAAGAGCCTATTGCAAAAAGAGAAGAGAATTTATAATTACATGAAAAGTTTATATGTATAAGATACTGGTTTGAAATTTAAGTACATTGAAAGTAAAAAAAAAGAATGCATATTTAAGAATAACTAGCAAATCTCAAACAGTAGATTAGTTCATAATTGCAAATCATTGTTTCCAAATTAACTGCTATTTGAGTTGGGATTTCATGTTTCAAATCAGTTTGGCATGCACATGTCACAAAGTACTAAATCAGATATCAAAATCATATACTAGCTGATGTTTGAGTGGCCACAACCACGTCACTCCTTAGAACCAGCTAGGAGTCATCAAGGAATTATTCATGGTGTCTGGATTGCACACATTGCTTCTCCAGTGTACATGTAACTTAAGATGGGAAATCCTTTGGAACGGCCATGCTATTACTGCAGAGATCTGTATAGGGTCAGCCCTGTGTCTCCAACTGCATCAGGAACACAGTTGCTTTTGTAAAGCAATGACTAAGACTGGAAGATAATGGACAGGCAGCAAAATCAACAAACACTCCCCCTTCCCACAGGGGCCTGTGGTTTAAATATTTCGAAATAACAGCACCTAATACTTTGCAGCCTTTGCTTTAAGTATGCTTTCTCCTCAGAGTTAAGATCAGGGGAAATCCCACAGGATCTCATAGCCGGTATTATTTTTAATACTGAACACAGTGTTGAAATTTCTTTGCTGGAAAGGAAAAGAAATCTTCTCTCTCCCTCATCAAAAATCCATTCTTCCCCGTTTCTTCTCTAATTAAGCAAACTATAGTTTTTCATGTAATAATGACCTTGCAAAGTTTGGAATTCAACTGGGAGAATGTACTTCATAGAGGGCAGATGATTTGTTGTATCCCTTCCACCAGGCTATATTAAGACTGATCGTATCATCCATTATCTTGTTCTCTTTATGTTTTCATCACATATTCCAAACATACTATCATCTGGGCAACAAATATATTTTCCAGTATTTTTTGGTAAGTAACAACTTTTAGATGCTTTGAAAAATAATATGACACCCCACACATGATTTCTCCCCGTGCTGTCGGGACTCTCGGTGTATCCGTTTTCCCTATCAGTCATGCAGCATTGCACCATTATCTAACCTGGGTTCCGTAGTGCTAAGTGGGCTAAGCAAAATCTTTCTGCTTAATCAAATCTTATTTAATAAATGGTATTACCTTAGGCCACTCCTTTGGTGTGAAGGTTTTTTATTTGATGTGAGGACAAGAGAAACTCTTAGTGTCACCTCCCTTCCAAGCCTAGGAGGCGTGGGCCTTCCGCCCTGGCATATGAGGTCTAAAACTGAATTTCCAGAAATCAAACTGCAGTCTGCCATTCCTTGATGTCCTCCCAGGTGAGCTCCTGGGCTTCATGCACATACTTCTAAAGCAAGCAAACTTTAAGCTAATTATGTGCTGGAGTATTCTCCCTTGCTGAATTTTGGCAGGTTGCTTCTGTAAATTATGAAAAATAAATGTGAAATATGCAGATGTCTTTTGTTTGAAGCAGATGTTTGGTCCGTCTTGCCAGAATCCAATCAGCTGTCCCCCTGGGGGCCTTCCCCCACGACATTATCCCAGAGCAGCTTGGAAACATGAAGAGGTGATCAGAATAGCACTTCTCAGGCCTTTGAGGAAGCTTCTGGACTTAGAGGTCTTTGTTAAGGAGAGATAAAAATAGAAATATCTCAATCCACAGGAATCAGACTGTTTCTGGTAAAAGACACTGGATGCAGAACACCTTTCTCTGGTGGTATCTGATGGAATTGGGAAAAGGGTGAGTTCAGTGTTCCCATGGTATTCTCGGGGGGCTTTCCTTTCGTTCCACCATCTTGATGATTTATAGCAATACCTTGGGCTGTTCCAGTCACAAAATTGCTGCCAGTGCTGCTCATACCATGGTCCAATGGCCCCTCACACAGAAATCCCACCCTAGACGATCGATTCTATAATTCAAAAGTAAGTCGACATTTGACCACTACATGGCTAACTGACAGAGTTTACACAACAGTACAGGATAATTCAATGAAAAGATCCCTTTATTGATGTATAGCTAGATGACAGGAAAATAAATATGTTCAGGGCCACATAGTCTGGTTTATTTTTTTTTTTAAATCTGAGGTATAAACTGAGAGTCCACAATATATTCTTACAATCAATCACTTTTCTATCTTTTTTTCCTGAGATCAAAAGTCATCTCTAGCATGTTTCTTTTTTTTTTTTGAGGAAGATTAGCCCTGAGCTAACTACTGCCAATCTTCCTCTTTTTGCTGAGGAAGACTGGCCCTGAGCTAACATCCATGCCCATCTTCCTCTATTTTATACGTGGGACGCCTACCACAGCATGGCTTTTGCCTAGCGGTGCCGTGTTCGCACCGGGGATCCAAACCAGCAAACCCCGGGCCACCAAGAAGTGGAACATGCGATCATAACTGCTGCGCCACCGAGTCGGCCCCTCTAGCATGTTTTTGTATTTATGCCATTGCATAACCACACACATTTTCTGTTCCCTCCCTCCTTTCTCCTCTTCCTTCTTTCAGTTGCTTCCTGATATACCTTTTTTATATGTAAAGCTGTTACATCCCAATCTGAGATCAATTTCCCTTCCGCACATATTCTCTTTTGAAGATAAAATCTCTCTACTTGCTGACTCAGTGCTTCTATTCTATTGGGCTCTAATTTTACTGTGAAATCTAGATCAGGAAGACTTAGTAAGAGTAAAATATTTGCATAGGTATTACATCTCTTTTAGCAAATAACTGTCGGAGGCATTAGTAAAGGTCATGTTGAGACTGAATGTGGTGGGTGACTTTGCTGACCACTGCAGAAGGTAGAGGTGTAGACTCCTTCCAGGCTCTGCTGACCATGTGACTTTGGAGAAGTCACTCAGCTGCTCCTAGCCTCAGTTTCCGCCTCTACAATAACACCTATTGCAGAAAACTTGTTTAATGAGACAACATAAGTCAAGTACTTAGACACACAGTGTCTGTGCCTGACACATAGCTAAAGCTCCATGGTGGAGAGCTAACGCCGTAATTTTCTTTTACGCTTTCTACCCTTTCTGAGTGAGGGTTTACTTTACGTATGTATTTATGTATTTACTTGTTTACTTTTGCTAACGCACATTTTTTGTACCACAGATGAACACATTTCCCCCGCTTTTTTCACAGCAGAGGTAAGGAGGCCCTTGCCAAATGTTTTGCTTTGTTATAGATATCTTATAAGAAGCTGTGTGATACTCATGCTCTCCCCTTATTTTTCTCTTTTTGAGTAATAAGTTCTTTACTGCCTTTGATGGAGTCCATCTCCAACACTGTTTTCTTTTCTGAATCCATCTCAAAATTCTGAGTTCTTTTTTAAGTGCAGAGTCTTCTAAAGGTCTGATTTATATCAGGAGAAGGAGAGACTTTGTACTTAGCTAATGTTTATTGAGCACCAACTATGTGCCAGAACCCAAAATTTGGAGAGTGAACGAGAGAGACAGGGCCCCCCTCAGACGGAGTTTGCTTTCTACTGTGGTAAATAACGAGGAAATTCCTCACAGCATCTGTGCCTGAGCCATTGTGCATGCTTTCCAGAACCGTGTACTGTACCTTTTCTTTTAGCAACAGCATTATAAAGTAGATGTACATTTTATTTCTGTACTTCGGGAATTTCTTTGCTTTCCAAGAATGTTTTACCTTGTGCATAAGACCAGTACAACTGATTAAAAAGTGAAAATTTTGATCAAATGGCAGATTATCTTTTTTTCCTGACATCAAGTAAAATTAATTGGTTACTCTGGTGACATACAGACATAACCTTATTGAACATTTATCTTGCCAAATAGTTTGTTATCTGTACTGGAAAAATCTATCTTAAATCTATTCATCAAGCCACCTAAAAGAAAGGAATAATAGGAAACATTAAAATAAAATAAAAAATAAATAAAAGGTAGATATGGCCTGTATCCTAAGGCTGTTAATATTAAATTGATGATATAAAATCTACAGACCTAAAATAATAACTTATGCTGTTAAAAATAGCATTTTCCTATAACTCACATAAAAATGGATGAGTAATAACGCTTATCTTATACTATTTGTGTATTAAATGAGATAAATACGCAAGAATTTTATATACCCAGAGAACTGTACAATTATCAGGTGACATATTGCCAACTCTGCAAAGCACATAGGTAGGTTTTTTTTATTCCTCTTTGACATCTAAGAAACTGAGTCCCAGACAAACTGAATACACGCAGCTAATAAATCACAGAGCTTCAGTGTGAGCCTGGGTCTTCTGACTCCAAATGGGACCTTTCCCTACTATATCTCTCTGGCTCTCAATGATTTATGAATAATTTAAAAACTCCATAACAATAAGACCATATCAATGACATATAGACTTGATCCATAAGTGTTTGAGAAATATAAAGAAAACAAGCATAATCAGAAAGGCTTCCTGAGAGAGGCTGCAGGTTTTGATGAAGATGGAACTGGATTAATCTATACATTACATGTGTTGTATGTATGGTGGTCTTCCTAATCCCTTTCTTTGCTTCTGGCTTCCTTTCTGATTCAGGTTCATAATTCAAAATTATTTTTCCAATTGGAAGATATTGTCCCTGTTTTCCAGCATTTATTGTCTCACAGGGACCAGTTTCCACATCTTGAGGAGGTATAACCCTGGCCAAGGGGCAGCCTTACATGAAACAGAGGTGATGGCAGAGCAGAGAGCACATGCTGACAGCTTTCCTCGTTCACCATTCAGGGGGGCACCCCAAATAGTGACCCAAAGCTAAAAGATACTATGAGCCATGACCAACCCCTTGAGGCAGTCAACGTTTAATTTCCTGGCCATTTTTTATTGGAATTTTTCTTGGAAAAATGGAAAATTCTGGAAAAAGACTGATAATATCAATAATAATAATAACAATAATATAATAATTCTTTGTAGATCTACATCCAGAGTTAAAGGGAATATATTTTAAGGACACCACTAAAGCATTTGTCTAGCTTTAACTGCCTCATCAAAGAATATTATTTTTTAAAAAGAAGCCTCATAAAGATGTATGAATATATAGACCTATGATTATTCAAAAAAAATTGTACAAATCAAAATAAATTTGCCAGAGCAATTTAAAATAATTAACCTTTGACAAACTTCCCTCTCTGGTAATGGAATAGTAACTATATGAATAAAAGATAAGTCGTGACATTCAATGAATTACAATATTCATCCCATAAATTACTTGATATAATAGCTCTATAGCCTACATTTTTATAACACTAAAATGTCCCAAACACTAAGGAACTCATTCATTTCCAGTGTGCGGTTTGCAGACAGGGTGGGTAATTTCTTTCGCCTTCTTCAGATATCCTTTAATTAAGTCTTCACTATTATTTTCCTCTCAAAATATACCTTGTGGCAGCCTGTCAACCATTTCTGCAGTACAGACTCCTGGAAGAATCGAGCCTTGTGCTCACCGCCCCAGTAACTCATGGAAGTGAGTGTGAACCTGATTTGCATGCTGGGTTGGATGGTTAAGGGGGCTGGTATTGCCATCTGGCCGATTGCCACATTTACGGGTCCGGTGGCCCAGCCACTTGTGCAGACGGGGGCCCTTCAGCAGACTGCTGCTCCTCTCCGTGCTTTCTCCATGTCCACTTCCTTGAGATAAAAGAGTGGCAGTCATCTGCCCTGCCAGAGTACACCGAAGCCATCTTTGACCACATAAAGATGATCAGAGACCACGGCATGGAATATCAGTGCTTAGTAATGATAACTAGGACGTGTTCATTGGCTTATACAATCTTAGGATGACAGAATGGTTGCAGAATACCCAGAGGTGGTTGGTCCAAAATGTGTTGATATTTTAAACAAAGAATGGAAATCTGTGGCAAGAGGATGTCTCCTGAGAAATGGCTGCTTCTCTGGCTACCCATTTTACCCATTAAGTACAAGATTTGCTAATCATCTAGGGGTGACCAATGGTTTTCTTCAACTCTTCCGAGCCATTTGCTAAAATAAAGTGAACAAAATGGACCATGAAGGCAGCACTAGTTTCCAATTCAATGTGTATACCTCCCCAGGGTCTCTCTAAATTATTTTACATCACAGCAGACTGTGTCTACACCAACATATCATTTAAAATTTCCTTATCCTTGCTCTCTTAATCATGGTCTAGATTCAGTTATACCATAATAGAAATAGACACCAGTTATTGAGCACTGACTATGTATCAGATACTGAGTCAAGCCCTACGAATATCTTTTCTTATTTAATTCTTTTCACAACCCATGAGGTGTGTTCTCATTTTATTCCCATTGTGCATGAGGACATTGAAGCTTGGAGTTCTCAGTGAGTTGCCTAAGTTAACATCACACTTTTAGCTATTGTGCTGTGCTTCCCCAGATAAACCATGCTCTCCAGTTCCCCAAACTGAGAATAGCTTCCCAGGAGGGGTTATCCTAGTTTCCTAACTCCAGCGTTAGCAAGCCGGGGTTGCTTCTGTAGGTGATGGCAGGTACAACTCCAGAACTGGGACTCCTGTGGCTCTTCTTTTATCCCAAAGTCACAGACGTAGATGGATCGTGTTTGTGCTAATTTCAGGCCTCTAAATAGATGCTGATACTACAGAATCACTCCTGAACAAATGGTGCAGAGTGCCCGTTGCTCTGTTGTTTTTTGGGTAAGATAGTGATTTGAGCCAAAAATGCTTTGTATTTCTCTGTCCTTTTTGTGAAAGACCAGATGAATAAAAATAAAGGACATGGGAAAAAAAAGAGGTCACTAATTCACAGCCAAAACTATTGTTCCTTAGTTTGAGGAGCTTAATAGAATCTGGTCTATGTAGTTGGATATACTTTTTGTTTTCTATTAAAGAAATACAGAGTGATTATTACTATGCTTTTTAAAGGGATGCTTTTGTTTTGTTTTGTTTTTGGCAAGGAAGATTGGCCCTGAGATAATATCTGTTGTCAATCTTCCTCTTCTTTTTCTTTTCCTCCCCTAAACTCCAGTACATAATTGTATATCCTAGTTGTGGGTCATTCTGGTTTTTCTATGTGGGATGCCACTATAGCATGGATTGTTAAGCGGTATGTAGTTTGGCACCCAGGCTCCAAACCAGTAAACCCTGGGCCGCTGAAGCAGAGTACATGAACTTAACCACTCGGCCGTGGGGCCCGCCCCTATTTTGGATTCTTTTTTTCTTTTCATCTTCTTTAGAGACTGTTGTTTCTGAGCCAGGAAGTTAGGACTTGTCAGATGATCATGAATGAGGATGGGGAACAGAATGATCTGTTGAAGGACCACCTATTGACTATCAGTTATAAATGATTTTCATGGGCTGTCTATGAACGTTCCATGGAAAGAGTTCTGCAGATGTTCCTGAGAGAAACACTGCTCTTGCCCAGCCATTTCTTTTTTATTGCTGAGAAAGCTGGAGCTCAGAGAAGTTAACAACTTGGCCTAGCTTTGCACAGCAAGTTAGGAGCTGAGGCTAAAGTGGTCTCCTGTCTTAGTTCAGCATTCATTCAACATATATTATTAAACATTTACTATGTACCAGGAACTGAGTAAACTAACTTTGTTTTCCACCCCAAACTTTGGTTTTAGGAAAGAAAAAAATATGTCTTAAAACCATGAAGGAATGTTCTGTTTCCTTTTTTGTCTTATGCACTTATCCTTTTTCCTAGTTTCTTACATTTAACGTTTCCTTATTGGTAACCTAGGGCAGAGAGAACATTCTAGGCTGCAGTGATTTCAGAAAAGTAACTATTTAATGCAAAGTTCCCCAAATTTTTATGAGAAGGTGCTATTTTATATTTCCTATTTTTTTTTTTTTTTTTAAGAAGGTTGGCTGGGGCTAAAAGTGAAAGTCTTACTGAAATGAATTTCCATCTTTTTAGTATGACCCACAGTAAGAAAGATATTATAACCAGCCTAAGTATGTGTGTGTATACATATAGATATAGTTGAAACATGAAAAGTTTCATGAGATAATACTCTTGTATGATATAATAAAAATGACAAAATTTACCTCAAATATGACCTTATTAATATTTAAACACTATAAGATGTGTCACACTGCCTATTCTACTCTATTTCTTTTTCTTTCTTTCTTTCTTTAAAAAAAGCTAAACAAAGCTCAATAAATTAACCAACACAATTTGGGCAAATGTTTCAATTCTCTATTTAGTTTTGCTTGTAAAAATACCAAAAGGTCAGGTGTCCAGTGAATTTTGCCTGGCGCAGCCCTTGATCTCAGATGGAGTCATTTGCCATTCAAATGCTAAGGGTACAATGAGAACTCTGCCCCCAACTTCTCTTTAGCCTTTAGATTTCCTGAAATCTAATCATGTGAGCAACCTGGAGCCACAACTCAACCTCTCTGAACTTTCACCACGTATGTTGAATGAGAGGGTAGGTCTTGTGACTCTTGGGTCCCTTCCAGCTTCAAAGGTAGGTTATTCCGTGATATTTTTTATTTGAAACCTGTGAAAGCAAAGTTGCCTCAAATGCAGTCCACGTATAAACTAGGAATTTCTAGAACCACAAATGTATTCCACTTAAAGTTTCTCTAAAATGTTGACAGATGGGAGAGCGCGAATTACCGAATGCTTAGTTTTAGATTTGCATTCAGATCTGTTGTTTCAATGGGGGCATTTTTATAAAATAAAAATATGTTACCGCTGTTCTTGGAATTCTCCTGGTTCTGCAGTAGATTTAATTAGCCAAAGCACTGCATACTCAGGTGCACTTTGGTTTTGGGGAGGCTTAGCCACTGTTGGGTTTCGGGTATCCCAGGGAGAGAGGTCCAGTTTTTCATTGTCGTAATATTCCGACTGTAGTGCCTCTGGGTGTGCGAGGGAATCACTGTGGCAGCAATGCCAGCACCAGTGCATTTATGCACGTTCCTCAGAGGCACAGGGATGGCATTTTAGCTAAGTTTAGTAAAAGTAGTCTGGGTAATGGCCTGAAGTGAAACTACCTTTATTGGTTATGTAGCTCACTTGCCAAAAAGGTGAGTTGTGTTTCTATTTTCTCCATAGATGGCTGTGTGAACATTTTAGTCCTTGGATTAATAAAATAAGCAAATCAACTGAGAGACAGCATTTAGGGATGTGGAGCTCACGTGGGTTTGTTACAGAGTTCGACAATCAGCAAGGCCTTAGGAAATCTTTATCCTTTCAGTCCAAAAGCAACTGAACTGAAGTTTTTGTCAAATTGATTTTATATAGAACAAAGCCAATGTATTCACTTACAGCGAGAAATATGACCGCCATATGGTCTGGAATATTTACATAAGCATGACCTGCTTGTACTTTCACCGTTGGCAGCGGCAGGAGAAGCCAAATGATAACCAGCAGGTTGCTGGGTGATCCAGAATTCCAACAAGGGGCATTGGTTACACAAGTGCCATAGGGCCGAGACAGTCTGTGTGTCTATCTCAAAAAGAGGAATTGGAGTGCTCACAGCCTATTGGCTATGCTTCCTGTCTCTCTAGACAGCTGTTGGATGCTGGGAAGAATATCATCTATTCTTCTTGCTGCTGTGAAGGATGAGATAATACACACCTAGCACCGTGGCTGGTGCGTTATAAAAGTGCTCGTAAAATGGTAGTTATTTAAACCTTTGTAACAGGGCTTTTATCTGACCAAGTATTCTCCTTCACTTCTGAATGATATTTTCTTTCTTTTTTCTGTTACGCAGTGATAATAATTTGCAGAAATTATAGAAATTTGGAAAATTCAGAAATGCATCCCAAAAAAGATAAAATAGTGAGTATAATCTACACAGACCAAAAAACTCTTGTTTTTTTAATAGAAAAATCTTTTTCAAAATGTGGCTTCATTTGAAATACAGTTCTTTAAGATGGAAGGACAGAACTCATTCGACGGCAGTGAAAATGAGTCTAGATTCACCTTTTCTATGAGACTGACCTAGTTCATCTGCCCCTTTTAAAAGTTTTTCATAATTCAGTTCTTCCTTCTCCATCTCTGGCTAAGGAAAAGAAATAAAGAGAAATAAAATCTCTGGATTGGGTCTTCAAATTACACTAAGCCAAGTGGATACATAGCAGGCCAGAAATAATCTGTGGAAAAAAATCCTGGTGTTGTGATTTGCCATGTAATTGCTGGGAGCCTGAATTTCAGAGCTGCAGAACTAGGGCGAAGGCGGGGAAGAGTCGCGGGAGGGCTGGAAGAGGTGGGGAAGGGAAAAGAGGACAAGGGAGGTGTTTAGCTTTCATTTGCAAGCATGATACCCGCTGCTTTGTTTATGGATTTGATGCTATTCATACAGTCTTTGCAATATTAATTTTTAATTTATGATGCTCATTAGGAGACACTTAAAACAGAACAATTATCATTTATCTTGATATATTATTTACTAGGACTGACTGTCATGGTTAGGGGCCCATGATTAGTAAGAGGGGGATGCAGAAGAGCTTCTGCAAGGTGCTGGGGTAAAAGGATAGGAGCCTAGGAAGCAGTTGTCAAAACCCAAGGCCCGAAGTTCTGATGTCAAAGTGAAAGCCACACAACCCCTAATCAAGGCTCAGGAGGCCCCCTCCAAGACAAGCCTGGAACAGTACTTAATGAACCTGCAGGATCATATTAATGAGACTCTCTGTTAGGCCACCAGCTCATCAATTATTCATCCAGCTGCATTCCTGAGACTTTGCTATCTTCCTCCTCTTTTTGCATTGGTATGATTACTTTTTTTAACCCTCCCTTTCCTTACCTGGAGTGTAAACAAAGCCTTCTGTTCTATAGTTCTCTTTTCTTCTGCTCCGACACTGTCTCTTCTCAATACGCAGCCACGTTATCACACATGATGATGGAAGTCTGCTAGAGTGGGGTCTGGCTTCTCAGAGTCTTCAGGGAATCAGGGCACTCCTGTCTTTGTGCCTCCTCAGTACTGTGGGCCTACCTTTGACAGTATGCGCATCACACTGTGCTATAATTATCTATTCATGTGTGACTTTTCTCCCCTAGATTGCGAATTCCTAGAGAACAAGGCTTAAGTTTTATTTATCTTTGTATTTTCAATTCCCAGCATAATGCTTGATGTATAACAGACACTCACTGAATGAGTAAATGAGTGACTGACTAACTGAATGAATGAATATGAGTACTCAGTCATGCCTAATACTCAGCCCTGTCTGTCTATAGTCAAGCAGAGTGTGAGGTGGAGGCCTGAGTACCGCCTGCATGTTTCACAGGAAAATAAACAAAACAAAACAGAACTTTGCGTTTACAATCTGGGTCATGTGGCTGAAGATGTGTCTGCAGGCTTGAGAGAAAGTACCCAATTCTGTTTGGTACCCAGTACTACATATGCTTATTTAATTTTTTCTTTTCTTTAGAAATTACCTATTAAAGTTGGATGTGATTTTAGGAACCAGTTGTGTTTTACTAGGACTGTCTGACATGGTTAGATGGCTGTTGTGGTCTAGATGACTAGACAAGTGAGAGGAGGATTTCGATGAGCTTTCACAATAAAGACCAATGAGGTTGGAGTGGCTGAGCTTTGGAGTGGGCCAGACACGGAGGGCCGAGGCTTATACCCAGTCTGATGTGGTTCACTCACTGGAGATCAACTGGAAAACCAAGAAAGCCAGTTTCCATTCCTTAGGAAGTAGAATGCTAGAGGCTGTGATGCTGACCAAGGTCATGACCTCATAGAGTGAGGAGCAGAATAGGAGAGGACTGGAAGTATTTCCCTTTTGTCCTGCACAGGTAGGATGATGAACAGTAGAGGTGGTATTACCTGAGAGGTGGTTTGACAAAACAAGGAAAAAGGAGAGATGGGTGTGAGGAAGTGTTTTGACAGTCCACCCCCTAGCAATATCCCCGACCAGCTGAAACTAGTCAAACACTAGGAAAAAAGAGCAAGCACGATTCAAATTGCCCGAAAGAATGCAAAAAATGAGAAGGCATGGATATAAATCCTCAGCTTTTGCCATGTAGACTGCAAAGCCAAAGGCAAGTAGTGACTTTGGCCAAATGGATTCTAATTTGTTACATCTCAACTAGTTACAATTCTACAGTCATATTTAGAGAAATATTGTCCAGAAGTTCTCTCAATAAACCTCTAAATTGGCTCTTCTTGTCAGTGTGCCAGGCTGACAATGGATTCCGGCTGTGCTTGAGCTATTGTCTTTCCTCCTTGGGGCACCTGAGTGGGCCGGGGCTGCTGGGGCCCTTGTACTGGTTGCCCTGGACCAAGAGAAACCTTACCCATTTATCCTTATTTCAGATGTACATTTTCTCTTCCTCATTTAGCATCTCTGAAATCCGAATGTGGTTCCCCGTCACTATTTTACAATCACTTTTGGCCAGGTGGCAGTGATGAGGTAGTTGTCGCAGCCTGCACATGAAATTAACAAGGTAGTTGTCATAGCCTGCACATAGCCTCACTAAACGTGGCTGCAACTGTCATTATTGTCCTACCTTCAGTTGAGTAATGTATATTGTTGTGCTGCTTGCATTGGATTGAGTTTCCCTTAAGGTGTCTTCAGTAAAATACACTATGATTCAGCATTGAAACCAAAAAGTTATCATGTGCACAGAAAGGTGTGGGAACAGAGAGGTGGATCTAAGTGCGATATGGATGCCTTAGGAGGGATGAACAATCAAACACTTTGTGGTTCTGGGGAAAGGAAGATGCCCCCCAATACAGGAAGCCTATCAGAAGCCAAGTTTGGCAACGAAAGGTGGGAGAAGTGATTTTCTTCTTTCTTAGTGATATATAAAATAATGGTGTGTCTTCCAGTGGCTAGAGTCTTAGCTTCTCACCATTTTCTGTGTGTGCCATGATGTGTGCCACATTGAGAAGCATGGCTTTAAGCTCCTGGAGTTTTGTTTTTTCCTCAGTTAAGCTTTCTGATAAGGAAGTAATTTCAGTTCAAATGGAAGTGTTGATTGTATTCAAAAAGAGCAAACTTGGGATTAATTTACCCTTTGTCTATATTAATTTCTATCTAATTTCAGTTCAGCTCTACACGCTAAAGATGGAATTGAACTGTGGGTCCCTGAAACAGGTTAAACTCAGGCAATTTACATAAGGAATGCACACGTGGTCCAGCATGGCCATTCCCGTTGGGAGCAGTGCGAAGTGCTCAGAGAGCTAGAGACAATGGGTTCTTTCTGTATTACCTGTGATATTTATGTTAAATACTCCACACTGACTACACGCAGTTAAAAAGGATATAGTTTTGCTTATTTTTGGGGGTGTAATTGGAAGCTGGCCTCCAACTATCATTGACTTCCTTTTTTTATCTAATTGTTTTTTTACTGAGGTAACATTGGTTTATAATGTTATATCAATTTCAGGTGTACATCATTATATTTCGACTTCTGTGTAGAGTACATTGCATTCACCACCAAAGTCTAGTTGTCATCTGTCACTGTACAAACGTGCCCTTTTTCCCTGTCACCCTCCTCCCTCCCCCTTCCCCCCAGTAACCACAAATATATCCTCTGTATCTGTATGTTTGTTTATTTTTGTTGTTTTATCTTCCACATATGAGTGAAATCATATGGTATTTGGCTTTTTCCATCTGACTTATTTCGCTTAGCATAATACCCTCAAAGTCCATCCATGTTATCCCAAATGGCAAGATTTCATTTTTTTTTATGGCTGAGTAGAATTCCATTATATTTATATATACCATATCTTCTTTATCTATTCATCCATTGATGGGCACTTACATTGTTTCCAAGTCTTGGTTATTGACAATAACGCTGCAATAAACATAGGGGTGCATATATCTTTTCAAATTAGTGTTTTCATGTTCTTTGGATAAATACCCAGAAGTGGAATAGCTGGATCATATGATATTTCTTTTGATTTTTTGAGGAATCCCCATACTGTTTTCCATAGTTGTTGCTTCATTTTGCATTCCCACCAGCAGTGTATGAGGATTTCCTTTTCTCTGCGTCCTCTCCAACACTTGTTATTTCTTGTCTTTTTAATGATAACCATTCTGATGGGTGTGAGGTAATATCTCATTGTGATTTTGATTTGCGCTTCCCTAATAATTGGTGATGTTGACCTTTTCACGTGACTGTCGGCCATCTGTATATCTTCTTTGAAAAAATGTCTGTTCAGATCCTTTGCTCATTCTTTAATCAAGTTGTTTGGTTTTTCATTGTTGAGTTGTGTGAATTCTTTATATATTTTGGATATTAACTCCTTGTGGATATATGATTTGCAAAAATCTCCTGCTAATCATTAGGTTGTATTTTTGTTTTGTTGATAGTTTCATTTGCTGTGCAGAAGCTTTTTAGTTTGATATAGTCCCATTTGTTTATTTTTCCTTTTGTTTCCTTTGCCTAAGGAGACATGATATTCAGAAAGATACTGCTAAGACTGATGTCGAAGAGCATACAACCTAAATGTTCTTTTAGGAGTTTTATGGTTTTAGGTCTTACATTCAAATCTTTAATCCATTTTGAGTTAATTTTTGTGCATGGTGTAAGATAATGATCGGCTTTCACTTTTTTTTTAATTATTGGCTTCATTAAAACAAAGTAGATCATTCAGGAAATACAACTTTAGGATATGAATTAGGAAATCAAATAGTTTTATGTAGAAAGGACCTTAAGATCATTGAGTTCAGTTCTTTCATTTTACAAATGAGTAATCTAAAGCCCAAATGAAATGGCTAGCTGGGATCTCTCAGCTAGTTCATGGCAGTAACTAGGTCTTCTACCCATGGTGGAGTGTCCTGCCACTGTCACACACATTGGTCTTGCAAGGCAAATTTTCACATATATAAAATGTAAAACCTTTTTTGTATTTTGGTTTTGCACAAAACTTTTTTAGGTTCAATTCTTCTACATCTTTGTGCTATTTGCAGTGATGAACATTTATTAAGATTTCGTCACTGGTTAGGGACTTAATTCTGGGTTTAAAGAAGAGTCTTCTGCCCCAGAAGTTTTTACTTCTAAGTGATTATAACCTTGGTGATTTTTCACTCTCCACCCTCTAATCTTCTTCCTATTTTCCCAGTGAAAAACTTAAACCTGGAAAAATGCTACCATCTCTCTTGGATTTAAAAATGCATCAACATGACTCTAACCAAGAGGACAGAGCAAGGGGAGGAGGTGGCAAAAGTCATTTTCTCTTGTCCCTACTCCGCTCCCTCCAATGGAATTGACAATATATTTTACAGAGGGTTATTAATATGATAAATACATCCTGGGTAGAATGACCCACCTTACTGATTTTGGGATGTGACATGCAGGGTATATGAAATAGAGCAGAGAGAGCTTGTCAATATATCATAGTATACAACAAAACAAGGTTTATCCTGACTTTTTTTTTTATGTTTTGCTGCAGATGAGGCTTCAAAACAAAAATCAAAAGGAATTTATTGTATAGTGTGTGATATAGGTTTGTACATTTGTGAGGGTCTGTGATATAACACGTGTGGGTATATACAGACATATACACCTAGGAATTAAACATAAGGCATAGATTTTCCTTCCCCCCCTAAAGGATCTTAAAGTCTAAGAAGACCACTGTCTGGGATCACCATGAAAGCCTGAGTTAAACATCTCCCTTCTCTATGAAGACACTTATGTGTCCTTAGATGGTTGTTCTAAAAATCAGCTTCATCTTGAATGTGTAGTTTATCTAGAGCAAGTGTCAAGTATTTTTTCAAATAAAAAAATTAAAGTAAAAAAGAACTTAAGAAAATAAAGAAGACGAGAATGAAAAAGAAAAAAGAACAAACTCTCCTCCTAAGTATCAAATAGAAGGGGCATGACATAATAATCTAAGGGCCTTTAAAAGTCACATCTGAAAGCCTAGTGCCTGGTCAGGTGATACACGATGAACTGAAACCTATGGCCTCAATCACTATAAAAAGAAATTTTATATATATATATATATATATACATATATATATATATATATATATATATATGTATAACAAATCTTCCTCTTGATAATCTATAGAGAAATGTTATTAGGGTGAATCTCAATATTGTACTAATGATTATATACAAACTCTATTTAAAGTAGAAGTACTTTATTTTACTTGACTCTACCTGTGACTATTTTATAACATAAGAAGCTTTGTCAGTATTTTTCTTGAAAATGTTTTGCTGTTGTTTCAAATAATCTTTGGGAAAATAATTCAAAGCATATGGAAAGCAGTGTTGAGCCATGGAGTGAGTATGGGAGTAGAGGTGAGGGTGACATCCAGTCCCTAACAGGGACTTACAGGGTAATTTACAGACCCATCACCCAGGGAGGGCAATCCTGGGTCTGCATGTCCTAAACTGTGAAGGGGCTGACCAAGTTCATTGCTATCATTTCTTCTAACTTCAACATCCTGTGGGCCATTTGCTTATCTTGCATCATGGAACCTGCCTGGAAGCTTTAGCATGAATAAAGGTAGGAAATAGTCATTAGGTCATAAGAACAAATTTTAGTTAAAAAAAATATGAAATTGATTTCCATTGAAATCCTTTTCTGGCCTCAATTACCAGCATATACACTTGCTAAGAAATCAAATTTGTCAATTCTTATTTCCAGTTGCTAGCAGGGCATCATATTTTCCAAATGCCATTTGTAATCATTCTTCCTCAGTATGGTGCAGCATCAAAGTTGAATGTCTGCCTGGACTTTCTTTTCTTAGCCCTCATGTCTCAGTCATTTAAAGAACAATGCTTTTGAGTAACAGAGTTACTCTTTCCTCCTGATTTTTTTTTTCCTACAAAATTCAGTTTCCTAGGCAGCTTCTAGGGAGAAAATTCAATCATGAGATGCACTGTAGAAGAGGGCACCATGCTACTTTTAATATTAGCCACTTTTAATCTGGGTAAGGTCATCGAACTTTCCTGATTTTTGCCTAGGGAGAACTTTCCCCTTATTTTTTAACATATCCTTTTGTCTGGTTGGCCAGTAATTGACTTTGTCCCTTTTTTCATTTATTTCCCTGTCTCCCGATTGTAGCATCTTCTCCCTGGAGTCTCAGGTTAGAAGTTTTCCCTTTTGTGAAACCATGACAGGTGCCTAATTGAATGATGAATGTCCCTTTATTACTCTGTAATTGAACTGCCAGCTTTTTGATTGGTTTGTAGAGATGCTCCCCCCAACATCAGACACTGCGGGGGGCTTGGTAGTTGGCAGTCTGGTCCTACACTCCATCTGTCTAATCCCATCGAGCCCCCACTTGCTTTTTGGGGGCTGGTGATAGAGGTAGGGAATGAGGGGGAGGGGAGTCATAATAAATTATGCTAATTCGATATGGCTCTGACAATGAGAAGATCGTATTGTTCCGAGCATCTTGGGGGTAAATGCTTCAAGACATTTTGTCGTCATGGGTGCCTAGCCTGACAGGCCCAGGATGAAGATTAATGGGCCTCACCTGAGTGACAGAACAGGGGATTGTGGGGAAGAGAGGGTCATTCATCATACTCTGACAGGTGTCATTCAATCCGACAGCAGCTCCACCATCACCCGGCTAGCAGTTCCATTTTTCTGCCAGTTAAGCAAGGAGTTTAATAACATCCCCAGAATTAAAACTCATTCTTTGTAGCAGGTCTGACAGCCGAAAATAAGAAAATCAATTCTTCACATGTTATAGAACAGTTAACTGACTGGGGCTTTGACTCTAATTTAGTCTTTGGGCTGCACTTCAAGCAAAGAGCTTTTTGTAAGACATCATCTATTAAAATTTATCCATAGTGCTAACTTTGGTGGTAGTGTTATTGTGGGCAGATTAAAGATTCAGGCTTTCATACCCAGTGTCCTTTTACTCACTGCGTACTGAAACACACCCCTGCAGTAGCTGGGGCTTTCCTGCTTCATCCTCATTAGCAATGTTTACTGCTTCTCTCTTCATTAATATTGATCCTCTCCCCAACTACCAGCAACAACAAGACAGACACTAATTTGAAACATTTGGTACCATTAAACTGTTTGGATTTCTGGTTTCAGGGATGTTGGAAGGCAGAGAAGATGGTTCAGAGATGAGAAGAGGAGTTAAACTTTAGTGCTATAGGATTGTCTTGATGAATGATGACACTCTAGGTTGAGTGAGTATGGCAAACTGCAAAACATGGCTCTAGATTCCTTTCCTCCCTCTTCTCATCTGGAGGAGGAGTCTATTTCTCCACCTCCATGAATCTGGGCTGCCTGAGTCTGTCACTGGTTTTGACCAACAGAATATGGCAGAAATGGTGCTGTGTAACTTCAGAGACCAGAGCTAAAGAGATCTACATCTTCTAATTTCACTCCCTGTGGAAGCTAACTGCCATGTAAGATGTCAGTCCGCCATGCTATGAGGAAATCCAAGCTAGCTACATGGAGAAAGAGAGGCTACACAGAGATGCACTGAGACCCTAGACATGGGAGTGAAGCATTCTTGGATCTTCCAGCCCGTCTCAGCTGCCAGCTGGATGTAGCCACATGGTAGCCATCTTGGACGTTCCAACCCCAGCTGACGCCATATGGAACAGAAGAACTGTCCTACTGAGCACTACCCAAATTTCTGGCCCACAGAAGTGTGAGCAAATAAAATGATTGCAGTTTAAAAAAATTAAATTTTGGCGTAGTTTTTAATATAGCAATAGATAACTGAAACAGTGAAGGAGAGACACCATAATTGCAACCCTTTAGATTGCTGAGTAATAATCTTGGAAAGAACTGGGACAAAAAATGTGATATGAGGGGATGGTTATTTGTTTAAAGAGAAGTTCTATAAAGATACATGCTATAAGCACACAAAAGGCGTGCAATAACTGTTTTGGATTTTCCACATCCACAAATCATGGATATTTATTATAGCAGAAGAACAGCAGAAGCTTGGGAAGAAGAGAAGAATTATATGGGGCAATAGCATCATGAGAAAGTCTTGAGCCCATGGTTAATTCCAGGGAAAGAAACAAAAGGAAAGATCACCATGGCGTTGTTTATTATAATAATTTACACAACAGAACTTTTCCTTTCCTTTAGAACAGCCTTTGAAACAAATATCTAAAAGTTCAGACTTTGGGTTCATGATACAGTATCTTTGAAACCAGTGAGAATTACTTGCCTTAAGAGTCTTAAAAAGAGGCCACGGCTGAATACTGTTGCTGTGAACTTGAGTGTACTATCTGCACTGGCCTTGCCTTCTTAAGAATTCCTGCTGTCCTTAATTTCAAACTGCCCTGTAAACTTGCATGCCTGGCTACAGCAAATATTTCCCAATCCCCATATACTCGCACTCTAACCTGGTGCTTTGAAGGCATCTCCTTAGCATCTGTCATGGTTTTTTTTCTCCTGGTTCAGGTTTAGCTACTCAGTTTCAACACTGATATCATAAATAAACCACCCTGATACACCACCCTTAGTATAAATGGTGGCCCCTCTAAGGTTCATTATATCTTTCCGCTGAACCTGAAAACCAAGAATTAATTACAAAAACAAACTTTTGACAGCCAAAACGATCAATTCCTTTTAGAGCATCTGGAGTGATGCTCCAATACAAAGTAGACTATATTGATTAATAGCTCATTAGCTAGTGGAGAACCTGGCACATAGCAAGTGCTCAAGAAATGATTGTGAATAAATATTAACAAGTCAACCCATAATTATCAGCTGCTTCCTGCCTGTTGCAGGTAGGAGCCTTACCTAATATGGAAAAGGCACATTTGCTAACTTCTAAAGACATAGTTGAGACTAGCAAGGCAGTTTTATATATGCACCAGCTGTATCTGAGAGCTAGAAAGATTAGTGAATCTAATCCATTATCCTGAATCCCTGAATTTCTTTGATTGCAACCAAGTACCAGACTCTACCATCCAAATAACATTTTGGAGGTAGAACTTTGGACTGAGTCAGAAGATTTGGATTTTGGTCATTTAGGCTCTGTCGCTTAGTGGGTAACTTGGGGCAAATCATTTCACTTTTTTTTTTTTTTTTTTGAGGAAGATTAGCCCTGAGCTAACATCTACTGCCAATCCTCCTCTTTTTGCTGAGGAAGACTGGCCCTGAGCTAACATCCGTGTCCATCTTCCTCTACTTTGCATGTGGGACGTCTACCACAGCATTGCTTGCCAAGCAGTGCTGTGTCCGTGCCCAGGAACAGCACTGGCAAACTCCGGGCCACCGAAGTGGAATGTGTGCACTTAACTGCTGCTCCACTGGGCTAGCCCACTTCACATCTTTAAACACCAATTTTCTTACTTAGAAAAATTAGTTAGTCTCTAGCCCTCCTGCCTAACATTGGTTTTCTGAGGATCAACTTACTTGATGAATATTAAAGCAGTTAGCCAAAGCTTAGGTTAATCCCATGCCCAACCCTCTCACCATCTTGCTGCCCCCAAAACAGCTGAAACTTATTTAAATATTTTTGTATTGTAACTGTAACTCAAAACATTATATTTTTAAAAACCTTAAAGACAGTCATCTAGGAGCTTCTAAAGTATATAACTAATCATATCAAACTTTATTTTGTCTCTAGTCCAGATACACCTTCTGCATAAACATCTATTCCATGGCATCTTTACGTATGACCCAAATGTTTCTCAACAATAGAAAACAAAAGTATATCCTTGGGTTTTGTAAATGATGCAGCACAATGTCTACGGAAGCAGAATCTGTACCAGGAAGTCGTCTTTTTTTGGGAATAGAAGATGATGAAGAAGAAGAAGGGAATTGAAGGAGAATGGAAAAAAGGAGGAAGGAAAGAGAACAGGCACCTTATTTATCAAAGATAAAGGTCCAGAGGGTAGGACTCTGGAAATCTGACAGTTTTGACCAAAACTCAAAACCTAGGAATGAAAAATATGAATGCTAAAACCACAAGTGCTCTGTTGGCCTTCTTTTCGCTGGGTGGAAGAGCGCAAATAACTGACCCACCATAACGATCCAAAAAGGCCAACAGCATCGGCGTGACAGGTCCTACTTTGCACTAAGACTTGCAGTTTCCACTCTAGGGAAGCTCCAGTCAGAGGAGCAACATTCCAGTGGGTGGGTCTGATGTCAGGGAGGTGGATTCCATCTGACTTACAGCTGCACCAAAGGCTGACTTTGGCAGCAATTCCTGGGCTATAATTTTATAAACATTCTTTTCTTTCCAGACTTCCAATGTGAATTTAGACCTCAGCACAGATCCGTCTCACATCTTTATTTTGTGTCATCACATTCTAATCCGATGACAAACAGTTGGTCTGAGATTTCAGTATGTTACTATATTAGTGCAATTTATGTCCCATGTGGAAGTTGATGATGTGTAAAGTCTATATTGTGGACTAGCCTGGATTCTAATCCAGGACCTAAAAGGATAGTGTTGCTTTGCTGGATCACAATGGCGCTTTATTATGCAATCAAATGGTTGGTTTGTGGTGCTGGCTTGCCAGTAGACATTGGCAGGAATATTAATTACATTTCCCCAAAGCTCTGCAATTCACCTTTGAACAATCACCATTATAATTTAGCATCTAATTGTACTATTTCTGCTCAATATTGTTTCTAGAAATATTATTAAAACTTTTATGTTTTTAAACAAGCAAGATATATAGAATCTGTGGATCCAGCTGAGGAAGGGAGAAGATAACTACCTAGATGACTCATAGGTCACATGAGTAGACAGTGGCTTGATTCTCCCTGCTTAGTAAGAGATGTAGCGCTAGATGGCAAACCAATGAGCCAAGTGCCTTCTCATCCCAAGTCTCCTTTAGTTGTTTTTTGAAAAGAAATTTCCACAACTTGAAAGCAATGTGGTCTCTTGGTACATCCCAGAAGAAGTAGACCTGAAATAGATGAGCTCAAGAAGAATAGAAAGTAAATCAATTTCCACTTTCACAAGCCCGAGTCTGCTCATTTTCAGAGAGGACAACTCATGCAGAAAATAGTGCCAAATTACTCATGGTTTAATGACAATTTCACAGAAAAGACTACTGATCTCCCAAGTTGTTGTGCTCAGGACTATGTTGGGATAGAGGTGCTTTAGACCTGGATTGGGGCATCAGGGCAAAGACTTAATGCCTCAGGGCCCAAAGTCTCACTCCTTCTCCCTGGCGTGGCGTGTTGTTGTAAACAAGGTGCTCTTCCCTGGGCAGCTGCCCAGCTTCTCTGCAGCGCACCATGGGTTTTGTTGTGTTTCCTGTGGCTGGCCTTTTATCCTTGCTGAGATAAGAGAGATCAGACAATGTCATGTAGTATTACATGGAGTAAATTCTTGGCAAACTCAACTATTTGCACGGTAGCCTCTGGTTTACAGCATCTCATTGTTTTTGCTAGGTCAACAGCTATTTTTCAGGCCACGTTCCTTTTTGGAGGGATGAGTATACAGAGTTGGAGAGGGGCTGTTTACCAACTTTGTTGGACTATTTTAAGACTTTTGAAAGGAAGAAGAGTGGATGATTTAGCCTTTAGTCATGAGACACGAACTCAGTCTTCTCATAATATTTAAGAGGCAGATGTTGACTTACTGAGCAATTCTTTTCCTTTTTGTTTAAGATATGAAGTCAGTGGAATATCATCAGAAGAGGTATAGAATAATAGTACATTTTCTACAAGTGTATATCAACTTTCCTATCTGATTGGGCTTGCCTTCATAAAGATTTTTTATTTCCTCCACTAGAAGGAAGTTGGTTTGTAAAGCTTCAGAGCAGCACGCTCTGAAAGAAATACAACATGAGACACATGGATAATTTAAAATTTTCTAGTACACATGTTAAGAAATGAAGAGACAGTGAAAATAATTTTAATAATGTACTTTATTTAACCTAATATATTCAAAATATTATTTCAACATGTAATCTTACAAAAAATTACTGAGATATTCTACATTTTTTTTGTACTATGTCTTAGAAATCCAGTGCGTATAATGCATCTCAATTTGGCCTAGCCACATTTCAAGTACTCAATAGCCACGTGTGGCTAGTTGCTACCATATTAGACAGCATGGATCTAGACCAAGCATGATTACCTGAAATGTTTTCAAAGTGTGTTTGTAATACCAATGAGCATCTCTAAAATTTTGGAGTATTTAGCAACAGTCTAGCCTATCGATGCCTTATGTTTTATCTGGACACTTTCCATTTGTAAAGGCTCAAAATAAGTGTGTATGAAGCTGGTTGCCTGCAGGATTTCTTCTTACTCAGGTTTTTAATGACAAGGATGCCAGTAACCCATAGTGAAACCATAAATATTAGACCATTATTCCACCTTTTGGTGACTGTGTATCAAAGAAGAAAAAAAATTACAATTGCAAAACACGTGTTTTATTATTTCAGTCAAATTCATACTATTTTTAAACTAAGAAAAATCACATGATAAGTCAACTCTTGATCAAAATTCAGGCTGTTAGATGTCCCTTGGCTTAGGAAAAATTCTAGAGGCAGAAAAGTAAGGGGATGCTGGTGGGGTCTTGAGGTAGAACAGTTCCTGTGTGCATGGAAGTAAGTGCTCATCAAAGCTGCAGCTGAAATCTGAGGGGAGCCCACCCCACTCAGGGCCAGTTATACTCCACATTAAATCCACTCTGTCCCCAACTCTTCAGAAAGACCTAAAACGGATATCTCTAGTCCTCTCTGCTACTGCTGCTACCAGGCTAACGAATCGTACTCGTTACCTTCCTCTTCCTCTGCTCATTCTAGGTCTTCTTTAGTCTCAGCCAAGTGGTTAGATGGCTTGTTGGAGGCCCCATATCTTCCTTTCCGAGGGGTCTGTCTCTCGATTGCCTTACTTTTGTCAGGCTGTGGTTGCTACAATCGCCCTTTCACTGTTCTCCCAGTCATGACAGCACCAAGAGATGCCCCGTGAGTCTCCCAAGCTCCATACACACTCCTCACTGCCCACATTATGAAGCAGCAACCCCAGTTCCTCATAATGAGTCTGATTAATTACTTTGCCATTATGGTAACCCCTTTTCATTGCCTGCAGGGTCACCAGCATGAGGAGCCCAACGTGACCAGGCAGTTATCATAGCCTCACATTTAGAGAACTCCCTACTGTGTCCCCACATGAAAATATTCCTCACACTCCCATGTCACCCCATGGCTTTGACCTTGTCAGGGTGATCAGGAAGGCTTCTCTGAGGAGATGATAATTGAGCTGCCATTTGGAAGACATTTAGAAGTTAACTATAAGAAGAGGAGCCAGCCCTGGTGGTCTAGGGGATAAGATTCAGTGCTCCCACCTGTATGGCCCTACTACATTTCCCAGTTGGGGAACCACACTACCCTTCTGTTGGTTGTCATACTGTGGCGGCTGCGTGTTGCTGTGATGCTGAAAGTTATGCCACTGATGTTTCAAATACCAATAGAGTCACCCATAGTGAACAGGTTTCAGTAGAGCTTCCAGACTAGACAGACTAGGAAGAAGGACCTGGCCACCAACTTCTGAAAATCTGGCCACAAAAATCCTATGAATAGCAGTGGAGCATTGTCTGATGTAGCACCAGAAGGTGAGAGGATTGCATAGAAAGACCGGGCAGGGTTCTGCTCTGCTGTACACAGGGTCGCTAGGAGTTGGAATCGATCTGATGGCACTAACAAAGGTGAAGAGGAGTGGGAACAATGGTCCAGGCAGAGGGAAAAGCATGTGCGAGTATTGCAGGGTCAAGGAAATGAAGGAAGGTCTCCCGATTTTGGGTAGAATTTGGGGGCATGTGGTGTGAGGAAAGGATGGAGAGAGAGGAGACAGACCATGCAAAGGCTCTGGAGGTCAAATGGAGGAGTTTTTGTTTCATCTTCAGTGGAATGGGAAGCAACTGAAGCACAGTGTGTACAAGAGCTTGGGTGTGTGAAGAGGCGGGGCCGAGATAGGGAGAGAATCAATTTTGTAAATCAACTTCACAGGGCCCACCCTGGTTCTATATGGAGAAGACATCAGAAGAGGCCAGAGAGGGAATACAAGTATATCGGGTTAGGAGGCCTCTGAGTGTCCAGCTGGGAGCTGAGGGCAGCTTGGCCCAAAGGAAGCTCTCAATAAATTGTGGTTGCTGCAGTCGGTACTATTGCTGTTTCCTAAGGTAGAGGACAGGCTTGTGTTGGTTGGAAAGCATAAGCTTCTTTTGTATTTATGTGGCATCTTTGCTCTCTCAGGAGCAAATGTGCCCCTGTGAAGGCACAGACTTGGGAGTAGGATAAGCAGAGGCACAGCATATGCATGTCAGCACTGCTCAGATGGCGCCTATGCTCATTTTTAGAGTCTATAACATGCACCCAAAGCACTGCTTTATTAATCTGGTGCTGCCTACAGCTGAGTGGCCAAATCCACAGCAGAGAATTGGATGAAGGTGATGGAGTGACGTGGGTAAATACAGGAGTGAAAGGGGAGAGTTAGCATGAAGGTTCTCCTCTTTAATCTCTAGTCCCTTTCTTTTCTAGAGGTCTCAGGGATTAAAATAGCTGCCTCTTTTTGGACCTTTTACTTAGAGTACAGAAGGTGAGTCACTGGGCACACCAGGCTATTTCTGGGTCATGAGATCCACTCTGACCAGAGCACGATCCTCCTAGTCACCTCTTTTCCTTCACTAATGTACTCTCTTTTTAGAACCCAAATCAGCTCATGAATCATTTCCTCCAGTCTTCTCTGACCAGCCTACCCCCCCCCCCCCACCCCAGGCTGGGTTTCTACCTCCTCTGTGTTCCCAGAGTCCTCTCTGCTTTCCTCCTTCTTCACTGTCTCTCCACTCTGGACTCTCTCTGATCATATGTCACTCTCCTTGAGTTGTGAAGGCTTTGGCAACAGGTGATGGCGTCTCATTCATTTTTGCATCCTTAGCACCTAGCATGGTGCCAGAAACTCAATTATAGACACAGACGAATGATCGAAAGAGAAATGGATAAAGGTGAATATCATCTGCAAAATGTGGTGAGTACACATGGGGCTTTCAATCCCCTCTCTGCTCCTTCCTACCTCAGGTGTCCCCAACATGTCACTTAACTTCAGGGAACCTCAGTTTCTTTGTCTGTAATTGGAGATGATTCTAGTTCTTTCCTCATAGGGTTGGTGCGAAGATGAAATGAAATAATGCCCTCTTAGCACAAGGCCTGGCACGTGGTAAGCCTGGAAGAATGTTAGCCAAGGCTATTATAATAGATTAATTTACATTAATGCAATTCTATGTTTTAAATAGTCTTAGGTTTTTTATCTATGAATCTTTCCAGTACAAGGATCATTCACATGCATAGATTTCTCAAATTATTCTGCATATTTATTCTTGAAATTTGGCAGATAAATATAAAGCTGAGTATATCTTAGAATAGGATCTTCATTTTGCCCCAATTGATTTTATCTTTTTGATTCAGGAAAAAAATATAGTACACTTCTTTATCCTTTGAAATTAATCAAGGGGCCGGCCCAGTCGCATAGTAGTTCAGTTCGCCCGTTCCGCTTCCGTGGCCCGGGGTTCACAGGCCCGGATCCTGGGTGGTGACCTAGTAGTACTGCTTGTCAAGTCATGCTGTGGTGACGTCCCACATAATATAGAGGGAGATTGGCACAGATGTTAGCTCAGGGCAAACTTTCCTCACCAAAAAAAAAAGAGAGAGAAAGAAATTAACCGAAATTGCACTTGTTCAATTTATTCAATTCTGAGTCATTCTCAGAAGCATTATCTCAACTGGGAGATATAAAATCAGTATAACTTTACATCCTTCCGCTTTATCTCGATGTGCCTAAACTTAGCAACTCAGGGGAGCCATGTTCCTGCCAGTTGGGGAAAACGACCACTAGTTTAGCTCCTGGCAAATACAGACATCTCTTTCAGGAAGAATTGAAATTGGGTAAAATAAATCAGTTACCCACAATGACATTTACGGATATTGTTAGCTTTTCTGAAATGTGGTCCATTTAGGGTTCAGACTAAAGGCAGCATATTGTACTAGAGAGAGCATGAGATTAGGAATCTGGAATTCCAGTTTAATCCTTACTATCTGTGTGACCTTACACAAGTCACTTAATCTTCCATTATATTCGACTGAAATGAGGCTAAAATAATCCCCTTTCTGCTATGAATATGGCTGGAGATTTTATTATTATTGTGAGGATGTTACATACATCACCCACTTCTCTCCCTGAAAGACAGGTTTTCTAAGATTCAAATATATGAATATATTAAAGGCCACAGAACTGGTGATGTCGGCAGTGATGAGACCTACTTATCTCATACTTGCTGTAAAATCAACATTGATATATCTATAGTTCTCTAATCTAACCAGGAATATATGAGAGAGAAAAAATGTAAGCAGTTTATCAAAGGACAAATATTTTTCAAACATTCCTGATTCTTCAACACCAAAAATTTATTAAAATGGAACAAACTTTTCTTTCCTTGCAGACTATAAATAATTCTCCTTTGAAGTGAGTTTGCTGAGTTAGGAATCCCACTTCTTGCCTAAGGAAAAAAAATTCTTTCATAGTACAATAACATTTTCACCTTTTTTAGTTCTTCCAACATAGTTCATATTTTCATCTCACTTTGTGATCTGAGAAGCAATTATCGTGTTACTCAGGGGATCAGCTCTTCGGGAACTTATCTCAAAGTCTCCCTCTCTCCTGGGGGACATGCCTTTGTTATTCTCAGAAGCTCTGTCTCTGAGCTTTCTTCTCTTGGCCAAGGGTATAAATCAAGAAGCCAGTTCAATTTGGAATTTAGGCCTTAGCCTTAGTTGCTGTAAGAAACAGCCTGGATTATTTATAACCATGAGTGTCCAGGTTTTCATCACCACAGACGGTTGGGTGTTTGAGAGCATTCACCTTTAAGATATCCAGAATACAAGCTGTTGATCCTCTGTGGATTGTAAATTTCTAGAGTTGGGCTTCTTGGTTCTTGTCGGCGAGGCAAGTTTTATGATCACCATTACATTAGCTCCTCTGAAATGCTGGGAAGCTGGGAGCCTCCTTCCTATTAGGAAGCCTTGCCTTGACTTTCATACCAATAAAGTTGTTCTTACACTAGAGTTCATCCTAATAAGCATCTTGAGAATTGCACCTGAACTAAGAAATATTTCTCCCTCTGTCTGCCCTAAGCCTCCGAATCTCAAGCAGCCTACATGCTTTGAATCTAAGACAAGGCTTACAGTCTAACAGCTTTTTTATCACCTTCCATCAAGCAGAAAAGCCTCCAGGTGGATTAGGCTGAGTGTGTAAGAAGCTTACAAGGTAGCAGATGTCAAGCCTCAGTAAAGGTCATTCTATTAGGGCTATTCTCTTTCTAGGCACAGATTTCCTTCTGGACTAGTGTGGACCTGGGAAGGAGGATTGGTATGCTGCCACAGACCTTTGGAATGCTTAAGAGGAAGGGTTATGCATGACAGATGTGCACACGGTTTAAGGATCTAAGCTTCAAAGGGACAGCATGTAAAAGGACAATGGAATACAAATGGGAAAATGTTACTTGAGAAATCTTTCCAAGTAAGACACACCAAGGATTACTGGAATGTGATGATGCTGTGGTTTCGGGATAAAGAATCTTTCTCTGATACAGAAATACACATTTTTTTCAACAGAAAAAGCAGTTGGAAGTCCACATATGGTTCTGTCTGAGAAAGATAGATATAGAAAGTTCTCTACCATCTGACCAGAGTTAAAGCATAAAGCTCTTACCTAGTTGAATGTAGCACAATAAGTTGTTGAAGGGATGCAAATAAATGTGCTAGAACAGGAAAAAAATTGGCTGTAATCAACTCTTCCTAAGAGCCAAGCTCCACATTATGGTGGCAAGCTGCACAATGGTAGAATTGTCTTAGGGATATAAAAACTCCACCTAGAACGTTGGCTTAATGCTCTGGCTCAGTTGAGTCAAGTGACTTTGGCCAAGTCATGGCTGTTGGTGTGTCACTCACTGGTGGGGGCAATTGGAGTGATATGATTAATCCTGCCATTTACCGTCAAAATGACTCTCCTGTCATAAGTACAAGTGCCAGGATCACACCGATGGGTGGGGGGAAATCAGGCTGCATTTATCCAGTTGCTTTAGTCGGTCAGTATCCAAATGCATAGCACTCCATTCTCCTGGTCCCAGCTTTTCCAAGAAGTCTGGCCCTCTGGCAGACGACCTAAATTAATGTCAAGTACAAATGGGTTCTCCATTAAAGCATTTGACTAATTCATTGCCTAGATCTTAACATTTGTGGCCAAATTTCCAGCCTTCCTGCTGAATAACTTCTTGTTGGAAAATGTCAAAAGAGCCTTCTGAGTCAAACTATTTCCTCCCACACACCTGAGTCATGGGTCAAGGGTTTTACCAATTTCCTTTTTCCTAGGCTCTTCTCTAAAAAGAGTTTAATGCCAAATGGTGGGAAGTAGGGATGTGATCAGGAACTCATTTGTATTTTTTTTTAATGTTGGATACAATCTTATTGCCGCGGATTTCCATTCACCATCTCTGAATAGAAATCTGGTATTTCTGAGGAAGTAGTGGCGTAGGAGAATGTCTTTACATGGCAATACAAAACCTGTCGCAATCTGCTGAGCCCTTGGAGTGTCTTGCTTAAAAGGGTTCTTGTCACTGGGAGTACTCACTGGAGCCAAGCCAGTTCCCCGGGGAAGGCTGGTGTCTGCTACTTGCAGAGCTGGTTGTCAGGTTGGTCCTGTGTGTTTGTAATTAACTACGATGTCTGGATGTTGATAGAGTGAGTCTGGCCAATGGTTCCCCTCCAAAGAGGGGTTTCCTGGCTAGCTCTCCTGTGTCAGAAATGCCAAGTTGGGAGTTGCCTGGAGACTCCAGAGATGCAGATTCATTTGGCTGAGTTCCAGTTGTGAAGCCAAGTGCTGAGAAAGCAGATCAGAGACCTAACCTGAATTATAATCAGTGGGCTTCTCCAACCATTTGGCTCCTCTGCTTTCCGATGTTATGTTTAATGTTTTAAAGCATATTTAGTAAACATGTCACTAGCAATTGCCAGTCCTCAGTCTCTCCTCACTCTTCTCTTAATGGTTTTCCTTTTCCCTTTAGGTTAGTGTGGTAGGTTGGTTTTGCAATGTGTGTGTAAGTGTCTGTGTATGAGTTGTGTTTGCTCATGTGTATGCATGTGTCGTTCAGGCTATGCAGACTCAGAGATTTGTTTTTACCAGCTCAGTAGCTTGTTTATAGCATCCACTACTTATGAACCAGGTAAATAATCTGAATTCCTCACTTTTTTCACCAAATTTGGCCAGTTCTCCTCTCCTGAGAAAGCTGAGCTTAGGGTACATATCAATTACCACCTTATTTTGAATTTATAGACTCATGCAAGCTGAACTCTTTTTTCCTGAATTGAGTTCAAAGAACAATATTCCTCTGTGTTTTGATCTATGTAGAATATAGACACACTTGCCAACTGGGAAGTGAATAGTTTCCAAAGTCCATTTTGTTAATTATTCTTTCTCATTAATTATCCGAATGGGATTAAGTTAGGATCCTTGGTCTTTGCAGTCCCTGCTTCTATCTTTCTCATTATCTCTGCTATTCCTCCCTACATGTATATTTGACTCCAGTCATTTTCCATCTTCTTATAGATCTCTGAATGTATCATGTTGCTTCATGCCTCCTTGCCTTCATATATTGTAATAGTTCTCTAAGGATGCTGTAGGAAATTACCACACATTTAGTGGCTTAAACAGCTGAAATTGACTCGCACAGTTTTGGAGGCCAGAAGTCCAAAACCAAGGGTCAGCAGGTTCATGCTCCCTCTTGAGGCTCCAGAGGAAACTCTGTTCCATGCCTCCTCCAGTTTATGGTGGCTGTCTGCGTTCCTTGGCTGGTGGCCACATCACTCCCATCTCTGCCTTCTCTTCTTCTGTCAGTGTCAAATCTCCCTCTGCCTTTCTCCTATAAGGACAGTTGTGATTACATTCAGTGCCCACGCAGATAATCCAGGATAATCTCCCCATCTCAAGAACTTTAATTTAATCACATCTGAAAAACTCTTTTTCCATATAAGATAACATTTACAGGTTCTAGGGGTTAAGACCTGGATCTCTTTTGGGGAGCCTATATTCACTCTACCACACACATACCTGGGATACTTTTCCACCCTTTGTCACCTAGTTACAGCTTCTCAGACCATCTCTAATAAAGGATCTTTTTAAAAAAAAAAACAATAAATTTCAATTTGTTGCAGACCAATACTTTTTCAAAATCTCATGCTTGGACTTCACAGCAATACCAAATTGCTATAAAAGCTCCCAAACTCTTAATTTTATCTCATACTAGACCAGTAACACACAGTTTGAAGACTCCCACTAGTTGACAGGCCATACTTTAAGTAGCACTGGTCTAAAAGACTCCTGCTCATTCGAGTACTGCCTTTCCCAGGAATCTTTTCTGGTTTAATGTCGGACATGAGTTTAATGGTCCTGCCGTATGCTCCTGTATCCTTCCGAGGATACCTTCTTCTGTTCATTAGAACATAGTTCCTCATTATTTGAATCCTCTTGATCCGTTAGCCTTGAGCTCCTTAAAGGTAAGAATCATGCTTTGGTGGACTTTGAGCCAAGCATAGATACTGAGGCATAGTAGGTGTTCAATAGATATTTGTGGCATGAATGAGTGAGATAGATGTGGAGTCTGGAGATTGGATCCAAAATGAACAGAAAAGGACTTCTTTGGAGAAAATGACAAGACAGGATGATGCTAACAAAACTGAAGGGAGTCTAGAATGGTGTGATAGATTGCAAAAATGGTCACAAATTCTGCCCATCAGGAAGGGAAATCTATTTCCTTACCCTTTAAATCTGGGCTGGCCCAGTGGCAGAAATTATACATGAGATCTCAACTAACATTCAGAGTTTTCACAGCGTCTGTTACCTTCTGCCACCATAGGAACAAGGCTGACTTAGCCTCTGGAGAATGAGAGACCTTGCAAAGAGAGGTACCAGGCATCCATTTGAGACCCCCAGATATGTATGTAAGTCCATTCAAGAACAGGCAAGCCCAGATTAGTCCAGAAGAACCCCAGTCTGGGCCCAGCACAAATTGGTAATACACAAAATTGTGAACTAAACAAAATGGTTATTTTAAGCCATTAAGGATGGTGGTTTGTTACATAGCAAAAGGTAACTGATCCAGAGAGACATCAAAAACAGGGATGAAAGTTACTGAACAGTTGTCCTCTGACTGCACCCAGGGCAGAATGGAGATGGATTCAGATTGTGACAAGGAGAATTAGGATTAGAGATTAGAAAGTACTTTTCCTTGCAGACTGTGAGACATTAGAAAACTAACAGCCAGCAAGAGAGTTTATCACAAATATAATTTGGGTCTCTGGCTGTAAAGCAGAAGGACACTAACTTATCTATGTGGAGCTTAAACCCAAGACCTGTTGTCTTTAAAGATTTTATTTTTTTCCTTTTTCTCCCCAAAGCCCCCCGGTACATAGTTGTATATTCTTTGTTGTGGGTCCTTCTAGTTGTGGGAGACCTGTTGTCTTTAGAAACAGAGTCAACAGGCCACAGTTGATGATCGTGCAGTTCAGCCCATCTTCATAAAACTGACAATGAGTTTTACTGAAATTTGCAAACAATACTAAAAAGGAAAGAGAAAAGCAGCTGAGAAATACAGCTTTCCACTTTGATAACTCCAATTGAACTTGTGCTTCTCCCTCCTCATGACTCATTGGTCACCCTCTTACTCATCCCTTCCACAAATATGTACTCTGCACCTCCCATGTGCTGGGTGCAGGGCTGGGCACCAGATATTCAGTGGTGAGTAGAACAACACAGACCTCACAGATCTTACAGTCTTGCAGGAAAGACATCTCAACACGCAACTATGAAGCTTTGAAGTTTAGGCCTTTTTGCTTTTTTTAGACACATCAGGCATACTTTTCTGCCTTTGTGTATAAGCAGCCTCCATCAAGCTCTTGGCGTCTGTTCCTTTCAGAATGACACTTAGACTGCTTCATGACTAGTCTGGAATCAGCCATTTGAAATCATGCATCGCTAAGTTACTGATGTGGATCATGACTGAATCAGGGAGAGTGGAGTCAGAAGGTGTGAAAAGAGAAGTAACACATCTAGTGGAGGCTTTTCTGGGCTTACAGGTGAGCTTATCTGTGCCAGGCTACGGTGTACATTTTTAACTTCCACTATAAAACATCTGAGGCCTGGAGATCACAAATCAGATATATTGCATCCAACGTTAAAAACATCTCGTAATTTACCACAGTAAATCAATCCATGTTTTCCTAGAAATATTGGAACTAAAACAAGAGTTGAGTGAAAACAGAAAAATCTCTGGAGGTTTAGTTGGCTTAAAGGTACTTCTTGAAATATTGAATCCCAGGGGCTAGACCACTGTATTAGAGAGATCCTTGAAAGGTGTTTTTCCAAGTGATGGAAAAATGGTTTCCAGAAAGTTGTTTATTACTTGCTGGAAGGAACCAGTTAGTCAGATCACAGGAAGTCAGCTCTCAATTATCTGGAGGCCACTTATTCCAAACCTGTGCCTCTTTGATCCTTGTGTCTGTTTCACCACCCCTTAGAACTGCCATCCAAAGGATTGCTGAGGGAGGCAGAGGACACGTAACTCAAATCAGCTATAATTTAACAATATATTAGCTCTGCTGGTTCTTTAAATAGCTTTGTGAGAGTGGTTTCATCTTTCTACCACGGCAGTCTTATATACCTGTGGATTTTATTTATTCTGCTATCTTTGTCCATATTTACAGTAGTGAGTAACCAATTAACTAGTAAGAATATCGTTTTCCATTTCTTCCATTATTTTTGCTTCTATATTTTAATTTTTAGCATTACCTTTTTTCCCCTCAAAAAAAGTTCTTTCTAGGTGAAGTAGAAAGGCCATAGGACTGGGTTTCAAGAAACAGACTTCTACTCTTGGCTCAGAGATCATCTAACCTCTAAACCTGGGTTGCCTTATCTAAAAAATAGACACAAAATAGGGCATTCCAGTCCTTGTGGTGGGGAGGAGGATGTGACACTAATAAACAGAAAACGGAGGTACTTACAGAAGTTAAAAGCACTGTGTAAATGTAACATGACATTTTAAATTTGAAACTCTTGATATTATACTCTTTGGAAACTACCCCTGAAGCAGCTCTCAGTTCTGACCCCGGTGCAAGGTGAGGTTGTAAAGGGCTGGCTGTGGGCCCTTTCGTCCCCTATTTGAAGGTGCAGCCCCTCACCGTGGAATGTCTTTCTTCTTGTTTTGGCATCAAGCCTCAGCAGCTCACCTTTCCAGGTTGGCAGTTGTCCACTTGCTGTCTCCTGAGAAACCCTGATTGGCCTAATTCACGGGCATGGCATTAAACTTGGAAATTAGAAGATTATTTCTTCTGTCACAATATTCAGTGTGCACAGAGCACATTTCAGGATTTGAAATCTCGATAACATTTCTTTAAATGTCACTGCTGTATCAATTCCAAAACCTTAGAGACACTTTCTTTAATATGAGGACACTGTGAAGAATTTGAGTCCTTGAATTACTTTAAAATCATTTTACTTGGATAAAGAAACCCCTATAGACATTATATCTTGCTCTCTTCTTTAAATTGCAAGGGAAAACACACCCACACATGCACACACAAACCCATGCATACACACCAGAAACAGGAAATGCTCCATTATTAAACACCAAAACTGATTGTGTCAATCTATTACATTAAATAAATAAATAAGTACGTCATATATTACTTAATGGTTCTAAGAGAAGTGCACTTTGCTGTTTGAAAACATAGAGAATGTTGACACAGGCCAGAAGCTCTCACTAGAGGCCTCACAGTATAAGGGAAAGGCTCTTGGACAAGGGCCAGGACATCTCTGCTACAACCTGCAAGTGACCATGGGAAACCACTTGACTCTCAGAACCTCGGTAAATGACAGGCTGAGCTCAGTAACATTCATGAGATTCCTTCCAAGTTTAGTATTGGATTTTGATACCAAGAGCAAGTCCAGCGTCCTACATTTTTTGTGTTTCTCCATGTTGTTTAGAGTCTAGGATAACTTCTTCCTTCTTCCCTCTTTTCCTCTCTCCATCCTTCCTTGTCTTCCTTCCATAACAATATTTCTTGCGTGTCTATGATGTGCCTAGCACCTTGCTAGGACTGACAATATAGCAGTGACAAAGACAGATGAAATCCCTGCCCTGTGCAGCTTGTATCAGTGAACCCAGAGAATAAATGATGAGTTCAGTAAAAGTCTAAAGATTTTGTGAGTCTCTGCCAGGGTGGTTCCTGCCGTCTTGGATAGCTGAAGGTGATAGACTGTTTTAGGAAAAGCCAAGGTACGTCCCTCCCTGGTCATTTAGGCAAGATTTTAACTTCTAATTTGTGTCATCTGACAAGAGAAAGTTTAGATTTAGAAGCTGGAACCTGGAAGGCAAAGAGTAGAGCATGCATTGATGGGTACCTGTCACCCAACTCTTAGGTCCTGTGGTCTCTTCTCTGATCTCTATTTGAGGGGTAAATTGAGAGATCAGGTGTCTTGACTGGGTCACATAGCAATAGTAGCCACATTTCCTGTTTGTTAGAGGGGAGCATTGACTGTCCCTTCCCTTTCCCCCAACTATAGGGCTCTGTGTGGTTACAGATGATGAACCAGACAGACTGCTTATATTTTAATTAGCTGCAAAGTACGAAAAGTTCCTCCTGAAGGGACCCTTTGTCTTCTTTGTTGATATTCAAAAGAGGGTGAAGATAAGATGGTTCTAGACACAATCTGGAGAAATCTCCGGAAAAATTGATCTGAAACTTGTGATAATCTTCTGCCAAATGAAACTGACTCATATTCTTTGATGCAGATGCCATCCAGCACGTTCAGGAATCATTACAGTAACTCTATTTATCCCCGTGAGAGGGGTCTGCATTCTACAGCTTCATGTGTCACAGGAAGGAAGGGGTCATCATAAATATCAAATGGAGGTTTATGTCCCTTGTTTCATAATCCAGCCAGATGTGCTAATGAAGCAAGGCCTTCTATGAGGGTTAAATAAGTTAGCGGGTGTAAACAGCCTAGCACAATACATGGCACAAAATGAGCATGTAGTGAAGTAGAAATTGATAAATACATAGATTGCAGATACATTCCTGGGTCATTTGATATCACCAAAAATGCTTAAGTGATTGAGCATGCTGGAAATAAGCATAGTTAGGCTTTATTTTACTTACTTGATTTTTTTTTTTAGTGGAAACAACATATTTATTTCATTTTATGATACTAGTCAGGTACTCACATCTCTGCTTGTTATGGGACCAGAAATTCATTACTGGAGTTTCAATTGTTAGAGAATGGGTATTTCCCAGTTTTCAAAATTCTTTCTGGGATTCTTTGGGAGAGGGAAAACTTGAACTTCTTTAGATTCATGCCTAACGAGATAGTTAGGAAGAACAAACCAAATAATTTCTGAAAATAGCCTTTGAATACAATTGTGACCCAAGACAGAAAATAGAAGCTGTTATCTATTGAGAGACTGCCATGAATTAGAGCAATATTAGGCATTCTCAGCTGATCTTTCACTTGTCATATAGCATCCCTACAGGGAAATGTAGTTATTTTTATTTTAATAAATGTAGGTATTATGGCTCAGCGGGCTTAAGTCCTAATCTGGATTAGGTGCTAGAAATTAGGATCAGGTTTGCCTAATGTCAAAGTCCCTTCTCTTTCTCATCCTGCCAAAGGTAGAGGGACGAGTGGAGAATAAGAAAAGGGGTTAGGCTGGAGTGGGAAGGCTTGTAAGGCCTTTTGCATAGGACAAGTCTTGGGATAAAAACAGATGAACAAATAGGAAAAAATACTTAGTCTATTTGGGCTCCCATAACAAAATACCCCAACTGAGTGGCTTAAGCAATGCACATTTATTTTCTCACAGTTCTGGAGGCTGGAGGTCTGAGATCAAGATGCCAGCATGATCAGTTTCTGGTGAGGCTTCTTTTTCTAACTTGTAGGTGGTCACCATCTATCTGCATGCTCATATGACCTGTGTGCAAGTGGGGGACAGGAGAGAGAGAGCAAGAGAGAGGAAGTGTGCAAGCTCTCTGGTGTCTCTCCTTATAAGGACACTAGTCCCATCAGATCAGGACCCCATCCTTATGAGCTCATTTAACTTTGATTACTTCCTTATAGGCCAAACATAGTCACGTTAGAAGTTAGGGCTTCAGTATATGAATTTTGGGGGTTACAATTCAGTCCGCAGCAATACTTTTCTCTGAATTAATGCTTGTTTATGTCTACCTTATTTTTATATTACCAATGCTTAATATGGTCCCCATAATAAAACTCAATTACTTATTTTGGATGAAACAATAAATGAATGCATGAATAAAAGCAATCGCAGGTCTTTTCTTTCCAAGAGGCTATAAAAACTGAGGCCAAGGTATAGTAGGGCTATAAAAAGAACTTTCTACAGTTTAATTTTTAAAAAAAATTTCCCAAGAGTTTTCATTAAGTAGCTAATTAGACATTTTAGATATCTAGTTTTAATCTAGAACACGGTTTCTCGATAGGGTCACTGCTGACATTATGGGCCAGATAATTCTTTATTGTGGGGGCGGTATAGTGCGTTGTAAGGTGATTAGCAGCGTCCCTGGCCTCCACCCACTAGATGCTAGTAGCACCCGGCTGCCCCAATCATGAAAATAAAAATTGTCTCCGAACATTGCCAAGGTCCCCAGGCAGGGGTGGGGAGTGGCAAATTCATTTGAGAACCACTGACCTAGATTCAGATTCTAGACCATAGAGTATTATGGGTCTTAGAAAGGCTTTCCAATTCCAAAACACAGAATCTGCTTTAACTTCATTGGATGCATGATCCCTTGAGCCTTCCCTGAGTTCTCAAGCTACAGTCCCTTTCTTGACTGCACTTAACCTCTAACCTTAGTGTGTGCCTCATGTATAGTTGCACAGGTGGCCTACCTTGTGCTCATCTCCCTTGACCACTTGTCCTTCTGCTGTTCCTCTACTGATAATTTCTAGTCCTGGGAAGTGTCCGCTCTCTGCTCCTGCTCCCAGGCAGGTAAAGGTCAACTGAATAAGCTACAAATATGGCATCTTAGATACCCTTCTTCCTGGTTCTGCTACAATGTATACTCTCTAATCTCAGCTAAGCAGTGACCTGCAGCTTACTTCTCAAATTTCTAGTGAATTCCCCACTCTCAGATCCTATCGTTAGGTGAAGCTCATCTACAACTTTATTTAAATGATCAAGACTCTCTGCTTTGACTGATCTTAACATCTGTCTCCTCTTTAGGGACCTTCTCTTTCTTTCTTTGCTCTGAAGGAAAGTCCATTCTTCTATCCAAGGCACTCTTGGCCTTCTCTGTCATTACCTTCTTCAACTTTATGGCCCTCTGTCCAAGTTTCCTTGTCCTCACCAGCATTTTCAATCTCTCCCATTCTACTTGTCTTTTCTTCTGTTCCTGAAAATTTGCTTAGTTTTTTCTACCTTAAATTAAAAAACAAAAGTCTCTCCCTAACCCAGTGGTTCTCAGTCAGGAGAGATTTAACCCCCAACAGACATTTGACAGTGTCCAGAAACATTTTTGGTTGTCACAACCGAGGGGAGGGGTGCTACTCGTGTCTATGGGTAGAAACCAAAGGTGCTGCAAAACATCCTAAAAAAATCACAGGACTTCCCTCCCCAACAAAGACTCATCTGGCTCCAGATGTCAACAGTTCCTGAGGTTGAGTGTACTGAACCCTCCAATTCCCTGGAGGTACTACATCACTTCTGTGCTTGCTTTCACTTTTTAGCTTCTTAGAAGATTTGTGCACATCTGCTGCTCTGCTTGCTCACTGCTTAATCACACTCACTTATTCCTTAATCCATTGCAATCTAACTTCGTCCCATTGGTCACCAAATCATCAAATCCAGTGACCCCAGTTCAGCTTTTAGCTTCCAAGGCCTCTCTGCAGTAACACATGCCACCTTCCCAGCCTGCAGCTTGGGAAGTGAGGGAAGGACCAAAGGATCACGCATCCCAGTGAGACCGGAGCAGATCCTCTCTTTGGAATTGGGAAGTCTTCCATGACCCGCAATACTTTATGGTCTAGCACCCAGATTCTAGAGCAGTGGCTCGCAAGTGAATTTGCAACCCTCCACCCCCACCTGGGGACATTTGGCAAAGTCTGGAGACAATTTTTATTGCCATGATTGGGGCGGGGGGTGCTACTGATAACTAGTGGGTAGAGGCCAGGCATGCTGCTCACCATCCTGCAGTCTTCTTCCTTCCCGTCTCCTCCTTTGGCCTCCTTCCTCAGCTCTGCCTTGTCTTTAGTCTCCTCCAATTTGATAGATCTGTTTCTGTTAATTCTGCAGCCTCCTCCTCCCCCTCCTCTTTGTCTTATCTACTATGCTGGATTGTAAACTTACTGAGAGCATTTTAATCATCCTAGAATGCCTTGCAGGGTGCCTTACTTGGAGGATGGCTCAATATATATTTGTTTGCTTAAATTAGTATTAAATGACATATATGTCTAGGTATAAAATAAAACAAACAGCCCTCACACCTCAGGAAAAATCCTTGAGCAAAATTTGGGGCTTTTATACATCATGTGGTATGTCTTATCTAAATCGTTGTGTGATGGTAAAAGAGTCCTGTGGAAAGCTATGAGAAGAGGGCATCAGACTTGAGACACCACTGCTAAGGAGCTGTGTGACTTCACTAAATCAAGTATCATTCTTGGGGATGTTTCCTCATCTGTAAAGCAAAGGACTCTCGAGCAGATGAGCTTCAAGATCCTTTCTAATTCCAAATGTCTCATAAAATTGAATCCCCAGTAAAACATTTTTTAATTCAGCAAGTTTTTAAGTAAAATGACTTACTTAAGTTGGTCTAATCAATTAATATGCATCTACATTTTTATGGGTCAAACATGGTGTTTAAATAGATGTATGTATACATTTATAAGAAATATATATGTGTGAGTATGTGAGTGTGTGAGTATGTGTGTGTATTTTTAACTTTCCACCATGTAAAATTTGGTAAAGCCAGGCTTTATTCCTAGATCAAATGTTCCAGGGGAGTTCTAAGTGAGTTAAAAGAAGTCAATCATAAAAACATGGATTCAGCTTTAACAGTTTTGTTGGAGATAATGACAATGTAATAAGTGAGAATTTAAGAAACAATCAGAAATTATATGGTTTTTATCCCCACAAAGCACACGTTAAATTAACCAGTAAGGCTTGAAACCATACATACCTGATGATTATTTTACATTATCTTGTGTTTTAAAAAATGGTTCCAAAATACTAGATTTACAGCACTGCAGAATCCCACACTATTGCAATGCTCTCTTCAATTCAGCCACTTCATATTGAAATTTCACACACAATAATTGGCTGACCTTCACAGCTGTGGCAGAAACTAATTAAAGCTGCAAGGCTGTGCTAGTTATGCTTTTGTGTGAAATGTGAAGTTTGGTGATAATGAAATATGGGGTGCAGATGTTATTGTCTTAGATAGACTGTGCCCTTGGTTCACACTAATGAAGAACAGCAATTATTAAACAAAAAGTATTTTTTACTCATTAATTATTTTGTGTTGTGATAGTAGAAATAAAAACACAGTGGCATCTCTCCTACCAGCTCCTCCCCAAAGTAATTTTATGGAACTTTACCAGCTGACTTCTGTATCATTGGACATCCAGTTTCCACTCTCTTCTCCTACTGATCTTACACCTTTGGGAGCCTCATGCAAGGACCTGGCTCAGTTCAGAAGGCAAAGGGTAAAGGGCAAGCTAAATATGGTCACCCATAAAGAGTTCTGGACAGCTGGAGGATTAAATAAATGAAGCTTTTTGGAAATAACTTCACACGCCAAACAGAGATGTCAGTAGAAATATGATGCCCTCCACACTGTTGGTGTATGACAGACAAAGGTCACTGCTGCTATTGAGGTGCAAGTGGAGAAATAAAGCAGGCCTGAGCTCTGTTTCTTGGTTGTTAGGAGGCTGAGTTTCTTTTAATAGGTCAGTGTGACTTGCAAGACTCCCTCTGGGTCAAATATAACAAATCACCGATATGCAACAATTGAGAAAACGCGCTAGAATAAAGAAAAGGCACATTGTGTAGTTAAGTCTTAACTTTCCATGGGCTAATGATCGACTCTGCTTCTCTTTATCCCGCTCCTCATTGATTTTGGGCCACTCAGTTCTCATTAACAGGGTAGGGATGGGAGAGACCTGAGTTAAACTCAAATTGGCCAATTTCCCTATTTGGGAAAGGGGACTGAAATTCCTTGCCAAAAATAAAACTTAACAATTACTTGTGTAATTTTTCCTATCATCCATGTCCCGTGTTATCCATATCCCACTCCACTGGCCTCTTAAGGCATTCTCTAGGAGGCGCCGGCCGTTAGCATACAGCAGTGATGAGGGTGGGAAGTGGCAGACAAAGCGGTAGGGGGAGGTGGGCATCACTGGGTCATGTCACCTTGGATGAGGCAGGAAGCAAAGGTCAGCGCTTGGGAGGGACAGGGGTAATGACCATGGAAATACTATGTGGGGGAAGATGTGCTGTAGAATAGAGTTAGTCTTTAGGTGACAGAATATTCAGTGGGACTGTGACTGAATTTGAGGAGTAATTAATATAGCTGGTGATGGGTATAATGGCTGTTGAGAATACGTGTCTCTTCATTTTGGGGAAAGGGTAAGAACGTCTTCCCTGGGGAAACCATAAAGGATAGCTGTATACTGTTAGGTGACAACATAGACTTGTTCTGTGGTTGTATAGAAGTTCAATCGTGTGGAGAAGGGTGTGTACAGAAGCTGAGTAGCCAAACGAGTGGACTGTGCCAGTGATCAGACTATTGCCTCCCCACTCCAAATCCACCCTTCACTGCCCTGCTTTGGGTAATGGAACATTTCTTCCTTGCCAGGTTGCACATTGTTAAAGTATTTATTGAGGGCACTGCAGGGGCACTAGAAGAGGAAAGGGCTTTTCTTCCTGGTTCCAGTGTGTTCTCTGTTTGCTCCTGCAGTGTAAGGTGTCTGGGAGCTCACGCAACACCAGTGGTGCTCAGCACCAGCAGGTTTCATCATCTTTACCCCGTTATGTTGTGTGGCTTCTCCCGCACCCCAGAGGGTAGCTTGGCAGACAGTTCCACTGGTGCAGCAAACTTGTCTGCCACGCAGTGACCATGGTTCTGTGCTTTCCCACTGGGCCTGGATCTCAGCCCTCAAGGAAAAAGGGATTCATTGGGCGCTCTGCCTCAGGCCTAGAGGTGGTGGCTGCTTTCTTTTTTTTTTTTTTTTTTTAAAAGATTTTTTTTATTTTTTCCTTTTTCTCCCCAAAGCCCCCCCGGTACATAGTTGTGTATTCTTCGTTGTGGGTTCCTCTAGTTGTGGCATGTGGGACGCTGCCTCAGCGTGGTCTGACGAGCAGTGCCATGTCCGCGCCCAGGATTCGAACCGATGAAACACTGGGCCGCCTGCAGCGGAGCGCGCGAACTTAACCACTCGGCCACGGGGCCAGCCCCGGTGGCTGCTTTCTTTATCTATGTCAGTAATGTTATCCCTTAGTAGGGAAGAGTTACCTACTGCTAGTAGGCAATCCCCTCCTGTAGTTAACGATCTTTTTCATTAAATGTTCCTTGTTCAAATTACTGTGTAGTTTTTGCCTCCTGATTGGAACCTGACTGAGTCAATGATCCTCCCATCTTCAGTTCAACAAGTTATAAAAGAAATAAATGAATTCCTTTACTATCATGAGCAACCGAGTTAAATAGGAAAAATGTGGCAGGCAAGGAGGTATTGGTAATAGCAGAAGTACTAGAATATAGAAGAATGCAATTAAAGCAATTATCAGCTTTCAAAAGAAATAGACATGTGTTACAAAAGATTACAATCCCATGCAATTTTCAGTAGAAAGAACAAAGCAACAATTTGTCAAAATTCTTGACTTTACTAGATACCAAATAAAACAGTAAATGAGAAAGACTGAAAATACAGAAAATGCAAAAAGGTGATGATGCAGGCATTTTGTCCTACGTCAAAACTGCAGAGTATCCACTTAGAGATTATAAAAGACCTTTAATATTAAATCTTTTGGGCCAAAATGTGAAACAACTACTTTAGAGTGGTTCTGGCTTCCAATATAGAAGGACGCATTAGATCTTCTCAATCTCAGGATCTGGTTTTGCTCCTATCACCATTCATCCAGAATACACCTCCAATTCATTTACTTGAGGCAGACTCCATAGCATCGCTAAATTGTATAGACACAAGAGCCTATACACTGCCCTGTCTTTACAGCATAACCATCATTTTCCTCAGCAAATGTACCATTACAAACAATATGATCAATATTGGAGTGGATACAGTTAAATAGAGCAGTAAAGAGACCTAGCTGGGCACATTAATGAGGCAAGGCAGAGCAATGGAAGCCTGCCCTTCCCCAAGGAGAGAAATTGCCCCCTAGAATATCAAACTATGTTTCTCCTCAGGCTGCTTGGCACATGGACCTATCAATACGAGGAGTGGAGTGTTGTGATGGTGGAGGCTGCCCATGGGAATGGCATGTAGGGACAGCAATTCCAGCAAAAAAGGAGAGGGGAATAACTTGTTCAGTGAGAAATAAATGAGTTACAGTGCTCCTGACCAGGTGTCTTGTCTGATATGTCGATGCTAGGAGTGCCCCTTTGGCTTAGAAAAAATAATGTCAAACTTTGTTTCAAGCCATAGTCCAGGGGACAGCTAAAACTGGGTTACTGCAAAGAACTGCTTTTTAACAAGAGGCTGAGCAAAGTGCTGCTAATAAAACATCAGATGTCTTTATGGTGGTTTCTTTCAGATGAGGCTGGCTTCGGAGTGATGAGTCTTTGGCATCTGCTTGTTTTTAGCCAAGTTTTAACTGTGAGACCCTGTTTGCGTTGGAATCTTATTTGTCCCCATGAAGGAAATATTGCTTTAAGTCAGAAATAGAGAGTGACAGTGACTGTGAAGTTGGTTCTTGTGTCTCTAGGTTACTCAAGGAGGGCAGTTTGCACCCATCCTACCAACTACCTATAGGAGTAGGAATAAATTGCTACCCTATTCAACTAGTGCTATAAAGTATATTGCTGGTTGTCTCACTAAATCAGTAGTTCCTAAATCAGATGTACTTTCTGGATGGGCCCTACCTCTGGGTATTCAGATTGAATAGGTAGCTATATATGGACCAGTATCCCAGTTGGTTTCTAAACAGCTGTTCCAGGGACTATTGTTTAGTAATCACTACATTTGATGATACAGATTCTTCAAAGGCTGAGGTGATGTGATTGGATAAAAAGTAGAAAGTAGAAAAATTGATGCTCTTGGAAACTTACTACAAATTAGAAAGAGACCTGGTAATTTGGAGTGGTCTATATAAAGCCAGGAAAAATAAAGATGGAAGAGTTTAAACTCGATATGGTACAGGTTTTGGTATAACATTCTGGCACATTATGAGTCCAGTATTCCCAGAACCGTATTATACATCTTGAGGGACTATATTCTCATTGTGTCCTTCATCAATGACACCGTTGGACACTGTGTTTGGTAATCAAATTGGATATTGTGTTCAATAATTGAGAAATCAGAAGAATCATTCAATATGGTTCAATCCAGCTACTTCATCACCATGCCCTCCAGGTTAGGGAGAGGTGACCACTATTGACCAAAGGGGATCTGTGTCTGAATGAGTAGTGGCAAAGATGCCAAGGCTGATGAAGTATTGAGAGAATGTTCTGTCTACATCATTTTTAGTTTGAAGCATAAAAGACAATTTGCTATCCTCAGTTCCAAATCAAGAAGAACTTGCTTATGGAATGATCTTGGAGAATATCTTTTATTTCCCCATAGTGATAATTCATTTATGCTAATTTATTCACATTGTTTTATCAGGAATCCATTAAAAACAATGCAAAGTTGAGAGACAGATGATTGATATTAGGGTACAGCCCATAGCCAGGTAACAGGACAAAGATTACTGGCCCATGTAGGGATCACATACGTGATGTTGATAACTTAGCACTGCCTTCTAAACAGTCAACATACATTAGAGTCAAGCTAACATACACAAAATATTTGTTGACTCATTCTAAGGATAATGTATATTCTGTGTAGACTCACACGATAATAATCTATCCACAATATACATCATAGTTCTGAACAATTCTTTTATAGTTACACATTCCACATCTGCAGCCAGGCATTCTTCAGGGGTTAAAATATCTTAGACCAAGTTGATTAGGTTTCCTCAGTCACATTCATTGAAACCTGGTTCAAAGGTCACTTCCTTAATTATTTGGTTGAACCACAGTGTATTACTGTTTGTTAATATATGTGTGTTTGGGGGCTGGCCCCGTGGCCTAGGGGTTAAGCTTGGCTCGTTCCACTTTGGCAGCCCGGGTTCCGTTCCTGGGTGTGGACCTACACCACTCGTTGGTGACCATGTTGTGGCAGCAACCAACATACAAAATAGAGGAGGATTGGCACAGATGTTAGGTCAGGATGAATCTTCCTCAGCAAAAGGGAAAAGAAAATCTCAAAAAAAATAACGTGTGTTTGGATACATCTCAGGCCAAATATAGTTTTCAAGCAAAGAAAAAAACCCAAAAAATAGTCAAAACCAGATATATTGTATTTCCTTAACTCAAAGCAACAATTTGTAAGATTTATCCTCAAATGTTTTCAAGGAAAAACAAGATAAAACCCCAAACATTAAATGTATACATTGTTTTAAAGAAATATTTTGATTTTAGGGGGCCGGCTGGTGGCTTAGTGGTTAAGTGTGTCCGTTCTGCTTTGGCAGCCTGGGGTTCGCCGGTTCAGATCCCAGGTGTGGACGTGGCACCGCTTGGCAAGCCATGCTGTGGTAGGCGTCCCACGTATAAAGTAGAGGAAGATGGGCATAGATATTAGCTCAGGGCCAGTCTTCGTCAGCAAAAAGAGGAGGATTGGCAGCAGTTAGCTCAGGGCTGATCTTCCTCAAAAAAAAGAAATATTTTGATTTTAGAAAGGTTAAAATGTAAAAACAAAGAAAAAAAAAAAAGAAGAAGAAGAAAAGAAACAAACAAACAAAAAAACACCCAGATGCCTTAAAACTGAAGAAAATGAGAAAATGCAAGCTGTTACATAGGAGGTTCTTTCCATACCTTGACATTGTATCATCAAATGGGCTAGGGTATTTTGAGATGTAGGTCAATGTCATTCATGAAGCTCAAGAAAGTCTACTAGTAATTCAACACCAATAATATATTCAATTTTAAAAAAAGAACATCCAGAGTATTGTTTGAAATACACGTATCAAAAGGGGTTTTTATCTTGAATTCATAATCTTCGTTGGAGACTGAAACTTTTCTAGGCAAATTTATAGGACGTGTGGATGTACTTAGTGGAGTCTGTGCATAAGGGATGGAGGCATCTGTTAGAAACAACTGGATGGTAAGAAGAGAGATCCCCAGGGGCCAGCCCTGTGGCTGAGTGGTTAAGTTCGCACGCGCCACTTCGGTGGCTCAGCGCTTTGCCAGTTCGGATCCTGGGTGCAGACATGGCACCACTCATCAGGCCATGCTGAGGTGGCATCCCACATGCCACAACCAGAGAGACCTACAACTAGAAAATACAACTATGTACTGGGGGGCTTTGGGAGAAGAAGAAGAAGGAAAAAAAAGTTCATCCATGTCGTTACAGATATCAGTAATTCAGTCTTTAAGAAAAAAAAGAAGAGAGATTCCCCAAAGCATGGAAGCTTTGTCCAATGGCACCAGGCTTGGGAGAGGAAAGCAAGCCTATGGGGTGGCCCACATAGCTTTGGGCTTAAGTTCTAGGCAGAGGGAATTGTGAGCAAATAAAAGCAAAACAAAAATAAGTTCAGAAGGATCTGTTTTTTGGTAAATCTATAGAAAAACAGTTTGTTTAAGAGAGTGTAACACGAGAAGGCTGGAAGTTCTGACAAGGTTAAAGCATATTCAAGTGCAAATATGAGGGCTCAAGCAACGGTAGACTAACCTACAGCCAAGTGAAGAAAGACCGGGAAGGCCCTCTTACCTCATTGATGTCACAGGTAGCATCAGAGGCAGGGACACACTTGGAGGGCATTAGTGGTATCATACTGGCATCACCGAGGTCTTTGATGGGCACTAATGGTGGAGGCTTAGCAGCAAGTGCATGCCACTTGAAGGCAGCTGAAAGAGACGTTTTCAGAGAGAATCACAGCAGGAGAGGAGAAAAATGCTGGATGCCAGATTATAACCAGGAGCTCCAGAGGGACCCCCTCAGGAGCCTTCCCAAGGTGATGTGTGCAAGAGAGAGGGGGTGCATGAGGAGCATGACTTTAACAGAAACTTGGATTTCTTTCTCTTCTAGGTGGAGAGAGAGCCCACCAAAAACATTTTGTTGTGATTTTTAACTTAATTTTAACAGATTCATCTAGTGAGGGAAACCCATGTTATACTTGTAAGAGTAGAAGAAAGACATATTGCACATTCTAAATGAACTTCCATTTTAATAGCTCATATTAAATAATTCCATGTAAACAGTGCTCTATATTTTAAAGAAATAATACAGAATATAATAAATTATTTGGCTATTAAATATAGATGATTTAATCTTAAGTATTGTAGAAATGTATTATTGTCCTATTGTCTGTTCCTATTATTAATCAAGCAAATTAAGTTAGTCAAGTGGTTCCAAATAGAATGTGGTAATTTATCATACATATAGTGTTAAAAATTGTAGAATTAAACTGTCTATGGTAACTGTATTTCCAAATTCAAACATCTAGATGTTTATAAGTCTTGAAGACTAACTAACCAAATAAAGAGTTCACTGCTTGGTAGGGTTTTTTTTTTGGTGAGGAAGATTGGCCCTGAGCTACCATCTGTGCCAATCTTCCTCTGTTTTGTATGTGGGATGCTGCCACATCATGGCTTGATGAACAATGTGTAGGTTCCTGTCTGGGATCCTAATGTGCAAACCCCACGTCACTGAAGCAGAGCGTGCAAACTCAACCACCACACCTGTGGGCCAGCCCCTGTAGGATTCTTTAATAGTTATTTTTATTATGATTCAAAATAGGTTACAATAAAATGATTAAACAGTTTCAGTGTGTGTACATACACACGTGTTCACACACTGTGTGGGTGGTTTTTTTTTCCTTTGAACGAGATGCAATGTTAACAATCCACCTCTCGATAGAGTGTAAGATGCTTCTTGAGCCTTAGCCTGAGTTCTCTTCTCCCTTTCTCTGTGGCATCTTTGGTAATTTTAAAACCAGTTGGCAATAAAAATTGAATACACATAAACAAGTAAATGTGTTTATTTAATAGATGCTGCTCTTTATTTAGAGTCTTAAATTATATTTAAAGGAAGAAACATGATAAAATCTCCAAAAGGACAGCTCATAATTTTCAAGCAGGTTCATGAGATCTGGGTTGACTTCACCTTGACTTTCTATTCTTGAAACCTCCGACACCTGTGTGTTATGTGGGGCATCAAGACAATGCATGTTGCCATGAGAGACAAGATGAAGAAAAAAAGTCACGATTACTCCTTCTTAATAGTTTTGATTTTTTTAGGGCTAATGTGTCCTAGCCCATACACTACCATGTGAGATTCTTAGGCCCGCAAATGAATCGGTAAAGATGGAAATGGTATGCGTGTTGATGTTAGTTTGAAAAACAACGTGTGTGTGTTCTCCCCTGGCTAAGGCAGATGCACACAAAGTGTTTGTTTTTATGTGTGTTTGCAGATGAATAAACACAACGAGACAAAACCTCTAATTTTATGTGAACCCCAAAGGTGCAAGAAATTGTATTTATTAAACCTACAGTAAAGTCATGAGATAATATGAAATTGCTGTTCAAAGACTGGAATGCTTTTATGATGGAAGGAAATACGTGGGCAGGTATTTTTATGAAAATTATTTGGAAGGACTTTTCTTCCCAGTCCTTGGATTGTAGTACCACAGGATCCAAAAGGGCCGTTTGGATCATAACTCTCAAATGCTATCATCTTTCTTTTTTCTTTTTTTTTATTAGAATGCCAATCCATTGACCTTCAACTTCCCCTGAATATAATCTATACAATTTGGTCTTGCCTAGGAGACATCTGAAGCAAAGTTCTGAGGATTTAAGAAATGAAGCTTGAAAAAGTTTCTTCTTTCCCTTAAATTAGAAAATTGAAGTTACATCTTTCAAAGAATTCCAGATCATTAAGTAACTAAACACACACTTTTTTCTGCCTAATGTCCCTACTTAGACCAGGGTGTTCTGATTTTGTCTGCAAGGGATGTTTCAACTCTGAGGTCAGCGAGGATTTTCGTTGGGTTCACTGCATTGAATCTGAAGGTCTGATTAGATTGAGTAACTCCGCTGAGAAATAGGCACAATGCAATCCATGCTTAGAAATGTCCTCGTTAAACAGGACTTCGTAAGCTTGCAAATATTGCCAAATTTAATTTAATTCTGAATATTTTAGGAATGTTGCCAAAACTTAGGGTTGGCAAAGTTACAGCTAAAAATCCCAGAAAAAATATGGAAGATGTTGAGGCTATTGGTTCACGGAAGTATTTTGCAAAACATTACAATCTTTCTAGTAGTTTTGCGTGTCTCACTAAACAAGCACAGGAGTGTCAGTACCCAGGCATTTATCCACATCGAGGCTTTTCAGTGACATGACTATTTTCCTTTTTTTTTCAGGAAGATCAGCCCTGAGCTAACGTCTGCTGCCAATCCTCCTCTTTTTGCTGAGGAAGACTGGCCCTGAGCTAACATCCTGCCCATCTTCCTCTATTTTATATGGGAGATGCCTACCACAGCATGGCTTGCCAAGTGGTGCCATGTCTGCACCCGGGATCCGACCGGCGAACCCTGGGCCACAGAAGCAGAACGTGTGCACTTAACCGCTGCGCCACCGGGCTGGCCCTGACCACTTTTGTACGGGGAACCGCCTGTAACCTTGCATGGGCGCTGCTTTAGAGGTTCCAGACCTGCTGATCTCCTCCATTAGTTTAACTAGTCCAAACACTTAATAGCTGAAATTCACAGACTCTTTTTCTTCAAGCACATTGACAGTCTGAAAGTCAAGTAACAATATCTTCAGAAAGCTCTATTGTGAAGCTGAATTTTGGTAATTGACATCAATAACATAACAGCATTAAATCACCCATATTTTTATAGTGAATAAGCTAGTCTGCTTGTAAATATGTTCAAGGATAGCATATAGGTGGCAGAAGAATTATGCTACAACTTTAACAGCTAATAAATCTTTATTTAAGCAAGGGACCTCTAAAATTTAATTAGACATGTGAAAGCAGAGATCATTCTGAGGGTAAAAATATGCCAATTCTCACAAGAGAAGACATCTGCTTCATGGAAAAACTTCAAGTTAAAATTTACTCTTCTGTTACTTTGTCAATAGAAAGGCTTTCTGGTAGAAGAGCAAATATCTAACAAAAAAAAAGTGATGGAGGTAGACAGAAGGCATTTCTGGCACACACTAGAGAGCAGAAAGAAAGTCCCATTTGTGAACTTTGTGTGCATTATTTAACTAATTTAAGTAAACGCCTCTCCTTTCTTTTTCTCTCTGTCTCCTTCCTGGGTCACATAGGGGTAGTTAAGGAGCTATGTCAGACTCGATAGTACCCAAAATGTAGAATTGGCGGTCACGTCGTAAATCTAGACTTTGCAATGCAGTGCTCCCTAACTGCTGCCGACCTAAAAATGTCTCCTTCTCCACTGACATCACAAAGTATGGCTACAGTAAGGTAACACCCCACCTCCCCAAATTTACAACATATATATCTAAGTTATGATTGGCCCTTGAGCCCTTTATGATCACGTATGCCTCAGTACCTAACATTGCTTCTTGTTAAAATGCAGAGGCCACTGGGGCTGCTTCCATTCTAACTCCTGGTTCTCTCACTTAAGCTTGTGTTTTTCCTTGATTTCTTTCTTCAGAGAAGAGCTTCTGTCAGAGAAAGAGAAAGAGAGCAACAAACTTTAAACATTACTTATATTCTTTTAGCAAATTTTCTCCTTCTTACAATTTGGTAGGCATCGTGGAGGAATATATTTAAGTTACAGCCTCTACTCTCATTCAGCTTGATCTAGTTCAGGAGATGAGACAGGAATACTCGAAGCATGCAGTAACATTTCAATTGTAGGAGGTAGAGCCCAAGGCAATATATACATATGCACCACAGGACTAGCATAAATAACTCCAGTGTTTTTCCATTGGTCAATCCTAGTCCTTGAGCCAACAAAGCTGTTTTTGTTGTTGTTTGTTTGCTTTTCACTTCTCAAGACTTCTTCATCTAAAAACAGAATAACATATTTTAACAAAATTAGCTTTGGGAATACAACCTTTGTTTTTAAATTGTGCTGCTAAGAGATGTGCAAATGAAGCAGGATGAACATCATGAAAACAAAACCGGTCTATGATAGGATGTTTTGCTTTTTTCTGCTCCCATTTGATGTATCCTGAAGATGTTCTGTGGCTTGCATGGTATTTTCTCCAAGTCACTTATTTTATGCTAAGAAGGTAACATTGGTGACTCACTTCAAATGTCAATAAGCATCATAAATAATGAATTCAGAATTGAGCTCATATTGCCCAATTAAATAGTTCTTTCATCTGATCAAATGCCATTCCGTCCTTTCTGTGCACTTTTCTTTATGTTACTTTAAAAGTCATCCTGGTGTTGTTTTTAAAAAATAAATAAAGCAGATGCTTTCTGTTGTGAAAGACTTTAGATCTAAACTTAAACGACAACATATGCAATTTAACAAAACTAGAAGCTATGGTGTAAAGAGAAATGTAATCAGTTACTCTTTCCAAGATTCTGGAAGTCGAGAATCCTACACTAGTGCCCATGGCAAGTGCTCAGTGGACTGGGAATCAGGTACCTGGCTTCGCCCTGCTGCTGTGGTGGACTTAATTCTTGGATCTCAACTCTTTAGTCATGATATTGGAGGCTTGGACCAGATGACTTCTGAGCTTCATTTCAGCTCTAAGACTCTACGAGCTAGCCCAACTCCATCAAAAGGCTACTGTATAATGCTTGATACAAACTCGAGTCTCGTTTCCATCAATATGAGAAACTAAAAATTTTGTTAGAATCCAAATGGTTTTGGTCTTCCCAGAACTTACGTTAGGCTGGAGCCTGCAGTCTCCAAGACCTAGCAATAGGCTTTTAGCTTACTGGGAAATGACAGAGATTTATTGGAAACATTTGGGGGTTTCTGATTTATTGCATGAAGCAGAACCATACTTTTATACAGAAAGTTTCTCTTCAGTGTACTCCTTGATGAGGAGGGAGAGTTTCATGGTTTTACTGCCAATTATGATTGCCTTGTCAGTTCAGGGGTTTGTGGAGCAGTCTTTACATTCAATATCTGTCTATTCTGATCCACAGTTTCCTCAGTGTGAAATGGGTACAATACCTACTTCAGAAGGTTGTTCTGAGCATTGACAATACAGTAAAAATTATCTTGTATATCAGTTGTATACTGACATGTAACAAATCATGCCAAACCTTAGTGACTTGACATAACCACTATGTGATTGCTCATGATCGTGTGGGTCAAGAATTTGGGCAGGGTTCAGAGGGGCCTGCTTATCTCTGCTCTGCGTGGTGTTGGCCAGAGCTAGAGTGTTTCAGTGCTTGTCCATGTGGCCTCTCCCTCCACGTGGTTTCTCATCTTCTAGAGTCTTCCTCTCCCCATGTGGCCTTTCTGTCCACAGAGATGGGCTAGACTTTTTAATGTTAATGTAGGATTCCAAGAGTGAAAGCAGGTCTGGGCATGGAAATCCCAGAAAGCCAGTTCTGCTGCATTCTCTTGGTCAAAGCAGGTCACCAGCCCAAGCCAGATTCAAGGGATGGGGAAACAGCCTCCGCCTCTTGATGGGAGGAATGGCAAAGATACTTTGCAATTGTCATGGATCTAAGGAAGTTTGATTCATTACGGTCCATTTGAAACCATCAACCACACCTCAGATAAAGCCTGGCACATAGCAGGCACTTGATGAATCTATCACATCTTACATGTTGCAATTTTCATCAGCATTCAACCTTGTTGGATAGGCAGCACATACTAATTCTGTGAGTTCAGGAAAGTAAGAAGAAACGTTGTGTTAGTTGCCCAAATTGATAGAGTCAGTGAGTGATGATATTAGGATTTGAACAGGCTTTTTCTGACTCCAACTTCTCTATTCTTTCTACTATAAATTACTGCTGGTAGATTGGAAAGAAAATGAAATATGGAAAGTGATCAGTGAAAACGCCATAGCCAGGGAGCCTTATGTGGCTTTGCTATTTTAGAAAACTGCACTTCTTTGTTTATGAGCCAAATGTTGCTTGGAAACAATGAAAGAATATTTTCTTGACTACGTTTCGTAGATATTTTTCTCCAAAATTCAGCTACATCTGGGGCAACTTTTAGCTGAGCTCTAGACATTTATTTATTAGTAAATAATTTCTTGAAAATATATCCAAATTTTCGCATAATTTCAACTAAGAAGTCTACAGAGAAAAGAGATAAAGGTGGTGGAGTTTCGTCAAGCATAATTGGAAATCTATGCCTATCACCGTCTCCTGAATTCAATCTCTGCTCATTCTTTTCCTCCTTCAAGTTTGGTATGAAAACCATGACTGCTTTCGGGAAGAATGCAGAATGAAGAACAAGGGAAAACATATTGATATTTAAAAAAAATATAGAGTACTCATTCAGTACAAGCTGTTATATTGTGTTTATATAATACTTAACATCAATATATGAAACTCTTTACATAAAAGTGTCATACAAAGATTTTTATTCTTTGTATTACAGTTGTTATTATTGTCATTATTTTGATTGAGTCCCTTGTTGAACTCTGAATTCTATTTGAACCTGAAGCGGTAATCAAAACTGTGGGCTATTTGATAATCCCCATGAATATGACTGCAAAGTTTTCGTGAAAGCCCTACAGACTGAAGCCATTGAACTTAGAATAGTTCTCATTCCAGGAGAAAGAGGCAGATGTCTCAAAGCAAACACACTTGGTTGAATATACTTTTACATTGGCTTTAATGGACAGATGTTTTGACTATGACATGGCAAGACAAGGATTTGAAATGGTGGATTGGAAAGATCTTGTTCATAAAAGTAATTGCTCTTACATTACAAAGTGCAGGATTTACATGTGGAAAATGTCAGCCTGTTGCAGCATCTTGTGATGGATTGTGTTACCACAAGCCATGGAGTTCACCAGAAATAACCAGCTTACTTCTGAGGGGCCCTTTTAATAGGTATCACATACAGAATGGCAGGAAGGGGGAGCCTCAAACCTAGAGTCATTCTAGTTATGTAGCTGATCCTTGATTATACACTTTCAGGATTATCTGTGACTCTTTTATTCCCGTCAGAATTTGGCTTCTGTCTATATTATTTTACACAGTAAAAGCAATTCCTACATGCCAGGCACTATTTGAAGAGTTTTACAAATACAGATAACCTACTTTATTGTCATAAGAACTCCTAAGGACAGGTGAGAAAAATGATGCACAGAGAAGCTATTTAACTTGCTCAAGGTCACACTGCTAGTAAATGACCGAGACAGAATATCGCAGTCTAGTTTCAGAGTCCATGCTCTTAACTCAGACTCTGCTCTCTCTTTTATTATTCAATAAGTGGTAAGAGCTAAATCGAATTTTTTGTGTGGTTCAAGGATTTCATAAATGAGACAGATTTAAGTAAGTCAACCTGTTGCCCTGGAACTTCAAATGCTACCTTGCAACTTGTCTAGAAGTCAGTTCACCAGCAACCTTAATGTCAAATTTGGAAGTCAAAAGGGTCTTCCGGCCCATCAAATAGTCACAAAACACTTACACTGATTCCATGCACTTTACCTCTTGGGCTCTACTTCCTACTGCTTATTTTGGCTTTTGATGAGAGGAGAAAGGACAGAAAATTTAGAAAATATAAGCTTATTTCTACTACTACATAGCACAATACAAAATTTTACGATAATCGCTCTGAATTGTTAGCAAAAGTTTAGCTAATGTTGACTATCCTTTATTTAGAAGGCAGGGAAATAGACGATATATGTTAAAAGGTCTTTCCTCAAAACTATTCAGATTTTTAGACTTTGCTCTGCAGGCTAAACTTCTATAATGAAGGATCATATTCGTGGAATACCCTGTTCCCAGCAGTGCCAGATAACTAAGTAAAAGATGCATCGTTGTGGAAAGAACACTGGGCAAGTTGGAGACACTCTCCCACTAGCTTGCTGATAAATGATCCAGGCAGGTCATTTATCCTCTCTGTGCCTCAGACTGCTTATATGCCTCCCTCAAAGAGTTATTGTAAGGATTAAATGAAATAATGTATGTGAAAGTGCCTAGTATGTAGTGTGTTCTCAATAAATATTTATTAAAGAAAAAAGTAGCATTGCATTCCAATGTCAAAGATAAATTATTTTTGAATTATGCCTTGGATATTGTTTGTGCAATAATGCACATGTAGAAATATGGATAGAGGAACGGATGTGATTGTCTTGGGATTCTTCAATAATTATACTACCTTCTTTTTGATTTATCCAACTTTTTTTTTTCCATCTTTCACCTACTTTGAAGAATATAACTATTCAAAGACAGAATCCTTCTCTTTGATAAAACCCAGATGCACAAGGCAAAATGCATTTCCTGCAGAGATTCACTCGGGGACGAAAGGGTCTAGGAACTCTTCTCTTGTATTTCCACCACACATCCGTTTTGATTTCACTTAGTAAGCAGGGAGAGAGTGGGCCTTTGTTCATATGTATACTTGAGACAAGAGAATGAGCAAGAAAGGATCCAGCAGGTCATCAGCCTCTTCCAAGCACAGCCCTAGGCCCTAAGCATGGCAGTCAATGTAAGTAACTAACTGTATTTTGTTGTCCAAAACAATTTTTCACATAACGGGGGTTAAGGCAGAGGATAGGGAGTATTCAGGTTATCAAAACAATCTGAGATCTTTTTAAATATAAAAATGCATATGTCTCCTTTCCTCAATCAAAATTTTAGATACTTTCTCTGGGGTGGAGGTGGAGACATGAATATTTTCCAATACCTTTCCAGAAGATTCAGATACACACTCTTTCACCCGCCGCAACCATGAGGACTATTAGTCTAGTATATTAATTACACCTATCTATGTCTAATTTGACCTCACCCACGGCCAGCATATCCTCAGGGCCACAAGGAGCTGTAGCTGACTGCCAGCTGCCCGTTTAGGCTGGGCTGACACCCTCAACGTCCCCCTCATGGAGAGTGGTACGTGTCTTTTACACTAGGGCTACCAAATCATTTTTTTAATCTACCTGGCTTTTTTTTTTTTTACCCTTCCGACCTGGGTAAAAAGGGATCCTGTCCCAGTGTTTCTCTTTCGCGGGCTCCGTCTTGGCCCCTGTTCAGCCATGCCTCTCCCCACAAGGTGGGGAGTCCTTGGGACAAGTGGACCTACCTGTCAAGCAGCCACCCTTCCTTTTAGCTCTGTGCTTTCCTAACTTTAATGTGCTTAGGAAACTCCTGAGATCTTGCTAAAACGCAGATTCTAATTCAGTAGTCCTGGAGTGGGTTTGAGATTCTGCATTTCCAATTATTCCCTTGGTGCTATGAACAGTCTACATCATGCTCCAGGGACCCAGACTCCCGGAATCCCCTGAGCACGTGACGCCAAGCCTGCATGGCCTTTTCCCTGGGTCTGGTGTCCTGAAGGCAGGCTGGGTGGCCAGTGTGACACCCCAAGGCCTGAGAGGTGGCCAAGGGGGTGCTTAGGGTGGGGGTCTGTGAACACAACTGAGATGTGTGAGGCCCTTGACAGCAGAACAGAGCCAGAGATCAGAAAAGAAGGGAGGAGCACAGGATCCACTCTGGGATTGCGATCACAGGCCATGATCCAACTCTCCTCATAGTACCAAGTTCTAACACAATCCCAAGTAGTCCAAGAATTCTAATGCAATATTGGCCTTCTAGGTTGTTAATTAATGTAGGAGAATGGAACACATTGTACTTTAACAGTTTGTTACCTTGACTATATGTATTTTTAAATATAAAGACAGACAATATGTGAGCCTCCATTTGTACTCTTACTGCAGGCCCCCAAATTGTTAGAAGTGTGCCTGTCAGTAGACACCTAAATTTTGTAATCACCCTTTACCCCTCGTCTAGATCATTCTGAGTGTACTTCCAATGACAAAAGGATCAATGGAAGTTATTACTTTTTACTTGGATGGTTCTTTTGCAGCTGTGTGCATTTCTTTCCAACGTTATTTGAATCTCTTTCACTTGCCACATGTGTCTCTTTCATATGCAATTTGGGTTTTTTTTAAGACCTTTAATATGTATATTGAACTATGCAATACTGAACCCTCTGGGGTCTGGAGCAGTCACAGCTTCTTTTGGTTAACAATATTTGCAAATGTGACTCTAGTGTTGTAGGACGATGAAACGCACCCAGTTCAAAAGAGAAGGCTGGCTTGCAATGCTCTGGCTCATTTTTTGTTTTGTTTTTAAACTTATTCTCTCATTCTATTACAGTAGAATAGTTTTACAAGTCCTGGGTTAGGGGTCAAACTTCACCACGTCCAAGCTGTGCAATTCTAACTTTTCCAGGCATTAATTTCTTCCACCTCTAAAATGGAGATAATAATATTTACCTCACAGGGTTATTAAGAGGATCAAAGGAAATAATATACATAAAAGTATTTAGAATGGTCCCTGGTAGAGAATAATCATTCAAATTATATTTCCTATTATTTAGCTCAGTCAGGTTTTTAAAAACAGTTTTATTGAGGTATAGTTGATATGCAAGTAATTGCACATATGTAATGTATATATTTTGATGAGTTTGGACATATGCATATACTTGTGGTACCACTGCCACAAAGTAGTAAACGGTCCACTCAGGTTTTATCTCCTTATTGAAACTGTAAATGTTTTCTTGTGCCATTGATTTTTCTCTTCTTTGAAGTCTTTCAACTTTGACAATCATTATCTTACTATTTAACTTTTGCTTATATTCCACTGTTACTATTGGTTTAATATAGTTTTTCCAACCAGACTATAATATACTTTAAGTATATCTTTCATTTGTTTTGTATCCTCCACAGCTCAGTGTACGACACCCAACATAAGAAAGACCTTCAAATTTCTTGAGTGTTCAATTAATTAACTTTAAGAGAATATTTAAGAGCAAATAGGGCTGATCTGACTTGAATGTTCAAGAAAAATGAAAACAAGAAACGGCTCAACTAAGAAAGGAGTTGGAGTCACTAGAAAGCAAGAGTTGGAGAAAGGAAATCACTCAATTTGCTGAGCAGGAACAGAGATTAAACAACTGAATGTCATCTAGCAGAACTTGGTGGAAAGGCTGAAGTGCTTCTCCAGTTGAGTGAGGGATGGGGTTACTTGAATTCACATGAAGTAAGAGCCTCCTACATCAGGGGTAGGCTTATCTCTTTGCTTAGGGTTCCTACCACTACCTCAATAAACTCTCTGAACATATCTGTTACAAGACTGCGCCCTGAGAGCAGGCATCCACACAGTGGTCATCAAGAAAAAAATAGGATTAGAAGGTGGAGTTTTGCAAAGGCAGTAATTTGCACACTTGCATACTGCATTCTCACTCTCTGGCTAACAGCAAAACAAAATCTCGTCAGTCCCTTCCTTCATAGGCAACCTCATCTCTTCCCTCAGTTGCTTAAGGCATCGACCAAGGCAGACTTCAGCTGGAAATAGCAAATAGCGTAAGGCTGATTCTAGGCCACAACATGGGACCAAAACAACTGGAGGATTTAGCAAAATCCTAATTTGTTTACCCTCTTCTGACATAGAGAGATGTTTCTGTTTATATCTGAGGCTGCCGAACGATGTGGAGTTCAAGAGTTCTGACACTTTAACACAGCATGCAAAGTTAGAAGCCCATTCGTCCCTTATTAATTTGTTGGTGAATATATTTGGGTTTTCACTTCACACCAATAAATGCAGAAAAGGATGCAGTTTTGACATTGTTTCTTTACCCTTGCACTCCGCGTAAACAGAAGTTGTCTATCTGGCAGTCTCTGGCTGTATATAAAGCCCCTGTTTACTTAATCTGAATGTCCGTTCCTTTTCTGCTTGGTCTGCAAAAGAAATGAAATGAAAAAGTGTGTCAGAATTAGAATCGTGTGAGTCTGAAAAAGACATTTGGGTCACTGAGTAACTAAAAGCACCTCTGTTTACATGTTTCTGCAGTTTCTGTCACTGCAGCTGGGTTACAGCTTATAACAACTAATCTCTTTTTATTTGTATTTTATTTTATTTGGTATTAAAGGAGCTTTTAAGCCATGTCTTCCAAATGTGTCCAAGGTTTCATAACTGTCTTAATAGTGTATACACATTATAGTGACGGCAGTGAATTCCTTCCAATCTGGATTTTGTTAAGAGTGACTTTAAGAATAGTTTGTAGAACAATTAAAACGTGTTAATCTGTATTTGAAAACTTGATCCGGTTAAAAATTGTTTTCCTTTCCACTTATATTTGCCAAAGTTGTCTGCGTCATGTGCTGGGGTTTTCTTGAGAGGTGGAAAAAGAGGGTTGTGGGGAGGAGAGGGCTAGAGGACGGTGGGGAGTTATGCTAGATTTTGGCCTCTGGGCCAATGTCCTCTTAACATAACCTGTGTTCCACTTCAGGAGAAAATGATGCACTGAAGGGTTGGAAATGGGGCTTGAGCAAGCACACTTTTCATGCTCAACAAAGCCTAACGTCATTTCACTATACAATTTGAGTTATGTGTGTGCTTTTAATAAACCGATCCTCACCAAAAATAAATAGATTTGTTCTGCTTAAACTGGCATACAAAGAGCTTGGGGAAAAAAATCTTTCACACCTCTTGGGGATTGGAAGGTAACTTCACAGTCCAGTTTCACATCGGGAACGTGTGACAAAAATTTGACAGGAAATAAGCAGATCCTGTCCCAGGCCGTGGGAGGAGACCTGACCCTGGAGCATAACGGTGTGAATCTGAAAGGCCAGAGAGCTTCCCGCCCAGCAGGGGGTAGCCAAGCGCTGGTAACTGGGAAGGAATTCTAGGAGGATCCATTCCCTCAGCGCCAGCAACACAGCGCTCTATTCTGGAAGCTGACATTTCTTGCCAGTGCTTAGAGTATTTGCTCCAAAAGGAGCCACTTACCTGAGGCCTTCACCTGAGAGTGCGGGCCCATGTAACAGATTCTTTTGAAAAGGATCCCAATAAGGGAGTGAAAGAGTGTGTTAATCTGCCCAAGGCTCGGAATGGAAATTGGTGGGCTGGGAGGCAAGTTTTACTTTTCCTTCTGACTCTTTTCTGCTTCTCTCCCGGTGGGTAGAAACCCAGAGTTCCCTGGGAAAGGATGGAGAGAGACCAAGGAGTTGAGCCAGTTCCCCTGGCTCTGCGTGTATGTGTGTGTGTGTGAGTACATATGTGTGTGGTATGTGAGTGTGTGTTTGAGTGTGTGTTTGTGTGTGTGTGTCTGTGGATAGAATCCCCACAGCCTCCCCTGAGAAAACCTGGGATCCAGCAGGTGAGCCCCCAGGACGGCTGGTTGAGAGCCAAAGCCTGAGTGGAGGAGAATCGGTGATGACCTGCTGGGCTGCTGGGGAGAAAGACGCGCCAAGCTGAACTCGCCGGTAGGGAAGAAGAGGGACGTGGGAGGTGACAAGGTCACTAAAGAGAAATATTCTGAAGGAAGGCTGTGTTCTTACTGTCTGCTGTAGAAGGAGCTTCAGCCCGCAATATGGCTGGCGCCAAACGAGAACATTCCGGCCCCCGGCTCTCCCCAGCCTGCTTCACCTTCTTGCTTCCCACTCAGGCCATTTTCGGTTGATGCTGCTTTTCTTTGTTCTGTTTTCTCCCAGTGCAATGAACCCTCACATTACGGGTTTCTGTTGTAGTTCTAACCTCTAATACACAACCATTACATCTTATCTCGTCTTCTAAATTACTCTAAAATCCAATTATAGACCCCCGTCTCCTTCAAGAGCACACAACTTGCCACATTACTGAAATGCTGGGCTGCTCTTTTGTTTTTCTAAATTAATAATAACTACCATTTTCCGTCTGCTCTTAGCATGGGAGTCTTTTATATCACCACACAGCTTTCCAAAATGCATATTATGATTCTTTTTGCATCTTTGCTGGGCTACAAAAGAGCTAAGGATGATTTTCCAAATATTCATAAAAGATCTGTCAGTTGGTTTTTAGTATCGAGACATTTGAAACTCTACAATCCTTAAAAGAGAAAGCATTTAAAAATTTCTCAGTTAAAATTTCACTACTGCTTTGCTTTGTTAGGGTGAAATAGAAGTCCATCACTTTTAAGGTTTTAAAAGGTTAGAATGGATTTTGTTTGTTAACATTTTTATGGATTGAAAACGCTTAGCCCTACTAAGGTTTCAAAAGCACAAGTGATTTTTTAGATCCAACACGCATCGTGAGTTTCTTGAATCTATGGCAGGGAAGTGACTCTCTTAAACAGATTCAACTTCTACAAATTCTAGAAATGTTTCAGTGAAAGTGAACATGCCAAGAACATTTTAGGGGAAATTTTAACACTACTGAGAATATCCTCAAATGCTTTTTCTGACAGAGGGGCCATTGTGATTTATCATAGAAAATTGCTCTTAAGAAAATATGGTAAATTCAAATCCGATATTAGAAAAAGAAATCTGCCTTGTTTTAGTGTTTTATAATCACAAGCTTGTAAGTGAACTGCAGTTACTTTTCTTAGTTGCAAATTCTTACTTTTAGTCTCTGGGAGAAAGTGTATCTGACATACCTAAGGCATCTGATTATGCAGCAACAAAATATGCTTGACATGCAATTATTAAAAATGTATATCTGGCTAATCAACCACTCTCCTTTTCATTTCACAAGCTTGGGCAGTGTTCAGTGGAGCTTTCCGATGTAAAGTCTGTACTTGTGAATCCTTTCCCGTGTGCAGGCCTCAGCTGCTTCAGGATAAATATATTATAAAATGTGGGGAAGATCGGAAAAGTTCTGAAACATTGAACATTTAAATAATCACATCTCTGGTTAGATATTTTGTATATTTATTATGCCCTGAAGTTAAATCGTTATTCCCTTAAATATTAAATACATGAAAGGCTGGTTATTCTTTAATAAATTAGTTAGGTGATTTCCGAGGCCAAAGTGAAGGCCAGGGGAAAAGATGGACAGACAGAATGGGAATGATGTGGCACCACTTGGAATTTATAGGAGAAGTGAGATGGAACAGAAAGACATGCTAATCACTAAATAACATAATCAAGTACATAGGAACATGAGTGCTGTCATGAGCAAAACTCAGGGAAAATGGAGATCAGGAAAAAGAAAATCATAAACTGTAAAAAAACACCAAAATTATGGTTTTCATTCATATAGTAATTATATATTACATATACAGTAATTAGACACATGCAAATATGTACTTTATATTGTATGTTCTTTTGTGCTGTCTTGACAAATGGACTCCATAATCTTAATTTAATCATGATGGAAGTATCATACTGTCATTTACCATTTCAAAGTATAATGTAGCTACTTTTATTCTTTTTTTCTCTTTCTTTCTTTTTCTTCCTTCCTTCTTCCTTTCTTTCTTTCATAATTTTCCAATGAATTCCAATGAAAATAAAACATAACTTGGATTATTTTTCCCTTGCACCTCTAAATTCTGAATATTATCTTGTAGTTTCAGTGCAGCCTAAACACCATCCATTAGTTTTGTTAGACAGAATCTAGCACAACTCACACATATCTTTAAAGTTTAGATGTTTTAAGAATTGACATTATCTACTTTGCTTAGAAATACATGTACTCAAGCATTCTACTCATATCGTCTCTATGGCTCTCTGATCTGTTATTCCTAATTTTTAACGAAATTTTAACCATCTGGACAAAGCAGATTCAATTCACACAATTCATATATATTGGTAGCCCTTGTAGGATTTATTTATTTTTGATATTGAGTGAATTTCCTATCATGTGTGACTAATTATAGCAAACTTAAACAGAAACATTTAAATTTATAATTGCATTATTTTGCATACTTTATGGGGCTTCACTTTTGCAATTTTAAATTAAGATTTTTAGGGCTTGTTGGCAGGTTAATACATGGACTATGTGATCTCCAAGCTCTTTGAACTAATCTATTATTTATATCTACTGAACAAGTCAAAAGTGACTATGTGATACATGACATTTAAAAAATAGTATCTAGAAGATAAACCATATTCTCCGATTTTATAAGCCACCCCAGCAGGTCTTTGAGATTTTGTGTCGACTTGGAGATAGACCAGGCCTTAGGCCACAGGAGCACTATTTGGGGTGACGCAGCAGTAAATTACTCTGTGGTACCCTGGAGGCCCAGAAGAGTTAGTGCAGCTCCAGAACACGAAACACCTGGTTAGTAACTCAGGCAAGAGGACGCCTGATTGAATGTGTCATGAGCATGTCTCAATTGTGATTTTTAAAGAACAAGATGCAACAGGGCAGCAGGACTTTCCCCTCTTCTTTTCCACCCTCTGTTTCTAGGGGAGCGGGCATCCATGGTCCCCGCAATGTTGCCGCGTTGGGAGATTATTATGGTCTTAAACGTGAAAGGCTATTAAAGTCATAATTCCACCTTTAAAATGGAGATTGAAATACAGTAATATAAAATACATAAGGCATCAAGATGTAGCAAATGTCTTCTCCCATTAGATTTCTCTATTTACAAGGGGGACGGTAATATCAAATATATTTTCATAAGATTGTGCAGCTTCCCTATGTAAAACTGAGCAGGTGCTCCGCTAGACCCAAATTTCTTTTAATGCCTACTAAATGAAATTTCTTGGCCATAAAATAAGATAAAATGTGAAAGCCCAAAAGAGAAGGCTCCAACTTTGCAAGATATCAAATATTTCGTAGAAAACAATGTCTTGATCAGTTGGATGTAAATGAGCATACAGATTGGGTTTCTTAAGACGCCAACAGTAGACCAAAGCATCAAACAACGCAACGTGTAGAAAGGATTCCCATTGCCAGGTCCTTGACTTTGGAAACAAAGAATCTCAAGACATTTAGCAAACTCAAAACGTCCCCTCCTCTGCCTTTTAAAATAGCATTTGTGTATTTATTTCTTATAACATTTCAAAGCTTTTTCATGATGCTATGTCTTGATTTGAAAACACCAATTTTAAATACTAAATAATAGTGAAATAAAATTTGCTGTCAATCCATTTTTCAGCCACATGAAGAGAGAAACTGTTTGGAAAATGACTTTACTTTCACCGGAAGGGAAATGTCATGGACCTCTGAATTGGGGATAGAAAAAAAAACCCTTGCAGTGTTGCCTACTAGAAATTACTCTGAATACGTATCTCTTTTTTTCCTTGAAATAAAGTTCAAGGTAACATTTAAGTGAATAATTATTTACCGTTTTGTTAAATGCTGGCACGGATGGCAGGAATCATCTATTCGTACAAAGGCTTTTTCTGCCTGGAATGGCTCATTACTTTCTTTGTAGGCTGCACTGGTTTTAAGATTCAAATTCAAAATCTCCTCTGATTTTGCTGTTCTATTTCTGGCAGCTGTCCAGCGGCAGATATGCATAATATTTCACTGTTAGACCTTGCAAACATTATATCCTGCTGTGCTAAAGAAAACATTGTGTTTCTTACCACATGAAAATAATCCATCACTTTTCAATCAGCACACACAAAAAAGCTCTACCTGTTTTTTCCATCAGACTCAAGAAAAATTAATGGCCCCAATGTGAAAGGTGGACGCTCCATACATGATCCATTAAAGTACAAACTAATCAAAATATATCTAGCAGCTGATTTGCTAAGCAAGATGGAACAAAAGAGGTGTGATGAAAAAAATAGATTCTTCTAAGACTCATACAACCTTGTGCTATCAGTGTTAACCTTATTTATTTTAAATCTGGGAAGACATACATAAAAGATCATGAAGTGGATCCGTGGAATTCAATCAATTCAAATAGACACTCTGCATTTATCTGGAAGAGATGGTTAAAGACACCTACTGTGTGGACTGGAGAAAAATTTTATAATGAAAAAATGTTTTGAAAAATTAAGGAAAGACGAGTTATAATTACCCTCCTCCCCCAAGTTGGTCACTAGACAACATAATATATTAAAGTAAATATTTTCTTTGGGAGTAAAAATACCAGTATTTTGTCAACTTGTTCATGCCTTTAAAAATAACTTCATGCCTTTAGCAATTCTGATGTTCTAGCTGGTTTTGAGTGAGGCATGCAAACTTTTCTTTCTAGAGCCATATGACTTTTGCCACAATATTCTAATAAGAAAGATAGCAGCCATCTCAAAGGAGTGCCAATTAAAAAATAATCCATTTCATAACTTTTTCACACTTGCATTGGAATTGCTTGGATTTCTTTGCTACCACCGGGTTTTGGAAGACTTTTTTTCAATCTCTCTCTTTTTTCTCTCTCTCTCACTCCCTTTTGGTATGACTTGTGTCTTGTAGTTTAATGCATTAAAAAAAATGTATTAAGAAAAATGCAAACAGGCCAGCCTGGGTGGTCCAGTGGTTGGGTTTGGCACGCTCTGCTTTGGCAGCTTGGGTTCAGTTCCCAGGCGTGGACCCACACCACTCATCTGTTAGTGGCCACGCTGTGGCAGTGGCTCACATACAAAAAGAAGAAGATTGTCAGTGGATGTTAGCTCAGGTGAATCTTCCACAGCAAATAAAAATAAAATAAATAAATATATAAATAAATGGAATGTAATGCTAATACTAAGAAAGTATCTATACTGGTAAATAATTTTATACATAAAGTATGTTTTGGAGTGTTCTTATAACTTCATGTTTAAAGTACCACACTGTGCTTTTAATGGGTATTCCAGTTTCTTTCTTTTTATTTTCCATCTCTGATTTAAGTTGAAACATTGCTTAGGTTGCTCCTCCTAAAGTGAAACTGATTGTCTTACATTCCACTTTTCAAACTCTCTTTAGTTGACCCCATTGAATGAGAGAATAGAGTTTTAGAGTTGAAAGGCTCAAAAACCATTGTTTTGTCTACGAGGAAACTGAAGCTCAGAGATTTTAAGTGACATCCACAGACACTCAGTTTGGGAATGGTGGTCCTGGAAGGCTCAAGAATCCCAATCCAGTACTTTCTCCACTACACAGTGGGTTCTCCTCTCCTAGAGCAGTGCTTCTCCAACTTTGACTTTTTTGCAAATGGCCTGGGGATTTTGTTAAAATGTAGAATCTGATTCAGCACGTCTGGGTTTGGGCAGAAAGTCTGTGTTTCTAACAAGGTTCCAGGACATCCTGATGCTGGTTTGGAGACCACACTTGGAGTAGCAAGGATGGAAGGACTCTGTCAGATTCTTGGACTGGCTGTCAACATCCTTTGAAGTCTGGTCCTGTCTTCCACTGGCCTGTATACACACTCCATCTAGTTATACAGAGTAGCATCTCAGTTATTGAATACCCTTTGAGTGCTTTGACTTTGATTTCTTTCTTTCTTCATTCTCTCTGCCTCTCTCTGCTTCTTTGCAATTATGTGTCCACCTTTTTTTTTGATGACAAACTTAAATCTCAACTTCTCCACGAAGACTTTCTAGTGATCAAACATAAAATGATCTTTCCCTTCTCTGATCATCTCTGTCACTGCTTAGGGGAGCTTAATAAGTCTTCGTAAAACTGTTTATTGAAGAGAAGCACAAAACAAATGTATAAATGAAAGAGCAGTGGAGAATGAGGCACATTAAGTTGTAGAAGGAGAGAGAAACTGAAATTCCTGAGCTTTGTGGAAAATCTCAGAATTAATAAGGGGTTTTCCTCTTTTTCTTTTACTACATCTTATTCTGAAAATACTTCTGGACCAATTTCAGGAAACAAAATTTGGGAGGTGGGGGATTGTCATAGGTCAAGAGCCATCAAATTTTTTCTGAAGTTCCAGGTAGTAAATATTTCAGGCTTTGTGGGCTATGTGGTCTCTATGGCAACTACTCAACTCTGCCACTGTAACAGGAAAGCATCCATTGGCAATAAGAAAACAAATGACAGTGTTCAATAATACTTTATTTACAAAGAAAGGCACCAGCCAGATTTGGCCTGCCTGTAGCAGTTTACCAATCCTTATCATACATAGTACCCAAATATATTCCAAACAAAGAAAGAGAAGGAATAATTGAATCCAAAATTGTTAATTATAGCTTAATTAACTCAATAATGGAAAGCAAATCAGAAGAATTGGGTCAGGCCAGGGAGGAGAGGCATTGGGCAAAGCAAGGAATTTAAGAGATTTTTCTGTAAAATCAGCTTTTATGGACAACCATCCAAATCCTGTGTGTCACTTATCTCCAAACTCAATTTTCAAACTCTTACCACCTTGCTACAAAGGTGTGGCACATGAGTCTTGTCGTGGGCAGTACCCTGGAGCTCATTAGAAAAGCTTGTTAGAAAAACAGGCCTCACCTCTATAGAATCAGAATCTACATTTCAACAAGATCCTCAGATGATTCTTACACACTTTGCAGTTTGACATCTCAAAACCCGGTCTCTAGATCATATGCATCAGAATCATATGGGAGTAGCAAAAATGTCAATTTGGGGCCCAAGCCCAGACCTACTTAATCAGCGTCACTGGGGAAGAGACCTCAGATTGTTTTGTTAATCTTACTGGAGTTTTAGAAACATAGATCTACGCCAGAACTCTAAACCAATAATCATAAACTGCAAGACTGCCACCAATTGTTTCCATTCTATCGTTTTTATCGTGACTCCCTAGCCTCATTTCTTGTCAGCTGTACTTGTTTTGTTAACTCACTTCCAGTTCTCTTTTTTTCAGCTCTGAGTTTGCTGTACCTAACACTGAATACAATCTGCCTTTTGTTAATTTGGGGTCAGCATTAGCATATGTCAATACAATGATATGAAGACTGTGTTATTATCTTAGCTGTTGGTAGGCAGCTTCTTCTTGTGGAGATCGTGGAGGTGTTTGGGAGAAGCTTTTGATAAGCCACTTTAAGTGCAGAAGGCTGCAAAGGCAAGCTCAGATAATCACTTGGTGATTAGAATGTTTTCTAGTGATGGAGAGACCTATTATCCGCATGACCTTTTGTTTTCGCTATGAGTACACAGGTTTGGGGTGGAGGTGAATGGCTCTGTAAAGCAGAGGAGACAGAGGCTGGCATTCACTGGAAGTAGAAAAACAAAGAAATCTCAGTTGCCATAAGGGAGACAGGACTTTGGAGGAAGGCAAGTGTCACATGATTGTGGGGTGTGTGGTATAAAGCACGTGGTCTGACTCCCCTACAGCTTCAGCAAAGTCTCCATTGCTTACTATGCTTTATTTTTCTTACTGGATGTTATTTGGTCGTAGCGAGTGGGGTAGGAGGAGAAACAGAAGGGATGCCAAAAAGTGAGTTGGGGTAGATGTGGTAGACAAAATGGCCAGAGAATGAGAAGACAACTGATATCAAGGTGCTGTCCATATCTGATGAGAAGATTAGGTCTGCCCTAGCACCTCTGTTATCAGTTTGCGCATTTAATTTTCTAGTCTTGTCCTTTTAAGATAGTTTTTCAAATCCCTCTTGGCATTAAAATCACCAATCCCTGGCCCTTCTCTCAGAAATTCTTATTCAGTTGGTCTGGAGGGAGACCCAGATATTAGGAAAAATTTTAAGATCCCAAGTGAATCTAAAATATGCATCCAAGATTGAGAACTAAGGTAGAGAATCTAAACTAATCCAAACAATGCATGTTGTGACTAACAGAGTAAAAAAGTATATACGATTGACAGACAAGATTTCCTTCTCTTTCTCTCTTTCTTAATTTTACCCTCCTATCTCCCCCCTTCCTTTCTTTTCTTCCTCCCTCTCTCTCGCCCCAGCTCTCTCTCTCTCTTTCTTTCTTTCTTCACTGAGATAATTTTAAACTACCATTCTGATAGTTTTTATTATGTAAGCACTCAATATATGTGTTGAGTTCCTAATGAAGAGAGAATACCGTGAAGCTAATCAATCAGTACAGACACATTTAAATTGTTATAATCTACTTAGTTCTTGATTATTAAAGAGTATTCATAGATATTATAAATTTAGTAGTAATATGCTATAAATATACTTGCATGTGAACTGATGGTTATATGAATATATATCAGTCTACATTATATTTAAATTATCTTTTATCCCCAAATTAGTACATTTCTCAGAAGCCATCTTTTTTAAAAAACCATTTTATTATGGACGAAGATTTCTTTTTTTTTGAGGAAGATTAGCCCTGAGCTAACACTGCTGCCAATCTTCCTCTTTATACTCAGGAACACTGGCCCTGAGCTAACATCCATGCCCATCTTCCTCTACTTTATATGTGGGATGCCTACCACAGCATGGCTTGCCAAGCGGTGCCATGTCCGCACTGGGAATCCGAACCGGCAAACCCCGGGCTGCCAAAGCAGAACGTGCAAACTTAACCGCTGTGCCACTGGGTTGGCCCCTGGATGAAGTTTTTAGTGCTTGGGGTATTTCAAAAGAAAATGGTGCATTAAAAATGTAGACACATCTTAAATGAATATAGGTGTACCTCGTTTTATTGCTCCCCGCTTTATTGTGCTTTCCAGACATTGGGTTTTTTACAGTCCAATGTTTGTGGCATCCCTGAAAGTCTATTGGTGCCATTTTTCCACCAGCATTTGCTCACTTTGTGTCTCTCTGTCACATTTTGGTAATTCCCACAATGTTTTAAACTTTTTCATTATTATTATATTAGATACAGTGATCTGTGGTCAGTGTTCTTTGATGTTACTACTATAACTTTTTTGGGGTGCCATGAACTGCACCCGTATAAGATGGAGAACTTAATCCATAAATTGTTATGTGTGTTCTGACTGCTCTACCAATGGGCCGTTCTCTTGTCTCTTTCCATCTCCTCAGGCCTCCCTATCCCCCGAGACACAACAATATCGAAATTAGACCGATTAATAACCCTACAATGGCCTCTAAGAGTTCAAGTGAAAGGAAGAGTCTCAGATCTCTCATTTTAAATCAAAAGCTAGAAATGATTATGCTTAGTGAGGAAGGCATGTCAAAAGCCAAGAGAGTCCAAAAGCTAGGCCTCTTGTGCCAAGCAGTTAGTCAAGTTGTGAATGCAAAGGAAAAGTTCTTGAAGAAAATTAAAAGCGCCACTCCACGAACACACAAATGATGAGAAAGCCTTATTGCTGATATGGAGAAAGTTATAGTGGTCTGGATAGAAGATCCAACCAGCCACAACATTCCCTTAAGCCAAAGCCTAGCCCAGGGCAAGACCCTAACTCTCTTCAATTCTGTGAAGGCTGAGAGAGGTGAGAAAGCTGCAGAAAAGTTTGAAGCTAGCAGAGGTTGCTTGATGAGATTTGAGGAAAGAAGCCATTTCCATAACATAAAAGTACAGGGTGAAGCAGCAAGTACAGGTGTAGAAGTGACAGCAAGTTATCCAGAAGATCTAGCTAAGATAATAAATGAAGGTAGCTACACCAAACAACAGATTTTCAATGTAGATGAAATAGCTTTATGTTGGAAGAAGATGCTATTTAGGACTTTCATAGCTAGAGAGGAGAAGTAAATGTTTGGCTTCAAAGCTTCAAAGGACAGGCTGACTCTCTCCCTAGAGACTAATGCAACTGGTGACTTCAAGTTGAAGCCAATGCTCATTCCAAAAATCCTAAGACCCTTAACAATTGTTGTAAATCTTCTCTGCCTGTGCTCTAGACATGGAACAACAAAGCCTGGATGACAACACATCTGTTTACAACATGGTTTACTGAATATTTTAAGCCCTTTGTTGAGAACTACTGCTCAGAAAAAAAGATTCATTGAAAAATATTACTGCTCATTGACAATGTACCTAGTCACCCAAGAGTTCTGATGGAGCAGTACAATGAGATTAATGTTGTTTCCATGCCAGCTAACACCACATCCATTCTGCAGCCCATGGATCAATGAGTAGTTTTGACTTTCAAATCTTATTATTTAAGAAATAATACTTTTGTAAGGCTAAATCTGCCATAGGTAGTGATTCCCCTGATGGATCTGGGCAAAGTAAATTGAAAACCTCTAGAAAGTTTTCTCCATTCTCAATGCCATTAGGAACATCCGTGATTCATGGGAAGAGGTCAAAATATCAATATTAATAGGAGTTTGGAAGAAGTTCATTCCAACCCTCATGGATTTTGAGGGGCTCAAGACTTCAGTGGAGGAAGTAACTTCAGATGTGGTGGAAACGGCAAGAGAACTAGAATTAGATGTGGAGCCTGAAGGTGTGACTGAATTGCTGCAATCTCGTGATAAAACTTTAATGAATGAGGAATTGCTTCTTGTGGATGAAGCAAGAAAGTGGTTTCCTGTGATGGAGTCTACTCCTGGTAAAGAGGCTGTGAAGATTGTTGAAATGACAACAAAGGATTTAGAGTATTATGTAAACTTAGTTGGTAAAGCAGTGGCATGGTTTGAGAAGACTGACTCCAATTTTGAAAGAAGTTCTACACTGGGTAAAATGCTCTCAGACAGCATTGCACACTACAGACAAATCATTTGTAAAAGAAAAATTAATCTATGCAGCAAACTTCTTTGTTGTCTTATTTTAAGAAATTGCGACAGCAACCTCAACCTCCAACAACCACCACCCTGATCAGTGAGCAGCCATCAACATTGAGGCAGAACCCTCCACCAGCAAAACGATTACAACTTGCTGAAGGCTCAGATGATGGTTAGCATTTGTTAGCAATGAAGTATTTTTTAATTAAGGTATGTACATTGTTTTTTAGACATAATGCTATTTCACACTTACTAGACTACATTGTAGTGTAAACATAAGTTTTATATGCATGGGAAATCAAACAGTTTGTGTGACTCACTTTATTCTAGTGGTCTGGAACTGAGCTCACAATATCTCCAAAGTATGCCTGTGTTTATAATAGCCAAGACATGGAAACAACCTAAGTGACCATCCATGGATGAATGGACACACTGGAATATTTTTCAGCCATAAAAACAAGGAAATCTTACCATTTCAGACAACATCGATGGACCTTGAAGGCATTATGCTAAGTGAAATAAGTCAGAGAAAGTTAAATTCCATATGATCGCACATATATGCGGAATCTAAAAAAAAAAAAATGCAAACAAACAAACTCATAGAAAAAGAAATCAGACTTATAGTTACCAGAGGTGGGGAGAAGGGGAATTGGAGAAGGATAATGAAAAGGTGCAAACTTTCAGTTATGAGATAAATAAGTACTAAGGATGTAATGTACGTGTAATGTAATGACCATAGCTAACAGTGCTGTTTGATACATTGGAGACTTGTTAAGAGAGTAAATCCTAAGAGTGCTCATCATGTGGAGGAAATTTTTTTCTTCTATTCTTTTCTTTTTGTTGTATTTGTAAGAGAAGATGGATGTTAGCTGAACCTGTTGTGGTAATCATTTCACAGCATATGTAAATCAAACCATCATGCTGTATGCTTTAAACTTATACAGTGATGAGCATCAATTAAAAATAAAATAGTAAATAATAAAATAAATAATAACAAGAAATATTTCCTCCCAAAGGTTGATGACAGTGCTTTGAGTTTTATGTCCTTAAAAGCTCATGGAAGCCAATATGCTAAGATTTCACATATATATTGTGATATACATGGTACTTTATAATAATTCATGTGATTCTGTTCTTTATCTCTTTGAAAACTTATTAAACAAAATTATCACAGAAGACATTTTGTTTATTCTAAATTTGTCAAAGTTATCTGCCAAACAGTCATCCAAGAGATGAGAAATGAGACAGGTGAACTCTCACACGAGAACATTCTGATGATGGATTGTGCTCAGTTACCTGGTGAAGAGTGCCACACTTAATCATTTCTCACGGCCCTGTAAGCCTTTGCTGTGTGTACTTCTCTATCTCAAATGTCCCATCTACATGCAAAGGTGATTTCTTTCATAACCAGTAGTTTTACAAACTCCACATGGCGACCTCAGGCATCAAACTTTATCTTTTACACGTATCTTTGGACAACAAAAATTCTAAACCAGAATTTAACTGTAAGCTCAGCAGATAATGAAGGGAAAATCAAAGCTGACTCTTCTCTAACTATGCCAGTTATGTAATATGGAAATGAGCAAATGCTTATTTTGGTCAATACGGCAAGCAGATGCGCCTTGAAGATAGGCCAGGAGGAACTAAATTGAGTAAAAGGTGATGTTTTTACATAATTACTTTTCTGACCACCATGAAAATTTATATTGCACATTTGAAATTAAATGTTTCACAGATTGAAGACTAATCCAGGGAATTTTATTTTCCAAACAAAGTTTATATGCTTTCTAGTTTTATTTTTCATTTCACCCATTCAGGTAGAATGAAATTTGAAATGATATTTACAATTTTTAAAGATTTTTTTATAATCAATTTTTTAAAAAAAAATTAAGCACTACTCAAGATTGCATTCTTTGAAAAAAATTTGGCCCATATAATCAATCATATCTGCTTCACTGAACTATAACGATCCTGTGAACAGAAAAACACCTTCACTGGGGCAGACTTGTTTCCTTGAAGTCCTTAACATGTTAGGGGATAGAAAGCAGTTTCTACATTTAGCTTCTACTATGTTCAGTCATATCCACTCTTTTTTTCTTAGGCCTATGGTTGAATTGTATTGGTGTGCAGTTGTGGCAGAATATCAAAATATAAGTATAAGTAGCTCAGTAAGTCATCTAGCCTGGTTTTTTTAATACTGTTGTTAAGAATTCAAGCTAAGGAACAGAATCAGTTGTGTAATACCCAATATCACAATAGTCATTTACAAATAGTGAATAGTGGCAGCTGCCCTGGGTTTCATCAAGAATTATTTCCCCCAAATCGAGTAAAGTAAAAGAATTGGAGATAGATATATGACCTTGAGGAACAATTTCCAGGAGACATAAATGAAAATAATGTACTAGTGTCAGCATTAGGGAAAGTAGCTATAATGTTGAAAGAACTCACCAAATTATAATTGTGGCCAGTAAAACTCTGACAAATCCCAAGCACATGCTGCTTTATAGGGGAAGTCACTTTATAATCCAGTTTTCTGGTTTCTGTTTCCATTGAAGTTCAGATACACACCGAGTCTTTTATTCAGCTACTGAGGAGCTGAGATTAAGTGTTTAAGATACATGACTTTCTTTGTGCACGTTTCCTATAAGTCATTCCAAACTACTTTCATACAACATAAAGAAGAAATTGGAAAAATCTCTAGTAAACCTCCACTCTTTAAAAAATTATTCTTGAATTAGATGTGACATAGTGGACATCATGACCTCTAAGAATCTAATCTACATCTAATCTAAGTGTCTAAGCTTGACCAAGATGATGGTCTTGATGATGGTGATGATGAACTTGATGATGAGAATGAAGAACTTAATGAGGATGATGACGATAACAATAATACTACTAATGATAATGGCAGCTAACATTTTCAGAGTGCTTACCCTGGGCCAGCACTCTGCTAAGTGCTTTGCATGCATTGTCTCATTTAATCTTTGCAAAGCCCTGTCAGGTTGGTCCTGTTATTATCTCCCTTTTACAAGGAAGTTCAATGAAATAAATTACACTGACTCTACACTACTCTGTAAGCTCTCTCCATTCTAGTCTTGTCTCTTTGTTACTACAAAAAAATGGGACTTAGCTCTAATAATTATTATTAGCAGCAAAATTGGAGGACAGACAACATACAATTTGGTTGGAGGAAGAGCTCGATAGCTCTCAAACTGGATAACAATCAGTTAATGGATATAGATATCAGGAATAGGAGAGAAAGCTCTTCAAGCAGCAGATCATTATGCAGCAGCTCAGCATGTTTATTAATCATTGTGCACAATTAAAATGCCATTTCATCCCTCTAATTAAAACAAGTAGTTCCCTGAGGCTAGCACCTGAACTAATGAAGCCTGGTTGCCTAAGGATCTTACTTAGGGAAGGGAATTAAACAATGGAGGAAGCAGTATATTTACCAAGTTGCCCAGACAACGTCAAACTGTATATGACATCATGAGGGAGTGGACCAGTTGAGACTGTGATTTTAAAGAGCCAAGAATACTTACGTTTCTGAGCAAAGACCAGGTTTAAATGTTGGAATTATTCTAGTTTTTGAATTGGTCAGGTCCCACCTTTTATCATCCTGTATCCTTAACAATGAATTCTGAATTATCTTCCTTATTGGTATGTGGAATGTGAGTCTTGATGTTGGAGGACGAAGTTCCAGGGATTGTAGGTTGGCATCTAGGTATTTGTGGGGCTCCAGGGATTCCTGAAATTGGGTAATTCCACAAATAAAAGGACTATAGACAGGTTGCGGAAGGACAGGTAAAAACAAATGGAAAGATGAATGGGTTAGATGAAAGAAAGCCTAAGATTCAGTCCCAGTACTGCCTCCTCAATGAAATGACCCTGAAGGGCTCTGAGTTTCTTTCTTGTAAGATAAGAGGACTGGAGTAGGTAATCATCGAGTTTTCTTCTAGCTCTAAAATTCTATGGCTTTGGGTATTTGTGATTAAAAAAGCAGCTCAAAGAGTTTTCATTGTGCCTTAATGCCCTTACAAATTTGGCTGAATCAAGGCTTCCTTATTTTCCCCTTCTAATTCCTGCTTAGTTTACCACCATATCTTTAGTGTCTGGCATTATACCTTACATATAGCAGCTTCTTAATTAAATATCTGTAGAAAACATAAATCAGGTTAAATATACAGATCCCAGTAACTCAGTGGTTTTAGTGCTCTGCTCCTAAATATTTCGTACTACAAGGAGGAAAAACACCCTACATAGGGTTCTGCGTTACTTACCTGAGGGATGGCAAATCTGAGGATTCTGAGAGTTGCTTTCATTCCAGCCAGTCTGCCAACTCAGTTTCCTACAATTCTGTGCTTGAAAGGTGTGGTCCCATGTTGCCTCTACTTACACTAGGCAAAAAGTCATGGTTCATTCTTCTTCTGCTTTACCTGTTATTCTCTTGGTCCAAACAATTCCCTGATGTCCCAGAAAAATATCTATGCCTAGAAGTTTGAAGAACTTAGGAGTATTCATTCTTAACCTAGTTTTTTATGAGTCACAGAGTTCTGTGAGAATCTGATCGATTTTATGGAACTTTTTGCCAGAAAAATACATAGTATAATTTTACAAACACTGTGGGATGAGAGGTTCACAGACTTCCTAAAACTCATCTATGGAACTCAAATTAAGTTAAGAATCCTTATTTTAAAAGATCGTACAAGAATTTCCAATAGTCTTTTAGGAGGCCTATATCTAGTCACTTCTCTTGCTTCCCCTCCAGCAACTGAAGAAAGACAAGCATCTAACATGTGAGTAGCTATTTTTTTGGTAGAGACAGAACCAGTAACATCAGTATGCAAATGAGTTGTTTTGTACAGGGTGACCAGTAGGCTTCAGAAAGAGATATCATGCTTTCAGTTATTACCACTTTTGCCTTAGGTGTTCACAACCAGGAAGCTGGCTTCAGTGTCTTTATTTTAAACAAAGTAAAAATACAACAATGAGGTGGTAGTAGCCATACTAGTAGGAAACAGGTCAATTACAGAAAAATAATAGGGTCTTAATTTTCTCATACTATCCATCCTATTCTTAGGAGGAAATTGGTAACTGGAAAATACAAATTGCTGTCTTAGGATCTAAGAATCTAAGAATTTTATCTGTCTTATTTGGGGCCATTATTCGCATGTTGAATCTAAATTTTTCTTTCCAAACTACAGCTCAGTTTCTCTTGTACATCATAGTAGGAAATATAACTTAGTCCATAAGTTATCTAGAAACTAGCAGAAATCAACCAATAACTCAGATTAAGTGGCATGATAATTGGGTTTCCTAAGCATTTTTTGGTATTAAAACAGGTTAATCAACCATAAAACACAAACTCATCAGTATCCAAGGTCTTATTCAATTAACTTCTGGCCTCTCACACTTAAGTGTTTTTTCTTTCTTTCAAATCATTATGTCATATTTTGCCAAGAGAGAAAGGATTTCTGGGGTGGGAAATTCCAAAGATGGAATAAGAGCCAATTCTTTCAAACTATATCATTTTATTCATAATTATTATTTTTAGTAACAATGAAAACAAAAGTTTTCTTCTTGCCCAGAAGGGAGATAATGTCTTGAACTCACAAGTTCAAGCAGAGAGATTGAAGTTGTATAGTTCTGTGTTTGAAGTGACCCTCATATTCTTATATCATATTTACTCTAAAACATTGGATAAATGAGAAACTTAGGAGGCAAAATAACTATTAATATAATACCATCAACACATGCTTTTGTGCCTAGATGCTTTATTTTACATTGATGTATAACTTCTAAATATGTTTTCTTGATATTATAGTCACAGATTCATAGTCAAACTAGGCAAGTGTAGATCTTTACTAGTCCCCAAATCATAGCTGTAGCTTTAGTTTTCCTGGATGCCAACCTTTGGAAACGAAGCATGAACCTGTATGTTGTCAGACTATTGCGGTGCAGTTAAAAGAGCACAAGAGCACTTGTTTTGGTCAGGCAAAACTGGGTTAAAATCCCCCAAATGCAGCACATTTAGCTATGTGACCCTGAGTAAGTTATTTAATCTATGTGAGTCACAATTTCTAGCTGTATTTGAGAGAAAAATATTTTCTTTATAAGGTTCATGGTAGGCACACCCACAAAAACCCAGTTCCTCTCCTATTCCCTACGTCATCACTACATTTGGATAGTGTCCCTAAAACTTCAGGGTAGCAGAAAAGATGCAGTTAACTCTCTGGAGTAGGAAGTAAGACGAGATCAAGAGAGGCAGTGGGTCAAAATTTTGGTAGGTAACCTGAGTCTGAAGGCATAAGTAATTGGCTTTCAGATGTGAGAATGGACCTCTGTTCAAGAACACAGTTCAGTATACAGTGAAGATTGGCAAAGGGAAATCCAGAGGGTTGAGTACAATCAGTAAGTCTGGCCAACCAGGAAAGGGGTAAAGGAATCAAATATTCATTCATTCATTTACATAAAACTATATGCTGAGAACCTGCACTGTTTCTGATACTGGAGTAGCTCTGTCTACCTGGGGAGATAGACAATATACACGTATAAATTATAATACATTATGGTAAGTGCCAATGATATTAACAAAATCCTTTGGGAATAAAGAAAGTAGAACCATTAATGTTGGAGGAGTTGAGAAATCTTCTGGGTCGACTAAATATTTGTGGAATGAGGAAGAAGCATTTGATCTGGGTGTTAAAAGATGAGTAGAAGTTTGCCAAGGTGAAGATGTAGGATAAGAACATTCTAGGCTGAGGGAAATAGAGTGAATATAGCTTGAAATCATGAAGGTCTGATGTATAAAGGGAATGATGCAAAATTCAATGGAGTCAGAAGATTGGGCAAGGAGGGAAATGGGCCCTTACTGGGAAGTCTTCATAAGCTGATTCTGCTTACGTTGTGTAGGCAAATGGAGAGCTAACAAGAGATTTACTAAAGTTTTGGAAGACATGACAATTATGGTTTTTAAGGAAAATAGCTCTAATAGCAGGTTGAGGATGAACTAAACTGAGAGTAGTCAAGTCACAGAAATATCAGGAAGCTCATTGATTTAACAAATACTTTAATAATCTTTTGAGGGGTGGGGAATAGTCAGAGTAAGCATATTTATCTACAAATACCTTGAATTTTGCAGTGCTTCTGGTTTAAGTATTTCATTTATTCTCTAAAGACTTCAGTGAAGTAGATATTATTATTAGATTACTCACACTTTATAGATGAACAAAGTGAAACTTTGAGAAGATAAAAGACTTTTCCCTCTTCCAGTTACTAAATGGAGTGTTGGATTTAACTCAGGTATTTAATCTCAAAGATCAGTATTTTTTTCCTACCATACAGATGGTTAGAAGTCAATTGCATTTTCAGCTGAGCATGGAAATTGTATTGTTGCAAAATAGCTGCAATAATTCACCTTTCTGAGTCAACACACTTGGACAGTTCCCTCCCACCTTGACTCTGAACTTAACCATACGACTTCCTTTGGCTAATGGGATAATAGCAAACATTACTGAATTGAAGACTTGAAAAGTATTTGTGCAATGGGGCTCACCCTCTCTTGCTTCTCTTTGGATCTCTGAGCTTGCTGTGTGAAAAAGCCTTGGCTTGCCTTCTGTGTAACCAGAGACACACACCCAAACTAGCCCTGTTGCCCTGGTTGACTTCAAGACAACCACAAGATGTGAGTAAAGTCATCGTAGGTCATCTAGCCCCAGTGAGCCAACCTAGACCAGAAGGATCACCCCAGGACTCACAGACTTTGCTTATTGTTTCAAGCTATTAACTCTTGGAGTTATTATGCAGCAAATACTAATTGATAGTCTAGTATAGGGTATTTCTGCAAATACTCTCTGATTTTGGCAAAGCAAAAAACAACTTATTTATTTCTACCAATTAGAGCAATGCTTTTCATATTTTGTCATATGGGAGTTATCTTGGCAACTTGTTAAAAAACTCAGACTTGAGATCACCCCTGACCTACTAAATTAGTATTTCTCTGGCAAAAGCCCAGAAGGTTGCATTTTTAATAAACTACTCTGTGATTCTTATATTCACTGAAATGTGAACTAAACTAACGTATTATTTTCCTTATATCCTCACATGAATATCTTTTATTTATTTGATAAGCTACTGGAAATTAACTTTTAAACCATTATAAAAGAAGAAAATCACTGAAAGTTTTCTTTTTTCTTTATTTTTCCACATAGTGTCATTCTCTGTAGTCTCTGTGGATTTATGGCATAAGAAGAAACCAAACACTTAAAGTGACTAAACTATTACTAAGTGACAGTGAATGTTATGAAAAATTGGCAACAAGTGTATAAGTCAAATGTTTACTTTCATACTAAGGTTAAGTTACTAGTGGAAAAGAGAAAGAAATAAGGAAGAAATGAAGAGGGAAATGGTAGGCATGAATACTCTGGAGGGAGGAAGGGGAGACTTAATCATTGGGGAGTGAATAGAGTGTAGACAAGAGAGAAATAGAAGGGAAAAGGCTCAACAAGAAAAATAGGATAGACTTGCTTAAGCATGACCCCAACATGGTTTAAGATTAATATGTACTGTAGCCATCTCAAGTTTCTTTTGTGGATTTACACAGTATCGTAGAGACAGCAAGATTCATGAAGCATAAAAGAACACTACAATGCCTGCTAAAGTACTGGTGTCTCCTAACCAAAGGAAAGGGGAGCTGAGAGCCAACCCCCAGTGAATGAGGGGGTCCAGTTACACTATGAGCTCAATTAAGAGAAAATCAACTGGGTCATTATGATACACAAGGACATTCATTCTTCTGCGAGAGGGCAATGATTACAACTTGAATAGGAAAGCCACAAACCACTAATCAGAGCATCTCAGGTTTGACCTATTCAAGCATATTCCAAATTACCCAATTAGCTGGATTGCCAATAAGTTCCTTGTAGCAGTTATATTGGCACTGATGATACCATAATCAGTTGTCTTAATCAAGCCTTTGAAAACAAAAATGATGGGCTGAATATACTCATAACAAGGACTGGGAAATTAGAGCCACCAGGTCACTGCTGTTGGGTTACTCAATGTTCTGCCCTGGCAAAGCTTTCAGAGGACTGTGTGAGTTTTATTTGGTTTAATTTTGTATTGCCACCCACCCACCCACCATCTATTTCCTAACTTTCCAGCCTCCTATTTCCTAATTTTCCAGCGTCTCTTGAAGGAGCACCATTGCTACCTGGATGACCCCTACAGCCCTTTTCCTGGGCCTGAATTTACTGGCCTTCTTGAGCTGTTATCTTTGAAGGCTGGATTCTCTGCCCTCTTGTTTGCTACCCACCAGCTTGGAGCTGGGCCTATAATCCCTAAACTGAAGAAGATGGAAAATCAGGGACCCTCCCCGCTCTAGGCTTTTGTGGTGACGACAGAGTGCTTTTTGTTTGTTGGGAATTGATAATTGTTTGAGGGCAGGGACTATTTATCCCCGAAGCTCCAGAATATGTGCCTGGCACATGGTATGTAGTTACAAATGCTTGATGAATGAATCAGTAAATAAATGGGAAAAAATGACATTTTAGATCAGTCATAACACTGCACCAACAGAAGTAGGATGAGGCATTTAAAAGAAGTCTGACCATAGCAAACAGGGATCCTGTCAATCTTACCCATTTTCCAGAGCTTAGAAACAGGTCTGGAAAGGCATTTATCCTCAGGAAATTTGTTTTGAATGCCTGAATATCAGTGGTATTTTTTCCCCTTTCTGGTGGAAATCATGAAAAAGGGCTGAGTTCCAGATATGGGGTAAGCCCAGGGTAGAGATAAAGAAAGCAGCCACAAACAAGAATTCAACATTCATTGGAACCTGGAGTCAGAGACTGAAAAATTCTAAAGGCCCTGGAAGTCAAGGTAATCTTAGTGGGGGTCATTGGCCTTTCTACTGCATACAGAAGGGGGTTTGAATCAATCCTGTGAAGAGGTTAAGACACAGAGACACTACAACTGGGCCACTGGGTTACCCAATTAATTAAAATAACATTAATTGCAGTAACAAATGGGAAAAAAAAGGCTGAATGATTTTTCAACCATGGGCAAGTTGAGGAAAGATCCAAAGATTTAACATTTTGTCTGGTCTGTTTAAGCATTATGGTCAAATATGGATACAAAAGTTCAAGAAATTGTCTCTGTGTTGGTTTGGGTTCCTCTAGAAGCACACCCTGAGAGAAGCCTTCAAGCATGGGTGGTTTCTTTGGAAGGCAGTCCCAGGAAAACTGGTAGAGAAGTGAGGAAGTGAGCTGGGGAAGGGACAGAAGCCAGTGAAGGAGTGCTATCAAATCAATTGCCCGAGAGCAACCGGCGCTCAGGCCCTCTAGAAAACTGGTAGACAAGGTAGGACACTCCTCCGAGTTATTCCAACTAAAATGCCAAGAAGCTGGGACATTTTTCACTAACTCCCTGCCGTTGGTGAAAGATCTCCTTTTAGGGACATTAACCCTTCCCTGGTCCTGCAGGTAGGTCAAGCATGCTTCCTGGACAGAAAATCTCTCTGGGCAGACCATGACACAGTCCACTGCAGCCTCTGATTACGATGCAATAAAACTAACATCAATTCAGCATCAGCATAACTTGATTCTGTTTTTGCTTTTGCGACTGCTTCCCTTTCCCCTTCCTGCAACCAGGGCGCTATAATAACAAGAGGTAGTTAAAGAAGGCATTGTCCCTTTTCTTCTTGCTCAACTCCGACCTGAAGCAGAGTCGGATTACTTCCACAGAGCAAGGTAGTTGGATTTCTTCGCATCAGGTCAACAGGCAAAGTTTCCATGAGGCAACACCCTTGCTGATGTCCCCTGCCACCTCCGTCTCAGCACCTGTATAGAAGAACAGAGTTTCAATTCCCTAGACCCGTGGGTAACTGTTTGATTCTCTCGCATAACCTCTGACATTTCTGAAACTGCTTCCATATTCTGGGCTCCAGTCTCTCTGCCCAACTTTCTGGAAACAATGGCATTATATTATGAACTACTTAAAGGCAGAGTCTGATTCCTTTGTACCAATTTTGCATTCTTTCCTGCTTCTAGCATTGCACCTGGGACATAAAAGGTGCTTAAAATTATTGTTGGGTGGGTGGATGACAAGTGATGAATCAGTGAAGAAGCAAGTGAATGATTGATTCCTGTCCCCTATAGTATTTTCTCTTGACCTGCATTGGGGATCAGTTTGTTTCACCATCTTGATCCTTAGTCATCGTTACAAGTTATTCAACTTTCCCAAAATAAGGTGCTTTCTCTTCCCAAAGACCTTCTAGGATGTTACCGCTCAAGATGCTGGCTTTTGCGGTACTGTGTCTTGAACCCCAGCTTCCACCCGTCTTCTTCCCATGTCTTACTCTCTCAGTTCTACATTTACTTTCCCTACCCCTTTGGTATACAGGCCTCTACTTATTAGAAATCAATAAGCTCTGGCCAACTATTATTATACCATTGTTTAAAGATATTTTCATTTTAAAAGATGATGCCAGGGTTAATCTAAAAGAAGCTAGTGCCAAGTTCTCAAAATTGGCAAGACACCTATTTTAGAGCTAGGCACCCTACTGTTCCCTGATTCTGCCATAATATCACCTCCCTCCCTTTCCCACCAGCAGAGATTAGGCACAGGGATGTGGCTTTCCTGCCCTATCAACTGAGAGTAAATTATGTTCCTCCACAACTATTTACCTGTCTCATTCCCTCATTTTCTAACAAGAAGACAAGATCTAGTTTGGGGATTTCAACTCTCAAGTTCAGTAATGAGCCCTATCTACTGACTCTTAATCTTATTCTTGACATTAGATATCTCTGCTTATGTCAGAGTTCTTGCCACAGAAGACTGTACTACCCAGAAAGCCCCACAACTCATGGAATAAATCTCTGAGAAAAGGATGGTGGGTAGGGTATTAGATTCTAACCAAGGGTTACCATTCAGGTACCATAGAATAGTCCCAACATGAGTAAAAATGACCCCAAAGTTCTGGATTCATATATGAAAAGAAAATGAGTGAGAGAAATAAGCCCCAGGTCTCTAGCAAGAAAAGACAATGGTTTAGGATCAGAAAGCTTAGATCTGCCAGCATGAAGAGGAACCCACATACAAACAAATCAAGGATGGCACAACTTTGGACAATAACCAAACAGACTAGATGGATCATTCTCACCAAAAGGAAAACCTGAATGGTGGCAGAAGGTGACACGGAGGGAGCTTAGGGTTCTGGGAGGGAGTAGAGCTAATTAGAAAGGAAACAGATTTCTCTAGAAAGATGCAGGTGATCTATCTTGATTTTAGTGAATCATTTTATGTAAGGCCTCACAAAATCTTACTTGCAAAATTAATTCAAATTGACTTGGATGTGAGCACTGTTGCATGTATTGAAATGTAATGATAAATGGAACAGGGCAACAAGAGATGACAATATATCATGGGGAAGGGAGAGTTTTAGTACAGAGCTTGAAGATCTGGTGTTTTATCTGGTCTTATTTAACATCTTCATGAATGATCTTCAGGAGGGAGTAAACAATAATGTAATAATGAAATCTGCACATTTAAATGGAAAAGCAAACCCCAGTGAAAGCTGAGAAATGACGCAAAGGAATATTAAGAAATCAGAAATTGGATCGGGAAATGAAAGTTGGATGGAAAGGAGTGGGATGGTGTGTGTATATATATATACACACGCCCCAATATATCTTCTAAAAATCACTGTAAACAAAGAAATTTTTTTTTAAAAGAAAATCTTGAAAGCAATATATGTAGCAATATTGGAAAAGATTTTACAAGAGCGTGGGGCAAGAAGTGCCCTTAAGAGGGCACCTGGGCTGGTATGGCCACATAGAGCAATAAAATATTCATTGGGTAGGAAACTTGGGAAATCTATTTTTTCCCTGTTCCAACCCTTCCAGACTCTCATTTCTCTGTACTGAACACACACACACACACACACACACACACACACACACACACTCACGCATGTACATTTCCTGCAGGAAAAGAACAATTTTTTTAAGGATTGGGCATTTTTTGATCAACTTGAATTTTTACCAGTTACTGCTACTGTCAGGAAAAAATCGTTTTTGTGTTTAAACCAGATCTAGTCTTTAGAAGGGAAGTCTAGGGAGTATGATTTAAGAGAGAACAAGTCAAAATTTAATTTCTCAAATGAGAAATGTAGTACCAAACGTACTACATTTTCATGACTCTCTCCCTTTCGTATAGGCCAGTGCTTCCCAAAGATTTTGATCTAAAGACCCCTTTATGCTCTTAAAATTCTTGAGAATCCCAAAGAGCTTTGATTTATGTGGGCTATAGCTATCAATACTTACCATATTAGGAATTAAAACAAAAAATTTAAAAATGTTTATTTCATTTTAAGATAACAATAAACATAATATATAATAACAGTATATTTTATGAAAAATAACTACATTTATCAAATAACATAATTAATGGAAAATGGTATTGTTTTACATTTTTCCAAATTCCTTTAATGTTTGTCTTAATAGAAGACAGCTGAATTCTCATATTGATTTCTGTATTTAATCTGCTGGATATGTTGTCTTTGTTGAAATATATGAAGAAAATCTAGCCTTGCACAGATACATAGTGGGAAGAGAAAAGATAACACAGACTATCTGAAAGAGCCTTAGGGACCCCAGGGCTGGACTCTGAGGATCCTATTATAGGTCAAAGATTAATTATATCACTCATGATCTGTATATGCTGACATGAAATCTCTTAGTAAAGAAATTATATTTTTAACTCCAATTGTGTGGAAAAAACCTTTGATAGCATAGAAATATCTGAGTGTTTGGGATATATAGTGAGGTACTAACAACACTTTCACATTGAACATCTTCAGTTTTATAAAGCCACTATTCCATGAAGTCAGATCAGAGTATTTAAACAAATATAACTAGAAAAAGCTCCTGGGCTTACCAGCTTACTAGCGTGTATGAAGTTGAATATATTTTCCAAATTTACTTGCATCATTACCAGTAGGAGCTCAAGCAAACCATTTCCAATGCTGAATGCTTGATTTAGTTAACACAAATATGGAAGCTACGAAACTTGAAGGTCACTCAAGGATAATCTCTGGAACATAAACCACCAAAAACTTGAGTTGTGTTACTGAAGGAAATCCAAAGGCAAACAATAACACTATTCTGTAGAACGATAAGCCCAGAGAAATACTTTAAAATGGTTCCAAGTCAGACCATTGGGTCACCTTTCACACTGAATTAGCCAATGAGTTTGGAAAATATTTTTATTGTGCTGATGGATAGTTTGAATGACTTGATCAAATATTTGTTTTGGCATTCCCTGCAATATTACCAAAGTATTCGACATGCATTTCTGATTATGTAACTACCTTCCTTGCTCAGATTTCTTCAAAGACTTCTCTTTGTGGTGTGGTCCAAAAATCACATATGGGGAGTTTCTAAAACTGCAGAATCCTAGTGCCCACCTCAGGCTATTGGACTAGAATTTTGGGGAAAGTGGGTTCTGGAAATACGTATTTCTTTTTTTAGTGGAAGATTGACCCTGAGCTAACATTTGTTCCCCATCTTCCTCTCCTTTATATGTGGGATGTCTGCCACAGCAAGGCTTGATAAGCAGTGTGTAGGTCCGCACCTGGGATCCAAACCAGCTAACCCTGGGCTGCCGAAGCAGAGCTCACGAACTTAACCACTATGCCACTGGACCAGCCCCTGGCAATATACATTTTTAACTTTCCCCTCGAGTGAGTCTTTTGGTATTCAATTTACAGAAAAAACCCTCATCTTAGTGGGATTAAATGCAAGATTCTTCATGATCAGTCCCCAAACTTCCCAGCTTAATTTGATATTGCTCAACTCAACACTACCCACCCCAACTATGTATAATTCTCAAAATGTGCCCCATTTTCTCGTATTTCCATGCCTTTGAACCTGCTGCTCGCTTGGCAATGTGTTCACCCTCAGTCTCAGGTGCATTTGGCCAACTCTTATTCCTCTTTCAAAAGTCAAGTCAATATCAACTCTTCTGCGAAGGTTTCCCTGACTTACCCAAGGAGTGTGGCTTCTTCTTTTTGTGTATTGCACCTCAATTGCAGGCTTGTATGATTTACCCCATTGTAGAATGTGTTCATTTTCTTGACTACATCTCTGCTGAACTATTTGCTCCTCAGAGGCATAAGCTATATTTCTTTCACCCACACATCCCAAACACTTAGCCCAGTGGCACAAACCCTGTACATGCTAAATAAAATTTTTTGAAAATAAATGTAGTAGTTCCTAGAAAATATAACAGTGAGGGGAAATTCTGAGAGCATGCCTTCAAGTTTAATTAATGTTTTCTTTCTAAAAATTTCCCTTAGTTGTAGAGGAAGAAAATTAGAAACATAAGGAAAAATAGAGAGAGAGAGGAAAAGGGAGAGGGAGAGAGGTCATTGTATACAAAATACGGGGATATAAATTAACTTTATACATATAACATATGAAGATGGAAAAAAGGGGAGCTGCCACACACCTTTGCATACTCATTAGTATGCAATGCAATAAACAATGGATTCCAACTTCAAACTTAAAACAGTAATGAGTCAAAGCAATAAGGTGAAAAATGATGGGATCAGCAACAGCAGTGTCTATTAGCATGTGCATCTGCCGTGGGACAAAGCAACCCAGGGAGATGCTTGGGAGAAAATTCCAGTGCTGAGGTCAAGAGCAAAGAAGTTATTTTGAAATGGGTGAGAGAGGAAATAGAGATGCAGGATGCCTTGAACATTTTCTGCAAGGTCAGAATGGAAAACTGAGCTGTTCCAGAACGCCCCCCCCCCCTTTTTGATGACGAAGATTGGCCCTGAGCTAATGTCTGTGCCAGTCCTCCTCTATTTTGTATGTGGAATGCCATCTTGGCATGGCTTGATGAGCCATGTGTAAGTCTTTGCCCGGGATCTGAACTTGGGAACCCTGGGCCGCCAAAGCAGAGCCCATGAACTTAACCACTATGCCACAGGGCTGGACCTGCAGAACGCTTTCTTAATGACAAATGAACTCCAGGTAATATCTGTAAGGGTAAGTTCATCAGCATCTTGTGAAGTTTTCTAATGGCTTTGACTCACTGTTTGACTACTATTCTTGGTTTTGTTGATAGCTTGTGATCCAGGATAGTTAAGAAAATAGTTAGAATTATCCCTGGAGAGATAAAGCACTGTTAGCACGTCCAAAAATCTCTAGACCTGTGAGCAAACAGGTCCGTTTCATTCCTACCCAGATGCCATAACAATCAATGGACAGACCAAGCCTGCTAACCGTGTGAAGCCCTGAAACTGTCATATTCTCTAATTCCAGTGTCACCTGTGCGTGTTGGCTTGACTCTTTTTGGAGAGATTTACTGTTTCTGCTTTTGTTTTTTTTCAAGCTAAAGCAGCCAACAGCCACAGAAAAATCATTCCTGGTTGCTCCTAAAGAAGAAGATAAAAACATTGTACATGATTCTTGTATGTTAAGCTTTTACATATCAATCAGGCTCATTATGGCTTTTAAATAGATAATTCAACAAATAATCTGATGTCAAAAGAATCAGTGTCATTAATAAAACGTAGATTGTGGCTCTAACAAGCATTGTGACATTATTTAAAGTCAAACCTTATTCGCTATTTGTTGCCGGTAAAATTTGGCTTTAAATAACATGGTGAAAATATTTGTAAAACATTCTATTTTCCAATACTCCCACACTCAAATTAAATCAAACTCACCTTTCAGCAAAAAAAGTGAACTCATTAAATAACGGGGGAAGCCTCCTCAATAACATAAACATTTTGCAATTCAGATTGTGTTGATGTAAGCTCTCTCTGAATTCTGGCAATAAAATGTTTAGCAAATAGCCAGGAATAGCAAAGCTAACGTTTATTAAGGACTTACTGTGTGGTAAGCATAGTGGTTTTCTTATGTTCTCCAGATGCACAAGAGGGCGAGAGTGAAGATGGACAAAGGCAGCAGCAGATCCCAAGTCCAAGAATTATGAGAAAATAAAGCACATTCATTTGAGAAGTGAATCTGATTTACTTTTAAATAACTTGGAAACGTGATTTCCCCATAAATGGCATTTCTTTGGCTGCTACTTCCATATAAGAGTCAGGCTAGGGCCTATGGCTAATTTTTAGAGCATCATTCCTCTCTCCAGCTGTTTACTAGTCACTACTGATGCATTTTGTCTGTCCTGAGCAGAGAGTTTCAAAATCTACTGACATAGGTTAATTTCTTGCGATTCTTTCCTTTTCCTGGGTGGCTGCTATGAAGGCAATTCCTGTTCTGATCTCAGCCTCACCTCCTTGCTCCTCACTGCCGCTGCTTTGATCCCAAAGCCCTTTCCCACTGCTGCTTTGCAACAACCACAACGTCAACAATAACACAACAAATTGGCTCAGAATGCATTATTCAGTTCCAGGCAATTTTCAAATAACAAAACATAAACAAATATGTAATGAACTGAGTCTCTTCTTTGTGGTGATTAAACTTAGCTGTCAGGGATTTCCTACATGTTAACCATAGTGCCAGAAAATAAAGTACAGGAGTGGAACATAAATATCAAAAAATTACTTAATGAATACTGTGAAGAAGCTGAGACATCAGCTGAATCAGGAGAAAGCATTGCTGATTGCAAATCATTAGACTGCTACTCAGCTGAGCAAATTATTATATAAACCATAACTCACCGTGGGGAGTACCTGCAGCGCCTGACTCCTGCATGTACACTCCGAAGGTGCTGAGGTTTCAGAGGTGATACATCACCGGATGAATGTCCACCTATGGTTAAGCAATGCATGTACACGTGTGTGTGGGTGTACATATATACGTGGGTATGGATGTTTGAGTGTGTACCTACAAATGTTATACGTATCCCTTTATTAAAAGAACCATTGCTTGGCTCATTTAAAGCAAAGTTGAGTGTTATTACTCGAACAACATTTTTAAATTATTAATAGCAGAATTTTGCTTTCATGGTTGATATTTGAGTTTAGAAATAAGATCACAGAGCCTTGTGTATACACTTAAGAAGTCCAGCACTCACTCAGTGAGAAAATTGCTAACCTAAATAAATCAGTGTGAGAGGGAAAAGGCTCTTTTATCTTAAATTTGAAAGATCTGATTCTACTGGAGGTTCATGCCATGTTATGATTCCTCTATCAGGGATGCAACTCTTTACAGGGAAGAGGGCGTGTGTTCCCTGCTACAACCCAGCAGTGAGGACAAGGGAAAGAACCCCAGGAACCCAGCGACACACAGCTCACAAGTAAGCACAACGTGAGGCATAGAGCCCGTGTTGCCCCTGGACCTCAGCTGAACCAGATGAGCCATAATCTTTGGACTCATTTAATCCTCCAGGCATATATGACAGTGATGTTAGGACCAGAGAGAGGTGTGTGTTATATCAGAGAGGAGTTATCAGTGGACCAAATACATCCTTGCACACACAATGGTGGCATTTAATTAAAATAAAACAGGCAATTCTACATTCCTCCTTGGAAGGTGAGTTCTATGAAGCCAACTGCCATGTACATTGGGTCCTGTTGGGGAGATGGAAGACATATGCTACCCATACCTTTTGGAATTGGACATGTCTGGTTGGGTTTAAATAGGGGCTTGGAAAAGGCCAAGTAGGAATGTTTGTACATGACAAACGGAGTCCCTCTCTTCATATGCTTTTTGCCAAAGAAAGGAAATTAGAGCGGATGCTTTGATGTTGGTCACATACAGGACATGTGCCTGGGAGAAAACCATGGCTGACAGATGCTGGCAGATCTATTTATTCACAAGAACCTACATTTATTTAGTGCTCAGTATATGCCAGGCACTGTGTTTGATGCTTTATAAGGAACATTTCATTTAATTTATATAACAACACTATGAAGTAGGTACTATTACTATTTCCACTTTTTAGGAATGGAAACTATTGTAGAAAATTGGTAGAGCTGAGGTTCTCACATAAGCACTTTGATAACATAGCCTACTTACATAAGCAATAAACTGCCCTCCCTCCTGGATTAGTGTGTGGCTGTGATCCTTTGGAGGGTAGATGACTTGATCCTTTTGTTAGCATAAGGCATGATCTTTCAGGCTTTCCCTACTCTCTACTTTATGCCTACAGTCACAGAGTTATCCTCTCCTACACATGCCATCCTCCCCCCACCCCATTTAGTTAATTTTATTGGTGTTTATAATGATTTCATAGCGCTGGCTGCACGAGTGTGGAATACGTGAGCACTCAGTTGTCACTGGCCGAGGGACTTAGCAGATGGAGGCAAGATGATGAAATGCTCTGGGAAGATCATTCAGAAGAAAAACTGCAGAATAGTGTAAAAAGGAAGATTTGCTGCCTGTGAAACAGGAGACAAGAAGATGGACCAAGAACCATGGCTATATTCTTAAATAAGCAGAACAGATAAGCAGCATGTTCCCATTATAGTTTCAAACGGTGTAGCTCTGTCTGGTAAACCATGAGACACATGTTGGTAATAATAATAATAATAATAATAATATAATAATAGTCATCTATTATTGAAGGCCAATAAGTATTAGTTCTCCTCTTCCCTTGAGATAGGATAATATACTCTTCCAAACCAATTTGAATCAATTGCATATACAGTTACACCTCCACAGAGAGACAGAAATATAGTATATTCAAAGTCACTGCATATATCAATGTAACGTATATCATATTTAGACAGAAAGAAAGACTTGTTAAAGCAACATTCTTCAAGAGGTGCCTGGGGACATTACAGTGCTGCACCTCCTTGTCCCAGAGCTCTTGTGGGATCAAGTTCCACTAGCTCACGGCGGTTACTGGCTGATAACGCACCCTCGATTGGCTTCCTTCCCTTTCTCACTTCCCCACTCCTCTACTGGTGTTGCTTGTGATGATTTCCAAAATAAACTACTTACATTCAAATTCTTGTCCTAGGGTCTGCTTCTGGGGACACTAACCCCTCACAGCATCAAAAATACATGGTTGAAATATGTCTGTATACAAAGGGATAAAGAAGCCACGGAAGTTGAAGAGATCTCTTATAGAGAGAGTATGAAGTAAGAAGAGACGAGAGAAAAGAATCTTCCTTGAGGAACACCAACACTTAAGGGTCAGGATGAAGATACTTCAGTGGAAGTGTCAGAGGGAGCTGCAGAGAGACAGGTGAAAAAGCCAGAGGGGTTACAGGGGGAGTTATTTTTTTAAAGATTGAGACTTTTGAACTTGTTAATTGTTGATGGAAAGAATGCAGTAGAAAAGAAGAATTTGAAAATGCAGGTAAGTGAAAGGAGGAATAGTCAGTGGTGTAAGATTCCCGAGAGAATGATGTGAACTTGGATCCAGATCCCAAGTGGTGGGATTAACTTTGCAAAGGAGTTGGTAGGTTTGGTCATGGAAAATAGAGGAAGTTTCTATCTAATATTTTGGGTAATTGGGTATTTGGGAACAACAAGATAATAAATTGACTTTCCCTTCTAGTTTTATCTGAACATTTGACAAAATAAAGAGCATTGGCTTGACTGAAACGCAGAACAAAATGAATTTCATTTTTTTCCTACGAAACTACTCTGTCATTCTAAAGAGCAAATTGTATAGACATGGAATTTGAGGAGATTTGTTTTATTTAATATTAGGTTAAACTCCCTTTCTCTATTCATCAAATTTAATTGGAACGGGGTCCCTAATAAAGGACCTCCAAATGGGGAAATAGTCTGGTGATTCTCATAGATTTCATGTCCTATGTGGTTATAGATAATTTCCACATGGATCTTATTGAATTATATTAATTTTAAAAATTCACTAGAAGCCTAAAATATTTTGATTGGGACTCTTTTTTGACCAGATAAAAATGACATCTGGTCTTTATGACCATGATGCATACTCTTGCAATCATAATAGAATTTTAGATCTCTGTCACTGTTAGAACTAAAATTACACTGAATATACAATGATTATTTACTTCTTAGTTCCAAATTTTTGTACATATCCAAATCTTTCTGTTAGTCTCATATTCCTTTTTTTATGGAGACAACCTATGTTGAGAAAAATAATTGTAGGGCTACTTAAACTCTGGTCCATTAACCATGGACCATAAGCATCCACATCATGGTGCTAGAGGTTAATATGGTTAATATGATCTTGGATGAGGGATTAGATTAAAAATTAAATTTTGAATGCAATATAAAACACTAAAAATTTTTAGAAGCATTAAAAACTATAAGTTCTCACTTATGAGTTAGAAAAATCCAATCTTTACTTTGATCTTAGGGCCTGCTAGGCTGTAACAAAATGTATGCCAGAAGAAGAAAATGTGACCCTGCTCTCCATGTATAAAATACTTATGATTAACTCTAAATATTCTCTCCATCGTAAAAGGATGGGGCTCAGTTATTCTAGTACAACCACTGTGCTATTTATAAAGATTGAAAACTTACATTCAAATATATATAAGGAAACTATTTGGAATCCCACATAGAAATCTATTTCTTTCCTATTTTATAAGCAGAGTTTAGTAAAATCAAATAACAGAACATTGAAATAGTTGAATTATAGAAACAATTGGATTTTGGAAAGGTGTTTTCCTCTCGTGTCTCGTGTGTGTGTGTGAGTCTGACTATCTCCTTAGCATGGTAGCGTTCTACCAAATGGGATTGGACACTTCCTTTGCTAACTACCCACTTCTCCCCACCTGCACCCAGGAAGATTATGAAAGCAAAAGGGAGGAGGTGAGTGGGGAGGAAACAGGAATTATTTAAAATGTATAAAAGTGCTGGAATAAAATGAAGATTCAAAACTCTTCTGGTTAAATTTAATATTTTGTTCAAACTCATTCACTGAGGAAATCTGTCTTCAAATGGGTCGTACTGCAGAATATGATGACTCCAGTCACCTATCCTAGACTCTACATTTGCTATAAAGACTATTGTGACGTGATGATAGATGAGGAAATTTACTTCTATAGTCTGTGGAGGAGTCAAGTGCCAATAATTTAAGACTTTCCATGATACAGTACTAACTTTATATTCTAAGCAATCACAACCTATATTTACCCACCTGCTGTTTTTATGGCTTAGAAATCACATTATTTGTTGGTGATAGTAATTTACTATGTGATGGAAGAAGATTTTCCAATTACAGACTTGCATTGAGTTAGGGAGGGAACTAAAATACTTTGCCCCACTCCTCTTGATAAATAAAAATAGTCCATTCAATAGACTAAGGGTTCCCAGGGAAGTAGGACTCTTGGTCATTTTTAGAGTTTTCATTTGTGAACAAAATCTGTGGGAACATATGCAAATTTTAGATGAGAGAAGCCTGGAAAACAATTTTTAATAATTAGAGAAGGGTGCTGCCTATAGTAGTTAGAAGGATTTCATCATGTGTAATATCTTCCTACTGGCTTTTTCAAAATATTGTCTACTAAAAAACATTAAAATTATATTTTTCTTACTTTAGGCTTTTGACAACTACCTTTATTATTTTTATCGTATCTGTGTTACATTTGTGCTATTATTTGCCTAATATGTTTTCAAATAAACTGACTTTATAATTATTTAGTGTAGAAGTCAATACTACTAGTGATATAAATCCCACACTTTGGAAAACACTGCATTAAAACAGTAATTTGCAGCTAAATTCATTGGCAATATTCTATCCACATTTTACCACAATTTGATGAGATCTAAAAATGTTATTGTTTCCTTTTTCTCAATATCTTAGTGTTGGTTGGTTTCAACTCAATAATAGTTTAAGTTGAGTTTGAATCATTCTACCACCAATAATATGGATCCATCCATATTTAAGCTATATGTTGCTAATAAATTTCTCTCCATCCTCCCATAATTTAAATAGTCTTTTGCATTTTGCTCAACTCTGTGCCCAATTGCCAGATATAATTAAATGCCTGTGAACATGGATTTCTCTATTTCAATGACATTACTTCCACAAAAAGAATAGATGGCCCATTTCACAGCTTTTAAAAATATCCCTATATTTGGATTTGAGTGTTCACTGTAAAATTATCTTAACTCATATATTTTTGAAAATTTTAATAATAAAACATTGGGGGGAAAAGCAACTTATACTCCATGACAGCCAAAGCCATACATCTTTGAATTTGTTCTCAAGTTAGTGGTTAAAAACAAGCAAACATGCTATGGCTAAATGAAAATATTACCAAACTTTCTACATATAAGTTGTGGGCTCTTAGAGTCTTGGTCTAAGTAACTCATAGAACCCTAAGGAAGGTTATAAATTTCTTGAGGTACTGATAGATATTGATAAGTGAACATACTTGGTTCATTTCCTCTACCAATAGTTACAAGTAAGTAATTTCAACTATTAGAAGTTTTTAAAAAAAATTTGTTATCTACATTTACATTATAATGAAAAGTTCCTGAATCTTAGTACCGGAGAGGTAGCAAAGGTAATATTCAGATAGAAGGAGGATGTGAACTTGAAGTGTTGTGTGTTAGCAGTCCATCCCTTTCTGCTCATTCTGTCTCAATTTACTTGATATACCCTCTCAAGAAAATATTTTACCCTGTTGATTACTTTGTGAATTTTTATCTTAATTGCCAGTGGTAAAGGTTCACCTAAACTCTTACATACATCTGTATAGATGGGGACGTTTAAAAATCCTGTAGTGATTTTCTGACACATTTGCAGTGTGATATGGAGTCCTCTAATATACAGCAAGCATTTGCTAGACACAGAATAATACATATGACAGCTCTGAGGTGGGAACAGTCCTCATTATCTTTCAAAAAATAATAGTGAGTCATTAAATAAAAATTAATGATTTTAATGAAGAATCATTGGAACTTGCTGTTATTAAGGAAAGACAGATGCATTGATTGATACACATGGTAACGTGCCCTGAAATATGACTACCTTGAGTCTTTACTCTTCTCGATTGACATGCAAGTCATAATAAAGCTTTTACTGTTACTTAATATCAGCAATGGCATTAGCAATATAATTTGAGTTGCTTGGTGGAGGAACCAAAACAAAGATTGTTGAATATTGTTGTTTGATTTCAAGTTTTAAGAACTTAACTTCATTCAACTTGGTTACATCAACATTCCTCGAGGGAGAAAAGGAGCTGAGCAGAGAAAAAAACCAGAATATGTGAAGTATGCTCACATGCATTATTATTCTCACAATAGGTTTTCAAAAATTGAATTCTCAGTTAATTATTTGGAATAGGACAAGCACAAAACATTCCATGACAAATATTTTAAATCTGGTACTGAAATAGCCTGTTCAGACAGGCAGGCATACAGCAGCTTTTCAAATTCATTTCAAATTTTCTCCATTGCAATAATTAATTACAACTGCTATGGTGTTTTTAAAAAAACTACGGTGCCTGTTCTTTCTAATACCCTCTACCTTAAATCCATGTCGTCTAGTGCATAGATGGGAAGATTGCAGATGTTTTCTAGGATAGCACAACCTTCCTCACCCCTGAAATCTCTGATCATTGACCCCTGGTGTAAAACAGTCCATCGTCCACGTGGCACATGGATTGTGCCTTATTTTAGGCTTTAAAGTTTCATGGAACTAGCTTGACTCACAAGAGTACTGGAATATTTGAACTTCAGCTGACATCCTTGAGGATAGATGATTTCAAGGAAGAATGGCCATGGATAGTCCAGAACACACTGGATTTGTCTGGGTCTAAGGCATCTGCCTCCAGAAGTTTTTTTTTTAATTGAGGAAGTCAAGGCCATACAATCTATGGGTCACCTACCTGAACAAATAGTCTAGTTTGACATGCACATTAAGTCAAAGGGATTTTGAAGCAAACAGAAAGCAATATGGCTTACCATGTGCACTGATAAATGCTGTTGATAACCTCAAAGTTCTTACACCTATTTGAGGATGACATTTTAAAGCATTCCAGTATTTTTTAAAGCTTTTCAGAATGACAGCAAAGTTGTTGTTTTAAAAATTTATAAAAATGTAGAGTGAAAATGGGAAGTTTGAAAGACTAAGAATAGTTACCATAGAATTTTAGAGTCAAGGAACTGAAGGAGTATAACAGAAATAGTAATAATGCCTGGCACTTCATCTCTTTGTCTAATCAACAAACATTTAGTCAGCTTGTACTGTGTGCCAGATGTTGATGATAAAAAGATAGAGAAGGCACATTCCATGCCTGAAGGAGCACAGGGACAAGAGAGAGAGATACACAAGTAAGGACACAATAGAAGAGAGATATTGACGGGAGCCTTGGGAGCATAGAGGAGAGTCCAAATCTGTTTGAGGACTAGAAGGCACTTCTTCCTCTGAAGTCTACTTATTTCCTTCTCGTGGTCTCCTCTAAGTGGCACTTGTGTTCTGCTTAATCCTTTTGACTTTAAGTGGCAGATGATGGCATTGGATTGGAGTCTGCTGTTCATATTAAAGGAAGACAAAAATTTATCTCGAGAGAATTCACATTAAACATATGTATTCAACAATTCTTAGTAGAAAATTCCCAGTTGAGAATGTGTCAAGGTGAAAAGTACGTGTGCTCTCTCTATTTAACTAGATGATTGTTTGGAGTCAGACTAGCTGTCCTCAAGCCTGCTTGCACGTTACATTCACCTGCAGAACTTTAAAAAAATACCCTGTTTGGTTCCCACCCCAGAGAGTCTGATTCAAGTGATTTGAGATGCATGGAGGGAATCAGTATTTTTAAATAGTTCTCTAGTTCATTTTGTCCTGCCAATTGTCGAGAGTCTTTGGTTTAGATTAGTGACCGTTTCAACCTATTCTCAGCTGATTTGGGTAAATCCTTACACTTTCAAGTACCACCTTAGCAGGACTAATTGCTTATTTACTAAAAACACAAGATACGCAACAGCCTGAATTCACCACCACAGCTTTTGCTGAAGCCTCAGAAGACTTGCTATTCTCCTTACATTATTCTCTTTTCCTTGAAAGCCGGTTATAACTCTTCTAGTATAATAGCCTGCTTCTCCTATTCTGCGCAGGTTTCCTCATCCAGTTTTTAACATGCCTTTTCACTGTGAACTGCTTCAATTTTCTCCTTACTTTTTGAAAATAATATTATTTAATTGTAAAATATAAAATATACGTTTTTATAGAAAATTTGCCAGACAAAATTAAAAGCAAAGGTTACTGCAAGAACAGGCAGTACTGGGGCCAGCCCAGTGGCGAAGTGGTTAAGTTCGCAGGTTCCACTTCAGCAGCCCGGGGTTTGGCAGCTTGGATCCCAGGTGTGGACATGGCACTCTTTGGCAAGCCATGCTTTGGTAGGCATCCCGCATATAAAGTAGAGGAAGATGAGCACGGATGTTAGCTCAGGGCCAGTCTTCCTCAGCAAAAAGAGGAGGATTGGCAGCAGATGTTAGCTCAGGGCTAATCTCCTAAAAGAACAGGCAGTACTACTCTGTGGCACATATTTTCAATCTTTTCTTGTGTGTTAATAGACAGATTAATATTTTATTTACAAGCCTAGAGAAACCTACAGTATCAAAATATCTTTTATAATCAAGATTTCAACTGAAAAGTTTTATCTTGAAGAATTCCAATACTTATAAGTAATCTTGTAGCTCATAATTTTTAATGGCTGCTTGGCATTCCATTGAATATGTAATTTTTTAAACAGTCTCCTATTGGGGGCATTTAGGTTGGTGGTTTTTTTCTTTTTTGCTTCAAAGAGTCTGTAGGCAGATTTTGTTCCTTGATGCCAGATTAGAATCTTTGGGGAATTTTGTTGTTGAGGAAGATTGGCCCTGAGCTAACATCTGTGCCCATCTTCCTCTATTTTGTTTATGGGATACCGCCACAGCATGGCTGATGAGAGGTGTAGGTCCATACCTGGAATCCGAACATGTGAACCCGGGCTGCCCAAGCAGAGCACACCGAATTTAACCACTATGCCACTGGGCCGCCCAAATCTTTGGGGACTTTAAACCATTCATCATGATTTTAGTATTTCTCAAGCGCAATTTTCTTCCATACCATTTTATGCTTTCTCCTTCTTTCTTTTAAAAAAGCTGCCTTCTCTGCTTTGCTTTTTCTTGTCACTCATCCTTTGGCCATCAGTATGAGAGTCATTTGGACTGGGAATAAACACCAGGGCAAGCTCCTCTCTTACTAGTGGATCTCTCTTTTGCCTCCAGCACTCCTTATTCCAGGAAATATTGGAAGTTTCTGCTTGAATCTCTTCCTCTCTTTTCCTAGGCTCTTTCACATATGGGTCAGAACTGATATGCTTCAGTGTGGTCTGCATCTTGCAGAAATTCTTAGAAGTTTTTGCTACTTGTATACCAATATCCCTAGTTCAGACTGCTGATGTGGATTTGTCTTTATATGTCTATCATGTCAGCCCTGAGAAGCAGTCCTGCATCAAGATTCCAGATTCAGACACAAATGAACACTAGTCAAGCTTCCAGCATTTACTTGCTTTACGCGTTCATGCAATAATTTAACTCTCTAAATCTCAGTTTTCTCATCTATAATAGGAAATAGTAATTATACTTAAGTTATAAGATTATTATAGGGATTAAATGAGGTAGTGCTTGTAATGTGTATAGCACAATGGCTGACATGAAGAAGTGCTCGGCAAATGTTAGCTTGATGATGAGGAGGAGGAAGATAATGATGAAGATGTTGAAGATGAGGATTTCAATGGAAATCTCGGGTTGCCATTGTGCCGAGAACCATTTAGTGAGGAATGAGTAAAAAGGAATCTGATTCTTTTATTGGAAGCACATTGTTTAGAACAAAAACGAACATAGGTTAAATTACAGAGCCAAATAAGTTATTGAAAGCAGGTTTTTTTATTGTTTTAAAATTGAATCGCTCTGTATCTACAAAGTTTTCTTATATCTTAAATACGAGTATGTTTCTAACATTTATAATCCCAAAACTCATGCTGTAACTTAAACTATGTTATGGGCTGAATTGTGTCCCCCCCAGATCCACAGGTCGAAGTCCTACTGCCCCATACCTCAGAATGCAACTGTATTTGGAGACAGAACCTTTAAAGAGGTAATTAAGGTTAAATGAGGTCATTAGGGTAGGCCCTAATCCAATATGACAGGTATCCTTATAAAAACAGAAGATTAGGAACAGACACATAGAGAGAAAAGACCATGTGAAGACACCATTCACAAGAAGAAGATAGCCATTCACAAGCTAAGGAAAGAGAGCTTAGGAGAAACCAACCCTACTAACACCTTGATCTTGGATTCCCGGACTCCAGAACCATGAAAAAATAAATTTCTGTGGTTTAAGCCACCTAATCTGTGGCACTTTGTTATGGCAGCCCTAGCAAACTAATACAGATCACGTTCAATTTCTGCCCTCTGTAGAGTTTAAAAATTTGTTGGTTAGCCTGGCTTTTTAAAACATATCATCATCATCATGATGCTGCTGTTCAGCAAAACAGCCTTAGTTCTTATAAATGTTTCTCATAAATTCTATTTTTCAAGTATTTTGGCAAAACCTACAAAGCTGAAAAGATAAAGAGTTGCTTCAATCTAGATATTTGTTTTCTTAAAAAAATCCATTTCTTGTTTAAGTCTTTGCTTTCTACTCGGGCCTTACCATACTTCTTCCAGGACATTCATGTGGTAAACATTTTATTCCAATCTTTTCATTGTCGGCTTACCTTTTCTTGTTAGACTACAGAAGAGTCTCATAAAGTGCCTAAAAATATATATGAATGGACTCCTTTTTCTTTATAGTCTTTTCCAGAAGCGCATTTTCTCCCTTAAATCTATAGAGACAATACCCCGAGAGCTCAGTAAAAGTTACTTGTTGGAGTGAATGTTCAGCAGAGAATCAACGAGCAGCCGAAGGTGCAGTAGCACAAGGCCAAACTAGAATTATGTCTGATTTTCAGAGTTTTACAATCCACAAAGTTGAACTTTTCTATTTTGCTTGAATTTAACTCATTTAGGGGCCTCTGAAAAATAAACTAGCTTCATTTGCTTATTTGCCCCTATTCTCACCCAACAACGAAAAGAAGTCACGAAAGCATTCTCTCTTTTTTCTGATTAAAAGCAAGTTCTTTTACGATATATATATATATATATATATATTTTTTAAGTAACATACCACAGTGGCTATCCAGAATTCAGAACATGGAATGTGTCCATTCGTGACTTTTGTTCGTTGAGGGATTTGCCAAATATGAGAGGCTATTGTCATGAACAGAAAAAATCATGGCCATTATCAGGTAACTTCTCTCTTCGTCTGAATAACTGTTGATGAAGACTCTGAAAATGGGCAAGGGGGCATTCCGGGCACTTTTGCACTTAGCAGTTTTCTCCTTAGAATCAATAAATAGATAAACTTCAAATTAACCTAAATATTTCATATTTTAAGGTGTTTTCCAAGAAATGTGTTTTAGAAGCATAGAAAAATTGGTAACTAGCTGCTATTTTAAGAGGCAATTTAGTCCATTTTCCAAGGTTTTAGGAAATATAACCAAGCCATCTTGGATGAATTCTTATCTATAAGTTTTCAAAGAGCTTCATAGACAGATGATTCTCTGACTGCCCATAAATAAAATTTCAAGTTGATGTTTTAGTTATGGGAGGGATTGGGAGACATTATATTGCTAAAGTCTTAAAAAGTGTTAGAGGAAGAAATACACTTAGGGGCAATCAGCCTATAATTTTTCTATTCAGGAGATCTCATTCCCTGAGTATGGTATATGATATTTTATTTTCTTCCTCCTGTCTCCCAATCCCAAGATAATTATTCTTAATTTGTTTTATGGCATGACAACATTTCTGAGTAAAAGTTAATATCCCAATTTTAACTACAGTTTCTTATCAATACCATGCATCCTTCCCCAACAATTTTATTCTTACCACTGTAGCCTCTGCAGTTGGTATGTGCTTTTACCTTATCACATTTAACATATTGGTCAACTTCTTTATCATATTTGAAGGTTGCCAGGTTCTGAGGTGCTATCATGGCCAAGTTCACTGAAGTCCTTTCCTATAGTGTAAATTAAGTCCCTGAATTCAGTTATAGTCATTTCCTGGCAAAGAGAGGCAATCAAACTGTGTGGGTCCAAAGCTGGTAATGACTTCACAATTACAGAGCAACCACAGACCATGGTGTTCCATATAAATGATCACAGCAGACCAACATGGCCTTTCCTATGACAGCCTGTACTTTAATGATGTATGACAAAATTTGGAGCTAACCATGTCATTTTAGCTCATGCCTCGACTTGGGACTCTGTTGAATTTACCATCTAGGCTCCTCTTCAACAGAGCATTGTGGAGTATTTTAATTCTAACCACATATTGATTCATCTAATTTCATACTTGAATAGTAAAAATTTATCAAATTGATAGAGTTCTACATGTTTAGTTTATGTAATCTACTTGTTTTATAGTTGGATTGTTTTCCTCTTTCTGAGTGGGGATCCCACTAAAATCTCAGTTAATATGTTAGGACACTGACACAGGACACTCTGTGCACAATAGCTTTGGATAGTTTCGATTTAATCCAGAGGAAGATGAGAGTGGGTGTCCATTTCTTTCAACTCCTCAGCTCTTTGACTATCCATCTTCGTCCATGTGTGGTGACTCAGGATACAGCATTAATGATAGCTGTCAAAATAATAGGCTGTGGGTTAGAGGTCAAGAAAAATATGTAAAAGACTTCAGGGTGAACTGATGATAAAGTAACTCATTTAGTCATTTAAATTCTAGACTAGCATGGCCTTGGTGAGATCAAGGGTTAGTGGGAGCAAGAAGAATAAATGGGGACATCTCCAAGTAGTTTACTCTTGTTAAAAGGAAAAAAAGATGATAATAGCATTACCAAACAAGCACGCTAGAGGCAATTTTCTTAATTATAGTGCTGACCCAGCAGTGTACAAAGAGTAGTCTTGCTATTGGCATGAAAGCTTTTACTTTCCAATAATATTAACCCTTCTTGGTACTGTATGTCTTAATTAAGATAATTCCTGGAAGTGCTGGCAATGTCAGCAGTTTCATGTTTCCTTTGGTATCCATAAGCCATTGGTGAAAGAAGTGAGCCAGGATCCTGGCACAGGGTCCAAAGTGAGTTACTCTCTCCAAGGAACTTTTTCAATGAATCTAAAGGAAAAGCTCATAGTATTCTATTTTAGTAGGTGAGTTAATACTACACTAATTCTAGAAAGAGATCATCTTGTTCCCATAAAATCTTCCCAACAGCAAAAACCATGCCACATAATCCATACAAAAGATACATTATTTGATTTTGAATATAAAATTGACATTCGTAGCCTTGCAGCTCAATCGTTGGGTATAAGTAGTTATAATACATTTTTATTTATAGTGTATAAAAGTACTAGAAAAATTGCTTGTAGAAATTATACAATGGAAGAATCATTGAAATCTCATTTTAACAGCTGAAAAACATTGGGTTGACGTAATTTTCAAGTGAGTTCTTATATTTCTTTACCACTACAGTGCTCCAGGAAGGAACCTTTGAAATTCTCCAGAGGATAACCATAGTTAATTTACGGTCACTTGAAGAATTGCTTTTGTAAAGAGATCTGAGGCGTATAATGTCATTCCAAAGCATGTTTTCCTGATTTCTCTAGGTGGCAACGTGAAATGTGGCCTCTTGGAGAGAACTCAAGTTTTGCTCAAATAGTAGGCACGTCAAAAATCAAGCAAAAGAGAAACTTGAATATTATTTGATGAATTTGAGTTCCTGAGTATTCTAGATTGGGTATCTATGCATCAACAACTCTATGGACAATGTCCAAGTCCCTGTCTTACTTGACTCAGGTTGGAAAGTTAGAGGGATGAAATTTCCTCATGGGTTGGTTTAGAGAGACTGGACACTGTTTCATAAATTTTTACTATAGTTTCTTTGGATCTTTCTTATCCTATACAGATTATTTGCTATAGTGATACTATTTTTACTGCAAGCATATTTTCAAACATTTGTTTAGTCTATGAGTTATTTTCAAACTTTATATACCAAATACATTAGCAAATCTTTCTTTATTGTCAATGTTATGAGATTATGAGATAAAACAAAAATATATCAATTAATTCTTTTAGTTGTTTTAGATAAGCAAAATGCCTACTGTAAAACAAAGTATTTTCAGGCCAGCCCTGTGGCCGAGTGGTTAAGTTCTCACACTCTGCTTCAGCGGCCAAGGGTTTCACCAGTTGGAATCCTGGGCGCAGACATGGCACCGCTCGTCAGGCCACGTTGAGGCGGCATCCCACATACCACAACTAGAAGGACCCACAACTAAAATATACAACTATGTACTGGACGGATTTGGGGAGAAAAAAAGCACAAAATACAAAATACAAATGTTAAAAAAAAATTTAAAGAAAACAGGTTAAACAAAGTATTTTCAACTTCAGAAAAAATGTTTTCTCTTTAGTAATTGTTTCCGGGGGGTGGTTAGACTTTGTTATTCTCCTATGAGTCTTCCTTTAAGCGTTCCTTCTTTCAAGAGAATTTGCTACTGCCTAACTCTCTAGGCCTTTTTGCCAACGGCATTAGAACCATTGGAGAACTGCATTGTACTTAATTGTATAATGTGCCCAGAAGCCAGCAATAGCTGCAGAGTCTGGTAACTGAAAGATAATGATGAAAACTTTTCCTTTAGCATAAATATTCTCATTTTAAAGAACAAATAAATTGTAACTAATAAAATAATAGTTTCTTTGTAGTTTTTAAGATTATGTTAGTCCATATTCTAGGAAAATCTTGATAGTGTAGACAGTTTACATTACGTCGGTAGGGAAAAAATCAATAGTAGATTTATTCTTTTGAAATCCAAATAAAATGCTCAATATGTTGTTAACCATACTCAGCCACAGCTTCTGAAGATCAATGTGTTAACACTTACTTCTACATTTTTTTTTCATTTCTTTTTGAAATGGGGTGTATTGTAGCATCTTATAGCATTAGAATTCCACAGGTGGAAAAGAATCTACACTTCTCTTAGTAGAGGTGAGAAGGAAGAACTCAAGCAGATGTGATTATCATTAATTACCGTTTTAAAAATAAATACTACAATAATGTATTAAGTACAAAAACAATGCCAGGTTGCTCCAAAGAAGATGATAATCTAAATTAATTTAGGGCCTTCATGGACTATTTGAACAGCAGCAAAAATAAAATCTTGTTTCCATTTCATAAGACGTAGGGCAATTTAAAGCACATGGACAGAGTATTTCACCAGAATGTAATAATCTGAGGGGGATAAAATTTTAGTGGAATGGGATGGAATGTAAGAGAGGGTCAAACATGAGTATCAGAGAGTTGGAAATCACTTAGAAACATTAAAAAATTGTAACTAGTGGGGCGGGCCCCATGGCCTAATGGTCAAGTTCAGTGTGCTACTTTGCTGGCCTGGGTTTGGTTCCTAGGTGTGGATCTACACCATCTGATGATGGCCATGCTGAGGTGGCTACCCACATGCAAAATAGAGGAAGACTGACACAGTTGTTAGCTTATGGCAAATCTTCCTCAGCAAAAAACATAAATAAATAAATAAAAAGCAAAAAGTTCCCTCCAAAAATTGTAGTTAGTCATGAATTACATGTAGTTATTAGTAAAAGTCATCTTTCTCTTCCTCAATTATTTAGTCTTCTATTCATTTATTCAGTAAAAAGTTACAGAAATCCTGCTATATTTCTGACTTTTATATATTTAGGGTAAATTGCTTCATGTTTATAATTAACAGGGCCTCAAATGTTTCTAAAATCTTTATTAAGATGGAAAGGAAGAAATATATTAAGCCTGTGGCAATCAAAACTATACAGAACAGTTAAAAGTTAATCAATTTATTAAATACATGTTCTTGAGCAAGTAATAACCTCTCTGGCTCAAAGTTTCTTCCTTTGTAAAATAAAGTAAGGCAGCTGAACTTTACTGGCCATTTAAGCAGCATTTGTCAACTATAAGATGAGCTGGACTTCCTGGTAGGCTGACACATTTTATGAAATTTGCCAGTTCTCCATTTTTCTGGCCACATTATATCTCAACTCTCTAGTACTCCAGGAAGTGATGGGAATAGCCACAATCTCAATCCTTAGAACAACATCCAGAAATCTTAAGAGAAACTGCACTTTAGTCTTAGTCTTCCTCCTCCAAGATGTAGTTTGCCAAACTGACGGGCTTGACTCATCCTGACTTAGCAAAGGGACTCGAGGCCTCAGGTCAGTTTTCTTTTCCGTCCAGAGAGTGACTGGGAGACATTGTGAGTCTCTAAGTGTGCGAGGGTGAAAGGGGAGAAATAGCTTCTCTTCTGGCTTCGTATTGAGGAAGAACACAGAATTACGACTAGAGGACGCTGGGGACAAGCACACTAAGCTAGATTTTGTTTGAGAAACATCAGACTGATTGAACGAACCTAGGTTTTCCTAATCAAAATATGATTTACTTATGAAATCTTACTGTTTCCAACCAGAACATTGTGTCAAATAGACAAAATTATAGTCTTTCAGGGTCCCAAGCAGACAAAATTCTCTCTAAAGGATTGACTTTTTTGGATGTGAATAAAAAGTAGTGGAAATCTCTGTGATATGCCCATGTTCCTGTAGTTCTCCACTATGATTATCTTTTATTTATCTTTACTTTTAGGTCATTATTTTTCTAGTGGACCTCAGAAAAATTCCTTTACATCTTTTAGCTGGGATTTTCTCCTTCCTCTGTGGAAAACAGAGATATCATTCCAGAGACACCGAGAGGATGAACACAGTACTGTTTTAAAGGATGACATATCAATGGGCACTTATTGAATACAGACCATATTATCAGTGACATGGGAGGATGTGGGACAACAGACATCATCAATAGGCCTCAAGAATGACATAGAGATTAAATAAGCAGCCACATCAAACATCCTTTCTCTTCATACTTCCTATCTGCCCACTTGACATGGAGATAAGAAGAAATTGACCTGATTTCCCCCACTCCCAGCCTAGCTCTTCCCAAACGTGATCTATTGCAGTTAGTGACTCATAGAGCCATAAAACAATAGGACTGGAAGGGACAATAGAAATGACATTTTACAGAAGCTGAGGAAGCGAACTGATTTGATCAGGGTCACAGAGCTAGTTGTTGGCGAAATCATAACTAAAACTCAGGTCTCATTTTCAGTTCAGTCACAGCTACTCATACTCAGTTTCTGTGACATCGGGTAATTTCCAGAGAATTCTGTAACTCCTCATACTCTGTGTTAATTTTTTAGGGATGCTATAACAAAGTACCACAAACTGTGTGGCTTAAATCAGCAGAAATATCTTTGCTCACAGTTTTGGAGGTGAGAAGTCCAAAATCAAGGTGTTAACAGTTCACACTCCCTCCAAAGCCTGCAGGTGGACTCCTCCCTTGCCTCTTCCTAGCTTTTGGTGGGGGGGGAGCAATTCTTGGTGTCCCTTGTCTTATAGTTGCATCATCCCAACTCTGCCTCTACTGTCACATGACCGTCTTTCCTGTGTGTCTGTCTTTACATCATTTTCTCTCTTCTTATATGGACACCAAACATATTAGATTAAGGACCTACCCTACTCCAATATGACCTTATCTTAACTTTAATTATATCTGCAGTGACCTTATTTCCAAATAAGTTCATATTCAGAGGTACTAGGGGTTAGGAATTCAAGATCTTTTTGGGGGATGGGTGAGTGGGTACACAATTCAACTCATACCATACTTCACAACACGTACATTGAGGTCTACAGAGACTGGAGGTAGAACGGAGAGGTCAGTAAAGTGAGTTCTTCTGGGTGTCCCTCAGTTGCTTGCCGTGGTTCCCTTTGACATTCGACTTGTGTTCCCTTAACAAAAAATGGGACGAGCTTTGCAACCAAGAAAATAGGAGGGATGAGCATCTCTGTTCCTCTCTTCTTCTCTTCCCAAAGCAGTTCAGTCTGCATTTGGAGAAACAACGGCCCTCCCTCTCCTGCAGTCCTTACCCGCTGCTTCCTGTCTCTCCATCTCAGAATGTAAGCCTCGCTTGCCTCGCCTGGTTTGCAGTCATTATTCGCTGACCAGGCAGAGAGCATCACACTGGCTAATGGAAACTTTCTCCTCAGCATAAACTGTGCAGTTCCCTAATTTGTTTAGCTAAACTGCATTAGTCATACTGAAAGTTTTATTATCAGAGTCAAATACAGGAAACTGGAGCGGACATGCTGTATTTTAAAAAATTAAAGCATTTTTAAAAATAAGCTTGGCATATTGATTAGCTAATTTTCTAAACAAGAGGCTCATTTCTTTTAATCCTCAGCATTACTGTAAATTCTATTTCCGCCTATAGGTCATACTGTTCAAAATGGGATTTAAAGAACCTCCAACAACACGCTCATATTTCATGTTAGGTTTTGCTTTAAGATCACCTTTGCTAAGATATTCTTGGATGAAAGAGGTATGGCTCTGAGTTTCTACAGGACCTTGCCACTGTGAATTTGGAAGAACGAACTGAGATTCTTTGCCTCAGTTGAAGCTAACACTTCATATTCATATATGTGAGTTTTATATGTTTTCTCAGTGGTCTAAGATAGGCAATTATTCAGTCATTTCTATGGAGGTCACTTCATTTGACCTATTTTTTATTCCTTCCAGCCTTTCATAGGGGTGGGGCCTTAAATCTTTTCTCCTCTGTACTTTTTATTGTCATTGTTATTTGTTTGTTTATAACAGATAGGGAACAAATGGCCTTTGTCAGGGACTCAGTCAATGCTACTGGATAAGTCTCCTTGTTATTGCGTCAGATGTTTTGCCAGTGGACTAGATGCTGTTAGGTGAGTGAGCTTTTTCATCATAGTGCATAATGTTTCAAAGGGACTGTTTCTCACATTTGGAAGATTCAGACTATATAAAGTCCTTCCAGCGTGTTATCATATAGTGAGCCCACTGGAAATCTTGCCTTCCAAGTAAGCCTGATTGATTGTGCTTCTGTTTCATCAGACACACTATTATGATTTTCAACGCATAGTGTGGTGCTCATGTCATAGGAAGTCTCAGTCATCTTGCATAACAGTGAAGGACAAGCAGACGACTCTTTCTTAGACTAAATTTTAAAACAGAATTTTTTATTCTTGTTCCTGAATTCAGCCACTCCTACAATTAAGGCTTTACTAGACCCCTATATTGATGGAAAATTCTCATATTACAATAGCAGAGAAAAAAATCTATGATTTGAAAATTCTCAGATAAATCATCTTATAGGTAAATGTTTTAGCTTCAGTGTATTTAGTATATGTCAAACAGGAAGAATCAACTTGAAAGAAAATGGTAGAAAGGTTTATGTATTTTCTCCCAAAGTTTAACTAAAGTAATTAAATTAGGAAACCAATCACTTTCTGTTTGCTCTTGGAGTTTATTTGGGATAAGCAATTTATTCAGTAGATTCTGCATTGCCAAGTTAATTTTTTTTGACATTTGCAGATGGATCTGACAGTGTAACATTACCTCCTTCTCTTTGCAAAAAGAGAAAAAAAGCAGTACCAGAAATAAATGTCCTAGGTATAGCTCTCACATAATTCAAACTACCCAACTCATTGTTTGAAGCCAGTCTAAATGGCTTTACCCATCCTTACCTCTGCCCTCCCACACTGGAAATATCTCCCCCCCTCTTAAGATGTCTTCATGATGAATGAGCTAATGTTTATGAAGCACTTAGAGATCCTTGGGCAAGACACTATCTAATTACAAAGTATACTTCTCATTATTAAATGGAAGCTATTTTCCCCTTGTCTTCTTTGTTATCTGTACCATTTCCATGCCATACCCTCCTGAGGGTTTCCATTGCAAAGTTGAATCAGCTTCTTAAAAATAAGGGGGACGGGGGGTGGCACGAGAGCTCAATAATTTTAAGTCACAGTGCATCGCACATGCCCAGAAAAGCCTAGATCGCTTCCAAATTCAAGGACTAATAAAAATTGGAAGCACTCCAGTAATTTTCAATTGCTTTGCACATTGAAGAGTGATTTAAAATCATTGAAGTGATTCAATTTTTTTTATATATGCACTTCAATTTAGAAGTGAGTCAGACAGACAGCATCATAGTGTAGAAGAGGAGTCCAAGACATTGAATTAATGTTTAAAAAGTTAGGAATTAGACTAAAACGTAAGTGGAAGAACCCAGATCAAACAATTACCAGAGTCTATTGGGCTCTTAAGTTGAAGGACCCTGGTGAATGTCCGGACACATTTTCCAAGACCTGTCCTCCCTTTTGCCACGGCCATCTCTTTTTCTTCTGGACTAAAAGTATTTACAGTCTTTATTGCTAATTTATAAATGTATTATATATGCCTTTTAACATTTCTCAGATTTATTTTTCAATAGTGTGATTTATTTTTGTCTGGTCATTTAGTTTTCATGTGAGTGAAAATTTATGTAGAAATATAATGTGAATCATAAATGCAATCAACATGTCATTTGAAATTTTTTAGAGCCACATTATAAAGTGAAAAATGTGAAATTAATTTTAATAATATATTTTATTTAATTTAATATACCCCAAATATTAACATTTCCATGTGTAATTAATATACAGAATTATTGAGATATTTCACATTCTGTTTTCTTTTTTTTGTCTCTAAACTCTGGTGTATATTTTACATTTCTAACACATCTTAATTTGGAGTGGTTGCGCTTTAAGTGCTCAGTAGCGACACGGTGTTAGAAGCCACAGTATCGGACAGTATAGTTACAGACTATAAGTGCCTTGAAGGTATGGACTGTGTTTTCTGCTTTGCAACCTCAGTCATACTTTGAGTTTGCATTTTTCATTGCTTTTACCATCTCATTTTACTTTGTGGCTGTAATAGTCAACAGTGCATGTTTATTCTCATAAAAAGAAAACCAAACAAAGCAAAACCAAACAATCCAGTGATCATTCTTCAGGCCACATGCAGTTTGACAACACATATTCTACCTGAGCTGCATGTAGGATTGAAATGGAAAGCTGACATATGGAGTTTCCTGAAGGCCTAAGGCTAAATTTCAGCATCTATGCATTTATGCATAAAATTCAAATATGGCCAAGGAAAATACCTCTCTGTTAACCATGACAGAAAGAAGAAAAAGAAAACACAAGAGTAATTTTTGGTGGTCAAATTGAGCAAGACTTTATTCACAGCACAAAAAAAGGAGCATCATTTTGCCAGTACAGACTCTGGCCAGTGATTGGTTCCTATCTTGAGTCTCGGCTGGAAAAGGCATTCTATGCTCAGGGGACAGATTTTCCAGAGCCTCCCAGGCCAGCACATGAGGATATGAGTAAATGTAAAAAAGATGGCACCACACAGTGGATGCATTGTCGGGAAAGCAAATGATTTTACATGACTCAGAGCAAAGAAAGGATGTGTAAGGCCACAAATGACAGTTTGATGTATAGAGATGGATGGCCAAACAGAAACCTCACTTAAAATTCTTCCTTTGAACATTCCTCTACTGAAGAATTTCATAGAACTACGCTGTATTTTTCCTCCTTTTTCAGTCTTTTAATTATTTATTTGCCTGACTCTAAAAGCAATGCATGTTCTTTATAGCAATGTTGAAAGTATGAAGAAGAACAAAGAATAATAAAAGATGATCTTCCTTCCCATTAGCCAGAGGAAATCATTGTTAACATTTTGACTTATTTCCTTCTAGTCTTTCTTTTATGGATTTTTATATAATCTAGATAGTACTGTGCTTTCTTCATTTTATATTTTAGTGTGAGCATTTTCTTATGAATTTAAAAACCTCTTAGACCACAATCAACAGTCACTCTAATAACACTTTTTCCATTATAAATGATGCTATGATGAACATCCTTGCACCTAAATCATTTTCTACATTTTAAGTTGTTTGCTTAAAATAGATTACAAAGAGAAAATACTGGGTCAAAACATATGAACTTTTGAAAGGGTTTTGAAATTATATTGCTATGCTCTTTTCAAAAAAGGCCTGATTTTCCTTAATATTTCTACGGTGTTTGGCATGTGATATGAAACCAGATCATCTTGACACCTTTATTTCTAGTTTTGTTCTAAAATCAGTGTTTCAATTTCCCTTGTGTAATTTTGTTGGTAAGATTCTACAAGTTGTTGTCAATAACTTGGCAAAATATCCCCACCCCAGCAGCAACCCACCTTTAGCATCTTCTCAAGCAGTTTGTGAACAGACAGTACAGAGAGGGGAAACTTTGGAAATATTTGCCTCTATTAAAATGTATTATTGCTTTAATATTGGCAGACAGATTAGCAGGAAAAGATTTTTGGGAAAGACTTCCTTTCCGTATATTCTAAGAAAGTACCATTTAATACCCCTCATTCCTGTTGCCTGGTGAACTGATTATCTTTTAAGATTTGTAACAACGTACATTTATTGAGAATTTACTATGTTCCAAACTCTCTATGTTTTGGATTTTTCATTTCGTCCTCGCGATAACTCTATGAGGAAAACACTGTTATCAGTTACTTTTTAACAGTAAGGGACTTCAGCTGTAGAGATTGAGAATAAGTAATTTACTCAAGTTACCATGTTATTAAATAGTAGAGTTAAGGTTAAACCCAAAATCTATAGAGTCTATTCTGAGAAGAATTGCCCATTCTTAACTGCAACCACTATTCAGCGTCAAAGTAATGCTGAACATTCCCCTTCCTTTTTTATATCCCTGGTGTGTGCTATGCTTCCAGGTTTTTTTGCACCTGCAGCTCTTCATTGCACATATCTGTTTCCTAGTTGGCTGTAAGTTTTTAGATGACAAGTTGGTGCCCTGCTCATCCTTATGTCTCTACCGCCTACCACAGTGCCAGGTACCTCCTAGGCGCTCAAGAAACACTTATCGAATACATGGTGTGAGTCTAACATCTTGGAAGAGAGACATAGATGATATTTTGTGATGTTATTCTTTCAAAAGGATGGAACTTTTTCAGAGCAGTTGGACTTGTTCTTATGAGGGCAATTTAAAATAATCACCCAAAGAAGAAGAACTGACTCATCGAGGACTGTGAGGCCTTTTGCTTACTAAAATGACACTCGGGCTACTCTGGGTTATATTTGGCCTGTAACACAGAGCGGAAATTTAGCCAACACTCTTTCAAAGATTTCCTAACTGTTATAAACCAAAAGCCCATTTTTTGAAATAAATCAAACTCGATGTATAATAACTTAGAAGTCATGTGAAACTTCATAATTTTAATAGTTTTACTTTGATTTTCCTTTTTGCAAATGCAGCTCAGTGGGTGTGAACCCATACAAATCAAAACCAAAAACAGATTTGCACGGAGACTTTGGAAACTGAGATGTGTGGTACCCACTGCTTTGTTTAGCAACTCAAGAGGAACAAAATGTCTGGCACCGCAATCTATCACATCAAGAAAAATGATGACTCCTCAGGCAGTTGGAATACAATGTTTAAAAACTAAATAGCGAGGAAACCATTTAATGACTATTGTGTTTGTTTATGACTTCTATGTTTTTACGACTTCTGTGTGGCTTTTTTTTTTTTTAACGAGGATGGGTATGTTCTTTGTAGAGAAAAGAAGTTGTGAGAAACCCCAAATGCTCAGGTTAAGACCCAAGGAAGACAAAATGCCTTCCTCACAGACCATTCCTACATATAATAAAATGATTTTAAGTACAATGGCCAAGAAACAAGCTCTACTTTGTCTGGACATGGAATTTTGGATGGAATGACACCTCTTTAGCAGTATGTCTGTTTTACTCTTGTTATTTAATATTTACAAAAGGACCACTTTGGAGGTATTGTACACTTTGTCTTTGATTTTATGTCTGTTTTATGGGCAGTAGAGTTTGGCATTATTATTCATACTCAGTAGCTTTCCTTTATACTACAGCCTTGCTATACTCAAGTGAAATTAGTATGAGAAAAAATGCAGCTGAACATGGAAACAACTATCTAGAGGTATGGTTAGGAGTAGGAACTTTGCATATTCAATTATAGAAGTGCATTGTATGTACATATATGGATGTTCTTTATAGATATGTGTATGTATATATTTTTTGTATTTATTCATCTCTATCTTTCACATACTTATAAGTGTACTTATAGAAATTTTCTAAATCTTCTCCATGTAGAACTTCCCCCTTCTTCCTTTATAACTTTACAGTGTCCTATATGTTCTGTTTTCAGAAGTATACTGATTTTATTTTCAAAGTATACTTAGACAAAGAATAAAAATTTCTCTCGTATCACTTTTCACGGACTGCCAATATATTTGCAATAAGATGCACCAGCTTTTGTAGAAATCTGAAATAGTTTTCTAAGCACTCATCATAAGAATGCTCCACAGTGAGGTAATTTGAATGCTTGAGGTGGCTCAAGGTGGTGGCCGTGCAGAGATGGGGAATATCATGGGTCTGTCCTAGATAAAAGGCCAGCGGTCAGCAGATACGATCTGTGACTAAGTAGCAAAATTCAGAAAAAAGAGTAGCAACTGGTATCAAAAGTTGAAGTAGCACCAAGAAAATGTTCCAAAAATGGTAGTTCAATGAGGGATTGAAATTAAAAAACAAAAAGCTTGATTAGATACCAGAAACTGGCTTCAGCTACTTCTTGAGAAATTTTCCTAATGACTTTCTGTTGTTCTTGCACTGTTTCTATCCAGATTTCACTACTTTCTGTCGACTTAAATGGATCACTCATCTTACAATTGGGTCTCAGGGTAAAATCTCTCCAAATCTACCATGTATTTAAGTTCTACTTTGTCGCCATCAGAAGTCTAGTCCAATTCAACTCAGGTTAATGTGGGTCAGGGCTGGTATTTAATAGAGACTAGGATCACACCCTGATGCAGAGTGTGTGTTGTGGGTTAGGTGGAGACAGATGACTAAGAGAGCAAAATCCAAGTTGGGAAACCGTGGGTGGGAACAGCAGTGGAGCAAAAGACTTCTAGGTATCAATCATTGCTCTTCTGGGATAGACAGATGATCCAGAAATGGTTCGATCAGACTTAGTCTTCCACCTGAGGAGGCATTGCTTATAGATAGCAAATATTTCACCAGAATACATCTGTGAGAATACCTGGAGTTTCTCAAAGTACCTCAGGAAATGCTATAGTTAGGGGTGGGATGGGGCAGGAAGGAGAAGAACCAAGAGGAAGTGCTCTGGATCTTCCACCTCTACTTCAACTGGAGTGACTCCACATAACAGTTCACCTGAATAAAGGGCTTGACCATTAAAAGTACTCTAAAGATCTCTGCTTTAGATAATTATTTACATAGATGCCGAAGTAGTGCCGCATACTTCACTGGTAATGAAAACCATTATGGTGGATTGCTGCCTTGAGGCATAACAGGCCTGTGGGAGCAGAACTCCATGCTGGATAATAAGAAAGATCAGTACATCCTGTGGTTGTTGGACAGAACTGTCCCTGTGCATCACAGACCTTGTTGGACCTGATATCTTCTTTACAAGCAGCTGTGACACAACAGAGGTTAAAATGAAGTGCCAGTGCGGGTTATAGAAGGAGGCAGTACTCACTGAGTAACAGTTGTTGAGGAAAGTATAGGTATTGAAAAGCAAGCCAGGTAGGACTGGATGTTCATATTTCAGGAGCTCTAACCATCTTTAACACAGGACCATGTGGAGAGGACATCTGGATTTCTATAACACGATGATGTGCTCTAGGAACTTGATTTAGCACAAACTTAAATGCCTCAAATTGCTTACATTTGGAAAGTGTTGGTGCAGCTTCCCTGAATAAATTGGTAGTGTGAGGCTAGGTAATAAAACAGGCCAAGATGTCATAAAGGATCTTTTCTACTCAGGAATAAGGAAAAGTCTATTCTAGAACTTCTGGAAGAGGATGGGATAGTGACATCACAAGACACAGCATTACCTTGTGATATTGGCAGACACTCATGAGTAAGTTCGTGGGTCTTGAGTCATCCAGGGGACATCTAGTCTGTGTGTTGGATCATCAACCTAATATGAAACTGTGCCTGCAAGAGGCTACTCCAACTAACTGGGTCAGAGGTTTTGTTGCCATGCTCCAAAGGCATAAATTTCTCTTGAATAGGGTGATCATTGTCTTGATTAAGTAAGAAAAAGCCCAAATCATTGTAGTCCAAGTCTTGGTTTAGGTTTCAGAAGTTTGATCGTTTCATATATTACTAGTAAGTATGCAGTGAAAAATGTGGAAACATATTCTATATTGTTGATGAGCAATTTTAGTGTTCAAATTTTCATTTTCCAAAATGTTTTGAAATGACTTTAGGTTACCTTTATGTTCAGAAAGAAAGTCATAAAAGTTTTAATCTATCCTTTTGGCTCAGGTTTTAAACAGAACCTGAGTCTCATCTAAGTGACACAAAAAAGCAAGGGCCCTCCAATGGCAATTAACTGAATGAGAAGCTTTGGATAATTCTCATAAAACCTCTCGAGATGCTCCAGGAACACAAGTGAAGGCATGGTTCAGTTGTCATGAAGAACTTTTCCTCCTGAGTCAGGAGTTGTACCTGTTTGCTGTAGCCCAGATTCTTGGCAAAAAAATAGACAATTCTTGGTAAACAGATCAAACATAGTGCAGTGAACTAGCTAGGAGTGTGCAGATTTTTGTAGAATTATGTCATGATCCATGTAATTCAGAAAATGGAAAGAAAAAAATATGCTGGCATGCTTAGTTAGCACCACATGATTCTGTAATAATGTTAGGGATACTGTTAATAATCTGTTACCAGCAATAAACAGATATGTTTTGTGAGCTGATAAAACAGAGTGAGACGGCAAGGGAAAGTTAATACTGGACCCATATGAAGGAGTTCTGGAATTGAGTACAAGGAAGGTGCTGAGGTCTGTGAAAGGACTGTATTCAGGTATCAGAAGATGGAAGCATGGGTTCTTTCCAGGAACAGCTCAACAAATTCTGCCACATTACTTTTTGCATGCATGGGATTATCATTATTTCATTTCCCTCAGTAACTCTTGTCCAATGCCACTGCTTTTGTCCCACAACACTGCTTAGTTTCAGATACTTACATTCACACATGTTCTAGGATCATCAAGTCAGGGGACTTTTGATGAGCCCACAATGAGAAAAGCCATGTTCCAAATATGTCCTCCCATGTACATTTGTTAATATTGTTGCATGTTTCTTGTCACTCTCAAAGCCCCTAAGGCTTTAATGATATCTTTTTTTCATCTATATCATATTACAAACGAGTTGCCTCTCAAATACTGCCGTAATTATTGACTTACATAATGGGCCACTTTAATTGAAATCATTTGGGATTTCCTAAAGGTAGTCATTCAAGCGCCATATAAAAGAATGACCTATTGGGAGCTTTAAAATGCTATGTGTTATTAACAAGGGGAATTTCCCTTCCTTCATCTTCTACCCCAAGGATTATGTCATTTCAACAGGAACAAATCTATTTCTCTTTAGGATTCATCAACTAACACTTGGCTTATCTACTATATAGCTTATTAATACACATGTTGTGCCAGGCTTATTATTAATTCAGAGAGTTTGTATGTGAGTTTGGTTATCATTAACAATAAGTAGATTATTCTAAAATTGGAGATCGTTAATGAACCCTAAAATTTCCATAGAAATCCCTTATTTCACAGGCATCATAATGAATTGACACTATTGTGATCTTAAGTGGGATGTTATAAAAACATTCTCTCTTTGGTAGGGAGGATTTAGAACCAATTACCTTGAAATACCTCTAACATAGCTTTATTAAGAAGAATCATAATTAACTGTTTTTGCACTGAATTTATATGGATAAGCAATAAAACTTCGCTTGCTCAACATATTTATTAAAGGCTTTGTTATGTGTAAAATATTGTTCTAGATCCTAAGCTCAGGCCTTCTTTATAAAGAAATAATTTCAATACGTGTCCTAGTATTTGGTACACATTTATTTATATTCTCTTTCTCACTAAGTGAAGAAATTATGCAGATTTACTTTCAAAAAGAATTTCTACAACAATATTGAAACAGAAAAGTGATTACTCTAAATTAAAAACAAAAACAATAGCAGCAACACAATTAACCGGAATTTCTAATGACCGAAGGGCTCCATCCTGGATCGATTGTGATTTTACTTTATTTGGCACCACAGGACCTAAAAGGATCTGTGGACTAATTGCAGGCTTTGCAGTAGCTAAGTAAAATGAAAGAGACGGCACTGGAGTCGGTAGGTGGTAGAGTAAGTTACTCATGCTTTATCTTCTTTCTTCCAGAGATATAGATATTGTTATAATATCATTATTCAATTCAGGATCTTTTACCTTACCAGATTCTTCAGTACTGGGATTTATATAGGCAAAATTCCTACTGCTCACTATATTGCTAAGATAAGTCTTTCTAGAGCTAAAGTGAGGTTTTAAACTTCATAACATAAATGAACAAACTATCTTTTAGACATTTACTGATACTATGTCATATGTTATTTAGGTTCCTATTTAACAGCTCAGCAATTTATTTTGTTTCATTTTTGCATATGTTCAGTTGAATCAACCATTCAATCACAAGAGGATTGCACACAATGTATATTTATCACCACCATTCTTAATGCAATAAATAATTGGTGAAAATCTAACCAATTGACCAATATCTTCAAAATAGTGAAAATAGTGCTTCTAAATACTTAAGTCTACAAAGTGATCTGCTGTTCAAAGATGATAAAGTTTCAGATGTGTTTGCCATACAGAAGATAATATAAAACTCAAAAGAACTCTAAATTTCCCCAGATTTGTCAGCATAAATTCACCTAGTGATGTTACTTCAATTTTATTTTATGAATTTAATATCTATTAGTTTTATCCACTTGAGATTGGAGCTGTATTCCTTGACCCATTGTGAGTATATATTTTTAAACAGTAGCAGATAACAGCACGTTCCAAATAAGAAAGGGAAGCTTTAAACCTACATTAATTCGTTGTACTGTTATTTTGTGTTTCTCCCTCATTAGCTCTTGCTATTCCTATGGTTGCTGATTATCCACATCAAATAGCATAGATTTATGCTCAGGTTTTGGGTGATGTTAACAATGAGCAAAGAATTTATTTACCTCCAAATGATCATTTGTAATGGTTTGCATAAAACATTACATTCATGTTAATTTTATATGAGCCCAAGCTTTTCACATTTCCTGTAGTTCTAATATTGATTCTAATTTTATTCATGGGAGGATGAGAGTGATAGAATAAAATTTTTTTAGATAGAAAATATAAGTCTTCCTACAACCTTCTTCAAGCCAATAGACAATAATTGCACAAGCCAATGAATAATCATCCTTCGCAAACTGGGTCAGAAAATGTGTATTCCATCCAAAAAGAAACACTCAAATTTGAAGAGAAGAATGATGAGGCAAAAATTAACACAAAGCTTCTTTCAAAATATTTGATTATGTGCCAGAGGAGAGCAATATTAGAAGGGTCAATTGAACAAAAGAGAGTAAGGAAATTTACTTTTTACATCAAATGCCACATTGAAAAGCACATTCTAGGCAGAGCATCCAATTCAAGTCAAAAGAAAAATTGGCAGCTGCCTGAATGTATATCCCTCTGCATATCCTCCTAAAAAACCCATCACATCAGCACAGGACCCATGTCTCCAGCATTATTACCAGGAAATTAAGAATATTATGAACTTTTCACAGAATAGAGAAATGATGTGACCCTTGAAAATGTGGCAGTGAAGAGAAAGAACGAGTAGAAGAAAATTAAGGATCCTGATAAAAAGACAGAGTAAGATATGACAACCTCTCCCCTTCTCCCCAACCAACAAGATCATCCCTTTAAAAATTGCATCTTACTATACCGACAGAAGAGGAGATTTTGAATGAGGACCCCTGTCCAATTACCTAGAAATAGGAGCCAACTTTCTACAATACTACTTTAAGAAGAAAAACAGAAAATAAGTAGACTATTTCAGATGATGAAAATTTCACCCTCTAAAATCACAAAGCAGAAGAGACCTGCTGTAACACAATACTCTCAACTTAAATATTTTCAAACATGCAATTGGAGATATATATGTATACACATATTTCTTTCTGTAATATATATATCACATCTATAATCAGAAATTCAAATGCTAAGAACAAAATTGGAAAATAATAGAATGACAATAAATGCAATGAGAATTGATAGAACTCAGGAAAGAAATTTAAAAAAATAAAATTATCTCACAATCTCAAAAATAAAATGTAAATTACAAGATGACTGAGGAAGAATATATTCAAATAAAAATTTTATATGACATTGAAGAATAACAGGAAAACTATGAAGAGAATGAAAATAAAAGAAAGAAGTAAAAAAGGTCATCGAAAAAGTGCTTGAAATGGAAGACATAAAAGAAGAAACAACATGTGTATAAGTGAATCCCGGAAGAAGAAATACAAAACAATACCCACAACTACTTAAACTATAATCCCCAAAGTATTTCCAGAAATAAGAAAAGAGACATGTGCATATTAAAAGTGCCTACTATATATCTGGGAAAACCTATTTGACATAATCAACTCTAAAACTTATCCTAGCAAAATTGTTAGAATTTAAAGACAAAATACATATACACTCAGGGCTTTCAGAGAAAAGCAACAAATTACTTAAACAGCTAAAAAGGCTGGTTTCAGATTTCTCAAGCATTACGTACAAAGCATAGCAGCGATGGAACAGCTCAAGTAAGAAACTCAATTCAAGAAACTCAAGTGAAGAAAATTTGATCAAGGATTTTATATACTGCCAAGTTGACTTTCAAATATCAAGTGTTATAGAAAAACAGTTTTAAACATGCAAGAATTCAGAGAATAATCTAACCATGAATTCTTCCCAAAGAAACTGCTAAAAGCAGATCTTTATCTGACCAAGAGATGACTGGGAAAGCTTAGGTAAAAGGAATAATGGTGAGTATTTAATATATGTAATTATAGGTTTAATCATAAAGTAAGAGTGGGAACATGGGTGGAATAATATCATGTAAATGATATACACTGAAAAATAGAATGCAACTTTTAAAATGTGAAGAAAATGGATAGAAAAAGAGTAAAATAGAATAAGATTGCTAATTCTACTATGCGGAAAATAGGTGGTATTCAAAGGAAACAATTTAAAAAGTCATTTAGGAAAAGGTTTAGCAAAGAGGGTCTTGAAGACACTGTAAAAGGTAAAAATACAAAAGTAACCACTACAGTAAAAATAAAAACTTTTCTTAATGACAAAAGAAATAAAAAGGAAAAAAAGGAGAGCAAAAAGTTACACCACACAGAGGCAAAAACCCCACACTAAATATAACATAATGTGCGCAATAATTATGACACAAAATGTTATGACAGAGTTTAAATAAAATGTAAATGTCATATAAAAACAGAATGGGCTGAATTAGACCTTTAAAAGAAACAGACATTGAAATTGGTTCATAAGGCAAAACCTAACTATGCTAACGGCTAAATAGAAAACAGCAAAAATATAACTGGGAGAGGGAAATAATAAAAAGCAAAGATTATTTAGGAACAAGAAAAGGATGTCCACTCTTTTGCCACTTTTATTCAACATAGCATTAGAAGTTCTAGCTGGAGCAATTAAGAAAGAAAAAGAAAGGCATCCAAATTGGAAGGGGAGAAGTGAAACTGTCACTATTTGCAGATGACATGATGTTATAAATAGAAGACTCTAAAGACTTTACCAAAAAACTGCTGGAACTAATAAATGAAAAAAGTAAAGTTACAGGATACAAAATCAATATACAGAAAACTGTTGTGTTTCTATACACTAAAAACAAACTATCAGAGAGAAAAATTAAGAAAACAATCTCATTTACAGTTGCATCAAAAAGAATAAAATACCTAGGAATAAATTTAACCAAGGAGGGGAAAGACCTGTACACTGAAAACTGTAAGACGTTGATGAAATTGAAGACACAAACAAATGGAAAGATATTCTGTGTTTATGGATTGGAAGAATTAATATTGTTAAAATGTCAATACTACCCAAAGCAATCTACAGATTCAATGCAATCCCTATCAAGATTCCAATGGTGTTTTTCATAGAAATAGAACAAACAATCCTAGAAATTTGTATGGAATCACAAAAGACCCCAAATAGCCAAAGCAACCTTGAGAAAGAACAAAGCTGGAGGCATCACATTTCATGATTTCAAATTATACCACAAAGCTGTGGTAATCAAAACAGTATGGTATTGGCACAAAAACAGAAACATAGATCAACGGAACAGAATAGAGAGCCCAAAAATAAACCCAGGCATATACGGTCAATTAATTTATGACAAAGAGCCAAGAATACAATGGGAAAAGGACAGTCTCTTCAATAAATGGTGCTGGGAAAACTGAACAGCCACATGCAAAAGAATGAAACTGGACCCCTGTCTTACACCGTACACAAGAATTAACTCAAAATAGATTAAAGACTTGGATGTGAGACCTGAAGCCATAAAACTCTAGAATAAAACACAGGCAGTAAGCTGCTTGACACTGGTCTTAGCAATGATTTTTTTGGATTTGACATCAAAAGCAAAGGCAACAAAAGCAAAAATAAACAAAAGGGACTATGTCAAACTAAAAAGTTTCTGCTCAGCAAAGGAAACTGTCAATAAAATTAAAACACAACCTACAGAATGGGAGAAAATATTTGCAAATCATATATTGATAAGGAGTTCATATCCAGAATACATAAAGAACATACAATTCAATAGCAAAAAACAAACAATTTGATTAAAAAATGGGCCAAGGGTCTGAATAGACATTTTTCCAAAGAAGGCATACAGATGGCCAACAGGTACATGAAGAGATGCTCGACTTCACTAATCATCAGGGAAATGTAAATCAAAACCACAATGAGATATCACCTCATGCCTGTTAGAATGACTATTATCAAAAAGATAAAAAATGACAAGTGTTGGCAAGGATGGGAACCCTTGTGCACTGTTGGTGGGGATGTAAATTGGTGCAGCCACTATGGAAAACAGGATAGAGGTTTCTCACAAAATTAAAAATAGAACTACCATATGATCTAGCAATTCCACTTCCAGGTATTTATCCAAAGAAAACAAAAACACTAGCTCAAAACTATTTATGCACCCTCAAGTTCATTGCAGCATTCTTTACAATATCAAAGATAGAGAAACAACCTAAGTGTCCATTGATGGATGAATGGATAAAGAAGACATGGTTTATGTATACAGCGGAATATTATTCAGTCATAAAAAAGAATGAAATCTTGTCATTTGCAACAACATGGATAAATCTTAACAGCATTATGCTAAGTGAAATAAAGCAGATGGAGAAAGACAAATACCACATAATCTCACTTACAAGTGGAATCTAAAAAAAAAATGAAGCTCATAGATACAGAGAACACATTGGTAGTTGGGCAAAATTGGTGAAGGGAGTTAAAAGGTACAAACTTCCAGTTATAAAATAAATCTTGAGGATGTAATGTATAGTTTGGTGACTATAATTAATAACACTGTATTGTATATTTGAAAGTTGCTAATAAAGTAAAGCTTAAAAGTTCTCATCACAAGAATAAAAAATTTTGTAACTCTGTGTGGTGATGGATGTTAGCTAGACTTATTGTGCTGACCATTTCACTATAAATATAAATACTAAATCACTATGTTATACTCCCAAAACTAATATAAAGTTGTATGTCAACCATACTGCAATTAAAAAAACCCCCAAAAAACAGGGGTTGCAATCCTGACATCAGATAAAGAGAATTTAAGCCAAAAAGCATTAAACAAGACATCTTTGTAATTCTAAAAGCTGTAATTCATAACGTAGATTTAACAGTTATGAATATCTTTGAATCAAACAAAAATAAAACATTGATAACAGGATATTTTGACTTTCCACCCTTAGTGTAAAACAAGTCAACTGGGGCTGGCCCAGTGGTGTAGCAGTTGACTCTGAGTGTTCCACTTCAGCAGCCCAGGGTTCATGGGTTCAGATCCCAGGCACATCACTCCTCAAGCCATGCTGCGGCAGCATCCCACATACAAAATAGACAAAGATTGGCACAGATGTTAGCTCAGGGGCAATCTTCCTCACCACAAAGAAAAAATTAAAAAGCAAGTCAATTGGATTGAAAAATAAGTAAGAATATAACAGAAGTAAACCACATAATCAATAATAAAATCTTATGGACATATATCAAACACTACATCCTGGTGATAGAGAATGTACCCTCATGTCTAGTGAACATAGAATATTCACAAAAATTGATCATATAATAGGTTACTCAGAAAATTCTATAAGTTATAGAACATTTAAACATTGGCAACATTCTCTGATTACAATGGAATAAAACTAAGAATAAAAAATTAATATAAAGTCCCTTCTACTTGAAAATTATTAAAAATATCTTTACTATTAGCTGAAAGGTGAAATGCAAACTGAATTAAAGTATTTCTGAAAAATAATGAAATACTATGTACTTGAATTTGTGTTATTCATTTAAAGTAGCAATCAGAAAGCTATTCATAGTTTTAAACACCTATGTTAATGTAAATGAAAGAATAAAAATAAATGAATTCAGTTTCCAACTCAAAAGTCTAAAGAATAAAAAACAAAGTAAACAAAAAAGAAGCACGAGGAAAGAATCAATAAAGATAAAAACAGCAATTAATGAGGCAGAACCTAGTAAAGCCGTAGATCAATTTAATAAACCAAACTCCTGTTTCTTTGAAAAACAAAACACACAGGCACTATTTAAACAAGAAATAAGGGGAAAAATCACAACTATACAAAATAAGAAATGACAAGGAACAAATAACTATTGATTCAGAGGAAATATTAAAAAATCATAAGAAATTGCTTTGCATACCTCCATGCAAGTAAATTTGAAAAACTAGATACAGTATATAATTTCCAAAGAAAATAGAGTTTACCAAAATTAACCCACAGAGAGATTTTTTTTAAAGGAGAAAGTTAACAAGGAACTACTCCACAAAAAAGGACTATGCTCAAATATCTCATAATTTTTCCAAGCCCTTAGTGACTAGCTCGTTCTAATCCTGTATCAAATGTTTCAGAGCATAAAAAGTAAGGGAAACAGTGAAATTTTTTTTGTGAAGCTGGTATAACATCAATCCTTGGATCTGATATTGATAGGGAAAAGAAAGAAAATTACAAACCAGTATCACTTATAAATATCAGAAAAATCTTAAATATATTAACAAATAGAAAATTATTCGAGAAAATATTAGACCATGACCAAGTGTTATTTATATCAGGAATGCAAGATTTGATAATAGCAAATTTCTTAATATAAATCACCATTTTAGTTAGTCTAAGGAGAAAAATTATCTTCATAGATGCTGAAAAAGCCTTTGACAAAATTTAACACCAATTCTTAACCAAAATCTTTGAGACTACAGGAATAGATGACTACATGATAAAAAATATGCTTCAGTTATAAAGCCAGCATATTACTTAATAGGAAAACAGAAGAATTTATACTAAAATCAAGAATAAGCCAGTATGTCCACTCTCTCCGCTACGTTTATTATTATCCTGGAGGTATTAGCCATTGTAATGAAATAATAGAAAATAATTAGAGGCATACAAATCCATAAAGAAGTGAAACAGTCTTTATTTGTAGATGAAATGACAGTATACCTGCTGGAAAACCCGGAATAATCCATGATAAAACGAATTTAAACAATAAAGTCATTCATCATTGTAGCAGGCTATAAAATTAACATCAAGAATCATTAGTCTTTACACATACCAATAATAACCAGTTAGAAGACATATGAAGAGGAAAAGTCTGTTATACTGACAACAGTAACAACAATAAAAATCTGATAAATAAACTTAAGATAATGTGAAAAACGTAAGAAGAAACCTATAAAACACAACTTAAAAACGAAAAGTACACTTGAAATGGAAACAATCTCTTGACATCAATAAGATGTCACTTTTACCTAGTTTATGAATTTAATGCAATTTATTTCTAGATTTATTTATTTCTAGAGCTAGAAGATTGCTACCGAAGTTCTTATGAAAAATTGAACATGCAAGAAGACCAAGGAAAACACTAAAAAGAAAAGCTTTTAGGGGTAGGTGTAGCTGCTGGCCCTGACAAGGATTAAAATGTACTACAAAGCCTCTACAATTAAAACAGTGTGGTCCTGGTTCCTGAGGAGACAGATAGGCCAATGCAATAGAAGAGAGCATCCAGAAATAGACTCAGGTTCATATGGAAACCTCCTATATAATAAAGTGGCATCTCAAATCAAGGACAAAAGTGGAGTTTGATAATCGATGTTGGGACAATTGGATGGAGATTAGAAAAAGAATTAAAAAAAGAACATATTCCTCAAACTATACAAGATAAACTCCAAATGGATTAGATATTTAAATATAAAAATGAAATTGTACAAATAAGAAACTAAAGCATAAGTAAGTGCCTTTATAACCTAGGTTTATGGAAAAGATTTAGAATTATGATTCAAAATCCAGAAGCAATAAAAGATTTATACAATTTACTACATAAAAATTGTTGTAGACAAATGCGAAATTCAACAATATTTGCAAGGGCTAATGTTTTACTATACAAAAAACCTTTTTAAGATTGAAGAAAAAAAGACTAAACATTCAAAATGAGCAAAGTACCTAAACAGATAATTGTTTAAAAAAATATTAAAATGGGGGCTGGCCCAGTGACACAGTGGTTAAGTTTGCTAGTTCTACTTTGGCAGCCAGAGGTTCTCCAGTTCAGATCTCGAGTGCAGATCTACACACCACTTGGCAAGCCATGCTGTGCTAGGCATCCCACATATCAGGTAAAGGAAGATAGGCATGGATGTTAGCTCAGGGCCAGTCTTCCTCAGCAGAAAAAAGGAGGCTTGGTGGTAGATGTTAGCTCGGGGCTAATCTTCCTCAAAAAAAAAAAATTAAAATGGTCCTCAGGTCTATTAAAAGACGTTCAGCTTCATTCATAAAAGAGAAATACAAATTTAAAATTATACTGGATACTATTTCTCACTGGTTAAATAGGCAAAAATTCAAAAGGTTGACAATATATCATTGGCAAGGCTGTTGGAAAACAGAGTTTCTCATTCATTGCTGGTGGCAATGCAAAATGGGACAACCCTTTTGAAGGAGAATCTTACAGTATCTAACATAATTACAAATGTATTTGGCCTAGAAATCCCACTTCTAGGAATTTTCCCTGAAGATATACCTCTAACAAGCATCACTTGCAGTTACAAGCTACTGGCAATTCTACATTGTCCAAACAAAGAAGATTGATTGAATTGCTATGGTACACAGACACAGTGGAGTACTATGCAACTGTAAAAAAGAGTGAGGAAGATGTCTATGAACTGATAGAGACCAATTTCCAATACATCTTAAGGGGAGAAAAGCAAAGCTCAAAAGAGTTTCTATAGCATGCTACCCTTTATGCAAGAAAGAAAGAGAAATAAGAAAATATGTTTATTTTTGTAAAAAGAAACATAGGAAAAGATAAACCAGAAATTTATAGGACTGATTCTTATGGGGGGAAGTTATAAGGGAGAGAGTAATTTTCTCTAATTTTTTGTATAATTTTGACCTTTGGAATCATGTAAATATTCTGCATGTTTAAAAAACAAAGTAAAACTAATGAGGTTAGGGGAAAACTCTAAAACTAAACTCAAGGAAAGATACAAGATTTTAACTTTTTTCAAACAGAATAGCTACATTTAAGGAGAAAAAACTAATGCAAGTGACTTTTCAATGCAGTACTTTGACTAAATACCATTAGTCTTAAAAAAAAAAAAAAAAGGCAAGAAGAAGAATAAAAAAACCCTGCAGACAAATCTTGAACTATTTGTAATAGGGATGTTTGCTGTGGGGGTACCTTAATCAAGGAATCAAAATCAATGTCATTAGTAAAGGGCACACAGACATCACATCCCTCCTGATATAATACTCTGGATGGAAAGATTGCTTATGTAGTATCCAGCCAAAATGCATAACCGAAACCTAATAAGGAAACATCAGAAAACCCCAAATAATGAAGTTAGATAAAACAATTCACCTGTATTTTTAAAATATTTCTTCATGTCAGAGGCATGAAAGACAAAGTCTAATGAACTGTTACAGATTAAAAGACACTAAAGAGATCCGGGGGGCCAGCCCCGTGGCTGAGTGGTTGAGTTTGCTTGCTCTGCTTTGGCGGCCCAGGGTTTCGCTGGTTCAGATCCTGGGCGCAGACATGGCACGGCTCATCAGGCCGTGTTGAGGCGGCGTCCCACATAGCACAACCAGAGGGCCTCACAACTACAATATACAACTACATACTAGGGGACTTTAGGGAGAAGAATTAAAAAAAAAGAAGATTGGCAACAGATTTAGCTCAGGCTCCAATCTTTAAAAAAAAAAGATACTAAAGAGATCCTGGATTGCATTCCATATCAGGGAAAATTGTTATAAAGGACATTATTGAAACAATTGAAGAAATTGAAATATGGGCTATATATTAGATAACAGCATTATATCAGTGTTAAATTTTCTGAATTTGAATACTTGTTTTTAGAAAATAAATGCTAAAATATTTGGGGTTAAAGGGCATAATGTATGCAGCTACACCCATATAGTTCAGAAAAAAATACAAAATGTCTACAGAGAGAATGATAAAGCAATGTGGCCAAGTGTTGAAACTTGGTGAATCTGGGTGAGAATATTCAGAAGTTCTTCATAATCATTTTGTAATTTTTCTGTGAATTTGAAATTATTTTGAAAAAAGTTTTTTTTAACAAAAGTATAGAAAATAAATTGTGTTTGAGACTCTCACTCAGGCAATATTTTCTGTAGTGTTTTGTTACATTGGTAAAGATTAATATCTACTGGATGGAGAGAAGTATAAACTTTTTACAATCAGCCCCCAAAAATACTGCCTCTATTGTGATATGGGTGTTTTAAATCAGTTGACCTAAACATGATCCTTTACTCTCTTCCTACCTTAGCTCTCTTTCTAGGGGGTTGTACATAGTTCGCTTATCAGTGATGGAGAGGTTTTCTTCATAAATTTCCACAAGCATAATATTAAATTGTGAAAAAAATTGAAAGGTATTTAAAAAAATTGCATATGTACATGTCCCTCTACTTTTAGAAGTAAAAGATATTCTCTTCAGAAAATTTGGAAATGTCTAGTCATGATTCACTGGTTAAGGTGATGGATGAAAACCTTGGAAAATATAGAAAAGTATACAAAATAGAAAAGACAAATCATTGAGTAATGATTTGCTGAAGGAGAAGAGAGTTAAAAATACTTTGCATTTTTTTGGCTGAAGTGTCAAAATCATTTGCAAAAAAAGGATATATAGGAAAGATAAGAGTAGAATGAAAATGTTGATTTATTGAAGAAGACAAATGCACTGTGTTCTAAAAATAGGAAATTTGCATTTGAATTCACTAAATTTTCCTTCCAGAAAGTGAGCTCCCTTGTAAAAAATGAAAAACAATTTGCTGATATTCAGTTTCATTAAGTGGATAAATCAATAACTACATCAAGCTTGAGTAGCTTGTTGGCACAAACCCGCATGACCTTATTTTCACTTAAATGTATCAAGATTTGTTCTGGCACTTAGAAAGAAACATTTTAAAGTTGTCAACCAAAAAATCTATACAAACAAGTGAATAATCAAATTATTCACTTTTTATGTATATAAGGGTGGAAGGGAGAGGAAGAAAAGAAAAGGAGAGAGAAAAATGGATGAGAATTTTCCAGGGAGCTATTCAAAGCTGAGGAAGATGGTGACTGAGAAACAACCACAGCACTATGTAAAGATCTAAAAATGTGCTTCATCTTAAATCAGGCCTACATCCAATTCTGGATTTAAGTAAAGAGGACGGCTAGGTCACTTTCCCTCAAGCTTTTTTTACTGTCAGCCTCTCTCCCTGGTGTTCATGCTTTTACTGCCGTGGGGTGAACTGGAAAAGGGGCCAAACTCCCCTGCCCAGGGCCTCTTAAGCAGTACATCTGTCATGGATCACGTTATAGAACAGAATTGTTTGTTTTTTTTATCCTATTCATTTCAACCGGCAGGCAGTTATTATTAGAATGAAAAATTAAGCCATTATGCTGTGGAAGCTTTGCTGGCTGTATCAAATTTATGGAGTTAATACAGCAAAATTATCTTTTATAGCCGATAAAAACAGCTATATGTAGAAAGCTGGCCTGTACTTAAGCAGGAAGAAACACCAAAATGGCAGCCATGTTGGCATCCAGATGGAGGCATCAATGGTTATTGCTGGTTTGGCAACACGTGAAGAGATACGCCATAAGTGATGGTAGTCTATTCCAAGAGAGCATTTTATTTTTATTAGCCTTCCTGTAGAAAGGAAACAAACCACACCTTCACATTTTCTAAAAGTAAGCCACTGCACTCCTTAAGTAGCATTGTTATTTATAGGCCTGCCTTTTTTCTATTATTTAGTGAATGCTTCAATTAATATTTCTGCTACAAAAATATTCCTGTAGCAATTACAACTTTTCAGAAACCAATGAATTGCAAGTATGGCTACTTCCTATTTATAAACCACTCCTCTAATATCTTCAGGAGCTGCTCATCCCTTGTAAAAGATTTGAGTCATAAAAAATGCAAAGCACAATAAGTACTGATGTGGTGCTTTTCATTTCCAGAGCTTTATAGTGATCGCTTATTCAGGCCACCTCTGTAAAGGTCACATTGATGACGGTACCCACTAGACCAGAACAGTATTGCAGCCCTGGGGGGGCCCAGGTCTCTAGGGCACGCTTGACTGATCCAGCACATTAACACCTGGGTATTTTTCCAACTAAATTCTTGAATCCTTTCTTACCACATGTAATAATACCCAAATGCCAACAAGAGTAATATTTTGATCTTATCCTAAAGGCTTATGCTGTGTGTCATAGATTCTTCTAACATCTGTGTGTGTGTGTGTGTGTGTGTGTGTGTGTGTGTATTAGATATGAGTGTGTATTGTTTTATTTGTTCAATTGTTTTGTTTTCCTTCTAGGTTCCATGAGAATGATTTCACTGTAACACAGCTTGCCTTGGTTGTCGGAAACTTGCTTAGCTTTTCGGAGAGAGGATCTAAGTTCTGCTTTCTCAAGGTTGTGTGTAAGAATGGCCATTTTTTACCCTACCAGTGAGGTTAGAATTAAAAGGCAAATACACTGATGCAGTTACTAAGATCAGGTCCTGATGGAAATCTAATTGGTCTGTCCTTTCCTTCTTTTCAAAGGTGTAGCAGGTCTAGCTAAGTAAGAATAACATTCTGGAGGTGCAAGGCCATGGAGTAGGAGAGAGGGTTTTTTGTTCTTTTGCTTTTTTTCCCCCTCAAAGATGAACTTACCGTCAGAAAAAGAGTGGATGTGCTGGTTTCAGAGGCAGTGGAAAGGCATTTTATTAAGAAGAATAATGATCAGTTGTGGGATTTTCTTATGTGTCACACTTTATTCTTCATATTCCATACACATTACTTCATTTCACTGCTTCATGCCCGTTTCACAGGTGAGAAAACTGAAGCACTCAAAATTACTTGTGAAAGTCACACAGATAATAAGTGACTGATTGAAATTCAGGTCCGGGCAGCCTAGCTCCACAGACCTCATCTCTAATAACGCTGTACGAAACTGTTCCCCACCACAAGGGAACCTTTTGAATGGAGCCAACACCTTGGGGAGGCTAGTTGGCAGTCCAAGTTCTTAGCCAAGACAATGGGCTGCTATCTTATAAGAGGGCTGGCCCGTCGGCTCTACCATTGTTCCTCCTCTGGCGCCCTCTGCCTCCTCCATCAGTCTTGGGCCATGTGACCCTGCAGTGCTACGGGAGCATTTCTGTGGCAGCTCTTGTTTCAGTTGGAGCGTGTTCTGCCTTAGACTTGTAGCAGCTTCTCTGCCCTGGAGGTCCCACCAGCTTCAACACTTATTGATTAATTTTGCCACTGCATCGTTTCACTCCCCGTGAACTTGAAAACCTCACAGTAAATATGAAAGTGCTAAGGTCAGTAAATAAAGAAGTGATAGTGTCAAAAGCATTCTCTTTATCAGAAATTGTCCATTTTATTATTACTCTTGATATTATAAAGAGATCTGTGTGTCACCTTATAGAACGTTTACAATCGAAGATTTTAAGGCTGATTGATTTTTTTTCTTAATTAGAGATGTGAATTCTGGTTATTCTGCTTTCTAGATGCATGACTCTAGGTAAATTATTGAACTTTTATAAGACTCAATTTTATCATCTATGAAAAGGGGATGATAAGAATTTCATAGAGCTGTTGTGAGGAGTAAGCGCCAGAGGTAGTATATAACTTCCTAAACGTGCCCTGGTGCCAGAGAGCTGTTAGGTAAATATTAATTCTCCCCCCTCAAACAACCCTCAGATGAATACATATGTTTAGATAAAACATAGACAAGAGAAGAAAAATATTAAATCTAGGCTTACGTTCTCAGTGATTGTGTGTTATTTTTGCAAACAGCATAAACATTAGGATTGCTGACGAGAGTAGTGTTTAAAATTTGAGCTAAGCGTTCCATCAAACAATTGATTTGTCTTATGAATTAAAAAGAACTTCTCTGCTCAGTCTAGGAAGACATTATGGGATAATTAGGAATTGGGGAGTCATTTAAATGACTCTCTGGAATTTTCATTCAGGCTAGAAAATTCCAATTAAGAGTTTTAACCTCGGTTTAAAAAATTTGTTTTAAAAAACTGTCATAACATTACCCATAAATAGATAATTATTTTTACTTCCAATGAGGCATGGTATGATTAAACCTAACATTTTTTTCCGGTGAATATTGATGGAAATGAATGAGAACAAGATGTTGTAGCGAATGGTAACTTTACATTGAAAATGAGAACGGCATATTCACACTACCTGTAATGGATAATGCTAACAAACAGTAGTGATCTATTACTTTATTTTTAAATAAAATATAGAAGCAGTTAAAGTGAAAAGTGGCATTATTATACTTAACTAACATTCCATGTATTCCTAAAAGATACTTACACTAAAAATTATAAAAATAATATATAATCCAGAAAAGACATGGCCACTAATATGTATACACATAGACATAGAGACTGTATATCTCCATGAATTGAAAATTAGGTCAATCCTCACAAGAACAAAAAATGTACGAACTTAGATGTATATAAAAATAGGTTGGAAGAAACTCAGAATTTAAACACTAAAGAACCTGTTGTACAAAATGGTTCTGTTTTCAAAGATAGTCAATTCTCTGAATTCAGTATGAGAATCAACATAATTTAAAAAGCCAAACTTTAATTATTTATATACTGCGAAGAGCTGGTGTGACCAAACTTTCTACTTGTCAATCTTATTTTGTATTTATTATATACATATGTGGATCTTCATGAATATATATGTGGGCACATATATATATGCATAGATATGTATATCTGCCTATACACAGACATACATGGGTGTGTGTAAGGAGAGCCAATGTTTTGGTTTGTATATTCATACCATCCAGGATAAACAGCGGTCCTTGCTAATTAATATCAAGTATCAACAGAAAGTGATTTAAGAGGGGAGCTAACATGAGAAAAGCTTGCATTTTCAGCAAAATTTTAACAACATGACTATTTGGTTGCACCGTGGAAACGTGTGGCTTTGTTTCTGTGCAGACTACACTGAGAGATTCCAGCTGGTCAGCAACGCTCATGTGAATGCTTTGGAAGTTTTGTTCAAGTTTCATAAGTCTTGTCATCTATCAGGTTATTATGAATATGCCCAAAGTCAATAATCTGCCCCGAGAACAGTGAGAGCTCATGTGTGCCCTAATTGCAGAACAACATTCTCTCTCAGCCAATGCTACGGCTTTCCTTTCATTAATCAGGACTTCGGTGACTAAACTCTATTGATGTTAGAAGGAATTTTCCATGACCTAGGTTCAGAATATAAACCAGTATGGAATTAGGATATGTAATTGTTTGAGTAACAGTCAAAATAACCCTCATGCGATGTTTTCTTGTTAATAATTGCAATATTGAGAACCGAGAGAACCCTAAGAATCTTCTGAGAGGAACGTCGATCTCGAGAACATGGGAACTCTCATAAATCCTCCTGCCCTTGTTACCCCTGGCTAAACATGATTCAGCTTCATGCTCCAGTTTGATATGCTCCCCCACCCGCAATTTTTGGCTATTAATCTCATTGTGCTTCTTCGTCTTCACACCAAACTACTCAAAATTTAGCAAAACATTACTCAGACTCTAGAAACACAGATTCTTTGTGTTCTTGGATGAAAGCTGCTCTTATCTAGACATTTCCTTTACAAGCCTGTAAAATCGAGACGGAATTAGGACCTACCTTTGAACTGCTTTAGGGCCCTGATGTCTTCTGTGACTCTTGCATGGCCTTCATCCACACACTGGCTTGGCATTTCAACTGCATCTCCTCCTTGGACCAAGGATGTAATTAGTGTTCCCTACATCTCAGGTGGGATACTTGCTTTTGCTCCTGTGGCAGCTTCCATCTCATTACCCTCATCCAGGAAACGTGTTCGGGGCCAGCACAGGTGTCCCCCTTTTGCTATTTCCTATTTCTTGAATTCCCAAGAAGAGCTTGCTTGTTCCACATGGCCTGTCTTACCTTGATGAAACAAAATTCACTTAAGTGATAAGATACTGAGAGTAAACAAGCCTGATGTAAAGGGTGGTGCTACTCCTAGCAAAAAAACCCCAGATCTTGAGGTTCTATACACATTCATTCATTCAACAAATATGTATTGGGTGCCTACCATGCACCAGCATCGAAACACAGAGTCCCTGTTCTCCTAGAACTTATATTCCAGTGGGGAATGACAGGTACTAAATACCTACGGAGGTAACATAGTTTTGGATATTGGTGGGTACCTTGAAGAAAATAAACTGGAGTGTGGCCATTGAAAAAAGGATTTGGGGAGCAGTAGTTTAATATCAGATGGAATGATTGGGGAAGACCATTCTGAGAATGTGACATTTGAGCTGAATGAGAAGAAAGAGCTAGGTGTACAAGGGGATGGGGACATTGTAGCCAGAGGGAACAGCAACTACAAAGGCCTGGAATCAGGAAATTGGAATATTAGAGAAACTGTATAAAAGCCAGTGTGGCTTTTGCACTGTGAGCATGAACTCTCTGGATGGCCGCCTTGGCGTTTCTGTCAGTTGAAATTTTGATGAGGAACTTGCGGGTACATCTGTGTTTTGAAGGAACCACTTACACTCTTTGACCTCCAGCTCTGATTCTCAGAGTGGCCATGGTCCAGCTGAGCCGGGTTCTTGGATTTTGGATTTCTCTGCTTACTTCTCCTACATCGCACATGGAAACTGATCATCAAGAAAGCTAAAATCAAGAGTAAGTTTCTCTGAGATACAATCTATGAGTCAGAAGCATATGGCTCATTCCTCTCATAGAGCAAATGACCAGTACATGGCGGGAAGGAAGGGAGCTGCTTTCCTGGTAGCAGTTTTTCCTCCAATCTTTTCTACTCCATTCCATCCATCCCTTCCCCCAACTCCATGCATTCTAATAATTTGTCTTTTTGTCACAATTTGGTACCTTCTTTCCCATTCAATGCTGCTCTTCATGCTTCTTTTAAATATTACATACTGATATCAATGATTGAATTAATAAAATTGTAGTGTTATTTTTGTTGGGGACTCTGACACTCCTCGTTTTGGTTGCTAATTTGGGAGCACATGGGCTAGTCCTATTGACTCAGGCTTTGACTAATATTGACAAAGAATTGTGATTTTTAAAAAAAATTAGCTTTGCTTTCTTCATCCATTCATTGGGGCCTCCAGAGTTTTAGCCCCTGGGCTGCATGGAGAGGGATGAACACATTACGGTCCTCAGCCTCACGGCTCCCACAGTATACAAGAGACAGACACACAGACAGTGACTCCATGACAGGTCAAAGAGGCATGTATGAAATTTAAGGCAGTGAAAAGTCAAGTCATTAACCCTGGAGAAAGGGCAAGGCGAGTTAGAGAGTGGATGTCAGAAAGTTGCTGGAGGAGGTGTCTAGCCTCCAGCCGCTCATACGATTCCAGTTCTGGCTCACCACCAGGAGTGGAATATCAGATCCAATCTAACCTTGGAAGCTTCTGGGAAGACACTGTGTTCTTTGGTATTTACCTTAACTCTTAATCAGTCACATAATTGCTGCCCCAGCTGTCTTGAACCACTGAATGAGTTATGGCTGGACTTACTCAATTGTTATCTTCAACACAACTGATAGCGGTACTTTATAATTCTATGATCTTTCAACATGAAGTCCGACTTGGGGTTATGGCACAAATTGATCTTGAAAGTTTTATTATCTTTGCTTTCTGACTAAATAGTCAAGGACAGGTGAGGAAAGACTCTTTAAGATTTAGTTGATGTTTATGATGGGCATCTGAAACATGGACGCTAGAAAATGAAAAGGCAATTATAGACAAGGTTTCTAGAGTCCCAGTGTGGAAAAGAAGAGAGGAATTTATTTAAATCCTTCTCACTCAATGCCTGTTTCTATCTGAGGGGTTCACTTGAAGAATAAGAGGTTTCATCTGGTTAGTGCAAACCTTGTTCATAGTCTCTAAATATCACGATGTTAATAATTTTGAACCAATAGAATAAAAAGATAATGATATCAATACATTTAGAGCCTATAATTTTGCCAGCACACATACACACAAAGCAGATGGGAAAAAAAAGCTTTTTTCCAAAACATTGTATTACATCCAACATGTTAGTAGCGAGTATAAGCAGTGAATAACAAAACCTGTTTTTGCGTGTCGATGAAGCCATACAAAGTAAACAAAATTAGAGAACATTTGTAGAAATGTAGTAGAAATTATAGAAATATGTATAAAATAGTAGACTCAAAAAATGTACTTGCAGTACATGTCTTTTTTTTTTTTTTTTTTGAGGAAGATCAGCCCTGAGCTAACATCTGCTGCCAATCCTCCTCTTTTTGCTGAGGAAGAGTGGCCCTGAGCTAGCATCCATGCCCATCTTCCTCTACTTTATATGCGGGGTGCCTACCAAAGCATGGCTTGCCAAGTTGTTCCACTTCCGCACCCAGGATCCAAACGGGCAAACCCCAGGCCTCCGAAGCAGAATGTGCAAACTTAACCACTGTGCCACTGGACCAGCCCCGCAGTATGTGTATTTTCATCCAAGAATTCTACTTATGAGAATGTATAACTCAGCATGGGGAGGTGGAAGTAGGTGAGCCAGATTGAGCTATGAGAATGTTTATGGAAGTATTTTTAGTATAGGAAAAAATGAAAATCGAAATGTCCAATAAAAGGAGATCAGTTAATAAATTTCCATCTAATGGAAAACTATGCAGAACTTATGGCAATTTATTATGGAAAGATGGTCATGACATATTTTTAAAGGGGAAATAAACAGATTGAAAAGTAGGATGTATAAATTGAACCATATGAAATTTTTTTGGTAGGTCAAAAATGGTTGAATATCAGTAATTTATTACCAAAGTATGATCCCATTTTTGTAAATAAAAAAATTAAACAACTGTTGCTTATATGTGCTTGTGTACACATAAAGACTCTGAAAATATATGTTCCAAGGTTTATGATAGTGATCTTCAAGATAATAAGCATAAGAGGTTTATTACAATTATTATTAATTTTTTGGATAATTATTATTGTAATCTTTACTCTTCCACATTTTCAGACTTTTCTTTAAATAGTCCTTACTATAAGTAAGGAAAAACAATGACATATACTTCATTTTAAAAAAATTAAAAGGGAAAGAATTTGATGCTATAAATTCTTCTTCTTTTCGTTTAGTGACGATAACTCCTTCTGCTGTTATCCTTTATTCAGCCGGGATTCTGCTTCTTTTTACTTTCATAAAAGAACACAACCCTCATCCTAGGGTAGGTATTCTAAAAAATAGCCAGCAAAATGTGACCAAAGAAAAAAGAATACATGGTTTGATGCCCAATGAACTGACTGGCACCTTCAACTAACCAAATTGTCTCTTCCCAAGCAATATAAAGAATTTGGCTAACACACGCGCACACACACACATGCACACACTCACATACATTGGTCAAGTTCATGCCTCGAGTCATTTTTAGATAGTTGCTAGTTGGTATAGTGCACAAAAGTGCTGGATATCTGCTAGGAGCAACAAACTGGGGCCAAAGGATAATCTATTCATATTCAAAATTGCACTCAGTGCCCACCGGCCATGGTGCTCCTTCTTTTTCATCTTTTTTCCGACCTAGTTCTGTAACTTGACTGCTTTTGGCAGCAGCTCATTCCAGCCACATTCATACCCTCTGAGGTTGCGGTAATACAGACTCCAATTCTCTCAACAGTTTGAGTACTCACTCCTACCTTCCTGAGGCCATTTGTTCTCTGAGAATACTACAGACATCAATATGCATTTAGCCCAATCTCCTATTGTATTTACACCTACTGTTATCATCACTGACAAATGTAAAATGATGATCACAATTATAGCCTTGAGAAAGTGCAAGATCTTCAATCAGCAAAGAAAAATTAGATTATCTTCACTTGGCTGTTCTTCCTAACAAAATAGTAGATTCATATTAGAGAAAATTTTCTTAAACAAAACATGAACCAAAATATTTTTTCTGTAATTCCAGTGACAATTATCTTTCATTCACAGGGGCTGATTGTTTGGGTACTGTAAAACTTAGTTAGCAGAAATCAATTTTTTCACTGATTTCCACAAGAAACTCTTTCCCATCTAACATTTCTCAATTTATCTTCTTTATTGATGATGTATTTATACTGTACCAGCGTACATACAGTATTTGTTTTCCCCAAATTCCCACCCAGCATCTCTGTTTCTCTGATTCCAGTGACTCTTAGGAGTATATTTTAGGTGTAATAATCACCTGTGAAGTATATTGAAAAACAACATTAAGAAGCTTTCTGTCTTGAGATTTTGATCCAGTAAGTCTGGCATATGTTGAATAACCTGCATTTTGATCAGGCATCTCAGAGAAGTTGATGCATTATCAGTTGGGGAAAGAATGCAGAGTCCTTCCTTTACCAAATGGCCCAGTGAGACTTTTCTGCCATCTTTCACCCTTCCTCCAAGTGCCCAACTCTTCTGAATCCTTTAGAACACTAGATATCCCTCCACACCCCCAGCATTAAATTCTTTGCCACATTACTATGAAAGACAAATTCACCATCATCTTTGGTTATCTGAGAGTTTCCTTGGGAACTTAGCCACCATCACAAGAACTTTAAGTGGCAAATCCTTTCCCAGGAGAATGTTTTAGCTCCTTATATGAAGTTAAAACCTCCATTAATCTGAAAATTAACAGACAAGTCTAATTCAATGAGTAATTGATATATTTGGATTTTTAACCCCGAGGGCTAATTTTAGTGAGGCTCACTAATAGCTGGGACTATACCGAAGTCTTAGAGACCAAGGATTAGTTTCATGGTTTTCATATATACTTTTTTTGTCAGTATTTATTCTGAGATATAAAAAGATAATATCAGAAATTTAAACTCTCTATTTAAGATTTTTCTTACGCATTTAGGAAATAATAGCTGGGGCGATTTTTTCCTCTACCGTTTGATGAAGAATTTTGCTCTATGGGTAAAAAATGCAGAACCTGGGGTCCACCTGCTTCCACAGCACAAGCCAGAGAACCTTCTCTCTATTAAAATTGAGCTACAGACTTCTTCATTTCCCAGGATTCAGAGATCACTGGCCCAGCTGTGATATGCAGTCTCAAAACACAAAACATCTGGAGAGATGATATGAACAGTTCATCTTTCCTTATTTATGTTTGAAAGCTGAGGCAATGTTTATGGAGTGAAGAATTTGTTTAAATGAATATCCGAACATTATGAATTCCTTGTCACACTTTATCTGGCTTCAAAATTGATGTCGTGAAGCAAGAGCTCTCTGTACATATATACAAACACATATTCACAGGCATTTGGCCATATAGACATGTATATATATCAAGAGAGATTGCTATTTTTCTATATGTACTTAGGGAAATGTCTGAGCCCATTAAGGCCACTGTATTCATATTTCTAAAAACTAAGGGTAGACTGGAAGGATGCAATATGAGTATAACATGAACGTAATATTTATCACAAAATCATGGCTATTAAGAACCTTGCATTCTTTGAGTGGAATGTACAATTTGAAATTAAAGTCCTATAACTGAATAATCTTCTTCTTACAGGAGAAATGTTCTCATAAATCTGTTACTCAAAATGGTTTTGAAAGACAATTTACCGTTATTTTTCTAAATTTAAAATCATAATTGCAAAAGAAGCTCTGTGCAGAGCAGTTTGGAATAAATATGGATGAAAATATAAAGAACTATTATCATGTTACTGGAAAATTTGGGGCAGCCAGCTTTGACCTGATTATTTTCTTGACCTTTCTCAATCTGATTTGTCAAAGACAACTAAAAGTTCCTTGCAAACTATATTCCTAGCCACTGAATTAATCACAATGACTTGTTCAGAGAAATAATCTGCAATCTCAACTGTGTCTCGACTGAAATTTGGACCATCGGGGCCTTGGAGCTTCAGGGCATTTGGTTCTCAGTGGTCTTTGATGCACTTTCCGTACATGGAACTTTGGGGTGGTGAGAGCTTCACGATTGACTAGCCATTGCCTGACTTAGGGCCAGTGAAGTGTCTGCTATGGAGGTACAAGAGTCATCTACAAAGGGCTAAGTCCTCAGCTCTCAAAGCCATTCAGCATTGTCAGCAGATAATTTCTTGAGAGTCACATCAAATTTATTTGCATTTCATTTCACCTGATTTAAAAGAATAATTGAAATAGTCCTAAGATAAAAGTGTCTTCAAACTTTGATTTATTAAACAAAACTAAACTTACTACTCTGAAGCCTTCATAGATATTTACTCCAATATCTCCTGTGGATTAAGGGCTCCAATAACCAGTTCTTTTTGTGACTTTTACTTGTGCATCTTTGTTCTCCTGTTTGACTTTAAATTAATATATTTGTGTGTCTCTGTGTATATGCAAGTGTGTACACATTTGTGTGAGTTCACAAATGATTACTTTGATGAATGTTAATTTACACCTATTGAACTGAAATAAAATTAGAAAAATTCCATTTTGATTTCCATTTGAAATTTTAGTTTTAGTATTAATTACTGAATATGTGTATGCATTAATTTATTCCAGATTTTTGTGTTTTACTTTATCTCAGTGATCTTTGCTACCTTAGGGCTTAGAACAACATTGTAGGCATTCAATATTTTTATGTTATGTAAATAAATTAATTAGTAGGAAAAAGAAGGCTACATCCACTAAGATTATTTGCATAAGTCTTTAATTTTGCTTTAAGAAATTCAAGTTAGGGCAACAGTTTGATTTATTATGGGCTCTGACACCAACAAATAGCAAAAGTTTACCTTGACAACTAAAGAACAAGCACTTTTGCAAATATTTTACCCCTATTTTCTTAGGCACTTAAGTGGGTTTTAACATTATTATGATATACAGTGTTGTTATATACGTACCTCTACCCAATTAATGATGATTTTTTGAAATTAGCCCTTAAAAATCCACAAGAATAGGGACCAAAACTTCCATCATTTTGTGACTCTCACATTACTTCATATAGTGCCTTACACACTCTTATTATTAAAGAATTGTCTGTTGAATTGCTCCAACTATGGCTGGAAAAACCAATCGATGATCTTAGAGAATAGAACAAGAACTTAGTACACGGTAGAATATATTATAAAGATGAAAATTCATTGCATAGTAGGAGTTCTGCTTCCAGCAATGGTGGATTAGTTCATTTTAGACCAAAACTTGCTTAGAGCAATAGAAATGCTTGGAAAAAAATCTAAAACTATCTAATTGAGGGCATCAGAGAGGTACCAAAGCAAGATGGACTGGCTAACATCCAGGAAAGAGCTGATCCTTGAATTTTTTATGACTGGGAAGGAAGCCTGATTTAAGACTGCTGTTTCCAGCCACAATGGAGTAACAGAGACTAAATTTACCTATTCACCTAAAACAATAAAGAAAAATAGGCAAAATATATTGTACAATGATTTTCAAGACGCCGGACACCAGGCAAAAAGGTCAGTAATCCCTGAATAATGAGAAACACAAAAAGTAAAGCCTCCAATTGTCCAGGTTACTGCCTTGAGAGAATATCCAGGCAGTGGTACAGGAATGAAAGACTGAGGTGGAGGCTGGTGGACTCCTTGAGTTGAGGAGATAGAACTGGGAGTTCAGGGAGATTGAGGTCGGCAGACTTCAGAGAAGAAAACTAGAGAGAAGAAATCTGCAGAGAGAGAAGGCATAAATAAATGAGAACACATCTCATGTTTATAGATCGGAAGACTTAATGTTGTCAACATGTCACTAGTACCCAAAGTGATCTCCAGATTCAATGCAATCTTTATCAAAATCCCAATGATGTTTTCTGCAGAAACAGAAAAATCTATCCAAAAATTCATACGGAGTCTCAAGCGTCCCTGAACAGCCAAAACAATCTTGAAAAAGAGGATGAAAGCTGGCGAACTCACACTTCCCATTTCAAAACTTACGAGAAAGCTACATTAATCAAAACAGTGTGGTACAGACATGAAGACAGACATATACACCAGTGGAATAGAATAGAGAGCCCAGAATTAAACTGTCACAAATACGGTCAAATGTTTTTTGACAAGGGTGCCAAGACCTTTCACTGGAAAAAGGAAAATCTTTTCAACAAATGTTATTGGCAAAACTGGATATCCACATGCAAAACAATTAAGTTGCATCCTTACTTAACACCATAGACAAAAATTAACTCAAGATGGATCTAAAACCTAAAAGTATAAAACTCTTAGAAGAAAATAGGGCAAAATAATAACACTGGATTTGGGAATGATTTCTTGGATGTGACACCAAAGGCACAGAGAACAAAAGAGAAAGCAGACAAGTAAGATTTCATGAAAATATAAAAATTTTGTGCACCAAAAGACAATGTCAACCAAATAAAAAGGCAACCCACAGAATGGGAAAAAAATTTGCACATCATGTGTCTGTTAAGGTAATATCCAGAATGTAGGATATAATTACATATAATAATACGTAATATATAATATAATTATATGTAATTACATCCAGAATATATAGAGAACACTTAAAACTCAACAACAAATAAACAAACAACTTGATTCACAAATAGGCAAAGTACTTGAATAGATATTTCTTCAAAGAAGACAGAAAAGACCAACAAGTACATGAAGAGGTGCTCATTACTGATTGATTGTTAGAGAAATGCAAATCAAAACTACAATATGATACCACCTCAAACCCATTAAGGTGGCTACTATAAAAAAAAAACAAACAGAAAATAACAAGAGTTGGTGAGGATTTGAAGAAATTAGAACCCTGCGCACTGTTTGTGGGAGTGTAAAATAGTACAGTCACTATGAAAAACAGTATGGTAGTTCCTCAAAAAATTAAAAATATGGAGCTGGCCCCATGTCGAGGTGATTAAGTTTGTGAGTTCTGCTTCAGTGGCCTGTAGTTTGCTGGTTTGGATCCTGGGTGTGCGACTACACACGGCTCATCAAACCACACTGTGGTGGCATCCCACATAGAAGAACTAGAATGATCTACAACTATGATATACAACTATGTGCTGGGGCTTTGGGGATGGAAATAAAAAGAGGAAACTTGGCAACAGTGTTAGCTCAGGGCCAATCTTCCTTACCAAAAAAAAGCATGCCTTAAAAAAAAAGAATTAAATTTAAAAAAAAATTAAAAATAGAATTACCATATGATCCAGCAATTCAACTTCTGGGTATATAGCCAAAAGAAGTGAAAGCATGCTCTCAAAGAGATATTTGTACTCTCATTTTCATAGCAGCATATTTTTTTTTTTTTTTCATAGCAGCATTATTCACAATAGCTCAAACATGGAAGCAACCTGATGTCCGTTGATAGATGAATGGATAAGCAAAATGTGATATATACATACAATGGAATATTATTCAGCTTTAAAGAGGGAGGAAATTCTGACATGCTACAGGATCAATGAAACTTGAAGACATTGTGCTAAGTTAAATAAGCCAGTTACAAAAAGACGAATATTATTATGAGATGCTTAGAGTAGTCAAAATCATAGAGATAGAAAGTCAAATGGTAGTTGCCAGGGGCTAGGGAGAGTGGGGAATGGGAGTTATTTTTCAATGGGTATAGAGTTTCAGTTTTATAAGATGAAAGTGTTATGGAGATGGATGGTGGTGATCGTTGCACAATATTATGAATGTATTTAATAACATTGAACTTACACTTAATAATGGTTAAGATTGTAAATTTTATTTTATGTGTATTTTACCACAATAAAAATAAATTGAAGAGCAAGCCCAGTGGTGCAGCAGTTAATTTCCCAAATTCCACTTCAACAGCCTGGGGTTCGTTGGTTCAGATCCCAGGTGCAGATCTAGCACCACTTATTAAGCCATGCTGTGGTAGCCGTCCCACGTATAAAGTGGAGGAAGACGGGCACGGATGTTAGCTCAGGGCCAGTCTTCCTTAGCAAAAAGTGGAGGATTGGTGACAGATGTTAGCTCGGGGCTAATTTTCTTCAAAAAATAAAAATAAATAAATAAATAAATAGAAAACACACACACACACACACAAATCAGCTAATGCAATTCACCATATTAACAAACTAAAAAAGATAATAAAAACATAGTCATCTGAATAGACAAAATAAATTTTTTTTTTGCAAAATCCAGCATCCATTCCTTATGAAAACTCTCAGTAAAATAAAAATAAAAGGGGCTGGCCTGGTGGCATGGTGGTTAAGTTCATATGCTCTACTTCAATAGCCCTGGGGTTTGAGGCTCGGATCCTGGGCGTGGACCTACACACCACTCATCATGCCATGCTGTGGCAGCATCCCACATGAAAAATAGAGGAAGATTGGCACAGGTGTTAGCTCAGTGACAATCTTCCTCAAGCAAAAAGAAGAAGATAGGCAACAGATGTTAGCTCAGGGCCAGTCTTCCTCACCAAAAAAACAAAACAAAACAAAAGGGAACCTTAACCTGGTAAAAGACTTTTCAAAAGAGCCTACAGGAAATATCATGCATAATGATGAAAGACAATGCTTTTGCCCTAAGATTAGGAACAAGATAAGGATTACCACTATCACTACTACTATTTGATATTGTACTGAAGTCTTTGGCTCAGGTCCTCATTCTTTTAACAGTGTTTTTGAAAATACTCATTTTAAAATTTGGTGAATTTTAATTTATCAATTTGCTCTTTATGGATTGTGACTTTTATGTCATATCTACAAAATTTTGCCTATTTCAAGGTCAGTATTCTCATTTTTTTCTGAAAGTTTTATACTTTTAAATTTTATATTTACAAACATAAGTATCTTAAATATACATATATACTTATACTATACTATTATTATATACACTTGTAATATAACTTTATAATGTGTCTATAAAATAAGACTGTTTCTTCATTTTCATTGTTTCTTTAGCTATGCTATGTCTTTTTCATTTCTCCATAAATTTCAGAACCCACTTATCAATTTTTTCAAAACAATTCATTGGGATCTTCATTGAGATTACATTGTAGATCAGTTTGGAGAGAACTGATATCATAACAAAACCGAGTCTTTCTAACCATGAACATGGTATATCTCTACATTTATTTAGGTCTTATTTAATTTTCTCAGCAATATTTTACAGTTTTCAGTGTTCAGGTCTTTCAATCTTTTGTCATCTCTATGTGTAGGTATTTCCTATTTTTATGCTATTGTAAATGGTATTGTTTTTAATTTCAATTTTTGATTATTTATTGCAAGTGCATAGAAATATAATTGATTTTTGTGTATTGATTTTGTATTCTCCAACATGGCTAAACTACTTACTTGTTCTATTAGCATTTTTGCAGATTTTATCAAATTATCTACACATGTTGTCTGCAAATAGAGTTTTACTTCTTGCTTTCTAATATGGATATCTTTTATTTCTTTTCCTTGACTGTTTTCACTGGCTAGAAGCTCCAATAAACATTGAATAGAAGTGGTGAGAGTGCATATCCTTGCCTTGTTCTTAATATTAAAGAAATGAATTCAGTCTTCATTCCTGCATATAAAGTTAGTTCTAGGTTTCTCAATAGATGCCATTGTCAGGTTGAGGAAGTTCTCTTCTATTCCTATTTTGTTGGGAGTTTTTCTCATAAGATGTTGAATTTTGCCAAATGCCCTTCCTGCAGCTATTGAGATGATAATATGCTTTTTCTTTTTTAGTTATTTTTTTTAATATGGTGAATTACAGTAATTGACTTCTGAATATTAAACCAACCTTGCATTTCTGGGATAAATACTATTTGGTCATGTTTGACAGTTTCTTGAAAAGTCGAACATCCCATACAATCAAGCCACTTTACTTTTATGTATTTACTCAAATGAAATGAATTGCTATGTCCATACAAATCATATTTCTGACAACAGACTTGTACCTAGAATTTTTCTTTTTTCCTGAGGAAGATTAGCCCTGAACTAACATCCACTGCCAATCCTCCTCTTTTTTTGCTTGAGGAAGATTCCCTCTGAGCTAACATCTGTGCCAATCTTCCTCTGCTTTAGATGTGGGCTGCCAACACAGCATGGTTGACGAGTGGTGTAGGTTCACGTCTGGGATCCAGATCCACGAACCCAGGCTGCCAAAGTGGAGCATGTCAAACTTAACCACTATGCCATGGGACAGGCCCCTAGAATATGTTTTTAAAAACTCTCAAAATTCAACAATAAGAAAATAAACACCATTAAAAACATGAGTAAAAGACCTGAGTAGACACTTCACTGAAGACGATAGACCATTAAGTATGTCAAAAGATCCTTAGCCATTAGAAAAATGCAAATTAAAAACACAATGATATAACACTATACCAAGTGCTGATGAGGATGTGAAGCCATGGGAAATTTCACACACAACTGATAGGAGTATAATATCTATCAGAAAACTGTACAGTCCATGCAAACATACAGAATAAAATGTACTATGAAAAAGATTTGGCAATTTTTAAATGAAGTTAAACATACATTTATCATGTTAAACCAGAATGACCATGCGTAGTTGATTACCAAGGAGAAAATAATAACTTATGTTCACAAAAATACCTGAATGTGAATGCTTAACTGTAATTGCCAAAAATTGGAAACAACTCAAATCGTCTTTCAACTGGTGAATGGATGAAAACACTGTGGTGAATCCATACAACAGAATATTAACAATTTAGCAACAAAATGGAACAAAATGTTGCTTCAGACAACACTGGATCTCAAATTCACCTTGCTTAGTGAAAGAAGTGAAAACCAAAAGATTGCATATTATGTAATTTGGCTGGCATGGCATTCTAGAAAAGGCAAAACTATAGTGACATTATAGAGCAGTGGTTGCTGGGAGTTGAGTGTTACAGGACAACTTGATCACAAAGAAGCAGTTGGTGGAAATTTTGGGAGAGAGAACTGTCTTATATCATTATGGTGGTACATACAACTTTACGTATTTATCAAACCCGTTGAACTGTCACACTTCTCCAAATGACTGCACCATTTTATGTTTCCATCAGCAGCGTGTGAAGTTTCTGATTTTTCCACATCCACTCCATCACTCGCTATTATCTGACTTCTTGATTGTAGTCATCCTAATGAATGAGAATTATCTCAATGTGCTATTAACTTGCATTTTCTTAATAACTAATGATGTTGAAAATCTTTTTATGTGTTTATTGCCATTTGTACATATTAGAGGTGTGTGTTCTTGAGTAACGAATAACAAAATTTCTTCTCTTCCTCATAAATATACTGTACCAATGCCCCATCATTATATTAAAGATCTAATAAGGAAGAAATAAATATTCATTCTGATCAGACTCTTCCAAAAAGTTATTGGAAGACATTTTAAAATTAAAGGATATATGGGGAAAACGATATATAAAAGCATCCAGTCATACCAAAGACGGAGAAAGCTTTTAAGTGAGAGCACAAGGGGTGGAGGAAACAAGATCCTCAGCATTCAGAACTTGTTATATTAAGACACAAACTGGAGTGATTGAACAATATGTAACAGATTTACATTATTAAAAACACTTTATTCAAATGTCGATCATTCCTCCTTGCGACAGTTTTTATTTACTTAGTTTGTCAGTGTATGTAGAGTAGCTGGGATCTCAATTTTTGTTGAAGTCTTAATGGAGTTATTATGCAGACAAAGCTTCCCAGAAGGATGTTTAATGTTGGCTAAAAGCTTATTTGCATATCATGCATTTTCTAAAAATGTCTCCTCTTGAAAGTAGGTTTCTTTTCTCAAGGCAATTTTTAGAAACTATATCTTCAGCTTTTAATAGAGGGAAAAAATCAATAAGCCACTCAAATCATTTAATATTCTCGTTCCTCTCAATGCAGACAAAAGGATGGGACGAAAATCAGCTAACACTGAAAAGGGTAAAGATGGAATTCTTTTTTTCTCTGCAAAGTAAGTAGAAAGTTCAAGTCACACAGGGAGAAGTTCTAGTAGAGACAGATTCTAAAGTGTGCCGATCACTCTTCTGTTTGCTGAAAGGAACAAATAATCCTGAAAAATGGAAGTCAGCTTTAAAAAGATTGTCATCAACTAAATAAAGACTTAAAGCATATACTAAGATGTCTCATGGAATTATATTTTTTAAGAGGAAAAGCAAGTAGAAGCTTCTTTAAGATTACTAGTAAAGCAGTAGGATGGTCCCAGGATCACCATAACTGATGCTTAGTCACTATCTGGGATTAGAATGAGCATACCTTAAAAAGCTGCACAATGCCCATGGGTATCTTTGGGTTGGAAACTTTTCCGTTTCTGGGCATGTACTGCAGGCAAGAGTTAGGACCAAGGTCCATCTCAGCTACCTCCCAAGAGCGAACAGGCTCACCTTGTGCTAGTATTAGCCTTTCATTATCCAAAAATACCTCATAGAAATCAATAGACATCAAGAAAATGAGGATATTGGTGAGATGTTTATGGCCAAAGAGCTTTGAATATCAAATAGCCAAGACTTCTCTAATTTACTTTAAAACTTATCTGTGTACCGTTTTGTAATGGGGCTAATGTCTAGAGTATAAACCAGCTGAAATAGTTCTCTTAAGGCCAAAGATAGAATTTCTTTGAAGAAGAAAAACTAAAAAACCTCTTGCAGGCAATAAATAGGAGCATTTCTCCAAGTCATAGACGAATGGCTTTATTCAGAAATATAACAATGAAAAAGGATTAATTTATTCATTTATTCTTTCAACTATATTTATTGACTGCCCATTATGTCTCCGGAATTGTTCCAGGTGCTGTGGATCCAGTGGCAAACAAATGAAAAGCCCCTGCCCTCATGGAGTTTACTTTTTAAAAGGGAAAAAAGAATAAATAAAGTATAATGTCATGTAGTGATAGATGCTACAGAAAGGTAAAGCAAGACAAGGAGCTAGATGGAGAAGTAGTTTTTCACCATCAATATTGACTTAAGGTTTAATTCCAATCTTTCTGAAACCTTCCTCAAAGCCATGAATCTTACGTGTTGACATAGTCCAAGGATGAAGAGTA